>NC_140178.1:72087916-72736919 GCF_963971535.1 Notolepis coatsorum | reverse complement strand
ATCCCTTTTTTTGTACGAGAGCCTATTTTGTGTTATGACCATCGGACTGTATTACGACCATTCTATTTGCCCGTCGAACTATATTCTGCCCATAATCAATAAATATTCTTATTGATTGATATTGCACTTGTGTGGACATTTGAATTTGTTTGTTTTTTTAACCGTGACGAGTCTGAACACCACCAGGCTCATCACAATACAAGTATATAGTCCTTGTTGTCGCTGCGCGATATTCAGGAATTCAGGCACTTGGCTTCCTGTCGACCTATGTGCAACCTATTTGTTTAAATCAAATCAGATCTGTAGGAGTTATAGCTGATGCGAACACACAGACAGACAAATGGAACTCCCTACAGTAGCTACTTCTGTAACCAGCTCTGGGGAAATAAGCAGACTCGGAATGAATCGTAAAATTGCTTATAGCAGTAAAAGCAGAAGAGGCTTATTTGATTGAGCAACAGATTTGCCATGTTTAGAGTCTTAGGCCTTGTCCAGACAAACGATTTAGATTTTTCGTTTATTTAAAAAAAGGTTTCCGTAAAAACGAAAACGTCAAGAAATAAGTGCATGCCACAAATTTACAAAATAAATTTCTTTCCTGTTTTAGACGTCGCTCTTTTATTTTGAAAACCCCCGACCGGAAGTGTTGTCGTTGTTTTCGATAACTTGAGCTAACTTAGCGTTCGTTTTCAAAGGAGTGGAGAGAGAGACAGAGACCGCGGCTCAAACTACCTGTGTTGTATTAAAGTAATTGATTGATGTTTAACTTGTCCCTGTGTCCAAACGTTGTCTGTAGTATTTAACATTACCTCAGGATACCACTGTCTATTGTATTTAGTTGGTTAGCTATTTAGCATTTTGAAGAGCATCAATGCTAGCTGGCTGGCTACAGCTTTATTTACTAAATTATGGAGGCTTTTTAATCGTCAAAGTAAGAGAGGATTTGTCATGATCAACTGAAGGCGTATGCTATGGAACAATATGTGCTTGGCTACTACTTGGGTTTTCAGAAAAAGGCCAGCTATGTGACGCTAATCTCTAGCTAGTATCGTGTATTACATCACAGTAGCCTCCCGATCAAGCTCAATAGCTTCTGTAACACGAACGCAACTACTCTGATGCCATTGTTGTTGTGATGTGGGAGTTTGCACATGCGGGGTAAGGGAGAGGTGGGCTATCGCGTCATCGGTTCAGGAAAAGACTCGTATTGCTTGTAAAGATGGTCATGCGTTTTCAGAATTGCGCGCTCTGAGAGCAGGTTTCAGAAAATAGCGTCTTCAGGCTGCCATAACGCAGTTCCGTGTGGATGAAAGGTGCATATGATCAAATACTTTGCCTGATACGACCGAAATCGGTTTCGTCTGGACATGGCCTTAGAAACATGTTGACATTTTAAACCCCGGAATGTCATTCAGCAGATACATTTTTTTTAAAGGGGATTTTTGTTATATTTTGGGTGCATACAGACACATTTCACCTTTGACGGTTTACAAAAAAATAGGCTAAAGATTTGGCTAGTTTTGACATTGATAATTAAGCAGTTGCAGTTGATGAGTTGTCAGTGAGGACATTACTCCTATTAATTTTGAATGACGTGTGTTGAGTTGTCGGTGAGGACATCACCAGTGCTTGGCATACTTGTGTGTAATAACGTGCACTCAGTCTAGTGTCATCTGCAAACTCTGCATACATGGCCTCATCCACTTTGTTGACATACAGTTAAGTATATAATCTTTTATGGTGCAATAACATGGTGCCTGTCTGTCTGTCTGTCCGTCTGCCTGGACGTCTGTCTTGCAGGGTGACAAGAGACAAGCACAAGTACAGTCAGCCAGACGACCATTTGTTTGTCTCTCTGTTTTATTTCAGCTTACCTCTTTTCTCTCTAGGCAAAGGTATGGATTGGACGGAATATGTGTCACGGTCAGGTAGCACCAGGGGAGAAGGTAAGACACAACGTTTTGTTTGACAACCTGCAATAAGCAACTTTGAAAGCGGTGCCGTTCGGGTCCGTCTCCCAGATTCGGGTCTGCACAAAAAGGGCAGTAAATTAGACCCAGGCAACTACCGCCCTGTTTCTATTCTTACCTCCATCTCGAAAGTCATGGAGAAAATAGTCTACGAACAGGTCGAAAAGTACCTGGCGGAAAAAAATCTAATCTACGAATTCCAATCTGGCTTCAGAACATCCCACTCCACTGACACATGCCTTCTCTATTTGAACGACCACATCAAACAAGAGGTGGACGCGGGCAAATACTGCGGCATGGTCATGCTGGACCTACAAAAGGCCTTCGACACAGTCAATCACTCCATTCTGATTGACAAGCTAAAAGCAATTGGTTTTGATAGTTTATCAGTGAGCTGGATGCAATCCTACCTGGAGGGGAGAGAACAGATAGTGGAGGTAAACGGTACTCTATCCCCCCCCCCCTCACAGTGAGCTGTGGTGTTCCTCAAGGAAGCATACTAGGACCGCTACTGTTCCTAATTTATGCAAATGACATGTCGTCAGCTTGTGACTGCAACTTGTTCCTGTTTGCGGACGACTCAGCCCTGCTGGTCTCTGACAAGAACAAGTTGCAGGTTGAAAAAACCCTCAGCTCAGAACTAGGCAAAATCTGCATATGGCTCGCTGATAACAAACTATCATTACACATGGGCAAAACAGAGTCCATTCTCTTCAGTTCAAATAACAAACTCAGCAAGACCTGACGGCTTCTCAGTTACAGTGGGTGACAATATTGTCACAAGGAAAGATGAAATTACCTACCTGGGTTCCATCCTAGAGGCAAATCTTTCCTGTGACAAAATGGCATCCAATGTAATAAAGAAAGTCAACCAACAAACTAGATTCTTGTACCGGATCTCCTCTCTGGTAAACAAGAATACCCTGAAGACTCTGGCAGGAGCACTCATTCAAGGGTACTACGACTATGCTTGCACCTCATGGTACCAAAGCACCTCAAAGGCGCTAAAAACAAGATTACAAACATCACAAAACAAACTGGTCAGACTTCTACTTGACCTTACCCCTAGAACCCACCTCACCCCTGCCCACTTTGACAACCTAGGATGGCTTAGAGTAGACGACAAAGTACAGCAACTTGCAATGGGCCTGGTCTACAAGATACACTATACGACTAAGGTACCCATGTACATGTCAAAATACTTCCCAAAGGTCAGTGAATACCACAATACCAGAGGAAGCTCAACAAATCATGTTAAACCCAGATTCGGCTCAAACAAGGGACTAAACATGTTTAGCAATTATGCCACATCAATGTGGAACGCCCTACCCAAAGCTGTAAAGCAGACCTGGGCATTTTACGGCCCGCAAGCCAAATACGGCCCACGGGATGATTCTGACCGGCCCGCAAAAGATTACATGATAATGTAATGTATAATTTTTTTTTTTTCGTGTCAACGTTCACAAGCACAATATACGCTTACCTAGAATTTTACTTGATTCAACAACAAAGCAGTCGGGGCAATGGCAAGCCGAAAACTGTCGAAAGTGTGGTTTTTTTTCCACAACTGAGGTAGGTAGATTACATTTTTTTTAATTTGCAATTAATTTCAAGGCAACTAGGCAGCAACAATCTCGAACACATGAAAACCCTGAAAGAAGTCAAACCATCAGCTGATCACCGGCACAGGTACTCATCCATGTTAGGAGTACTGCATGATGAATTTTCAAGGCGTTTAAGATTTCAAAAAGGTTGAGGATGAAATGCAGCTGGTTTCCTCTCCCTTTACCTGCAGTGTTGATAGTGCACCCACTGATGTTCAGCTTGAACTCATTGACCTGCAGTCTGATTCACTACTGAAAGAGCACTTTAAGTCAGCATCACTGCTCGAGTTCTACTCTGCTCTCAAGGAGGATAACTTTCTAAACATGAGGAGACTGATGAACATCTGTCAGCTGTGCTTCGCATCTCCACCTCAGACATTCAACCTGACTTTGATGGACTTGTTAAAGCTCAAAAGAGACTGGATTTCGCACACTGAATGAAAAAAAAGAACTGAAGAACACTAAAATGTGGAAATATAACAAGTGAAATGGGACACTTGATCCCTTTCTTTTTTTCTGCACAGTAAAAAAAAAGAACTGAAGAACACTAAAATGTGGAAATATAACAAGTGAAATGGGACACGTTCTTTTTTTTGCACAGTTCTGAAAACATTAAATGTTTAATATAGGCATGGAAAGTCAAAAAGGCTACAAAACTGGGACACTTTTCTTTACACAGTTACACAGTTCAGTGACATGTCTTGTTTATTTTGGCTACAAAGATGATGTAATGTCTTTAGAAAGCTAAGAAGATCCTTGTTTCAATAGTATATGAAACTCAAAATGCCCTTTGTTATTAATGTGACTGAAAAGAGTTAAATGTTTCACATTTTGTTTATCATTTTGGAAATTCTATTTGAATAAATGATATTTTTGAAAGCTAACCTCACCTTTTAATTGCCAAATAATAACATACACTCTTACCAGCGGTCAAAACAATGCCATTTACTGCTTTTTATATAGAAATAAAATGTATATTATGCATAATTGTGTTCTGAATTTTGGCCCGGCCCTCCAAAATATTTTCAGTTGCTCATTTGGCCCCCTGGGAAAAATAATTGCCAACCCCTGCTGTAAAGGAATGTGAATCCCTACCCACATTCAAAACCGCTCTTAAAGAGCACCTACGGGAGGCTGCAATTTGAAACTGGCCACCGTAAATGTCCAAACCCCCCACCCCCTCCTAATAGACAGTCTCCTCCCCACCGCATGTATATATTCTCTCCCCACCGTATGTATATTTCTCTCCCACCCACCCACCCACCCCCTCCAAATGTACAGTCTCCCCACCGTATGTATATTTCTCTCCCACCCACCCACCCCCTCCTAATGTACAGTCCCCTCCCCATCATATGTATATACTCTGTCAGGATCTATGGGTAACAGTACTGTATATTTGAATATCGTATATGTCACAAATGTAACAGTACTAAATACCTGTATGTCCCTATGCCATAAATGTCATGTATGTCGAGTATGTCATAAATGTCAATATGAATTGAAAATGGGAGACCCTGATGTAAACAAGACAAACGTCTTTCTCTGGTCTGCATCCCCTTAACAATTGTGTGTATTGAGCCGTACTGTATTGTACCCATTCTGCAATCTGTTAAATAAAGTTAATTCATTCATTCATTCATTCAGTCATATACGAGTTCCGTCTTTGTAATGGCTACATGAGTAGTCATACAAATGTTTACACATAGTCACTTCTTCCGATAATCTTTATTGCAATTGGTTCATGTTACAAATTCAATGTAACTATCAAATTCAATGCAACGTTTTATATCGATAACATTAGCTAGCTATTTTTGGATCTCTATAGCTCATTTTAGATATCGTTATGCCAATCTCCAGAGCCAGGCAGACAACAGAAATATCTACTCATCTCCACTGCTTTTAAGCAGCCTCTAGATAAAAGGAGCAGACGGGGCCAAAACCATTGTGTATGTTCCCTGTTGTGTCTACTGCTTGATACACTACAGGGCAAGGCTGTACCAACTATTTCAGGGGGGACTATACGACACTAGGTGGAATTAAGTATAACTTGCACTACAGTCTGTTCTAAAGAAATTAAAAGAAACCTAGCCCGATGCATTTGGGATTTTTGTTGCTTGTTTCCTGTTGTACCAAACCCGTACCCCAAGGACCGAGGTAAGTAGCGAACCATGGCTTCTGTGTATCGTTACACTTACACCCCTAATATACTGTATATATAATTGCTATATATACTGTATATATTAAGGCTGGGCAGTTTCCGTTTCAATTACAATTTTGGCTTCCCACAATCATGAAAACAAGATAATCGAGATAAAACAATGCCGTGTTGCTCTCATTTTGTCTTGTGTTGTGAATGCAGCGCATTTACTTGTTACTTGTAGAAGATGACAGAAAGGCAGCCTTTGGTCGAGAAGAAAGGTAAAACAAATTCAGTCGTCGTCATATTATGTTCTCATCAAATCAATGAGTAATCATGTTTAATAATCGTGATTTCAATATCAAAACATTTTCCATAATCGAGCAGCCCTAATATATATACATACTGCATGTCTTTAAGTTAATAAAAAAATAGCGGCTAAGTGGCGCAGTGGGCAAGGCGCTCGCCACTAACGCAGGAGAGCGTTGCTTCCGGCTTGGCTGGTCGTTCATACTAATACAATTGGCAGTATTAGGGGGTGGGAAAGCCGGTGAGTGGGGATCGGACGTTGTGGACGGCAACTCCTACAGGTCGGTTGGGGCGCCTGTACAGCAGAATCAGGAAGCAACAGGGGCAGCGTGAGCCTCCCATGTGTTACTCCTCGCCACTGAGAGATCGCACTGTGCAGGTGAAAAGATGCGACAGCTGCCTCCTCGTGTACCGGAGGGGACACGTGATGCAAGGCTTGGTCCGCAGCCGACCAGTGGGAGGCATGGTCAGGGGAGGAAAATAGGCCATTTTACTCGCCAAATGAGTATTCTTTATGTTTGGCGAGTGATTCATGAAGAGCACTCGCCACACTGGCGAGTAAACAAAACAAAACAAAAAAATCATTCTGCAATCTGCTGATTCGCTCACTGGCACAAGCCGAACTCTGACTCCCCCCTTATGATTTCTCCCATTTGCGCCTCATAATAATCCATAACCAATGAACCGCTCTAAGCTCCTCCAATGAACACTTGTTTTCTAGAAGATGTCGCCCATCTAGGGGAAGTGGACAGACCACTGCGTGCGGCCCTACAGACTCCTGTCACCGGCTTGACAACGTAGACAAACTTAGACAAAAACACATCAGTGGATGAAAATAATTGCATGTAGAGTCGTCGCTTTCGGATATCAGTGCGGCTGACATGGGGGCGAATAACAGCATGCGACGCGTCTCCTTCGAGTCGGATGAGAATGACAAGTGGGCGTGAGGCTAACGATTCCACTCACTCAAGTCAACCAGCATTAGCCGGTGTTCTGCAAAATCCTACTCCCTGCAGAATTCTACTGCCGAGCGCTCCTGCGCTTGCGCACGCATGCGCATGACCCACAATCCCTTTCCACTCGTTTTCAGCTACAAAATTCTGCTGCCGAACGTCTTGTTTGACTTGTTGATGGTGACGCAATATCTTAAAACATATTTGTACATACATAACTTATTACTGTATAAGCATGTAAATATTTGCATGCAATTGGCTTTGCAGCCGAATGTATAAAGCATGTATAAAGTAGATGATAAAATGCCTACACTTGAACTGGCGCTGCACTGATGGCTGCCTTTCTGATCGCTCCGTCGAGACTGTGCTTTCTTTTGTTAATTTTTATAGTATTAGGAGTTTTATTTGCACCAACTGTTGGTGCATTATATGTGTATGACCGTCAGTCAATCATTGACATTGGATTAAGGAAAACTTACCGATTGGATTGCTCTCTGGATCGGATCGCTGAACAGCAGAAATGGCCCGCCGAGATCCTTTGTTATGGCCATGGCCAAGACCAGGAGAAGCCGCCGCGAAGACGTGGAAAGAGAGCCGGGGTCCGAAACAGACTGAGGTCCAAACGACACAGAACCACATTGCCCAGCATATTGTTGGCCAATGTGCAATCGATAGGAAATAAACTGGACGACATCAGAGCACGGATCCAATTCCAGAGGGACATTCGGGATTGTAACGTCCTCTGTTTCACAGAAACTTGGCTGAGTCCAGATGTCCCGAATCACGCAATAGAACCGGCAGACCACTTCTTCGTTCTCCGCAAGGACCGGACGGCAGAAGAGTCACTAAAGAAGAAAGGAGGCGGCATTGCCTTCATGATAAACAAGGAGTGGTGCGATTTAGGCAACACAAAGGAACTGTCTAACCACTGCTCCCCAGACCTGGAGTTTATCACGATAAAATGTCGACCCTTCTTCCTCCCAAGAGAGTTAACGTCCATCATCCTCATCGGAGTGTACATTCCACCACACGCGAACACTGGGGTCGCACTTTCAAAACTTCACGACGAGGTAAACAAACTCCAGACAGCTAATGTTGACGCTGCCATTTTGGTTCTGGGTGATTTCAACAGCGCGCGTCTTAAAAAGGTGTTGCCGAATTTCTATCAGCATGTGACCTGTCCCACCAGAGGCGAGAACATATTAGACCATGTATACTCGCAATTTAAGAATGGGTACAAGTCACAGGCTCTTAGTCCATTCGGTAAAAGCGATCACGCCGCCATCTTTCTTTTGCCAAAGTACAAACAAAGTCTCAAGCGAACGCCGGTGGTCTCGCGAGAGGTTAAGCGTTGGGCCGTGACGTCAGAGGAGTCACTCCAAGCTGCACTTGGATGCACAGACTGGAGTGTATTCCGTGATAACACAGCCAATATTAACGAATACACCGAAACGGTGATTGACTATGTCTGTACTCTGGTAGAAGAAACAATCCCCTCCACCAAAATTAAAATCTACCCAAATCAAAAGCCCTGGGTAGACAAATCCGTCCGTGAGGCTCTGAAAGTGCGCACATCAGCATACAACACCGGGCTGGTGACAGGCAACATGGAAGAACACAAGATGGCAAGATACAACGTCAGGAGAGCAGTAATAGAGGCAAAACGGCGTTACAGGGATAAAGTTGAACTTCAGTTTGAACAGGCTGACTCTAGAGGCATGTGGCAGGGCCTCAGAACAATGACAGACTACAAAGGCACCCCCCTCAAACTGAACAGTGACATCTCCTTAGGAAATGATCTCAATTCCTTCTATGCGAGGTTTGAGGCTGTGAATAACAACACCAGCCTACAAACCACGGCAATGGGGGGGGGGGGGGGGGTCTGCTGATGGAGACTCAGTGTTCAGGGTAACAGAGCATGAGGTGAGACGGATCTTTAAAAAAGTGAATATCAGGAAGGCAGCAGGACCGGACGGCATCCCCGGCCGCGTCCTAAAAGTCTGTGCCGACCAACTGGCCCCGGTATTCACTGACATCTTCAACCTGTCCTTGGAACAGGCTGTCATCCCCACCTGTCTGAAGAAGTCCACCATCATCCCTGTACCCAAAAAATCTACGCCCGCTTGCCTCAACGACTACCGCCCTGTAGCCCTCACCTCCATAGCCATGAAGTGCTTTGAGAAGCTAGTGAAGGGCTACATCTGTTCCTCCCTCCCCATCAACCTGGACCCTCTGCAATTTGCATATCGCCCCAACAGGTCCACGGAGGACGCCATAGCCCATGTGCTGCACACAGCAGCATCACACCTGGACAAGAGGCAGGGGAACTATGTGAGAATGCTGTTCATCGACTACAGCTCAGCATTCAATACCATAGTCCCCTCCAAACTCATAGCCAAGCTCAGGGACCTGGGCCTGAACTATGACCTCTGCCAGTGGGTCTTGGACTTCCTGACGGGCAGACCCCAGGTGGTAAGAGCCGGCAACTGCACCTCCTCATCCATCACGCTCAACATAGGGGCCCCCCAGGGCTGTGTTCTGAGCCCCCTCATCTACTCCCTGTACACACATGACTGCGTAGCACAGCGGAACAACAACACCATCATCAAATTTGCTGATGACACAGTAGTGGTGGGCCTGATCTCTGCCAACGACAAAAGGGCCTACCTGGAAGAGGTAGAGAACCTGTCACAGTGGTGTCAGGAGAACTGCCTCTCCCTGAACGTCAGCAAAACAAAAGAGATGATTGTGGACTTCAGGAGGTCGGGGGTCAAGGACTACAGCCCCCTCAGCATCGACGGGGCACCGGTTGAGAGAGTGAACAGTTTCAAGTACCTCGGAGCCCACATATCCGAGGACTTGACATGGACCACACACATTGACAGTGTTGTGAAGAAGGCACGACAACGCCTCTACTTCCTCAGGCGCCTAAGGAAGTTCCAAGTCAGTCAGAAGATCCTTAGGAACTTCTACTCATGTACAATAGAGAGCATCCTGACCGGCAACATCACCTCCTGGTTTGGGAATAGCACTGCACAAGACCGTAGCAGACTACAAAGAGTGACACGTTCAGCCGAACGCACAATTGGAGGGGGGCTTCCCACCCTCCAGAACATTTACAACAAGCGGTGCAAGGGGAAGGCTAAGAGAATTATTAAGGACTCGAGCCACCCGAACAACTGCCTCTTTGAACTGCTGCGGTCAGGCAAGCGATACCGGAGTCTTAAGGCGAGCACAGAAAGACTCAGAAGAAGCTTCTATCCCCAGGCCATCAGGCTGCTAAACGAACAATAATCACTATGCGGCAACCATCAAATGCACACATGCACACAGCACACACACCCACACGCACACACTCACTCAAACAAACAACACACTGCAGCACCCACTCTCCACACTTTAGATCACACAAACACACTTACACTTTATATTTATTGATGGGGGATTTGCACTACAACTCGTACACCTACTGTGAATTGTACCTAAATTGCACCTCGTCCCATTCTCCATTTCTGCCTTGCACTATATAGTATTGTATATTAGTACACTGCACAGTATTGTATATTGTATGGTAACTACGTCTATTCTGCATCGAACATTGTACATATGTCTAAACTGAACACTGTGACCTCATCTTTTTTTGCTTCTAATTTTGCTATGTTATTTTATTTCATACTTATCTTGTCTTGCATAGTCTCTGGAGCGCAACAGTAAGAAGCATTTTGTATAAAAGTATTCTGTACTTCTGTATGACAACTATTAAAGAAACTTGAAACACCAAAATGTGACGATGACGACATCCAGCTGACACGCAGCTGTACCCTGGTCTGTATAGCAATGGAGAACAGGTGGACCGCATATTTGTACATACATAACTTATTACTGTATAAGCATGTAAATATTTGCATGCAATTGGCTTTGCAGCAGAATGTATAAAGCATGTATAAAGTAGATGATAAAATGTCGTACACCAAAATGTGACGATGACAATCGTTCACTCTACAATATTCTGCCACCTTGCTGACGAACGTCTTGTTGAGTCTTGTTGATATATCTTAAACAATATCATCCGAATGTATTTGTAGATGATAAAATGTCGGTACACCTGTTGGAATTCGGAGTGAACTATAGGGTGACGTCACCCAGCTGTCCAAAGATATAGGCGATTCGCGCTACGGCAGTAGTTCTCAGCAGAGTAGTGGAATTTTGCAGACGCGTTGTTCTGCGGAATCCTACTGCCTCCTCGAGGAAGTAGTAGTGGAATTTCGCAGAACTGACGTCACCGGCAGTAGTTCTCAGCAGAGTAGTGGAATTTTGCAGACGCGTCTAGCGAGTCGCGCTACGGCAGCAGTTTTCGAGGAGGCAGTAGGATTCCGCAGAATGTTCTGCGGAATCCTACTCCCTCCTCGAAAACTGCTGCCGTAGCGCGACTCGCCTATATCTTTGGACAGCTGGGTGACGTCACCCTATAGTTCACTCCGAATTCCAACAGGTGTACCGACATTTTATCATCTACAAATACATTCGGATGATATTGTTTAAGATATATCAACAAGACTCAAGACGTTCGTCAGCAAGGTGGCAGAATATTGTAGAGTGAACGATTGTGGGTCATGCGCATGCGTGCGCAAGCACAGGAGCGCTGTCAGCAGAATTCAGCAGAGTAGTTGTTTTTAATCTAATTGTTAATACATATATATCGCTATCAAAGAATGCTCCCACTACAGAATCATTTTATATGACCTCACTACTCACTCCATGTATACTGTATGCATATGGTGAGCATATTTTTATACTCTATCATAAAAATTTTATGTAAGATTTCTGGGGTAAGGTATTTCAATACACCAATATATCGCTATCAAATAAACTCAGAATTCAGGGAACAAAACTGTTGCTTTTAACCATGGATTTATTTATATACACTCCATGTATACTGTATGCATATGTTGAACAAAAAAAACATTGAACAACATGTTATCAGTTATCAACATTCAAACTTATTTACAGTATTTATTTAAAGTTTTGATTGTACAGTTGTACAGTCCCCCCCCCCCCCCCCCGCACCCACCCAACCACCTCCAATGTACAATTCCCCCCCCCACCCAACCTCCTCCAATGTACAGTTTCTACGTCAAATGTATATATACTCTCTTTTCTGGACTCTTTTGGTATCACAAACAGTACTCAAATTTGAACATCTGGTATGTCATAAATGTCTAGATGTAGCAGTACTGTCTATCTGTATGTTGTGTATGTCATATATGTCCTGATTAATTGAAAATGGGGGACCCTGATGTAAACTCTCTGGTCTGCATCCCCTTATTATTGTGTGTATTGAGCCGTACTGTACTGTAGTCTGTACCCATTCTGCAATATACTGTATCTTAGTCTGGGACAAGCCTAGTGTATAATATAAATAAGTATAAGTGATAAGTGATAAATAAGTGATTTTTGATGCATAAAAAGTGATATTAACACACAAGTGATTTTTGATGCATACAAAAGTGATTTTAAAACAAGATAACGCTAAACTCAGGCCTATATCTTTTTACAGCTGCGTGTTACAGCTGGATGTCGTCAGCTGGGAGTCACATCGTCACATTTTGGTGTACGACATTTTATCATCTACTTTATACATGCTTTATACATTCTGCTGCAAAGCCAATTACATGCAAATATTTACATGCTTATACAGTAATAAGTTATGTATGTACAAATATGTTTTAAGATATTGCTCACCATCAACAAGTCAAACAAGACGTTCGGCTGCAGAATATTGTAGCTGAAAACGAGTGGAAAGGGATTGTGGGTCATGCGCATGCGTGCGCAAGCGCAGGAGCGCTCGGCAGTAGAATTCTGCAGGGAGTAGGATTTTGCAGAACACCGGCTAGCTACCTAGCATGTAACAAGCTACCATAACGCGCGTTCAACATAGTGGACGACTATACTGAGCGGCTTTGCTTAAATGCAGCCGAGTGACATTTTATTATTACCGGGTTTCCCCCCATGTCACCACTCGCCCATATGTCCTTACAGTCCTTCACAACGGTGATGTTGTCATACTTGTCATTCAGAATACACCTGCTGAACCCCTAGCGTTGACATGAGATTCGATTCCAATGTATTGTCATCATACAGCACAAGTACAGTACAACCAGAATACGTTTGGCATCCAACCAGAGTGCAAATGTAACAAGTCAAGTTCAAGTTGTTTTATTTAGCTATTACATTACAGTGAAATGCTTGGTTCTTTCACTGCCCAGCCCAGTCCAGCCCAACCCAGTCCAACCTAGACCAGCCCAACTTTCCCTGCCCAACCCAGTCCAGCCCAGCATCTTTCACTGCCCAGTTCAGCCCAACCCAGTCCAGAATAGTTCTCTCTTTCATGTTAATATGTGATATCCTAATATTTTGAAGAGTAGAGACGGTGTGATTAATATATGTTTTATGCTGATAATATTGTGAAGAGTAGAGACACTTAATGTTTTATGGTAATAAATATTTTAAAGAGTAGAGACACGGTGTGATTAGTACTATGATTGAAAATCTATTTAGACGAAGACATACAAAGAAGTAATTATCACAATTAGCAATTTATTTATGGCTGGTAAAAAATCTGTTTGGCTGGTAAAGAAAATCATATACTCGCCAGTTGGCTGGTAAGCCAAAAAGTTAGTTTCCTCCCCTGGCCGCATGGTCTAACAACGTTCGAGACAGGGGAGGGTAGAATTGGATAATACGAAATTGGGATGGGAGAAAAATAGAAAATGGGGAGAAAAAGTTTATCAAAAAAAGTTTTATCGAAAAATATATTCCTTGCAGCAGTATTAAGACGACTTTTTTATAAATAGGACCATGACTATAGTATTACTAGAAGAAGAAGAAATAATTGTGTCATATCACATTGTAACTATACTGTTATACCGTCAAAAGGTCAGAGAAATATTGTGATATCATATTTCTGGCACATCATCGCCCAGACCCTATTGCTCTCTCCCTTGAGATCAAAGCTAATCACATATAAACAAGTTCAGGTCGTCTCCCAAGCACAGCATTTCATTATGTCCAAACATGTCAGCCACGGAGAATCGCATGTCATGTGCCACATGTGTGAAAAGGCAACAGACTGTTTGCAATAAACACAGTACACACTACAGTACAGTTTCATGTTCCGTCATACCTTAGCAATCTCTTTAGGCCCCTCGGGCGAAATGTTGGGGTATATGTCTTAGGTCACAATGGCACGACCAATTATTTTTTTGTGGCACTGGACAGATTTACGTTAAATGTGACCAAATGTATTCCAGTCTGGAGCCCTGGGGAGGGATGGAGGCTTTCAGTAAGCAACCAAGTAACAGAGAGACCAGAGTAGGACGACGCATTCAGGTACACAGAGATGGAAAACGACAAGAAATTTGGCAAAAAAAATATAGGCACGCACCAAGATCTATCCTGGAGTTGGCACCACAGCGAGTGGCAGCCTGATATAGCAGCTCTCCAACATTTTGCCCATTTCTCTACTATTTATTGTATTTATTGTTTCTCTCGCAACTTTCTTTCCTTGATTTAGCAACATAAATGCTTGTACATTGTTGTTTTTGTTCTTTTTTTGCTATTGTAAATAACTAAATTCACTGCCCTCTGTTGTCATGGGAAACATGAAAGAAGAGCTCTCAGTCCTTGTGAAAGTACAGGGAAGCTAGCCTGTTGTGCTTCACATAGTCTTGGCTTAACAACCTGTTAAGCTGTAAGGTCCCCCAATTGGTACAACCCTGTCAAAAAATTTCAAAATCGCCAAATGATTGACGGAGCTAAAGCCCCATGTACTTTGTACTCTGCCGTGTACTTTGGCGCGCGCCTCACATATCTGCATGTAACTCGCAAACCGCTGAACGGATTTTGTCGCCTGAAACGGCAATCAACAGGCAACAAATATGGCTTTAATTCTATATTGAATTCAAAGAAATGCACACCCTTGGATGTTAAGAGGTTAATGTTGTTTCTTTTTCAAATGTAGCCAAGAGTAAAGACGTTAACCCTATCAAAACAGCAGTCAAAGTGTATATTTTCATTTTTACAGATGTTTAAGATTGACCAAAAATAAGAATTTATCGGAAAAATGCTAATTATATCTCTTTTATCGTAATGACTTAGGAAATGACTGAATCCAGATTTAACACCATCATTGGAAAGAGGAGCTTTTTCCCTATCCATAGATGTATGATTTGGACATAATAAGGTCAAGTTCGAGGTCAAATATGTAAGGGATAATGTATGGCTACGAGGTCATTGTCGCAAAATAATTGACCGACACGGAGTTTAAAATACCGAGGCGCCGCGCCGAGGTGTTTTAAACGTAGTGAAGGTCAATTATTTTGCGACAATGACCGAGTAGGCCAGGGGTGGTCAACCCGCGGCTCGCGAGCCGCATGCGGCTCTTTGCCCGTCAATGTGCGGCTCTTCCATCCATAAAAAAAAAAAAAAAAAAAAAATCTTTACTTTTTTTTTTTTTTTTATGTCACTCATTCCATAAGGACGTAGAATAAACATTTACAATTTTTTTTTAAATGGTCCATTTGCATGTTCTTGGTATCTGAATCTAGGGACATATATGGATCAGTGTCAGAAATAGTGTGTCTGTTACTAGGCTTGAGTAAATTGTAATGAACCAAAGGAGAATATCAATTCTATTTAAAAAAAAAAAGATTATCTTTGACTGTAAATAACACCATGCTAAAATTGACCAGACCTGAAAAATCTAAGCAAATGAATAAAGGGAAGATGATTAAACAGAAGGTTTTGTAGATACAGTACTGAATTCTGCCATCTTTTTTATAATGTAAATTTCTCCACCATTCTTCATCATATTGCAACACCGTTTTTTGCAAGACGTTCACAGAAAGGTAGAGAAACTAACTGCGTTCTGTTTTATGGCAATAACGTTCAGGTTTGTGGGAGATAATCCCAAAAAATAAGAGAAATTAAACTACACTCACTTTTGGCTGTGCCACTTCCTCCTGTCAATATGCGCCGGTTTCCGACTCAATGCCCTGAGATTTCTATAATCTTATATTTCACTAATAAGTTAAAATAATTGGTAAACAAACATAATGCTGAAAATATACACGTTTACTGTATATCTCGGGCTTAAGAGGTTAACCCTGTGAGGCCCAAATTAAAAAGAAATTAGCAACTTCAGAGGCCAGAGGGTGGGACATATAAACACATTTACTATCAAATAGCATTGTGAGGCTGAACAACAGGACCAATTGACTATACATGTGCTTAAAGGGGAACTATCTTATAAATGGCTTTTTTCAGTGTTTACCATTGTTTCTTAGCTATGTGGACTTATATTAATAGGATATATGTCTCTAATTCTCATATTGGCGAATTCTTCCAATTCTCCTCTCACAATATTCACCCTCACTGAACTGAGTCATCTGAAAATGTGCATATCTGTGATGTCAGAGATTTCTCAGCTGCATAATAATGTGGCAGTTGATGTGGCAGTTGGCACCAGGCCACACAGTGGTTGGAGCCCAGCCTCAAAACGGCTTAAGATCTTGAGGTAGAAAAATGCGGTTTTTAGTACTTGATTAGAAATACAAAACAATGCATTTTTTTTGAAAAAAACCTAGGTGTTCCATAGACTCACAGGAATTGTGTAAAAGTGCCCAAATAGTGAAAGAAATAGTAAAATAGTTCCCCTTTAACATTTTTTAAATAAACATTATTTTTTTAAATGGCTAAAAGTGATTTTGTAATTTTGCAACCGTGGGTCTCACAGGGTACTTTTAACCCTGTGAGGCCCAAATAAAAAAGACATTAGCAACTTCAGAGGCCAGAGGGTGAGACCTATAAACACATGAAGGGTGCCGTGACTGAAAAAAAAGGTTGAGAAACGCTGGTATATGGTGTGGCTCTTTGTGGTACCACAGTAATTTTTTTGTGGCTCTTAGTCTCTGACTGGTTGGCCACCCCTGGAGTAGGCTATACATTATCCCGCTTATTACATGGCTAACTTACTAACAATATACCTAATTCATTTGACAAATCGCAGTTGTTCTGTGGCTCTGTCAGCCCAAATAAAGTGATTATTATTATCGCGGGCAGCCTCTGTTCTGGCTCCGCTGACACTCCGCTGTCAGTGCAGCGCGGCAGGTGTGTCTGATTTGCTGCACTGATGTGGGCTTGATTGCCAACAGCTGCGCACTGCGGTCATTATTGAAAAAACAGCGGTCATTATTGAAAAATAATGACCGCTGTCGGGGGGCTGTTGACCAATCACAAGCAAGCATTTCGGCGAATGTGAAAACGCCATGTAATAAGAATTTATAATTAAAATCAATTATAATTTAATTACTGATCTACAAATTCTTCTGTTTAATCATCTTCCCTTTATTCATTTACTTAGATTTAGTAATTACTTAGACATTGTAACATGGTGTAATATATTCATCGGCACATTACAATTTACTCAAGCCTAGTAACAGACACAATATTTCTGACACTGGGAATACATACCCCCAGGTCCCTAGATGTTCCTAGATACCAAGAACATGCAAATAGACCTTGTAGAAGTAGAGCAATCTTCCATTTACTTTGGCATGTACCTTTAGGCAACATTTCCTAAAATAGGGCTACAGCTTAACAGGTTAACAACAACATCCTGGACAGCACCATCTAACAGGATGGCTTCACAGTGGTGCGCGCTGACAGGAATAAGCAAAGTGGCAAAAAGAAAGGCGGAGGGCTTGCTGTCTTAGTTAATTACAGTTGGTGCAATCCTGGTAACATCGCGGTTAAAGAACGCCTCTGTTCTGAGCTATGAGACCATATTAACTACCGCAAGAGCGAACACATGTGTTAGTGTTGACTCGCTGTTTACATCCCACCACACAAGTGGTCACAGGACTTCAGACAAAACACCCAGACGCACTCATCAATGGAGATTTAAACTGGTTAAAGACCCTGACTAGGGCTGCAACGATTAGTCGACATAATCGACGACGTCGATCATAAAAACTCGTCGATGCAGAATGTTTGCGTCGATGCGTCGTAAAAAAAGAAATCAATAAAATTTTTTTTTTTTTTTTTTTTTTTATATATAATCTTTTTTTGCACTACTTATCTTTGTGAAAGTGGCTTCTCAGCTCTGGTCCAGCTGAAGACAAAGCAGAGGAACAGATTGGACATTGAGCATGACCTCAGAGTTGCTTTGTCTACCATCACCCCAGACTTTGAGACTCTTGTCAGGAGCAAACAACATCCCCAGTTATCCCATTAGTTCCCTGGGATGTTAAGCTAAGAAGTCTGCTAAGAAGGATATATTATTTATTATTATCATTATTATTATTATCATTTTATTTCATTGTGTTTTTAGCCCTAGTTGCACTTTTGTTGCAACCCCAGTTATCCCATTAGTTCCCCCAAACTTACTGTCGGTCGGTTATGTTAAGCTAAGAAGTCTGCTAAGAGCCCGGAAAAGGAGCCGCGCCCACAGGAAGCAGAGATGAAGGGTGTGACAGAAATAATCGTTAGATTAGTCGACTACCAAAATAATCGTTCGTTGCAGCCCTAACCCTGACAAACTTCACCCAGTATGTGACATGCAAGACCAGGCAAAACAAGCCACTGGACCTGCTGTATGCTAATAGCAAGGAGGCATACAGTTGGAGCTCAAAAAGGAGCTCAGAGCAGCAAGGGACAGCTATAAGGACAGGCTGGAGGGGAGACTACAGGCCAATAACACCAGAAGTGTGGGCGGGGGTCAGGAAGATTACAGGGTTTAAGCAGCAAGGCATGGCTGTGGTGCCACCTACAGAAGTTGTTAGACGACTCCTCCATTGTAAGTTACACGACAGGGAGTAAGTACAGGGCCCTGGCGACAGCAACCACCTCCAACTCAACATCAGCAAGACCAAGGAGCTGGTGGTAGAATACCGGAGAGGCAAGAAGATTTATGTCTTTCTTCTGCCCTGCCCATACCTGTACCTCCCCTCCCCCATGCTTCTATGACGCCCGCATTTCTCAAGGGGATCAATAAAGGAATATTTTATCTTATCTTATGAGGCAGCTGCTGCCACGTAAAAACATTAGGGAGGCAGGATACAGAGCACGCATCTGATCCATTGCTTTTACTGAACAGTAGAGACTTAGACCAGTTTGGAGTCATTGGACAAAAATTTATAACCACATTTTATCAATAGGGAGGTGTCTGACGTCACTTTAGTTTCCTGCATGGTCCACCCGTATAGGGATTTATCATTGGGAAAATGTATCATCAGCTATTGTAATAATTCTGCCTCATGAACATTGGCAAGCTTTCCATTTTTGCAAAAAATGTGTTCCCTTCCATCACTAACATTATTGTTTAAGCATTTTTGGTTAAAATAAAGTTAGTTATATGGTTTTAAATTTGTCGTTATAAAAGAACTACACTTACCAGTTCAGTTCTGTCGCCTAATACAGCCAGGAGTCTACGCTGTGTTGACGTCAGTCAGCAGTACCAAAGTGTAGTTCCTCAGTGAACTAAAACATAAACATTGTTATTTTGCTACTTTTACGATTAATTGTGGATTTTCTCATGTTGAGCTATAGATTGTGGATGAATACACACAGAAAGGTACACCATGCCAATGTTCATGCTTTATTTGTTTTAAACAAGACGATTTAGAAATGGGTCCATTGGAAATACATTGCGATTTCAAGAGGGGTGGACCGTGTGGGAAACAGTAATGACGTAACCACTACACCTCCCTATTAGAGAGATCTAACATGATTCTATGTGTAAAAAAATAAAAAAATAAATCAGGTTGCTTTGTTTTCTAGCATGCTGCACGTTTCCTGGTACTAGGGTTTAATACTGGGGAAATTCTCAGATATCAAATACCAGTATCGCTACATCCCTAAGAGTATCGGGAGAATTTCCCCAATACCAAGAGCCACAGTAACACAGCACCTTCTTGTTCCGTCTAATGACCACAAACAAATGGACTAGATATTACTGTTCAGTAAAAGTAAGGGATTGGATCGATACTCAGTATTGGCTAATATTTCATGTTTAATCTGTACAGTACAGGCAGTCAAAGTGAATGCAATAAAAAAATATATATATAAAATGTGATGCAGTCTCAAGGGGGATCTCAACAGACTTTTTGAGGTTTGTGTTTTCAGCGAAGTTGGACTTTGGTTGAATTCTGAGATACTTAACAAATGTCATCATCAGTTGACCTTTGAGTGAAACTATGCAGCAGTTAAGGAAAACGTGGATCCCGTTAAGATGATGTGTTTAGATGGGAGGACATTTTCAGAATTCCTGCCCTCTCCCACGACTTCACGCTTCAATGGAGCTGGCCCGGCAATCGGCTAAATACAAGACACTCTAGTGTTCTGTCGAGTAGAATAGATATTGAGCTCTGTGTGTGTGTCTGTGTGTATGTCTGAGACAGAGAGGGTCCATGTGGCATGCCAAGGCAGCAAGTATTACATGTGGGCATGAACAATGTTAGCGAGATAAAGAGGAGCAAAATGCTTAGGGGAAAGCAGAAACAATTTATATATATACCGGTATATAATAAATCAAAAGATTCTAGTTTAATTCCTGAAATAAATGCACCAAAGAAATGTAAGAGCGGTCATGTCATCTCACAGTTTAAAGTCATATTGTGAAAATGGGTTTTTGCCTAGTCTTAGACTAGTCTTAGTCTTTGATTGATTGATTGATTGATTGATTGATTGATTGATTGATTGATTGATTGATTGAAAAATGCTTCTTACTGGAGCGTAACAGTAAGAAGCATTTTGTATAAAAGTATTCTGTACTTCTGTATGACAACTATTAAAGAAACTTGAAACTTGATTGATTGATTGATTGATTGAAAACATTATTAACAGATTGCAGAATGGGTACTGTAACTGAGGGGTACAATTCCCTGACTGTATTGAGAGTATGGTATATTAAACCACTACTTAGTTATGTACTTTAATTACTGGCCATACAGTACATGAATATATATGGTGAACACCCACACAAGAATACGGCAATGACACATAAAGTTCTATTTAGAGGGTATTTATTATTATCAGAGCAAGCAACGTTAGGTTACAGATTGAGAATTATACTCGCGCTTGTAAGGCGAAGAACACACGTAAAGTAGGTCAAGAGCGTAAGTCAATGAGAATAGTAAGATGGGTCTAAACTGACGCCACCTGTAGCATAGCAATTACATAAGGCACACTAGTACCAGCTGGAGACACTGGGGGGTTCCCTCCGGGTGTAAGGCCGGCAGGGTAGAGGAATGTTCGGGTGCAAAGTCTGGGTCAACGAGGAATAACGAGGTTCCAGATACAGGAACCAGTGCAGTACTCCCTTGATCGGTAGACAAAGCAACAGCTATAATCCAGTATGCTCGACAGCATGGATGAAAGCTAGCCAGCCTCCTCCTAGAGGCGGGCTCGAGGGATGCTCCTCACGGGGGTAGATCCCACACGATAGTGGGGTAGACGGTTCTCTGCTCCAGCAGTCACGGTACCAAAGCAATATAATCCAACCAGAAAATGGTTCTGCAATCGCCGGTGTAGATTCTCCTGTGCACTATACTTCACATTAAACTAGGTTGAACTTGACGGTACTTCACTAAACTCTGACACTTTTACTATCCTATTCGCACATGTTCTAAGTGCTCTATTTAGACGCAAGGTTGCTCACTTCACTTGCACGTTGACTCGTGGTGAAGGCTTTACTAGTAATGAACGAACTGCTGCTGTTTCCACCTGCGCCGTATTTATACGTAAGGTGAATTATCTAGTGCCAACCTCAGTTCTGTCTCGTATTACTGCGCAAACCTGGACATGTTGAGACATGCCTTGGCGTTGCCTTTGAACTTGCCGTTGGGGGTATGGTCGTTGGCGCCTAGGGGTCGCTGTCCAATAGGAGAACGAATATTATGGTCTGGTTTGTACCCAGGTAAAGGGATATTCCGTGTATATTTACAAATAATATACAAGGGATATCAAACGATATACAAATAATATACAAGGGATATCAAGCAATAAATATATATATTCGGTTTAATCTGACCCTTTTGTAACAGGTACAGTACAGTACAGCTCAATACATACAATTGTTAAGGGGATGCAGTGCAGACCAGAGAAAGACTTTCGTCTTGTTTACATCAGGGTCCCCCATTTTCAATTCATCGTAACATATATGACATACACGACATACAGATAGACAGTACTGCTACATCTATACATTTATGACATACCAGATTTGCAAATACAGTACTGTTTGTGATACAAAAAGAGTCCAGAAAAGAGAGTATATACATTTGACGTAGAAACTGTACATTGGAGGTTCGGTAGGTGGGGGGGGGGGGGGGGGTTGTTGGGGGGGATTTGGCTGAAATGTTATTTAGGTCCTGGGGGAAATCACATAATATAATAATAATTGCCATTTGACCAGGGTTTCTAACCCCCTCCCATTCTTGTTATTCCCCCCATACCTCTCCAATCTGTCTACCCTCCCCCATTTATCCACCTTTTGTCTCTCACCTGATCCCCCCCCCCCCCCGCTCTTCTAACCCCCCCCTCCAACCCAATACCTGGCCCAACCTACCCACAATCCCTTTATCTCTGCTATAAAGATCTACGTTTTACTTGATTCAATAGCTCTATGGAGGATACGTAGGCCTGTAAACTCCTGGAGTCATCCGCCATAACTCTTGACCTATTTTTACTTGATACTCTGTTTGAGCTAAATAAACCTGTGTTAACCAAGTCTATATTTGAGTACATCCTTATTCCGGCTAAATTCCTCAATGCAAAGTTTCAGCTTCCTAGGGCGAAAACTGTGTCTGCTAGAGGACGATTTTGTGGACTGACCGACCAACCAACAGAGTGACCTATAGAGCTGCTGGTCGCCAAAAAAAAGAAACTAAGCTATCATCTAGATGTTAGAGCCATATAAAATCCGTTTTTATTTTTTTCCAAATTCCATTGAATTTTTTTCCAAATTCCTTTTTTTTCCGTTTTTATATTTCAGAATTCTTTATTTTGCTTTGTACGCTCATTTTACCATCAGAAATAGTGTCTAATAAGTGGGAATGAAAACATTTCCACAATTTAATAAGATATAACAGTCCATTTAATAGGGCTGTCTTAAATACTTCGAAGCTTCGTTCGATGGGCATGGGATTCGAATATGAAAATAAAATTTGATTATTAAAAAATATATAAATATACAGCGCTCCACATTTGCTTTCAGTTTAGCTGGTCGTCCGTACTAATACACATTGGCCGTATTAGGGGGTGGGAAACTGATGGGTGGGGATCGGGCGTTGTGGACAGCGACTCCTACAGGTCGGTTGGTGCGCCTGCGCAGTAGAATCAGGAAGTGTCGGGGGCAGCGTGAGCCTCCCACGCGTTACTCCTCGCCACTGAGAGATCGAGCTGCGCAGGTGAAAAGATGTGACTGCTGTTACCTCAAGTACCGGAGGGGACTTGTGCTATGTATGACTTAGTCCACATTGCAGCCGGCTTGTGGGAGGCAAGAAACAGCGTCCGTGACAGGGGAGGGTTGAATTGGATGATACGAAATTGGGATGGGAGAAAATATAGAAAATGGGAGAAAAAGTGGATAAAAAAAAATATATATAAATATAAATGATATATATTTTTTTTATTTTGCTAAATCAACTCTGCCTCTCTTTGTTAACTACAACAAGCAATGCTGTTTGTTATTTAAGATGAGGTCGGACTCGGCACCGACAGATTTGTGTTCATTGTGCTGCTTTTATAAAGCCTCAAATGACTGCTTACAATATTTCATGAAAGCAAGGTGTTTTGTTTGTCTAAGATTTAAACTTTACAGCACTGACAAAGTTGAACAAAGTGCTGTACAAATCCCACAACATTAAAAAAAAATATATATATATATATAATTTTTTTATTTTTTTTTTTAGTTGATTTCATTTTTATTGCTCAATTCCGCGATTCCGTCCGCGATTCCATGAACGTGGATTTCATATGGCTCTACTAGATGTGTACCATTTATGTAACCGTCAGAAAGAAAATAGGTAGCCTATGTGCTTGACAAGCTGAGAAATTGCCAGTACTACCAGCCAAACGTTGGTAAATATGGTATGAGGCTGCTGGTATGTTTGTCTATTCCACCAGACCCTTCGGCAGGTAAAACCAAAATGTTTCCAAAAAGAATTATGTGGCAGATCATTTAACACTTTCAGTGCCACGCTGTTTGGTTAAAGTTACCCTTAGAATGCCAGCCTTCTAAAATTTTATCAAAAAAAAAAAGAATGCCAGCCTTCTAGTTGTTTCCATGGTCGTTGCACTATGTTTGCGAAGCTGTGTGTGTGTTCTGTATTATAGCTGTATAGATACGGTGTGGCTAATTTTGACAAACATTACTTGTAGTCCAGCATGGGAATAATAGTTTGTTTCCAAATTCCACACACTGTAGTTTGTAGTTTATTACACGCTAAACATCGTGCATTTCCAAGATAACAAAGATAAGTATTTTTTCATAGATCGCGAGATAAAACACGTTATGTGCAATAAGCCCAAACCGTTCTGGCTGATCCCTTGAAACCCTGAATACTCCCATATCAAAAGGTATACGAGTTGTATATATGTATCATCACAAAATCATCAAGGGGGGGGGGGGGGGGGGGGGGTCGTTTTAACTCAAAACTATGATCGCGTTTGCCGAGCATGTTTTTCGTCCGGTGAAACACAGAACTGTGATCGTTAGAAAAACACACGTTTCAGATTTGTGTGCCGGTGTTTAAAATGTTTATTATCGTTTCATTTACCATTACATGTGATAATATAGTACCGTTATATGGATTTCAGGTCCTATCGCCTGAAGGCAACAGCAGAAACATAAAGCGTCTGTGTTGTCCTTAGCCACTGGTAGACTCAAGAAGAATCAAACAAATCACATCTGCACACCTCGTCAGTCAGACGATGACTCATCAATCCCAAACAGCACATGGTAACTCACCCCTCCTCCGTCTCGTTGATGATGTCGCAGATCTCCATGTTGAGGGTCCAGTCCTCGTTCTGCAGGCCTCCATCTGTGGCCCTCTCTGTGCGGAGACAAGGAGGCGGTCAACCAATTTGTTGTGTGTGTAGGGCTGGGCGATAAAACGATAACGATAATTATCGCGATATATTTTAAATAATAATCGATATCGGAAAAAAAAATACCAATTTTTTTTTTTTTTTTTTTGCAACAGGGCAGTTTTAAAACCAGAGACAGTGGACACTACAGACTTGTCTTTCTTGCCTGCAACTTAAAGTAATGGCTTTGCTTGTCCAAATGACAATACTGACCAAATTGAGATTTATTTTTCTCTTATCCATTTATTTAGTTTGCTTTCTAATTTTAAATACAGTTTGAAACCGTCTGTACACAGTAGTGTTGTCACGATACTGGAATTTCGAACTTCAATACGATACCTTGAAAAGTATCGATATTATTTTCGATACCACAGGGGAAAAGGTTCAATCTTAAAATGTAAAATAAAAAAAATAATAATAATATATATATATTTTTATATAAATTTTGCTTTTGTTGCTGGTCGATTCTCCTCAGATTCTCTCTGGAACTATAAGAGAAGATAAATATAACACTTTTAAAACCCTTTGTTTATCTTTAGATCACACATTTAAAAATAACTGTTCATCTCGCTTCAATCATTTTTATTGCAGAACATGGTATTTTCTCAAGCAGACAGATGTAAACACTGTAATCTGTGTTGCATGTACGTGACAAACTTTGTATTACAGTCATATTCCGACTTAACTGAATGCACATGTGTGTGTGTGGACTACTGTACTATTACAGGTATTGAAATGAACAATGCAACTTCCTTATACAAAAAATAAATAAAAATTATGAATAATTAAATATCGATATTTCTGGAAATGAGTATTGAAACCGTTTTAAATATTCAGAATCGATATGTATACATTTTTCGATATTTGTGACAACACTAGTACACAGTAGGCTATGTGTGCTAGCAGAGCTAGTCTCCAGTCACGAGTCACGGTGCACATGTGCGGTGGTTTGTCCACCAAAAAAGCGGCAAAAGATAGAAAAGAAACTAGTAGAGCCAGAACTGTTCAACTCCCCTGGAGCCACAGCCAGCAGAGAAGCTTGTTTACTTTCACTTTCAAACCAGCTGCAGCCTGAGAACTGGAGTGTGAGGGGATGTAACACTAAAGATGGCGGCAACGACAAAGAATTGCTGCAAAATTAACATACATAATTAAAAAGATATATATATATATATATATATATTATACTTATAACAATATTGATAATTAGCAATATCGAGTGATATGATATCGTTATCGTGATATCATTTTTGGCCATATCGCCCAGCCCTATGTGTGTGTGGTTTCAAAGATGATCACTGCAGCCCAACATCAGGCAAATCCGTCTCTCGAAGTCCGTAACCTGGGCGTCACCCTTGACTCCACACTTTCATTTCACTCCCACATCAAATCTGTCACCAAGTCTGCCTTCTACCACCTCAGGAACATCTCCCGTCTCCGACCCTCACTCTCAGACTCTGTGGCGGAGACCCTGATCCACTCATTTGTCACCTCCCGGTTGGACTACTGTAATGGAGTCCTGTTCGGGGTACCCAGCAAAGCCCTGGACAGGCTCCAGTATGTCCAGAACTCAGCTGCCAGGGTTCTCACTCACACCAAGCCCTGGCAGCACATCACCCCCACCCTCATCCATCTCCACTGGCTTCCAGTCAGGTTCCGCATCACCTTCAAACTCCTGCTCCTCACCTACAAATCCCTCCATGCCCTCGCCCCCCGGTACCTGTCTGATCTCCTCCACCAGTACACTCCATCCCGGAACCTACGATCCTCTGATCTAGGTCTCCTCTCCATCCCTCGCACAAGGTTACGGACTTTTGGGGACAGAGCCTTCAGCGTGGCGTCCCCTACCCTCTGGAACTCTCTCCCCCCCGAAATCCGCAACGCCCCAACCCTGGACACCTTCAAATCCGCTCTAAAAACACACCTCTTCACCAAGGCTTTCCCCATCAGTTAGTTTTAGATTAAATTAGGTCCATTATCCCCTACTTTCCCTCATCCCCCTCCCCCCCCCTACTTTCCTTGCCCTATTTTTTGTCCTGATTGTAAAGCGACCTTGGGTTCTATGAAAGGCGCTATATAAATTTGATTTATTATTATTATTATTATTATTATTATTATTAAATGCTTCTGTGGTGTTGCTCAGTCAACCTCAGAGATGACACGCTGAGCTTCATATCGCATATACCTATACTACCGACTCCAATTCAGTTCTCACCAGCAGGAGCTCTGCGGCAGTACCGTTTGCACAGGGGAGAACAGCGAAATAGAGCGCACTGTTGTAGTACCGAGGTTGTAGTGACTGACCTGGAGTCAGCGCTCTGCCGGTCCCGTCTCATCACTAGGCATGACTGAGGCTGTATTTAAGTCAGGCTTGAGCTGCTACCACATCAACCAACACTAATTAAAGCGTGCCGTGGCTTATGTAACCTTACGAAAATCAACATGTGGTGACGGTCAGTCAACAACGTTGCTGTTTATCGCTCTAAAGAGATGAGCCCATTTCTGGATTTCAGAAGCGGATTTCATTAAAAGCCACATAGGATACAGATCATTTGATCAATGATTATGAATTCATATTTTTATACATTCCCTTGAAGTCCAACAACTGATTGCTTCTAACAGTCATGCTATACTGCTGAATTTATTTCACTATGAAACAAAATTTGCCTACATTTAGGCGCCAAATGAGGGAACCAAGACAGCAGCGCCTAACAAAATAGATCAAAATAGCCCAACATGATAAGAGGCTGTTTCCTGGCGGGCGGCTACGTGGCGTAGTGGGCAAGGCACTCGCCACGAAATGCTGGAGACGCTGGGCTCGTCAGTTCGAGCCCAGCGCTCCACATTTGCTTTCAGTTTAGCTGGTCGTCCACAGTAATACACATTGGCCGTATTACGGGGAGGGAAACTGAAGGGTGGGGATCGGGCGTTGTGGACAGCGACTCCTACAGGTCGGTTGGTGCGCCTGCGCAGTAGAATCAGGAAGTGTCTGGGGCAGCGTGAGCCTCCCACGCGTTACTCCTCGCCACTGAGAGATCGAGCTGCGCAGGTGAAAAAATGCGACTGCTGTTACCTCAAGTACCGGAGGGGACTTGTGCTATGTATGACTTAGTCCACATTGCAGCTGGCTTGTGGGAGGCAAGAAACAGCGTCCGTGACAGGGGAGGGTTGAATTGAATGATACGAAATTGGGATGGGAGAAAATATAGAAAAAGGGAGAAAAAAGTGGATAAAAAAAAAGAGGCTGTTTCCTGGTGAAATTATTAGGCTGAATCATTTTAATGTGCTTTGTTAGTTAGAGCTATTTTTAGCAAAAGATGTGGCGGCTAGGATGCAATGGCTAGGATGCAGTGGATAGGATGTGGTGGCTAGGATCACTAGGATGCAGTGGATAGGATGTGGCGGCTAGTAGGGGTGGGGGGGAAATCGATACGTAGTAGTATCGCGATACTTTGCGTGGCGATACTGTATCGATACAGGGACGCCAAGTATAGATATTTAATTATTAATTAAAAAAATTGGATAAGGAAGTTGCATTGTTCATTTTCAATACCTGTAATAGTACAGTAGTCCACACACACACACACATGTGCATTCAGTTAAGTTGGAATATGACTGTAATACAAACAGTTCAGTTTGTCAGGTACATGCAACACAGATTACAGTGTTAATGTTTACATCTGTCTGCTTGAGAAAATACCATGTTCTGCAATAAAAATTATTGAAGTGAGATGAACAGACTGAACTTTATTTTATTAGATAAAACATGTTGACAGTTTTACTTTGCAGTTGAAAAAAGGTAATAAATTAAATTTGATCAAAAATGTAAAAAAATAAATAAACAGAATTCCGCAATACTCAGCGTATTGCGATATATTTAGTATCGCGATACTATCGTATCGTGAGGTCTCTGGCGATTCCCACCCCTAGTGGCTAGGATGCAGTGGATAGGGTGTGGTGGCTAGGATGCAGTGGATATGGTGTGGCGGCTAGGATGCAGTGGCTAGGGTGTGGTGGCTAGGATGCAGTGGCTAGGGTGTGACGTCTAGGATGCAGTGGATAGGGTGTGGCGGCTAGGATGCAGTGGATAGGGTGTGGTGGCTAGGATGCAGTGGATAGGGTGTGGTGGCTAGGGTCCTGTGGCTATGGTGTGGTGGCTAGGATGCAGTGGTTAGGGTGTGGCGGCTAGGATGCAGTGGATAGGGTGTGGTGGCTAGGATGCAGTGGATAGGGTGTGGCGGCTAGGATGCAGTGGATAGGGTGTGGTGGCTAGGATGCAGTGGATAGGGTGTGGTGGCTAGGATGCAGTGGATAGGGTGTGGCGGCTAGGATGCAGTGGATAGGGTGTGGTGGCTAGGGTCCTGTGGCTATGGTGTGGTGGCTAGGATGCAGTGGATAGGGTGTGGTGGCTAGGGTCCTGTGGCTATGGTGTGGTGGCTAGGATGCAGTGGATAGGGTGTGACGGCTAGGATGCAGTGGCTATGGTGTGGTGGCTAGGATGCAGTGGATAGGGTGTGGTGGCTAGGATGCAGTGGATAGGGTGTGGTGGCTAGGATGTTTGGATAGGGTCATGTGGCTATGGTGTGGCAGCTAGGATGCAGTTTTCCACTGTCCATTGTTTTAGTGAGCTTTAGGGCTGACCTTCGATTTCTTTTTTTATGTTCGAAGCTCATGCCATCGAACGAAGCTTCGAAGTATTTAAGACAGCCCTAGTGAGCTAAGCTTACCACCAAAGGGAAGTTGCAAGTGCAGGGAGAACTTGTTTTACAAAACCAATGGCTACAAGAAAACAAGCAAACTCAGAAATGTAAAATATACCCGACTGTCCTAGCTTACAAGCATTTCCTCTTCCCAAATTTTGCACTCCATTAATTTACTTGTTGAGCTGCCTGGCAAGATTACTTTGATGACGCTCTCCCCAAAAGGGTTGAAGGAAGCGTGTTATTGATGAATGCACAGGCAAATGTTGAAGCAGTGTTGTTGTTCTGATTCAGTAGTACAAGTAATTGCAAAATGTTTCCACTTCCTCACAGGGAGGGAAATAAAGACTAGTAAGTAGCTACTGGCCAAATTCTGCTAAATTTGGTCTGTGACTAGTATGTTTGTCTGCTCAAATAAACACTTCACACATTCTAAAACTGAATTTGGCTGGTAGAATAATGAAAGTGTCTTCATCCAGGTTCCTACTCTCTCCCTCTCTCCATCCATCAGCGATGGTCTGATTTGGAAGTTGATTTGGGTTTTGTTTTTCAGACCCTCAGACTTCTGGACTTTGCTGGACAATGAAAAACATGCCTTCCCAGGTTTGTCTGGCATGAATATGAAGTGAATTAAAGTGAGCTTCTTTAAAAAAAAAAAAAAACAAAAAAATAAAGTTAAAAGGTACAATTTCCTTTGTCCTTTAGTCCATCAACTTCAAGATTCCCATTAAAGTGATCTGGAAATGGTCAGTCAGAGCCAGCGTGCCTTCCTTTTGGTCTCTGGTAAGCTTCGCCCTGGGCTGGCCTGATAGCCCATGCTTTATTCATGCTCTTCTGCTCCTCTCTAATCAGTCAGGTCGGACTGGGCTAGCACTGATAAGACAGTTTGTGGGCAAACTTTGTTTCCCGTCTCAAAAAACACACACAAACGAGAAGAATAGTCGCACAATGCATAGACTAATGTATTTGATTTTAAATAGAAAATTGAGCGTAAGCAGGGTTTCTACATATTTTGTCATTTCCAAATTCTAGGCTTTTTCCAGAAATAGATTTTTTTACTTCAAGGGTTTGGACCGTTTGGTCAATGTTATGATGTGTAAGCCTACTTATAGTGGTTGGGTGGGTATTGGGCAATATTTCAACTAGTCTAGGACATAACACTCTAGGCTAACTGAAGATCAGCCTATTCAGCTGTTTCTAAGCAACAAGGTTGTGACTGAACAGCAATAGTTATTTATTCTTTAACAGACTTCATTGTACAATCACAGACCTTTCAATACCTGGAAATTATCAAAGTTTCGATAACTTTTCCTGACTTTCCAGGCCTGTGTAGGTGTGAGGAGGGGCAGTTCAAGTAAGCAACACGCTGCGTTTGATCCAGTGTGTACAGTGTGTGTGAGTGTGTGTAGAGCTAGAGCATTAGTTTGGAAGAATTAACCAGCCACTTCCACAGAGAATATCCCTTGTAATCTCCTCAAGTGGATTTGGCATGCTGACAAGACAGGGCCCGAAGAGGACTGATGACAGGGCAGGAATAAAAAGGCAGAAAGAAGAAGAGGGCCATCTACCTGGATCTAACCTTGTGCAATGGTGGAAACGAGATGCATAGGACAACCAAGGTCCTATTAATGATGTTGAATGAGTGCCGAGTGCTTCCCCAGGCTCTGTCTCTGTCTCCCAGTGCTGAGAACTGACCCCAGACCAGTTTCAGTCTGTTGTCATGTGGCTTACAGGGCGGCAGGCTGTGCCATCCACTGCCAACAAAGCCACATATCTGTCCTCCTCCTCCCAACCATTCATTCTCTTTTACACACTCCCTTTCTCTCCATTCTCACTTTACCTCCATCTCGTTCTCTTTAATCTGTGTCACTCACCTTCTCTCAATACCAGTCAGTCACCGACCAAATGTTGGCAGCCTAGAGTAGAATACTGGCTGTGGCTGGTCGGTCCGTCTACTCTTCTGACCATTAGGTAACAATTATGATTCAGTGGGGCTTTTCATGTCTATGTGACTGGAGAAAAGGTCTGGTTCTATGTAGAGCTGGATTCAGGCCTGGAATCGGCGGAAAGCGTGCTCACGTCTAGGCGTGTCGCAAATTAATAACTACTTTTGTTGGACAATATATTGTCCTGGAAATACTTGTGATTTAAACAATATTATTGTAATTTGAATACCATTTCAGGCCACTGATATAATGATAATATAAGTTACGCTATCTGTGAGCGTGCACCATTTTGCGCCGTCACGTTTATATTCGCATTGTCGGGCAAACACGTCAGCCCCCCCCCCCCCCCCCCCAAGCCCAAACAGTAGTTTCAGCCGCATTTCGTCTTTGTAACTAATGTAGAAGAGAAGATGACAAAAAGGCAGCCTTTGGTCAAGAAGAAAGGTAACACTAATTCAGTCGTCAATATGATGTTCTCAAATCAATAAGTAATCGCGTTTAATAATCATGATTTCAATAGCAATCAAAGTAATCGTGATTACAGCCCTAATGATGAGATCTCCCCCCTTATTCGGCTTAAGCCCAAAATGTTCCCAGAGCTGTGGAATGCGGCTTTCAAGCCAAGACCCAGTTTGGACTTATTTTTCCAAACCTTCTGGCTGGAGTTATGCAGTCATCAGGAAAAACACACCTATTAGCCACGAGTAACACGTTATCTTCACTTCACGCTGTGTGTGTGTGTGTGTGTGTGGAGGAGTAGCTGATTTGTCAGCATAAAGGTCGAAGTCATGTCAGTATATCGTACGATAAGTCGATAGCGTAATTATCGTGACAGGCCTACTCACGTCTGCCTACTACTACGTTTTTTGTTTTTGTAATTCCATTAAGGTGATTGAGAATCTGGATCAAGCCATTCAAGGGGCTGGATCCAAGAGAGTTGCTATGGCCATTGGATGGACAAAAAACTGTTTCTGTCTTGGGCAGAAGTCAACAAATAGGCTGCCAGAGCAGTAGAGGAGGATGATACTCAGAGCCGAAGCCTGTCTTATCCTTTACCTACAAAGCTCCATGGAATCTTAAATAATTGCTTCATTATTTTCAGCCATCATCATTCATCTAGTACTAATGCTTCAATCCAGTTAGTGAAAATCCATGGGATCGCTGCGTAGGCTCAGGCTGGCAGATTGCTGGGTTTTCCCTCCAGGCCATTTGTCTAACTGGGCCTATTTCTCTCTACTTTGTAGACTCTCCAACTCCTATGACACAGTTGTGGTGCAGCAGTGGGGGGGGGGGGGGGGGGGTGTAGTGCTTTGAATGTCAAACCTAAGAGCATCGGAGGGAGAACTTGGCTCAAAACACACCCTGTGCATATCCTAAACACAGGTGCACATAAACTAAACATGCAGCCTGAGCTTAGCTGACACACACACACACACACACACACACACAGACAACGCACGCCCATCCGCATGCACATACTTCATTCACCACTAACCCCCCCCCCCCGGTCAGTCATTTAGCAAATGAGAAAGTTCAATGAAGTGCTTTTTCCAATGAAAGCATCATCAGTGATGCTCTTTCTCTCCCTCTCCTCTCTCTCCTTCCGTCAACACCGGTAATGTGATCCTCTGTGGCTGTGCTGCCGCTGTGGTGTAAGGTATCACTGCTTGCTGCAGCCAGACAGGCAGCTGGCCAGACAGTACAGCAACTCAACAAGAGAGAAAGAGATCAAGGAGGAGATACACCTATCCCTCAATGAAACAGGCGAAATCCTAGATGTGCTGCATGCTGCCCAGGATTTGACCTGAAGAGACCTCTGTAACATGAGTCGACGGGAGCCGGTAGCGAGTGGCTAAAGTCTAGTGGCCATCTTGGATGACTTGGCACGGTCACAGCAGCTGACCGGTGGGTGACGAGAAGGGCCCGCCCTGAGCCAGGCCATCACTGAAAGGCCCCTCTGACACCGGAGGACAAAAGAAACGTTTGCTTCCATGCAATTACACTCAGGGGTGTGACCAATGTGCTGCATCATGGCTATCTGCCCAGTATCTCTAGAAAGAGCCAAATATATTGAGAGAGCATGACTAATTTGGAGCGTGGAGCTGAACCATTCTTTGTGAGGATGGCAGTACGCTCTTACTTGTACTGTTGCATTAGTCAGTAAAGCAGCACAGGAGATATGTGTATCAATATGAACAGCAGGGGGACTAACTCTCACCTTTTAGCTCAGCTGTCCAAAAGCCTTGCTGCAAACATGTCCATTTATGATCCTATCAATAAGACATGGTGCCTTTGGTTGGTAACTAAATAACTGCCTTCATCAGTCCATCCCAGACAACCAGCAACAGCATCCACTCAGAATATCTATTCTCATGATAAGAACAGAACCTGCTGATGAGCGTTAATGTTGAGTGCCTATATTGTCACCAATAAATATTTTATTTGGCCAAGGCAGAAAAGCAGACAAGCTCCCATCAGTGTGTGAACCGAACCCGGCCAATCACTACTCCAGCTTTACTACATCAAGCCCAATCACAACTACAGCGATTTATCATACATGTCTTCAGATTCAGATTCAGATTACTTTATTCGCCATTTCATACAGGTACAAAATGGAACGTGTTTTGACATTACAGTGCATACTTTTTTCACAATTAAGAACAATACAACAGTAAATAAATAATTTTAAGTAAAGTGCAAGACAGGACAGAACAGTGAGACAACAATAAGACTGTGAAAGTGCGGTGGTTGGGGACATGGATACAGTGCAACACAAAGTTCAAGTCCAGAAGTCCAGCCCTAGCAGCTCGCCATAGAGGGGGGGGGGGGAGCAGGGGGACACCTGACTCGTTTACCAGGCGAGCTGCTGAGGGGAAGAAACTCAGTCTGTGGCGGGACTTTAGTGTCTTGGGCAGCCGTAGCCGCCTGCCGTGTCTTATCTCCTACTGTGCTAGCAGGGAACTGGCCTGAGAGAAAGGCCCACAGGGCCAGTTGCACCTGTTGAGCAGATACACCCACAGTGTGCCAAGATACTGCAATAATTTACCAGGGTTAGTGGTTCCAATGCTACTGCATGTGAAGTGCCGATGAGAGATGAGTAGTAGGCCTGCTGCTGCCTAGTAGATGTAGATACCATCTCCAACCACAATGTTTACGTGGCTTGTAGGGCAAAGCAGAGGACATTAGGGACGGGAACTTGAGGAAAATAAACGCTTGCCTGTATATGGTTTAGCAACAGCTTAGCAAAATGCTACATTCGTCATGACAGGAAATGCCACAGAGTTCGCAACATCTCTCCCATCTTGTTTAAACTAACATTAGCTATTTCACAAACACTCACCAGCATTTCAAACCAAATGAGAACCAGGTTACATAACGTAAGCCAAGTGACAAAGTAGGAGGACCCCCATCCAAAAATAAGAAGGTTGTTTTTTGATTTAGTCAAATGGATGAGAAGGGGGGTGTTGTGTAAACAGTGGGGTGTGGAGGGGAGACATTCAGACAGAGAGCCCACAGGACACTTCCTCATCCCCCTTTACCGAGGCGTGCTGAAGTCGAATGAATGAATGAATGAAAACTTTGTTTAACAGATTGCAGAATGGGTACAATACAGTACGGCTCAATACACACAATTGTTAAGGGGATGCAGACCAGATAAAGACGTTTGTCCTGTTTACATCAGGGTCCCCCATTTTCAATTCATAGTGACATTTATGACATACACGACAACATACATGACATTTATGGCATAGGGACATACATGACATACAGGTATATAGTACTGTTACATTTGTGACATATAGGATATGCAAATATACAGTACTGTTACCCATAGATCCTAACAGAGAATGTGGGGAGAAAATATATACATACGGTGGGGAGGAGACTGTCTATTATACATACGGTGGGGAGAAAATTCAGCCATCACTACACCGATTAATTGGCTGACCCTGCCTGGTAACAAAACCAATGGAAAAGTATGCTTGTAAATCAACGTTATTGCGGTTAGCCATGTTTACATGATCATAAACTCCATGTCAGGCAAACAGAACCACCTGTCTGGCTTTAAATATGGCAGCTCTACTTATGATTGTGTCTCAGTGCCTCAGTTCTGCACAACAGAGATACGAGTCTTTCCATGAAAAGCAAAGTTTCAATCATCGGAATTTGATTTTCGAATAGCAGTTAAATTGCTTAGAAGCTTAAATTGAGGACAGGACCGATGATGCCACGCTAGGAGGATGTGGTAGGCCAAGTGGATGAGAGTGTACTCAGTACTTGTCATCATCTCTGCTGAACACAAGCGCCAAACTAGTGTGGCTACTGCTAGATTGCTAGAACTTAGCCCAGACAACCAAACAAGAAGTTTACCACCAAGCAGTCTATATTAAAGTGCCAGTTTCCCACAAGGAGAAATAAAGGGCTAATCTAAATTTTAAATGGACTAAAGTCAAACAGACAAGACTTCAAACTCTGCCACTGTAAACTTAGATCATTTCACTTGATTAGGCCTTCATTTCTGTGAAAACTGGTGACAAAAAAATCGACAACACCAATGTCCACATTGATATCAGGTACAGGATTTAGCAACGGGTTTTCCGATTTGTAATTATATCAAGATACATTTGCGCTAGCTAACATTAGCTGGATTCCCATTCCAGTGGGCTGACGCTTGTCGCTAGCTTGCCGATCGGAGGGATCAGAGATGCTGGCTGGCTGGCGAGCTCCAGTGGTGCGACGTTTTTGAGAACTGCTAAAACCCTAAATGTAAGTTATACTTGACACTGTAGACTAGGTACGCACATGTTCACGGTTATCTTACCTATACTCTGGCCCACAGGAGTGCTGTACGGATTGCCTAGTAGGAACTCCATCTTGACAACATAACAATCCACCCGAGAATGACAGAGGCTGAAGTCGAGGAGCGTTATCCCGAAGTCCCACCCTCAGACTAACCCCATTGGAAGATAATTCCGAATTCACCGTATGTATGGCTGGGATGAATGTCAATCACATTTGGGGAAACTGTTAACAGGTATGTTCACCATAAATATTTGTAACATTTGTGTCACTCACTGTAGTATCATGGTTGTTCACATAGATAGTATCTCTCAGATGTACTATCCGTTGCACAGGGGCAATGGCGTCAATCAATTTAAATGAATAAAATGCTATTATTGAATGGGGTTTAGATCAAATATATATTTTTGAGATATTATCATTCAATCATTCAAGCAAATGCACCCTAAATTTGGCTAATACATAGTTTGCAGTCCACTCTTCACATAGCTGTTTGCTGTTCAAACTGTTTGTAGACGGTTGTTGAATGGCATGTTGAATGCGACTCAGGGGTGCCCAGTTGCTAAGCAACCAGTATACACATCGTCAAACAGGCCTGGGACTTTCTTACAACTAACGCTAGTAATACCTCCATGGTTGGGACAAAGAGGCTCTACAGATCATTTTTGGGATAGGTAACGATTGTAAAGTTGGTTTTCTGAGAGCACATTTGTTCGCAGGTTGTGAAGGAGTCTAGATAACGTTAGCAACATGAATTAAGTTAATGGTTAGTGCCGTTAGTTAGTTCTATAGTTGGTTTGATAGCTAGATAAGTAATGCCTTCTGTTTGCATGATCATCATTATCTTTGCTGGCAAGAGCAATATTAGTTAGCAATCGTTCTAGTATCATTGCATAGCCAATCAAATGTCTGACACGTTTTAGTTTACATTTGTTTAGCATCATCATTAATCAAGCAAACCTATAATAGCACACAAGCTTTTCTCTCCTCCTGGTGAAGTCCTGAGCCTGGCACAGCAGCAGCATGACCAGGGTGCTGGGTCCCAGTGTGGTGGATGAGGAGATGCTACGGAGAGCAGTGGAGGAGCAAGGTCCACAAGAGCAGGCTGGACGCCTTGCCAAGGAGGAGGTCACCCAATACAACACGGTCCTTCAGCTGCGTCTGGACTACATGAGTGAGAACCACAGCCCTTCTTGCTGGCTGGATGGATGAATAGATGGATGGATGGTTAAATAGATGGATGGATGGATGGATGTGGATGTCCACAGGAGCTGGTTATGTGAGAAAGGTGCCGTTTCTTCCCACAGATATCAGGAAGATAGACCACGTATGGCAGTTCACGTCCCTGACCAAGCTCCAACTCACCTCCAATATCATAGAGAAAATTGAGGGACTAGACTGTCTCACTAATCTGACCTGGCTTGGTAAGACAACGCAAATCCTATAGCTGTGATTGTTCTTTATATCCCTGAAAACCTGGAGATACATTTGTGTGTTTTACATGTTGAAAGATTGGTCCACTGAAGTAAGAATAACTAACATGACAGGGATATCCCACCGTCTCTCTTCTCCTCCAGATCTGTCGTTCAACAGTATAAAGAAGATTGGGGGTTTGGAGTCTCTGGTGAAGCTGCAGGACCTCGTTCTGTCCAACAACCGAATCTCTGTCCTGGAGAACATGGAGGCCCTGGAGCACCTCCAGAGCTTCTGCATTGGAAACAACCTCCTGGGCCAGTTGGATGAAAATGTAGGATTAACAGTAGTCTCTCTCTCTCTCTCTCTCTCTCTCTCTCTCTCTCTCTCTCTCTCTCTCTCTCTCTCTCTCTCTCTCTCTCTCTCTGTGCCTATGCATGTGTCACAGCTGAAATATATTATTAAAAATGTAGATGGGGGGGGGGGGGCGTACAGTACTTGTGCTGTGGTGGGTCGGAGAGTGTGCTGTGTGCTTGCAATGTTGTCGGTTCGAACCCCAACAAATGTCATTCTCCCCTCTTCCTCCTGCCTTTGCTGTGACTGTCTACTTTATGCTGTATAATAGTTCTTCTTCTTCTTCAGATACGACTCTTAAAGGTGTATTACTGTCCTACACCACTCCACTGTACAATACTAAAAGCACAACTGCCTTTAAAAAAAGAAAAAAGAAAAGCTGATTGTATAACCTGATCTGATCTTGTCAAGGTAATCTATCTCAGAAAGTTCAAGAACCTGCGCATCCTCAATATTGCCGGAAACCCCCTCTGCCAGGAGGACAACTGCACATTCTTCATTGCTGCTCACCTTCCAGACTTGGCCTACCTGAACTACAGGATCCTACACAGACAGACAGTAGGTAGTAATAGTGATGGGCTACTGGAACCAAACCCACATGCAACTGTTAGATTGATTGATTGATTGATTGATTGATTGATTGATTGATTGATTGATTGATTGATTGATTGATTGATTGATTGATTGATTGATTGAAAACTATATTAACAGATTGTAGAATGGGTACAATACAGTACGGCTCAATACACACACTTGTTAAGGGGATGCAGACCAGAGAAAGACTTTCGTCTTGTTTACATCAGGGTCCCCCATTTTCAATTCATAATGGCATTTATGACATACACAACATACATGATATACAGATATATCATGACATCATCATATACAGATATATCATGACATTTATGACATACAGATAGATATACAGTACTGTTACATTTGTGACATACACGATATGCAAGTTCAAGTTTCAAGTTTCTTTATTAGTTGTCATACAGAAGTACAGAATACTTTTATATAAAATGCTTCTTTCTGTTTTGCTCCAGAGATTGTGCTAGATAAAAATAGATAAGTATAGTAAGTATAAAATAGAAGTCAAGTACGTAGACAAAAGTGTTCAATATATACATATATACAATGTACAATGCAGAGTAGAAAAGTAACTGAGTTACAATACAATATACTATATACTATACAGTACAATGCAGAAATGGGATGAGGTACAATTTAGGTACAATTTACAGTAAGGTGTAATGAGGTATGGGTTGTAGTGAAAATTCTTTACCAATAAATATAAAGTGTGTTTAGGTGTCTAAAGTGGGTAAAGTGGGTGCTGCAGTAAGTTGTTTGTTTAAAGTGAGTGTGTGTGCGTTAGGGTGACCAGATGCAAAAAGTCCAAAAGTGGGACAACAGTAAGATTTTGGTGGGACAAAGTGGGACAACAGTAAGATTTTGGTGGGACAAAGTGGGACAGATAGATAATGTAAATTTTTTTATTAGAATAACTGAGTCTGGCAAAATGACAGGAGCTAGTTTCATACCACAGTCGGCTGACCTGTATGAATGGGAGTGTTGTACTGTGTGATAGACACTTGTTATCTCAGCTGCAGTGACCTTGTCCGTCTGGCTATCATTGTTTGGTTTAAAAAGAAACGTATCCATAGATCTGGATGTTTCTTTTTGGTGAACCACTTTCAAGTGAGACTCATGTCCACTGTGGCGCTTCAAGTCGTATTCTCCTCCATGCACAATGGACCTGTCTCAAAACCCTGCCCTCTTTTCTTGATCCTCCAATCACAGCTGTCGCTTACCTCTGACTTCCTCGTACAAATTTGTACGAGGAAGTCAGAGGTAAGCGACAGCTGTGATTGGAGGATCAAGAAAAGGGGCAGGGTTTGAGACAGGTCTATTGAAAACGAACTATGACACAAAACACAGAAAGCCTGCTGCGGATTGCCTGCCATCTGCCTCACCCAGTCATGTGTCGTTTGCCAGTCTTGGTTGTAACTGCAGGTCCGTTTCTTTTTACTGCTTTCCATCTTGAACTAGTTTGCTTGTAATGTTGTTGTGTTTTTTTTGACCAATCAGATTTGCGATATGAGGTAGCGTCACAAGTTCAACTCTCACGAGCAGAGCAGTGCGCTAAATTACTATAACCAATCAGATCTGCGATATGAGGTAGCGTCACGACTCAGTCACGTCACAAGCAGGCAAGCAGCGCGCTAAAGTACTATAACCAATCAGAGCAATGTGTGTGGACAAGAGGCGGGTTGCTACGTTTACTGTCTGTAGGGAGGGGCTTTTAGACGCATGTTTTTTTTTGGCTTCGAAAAGAGGGACATCCTCTCAATATGAGGGACGCGGGACATTTGGTCAAATGGTGGGACAGTACAACCAAAAGGGGGACACCTGGTCACCCTAGCGTGTGGATGTGTGTGCTGTGAGTGCATTTGATGATGTTATTAGTGTTATTGTCATTTAGCATCCTGATGGCCTGAGGATAGAAGCTTCTTCTGAGTCTCTCTGTGCTTGCCATGAGACTCCGGTATCGCTTGCCTGACCGCAGCAGTTCAAAGAGGCAGTTGTTTGGGTGGCTGGAGTCTTTGATTATTCTCTTAGCCTTACCCATGCACCGCTTGTTGTAAATGTCTTGGAGAGTGGGAAGCCCACCTCCAATTGTGCGTTCGGCTGAACAGGCCACTCTCTGTAGTCTGCTACGGTCTTGTGCGGTGCTATTCCCAAACCAGGAGGTGATAATGCCAGTCAGGATGCTCTCTATTGTGCATGAGTAGAAGTTTTTTTTTTTGTATCTACTTTTTCTCTCATTTTCTATTTTTCTCCCATCCCAATTTCGTATCGTCCAATTCTACCCTCCCCTGTCTCGAACGCTGTTAGGCCATGCCTCCCACAAGCCGGCTGTAATGTGGACGAAGCCATACATTGCACGTGTCCCCTCCGGTACTCGAGGTAGCAGCCGTCGCATCTTTTCACCTGCACAGCGCGATCTTTCAGCGTCGGGGGTCTGCGTGTTTGGAGGGCACGCCGCCCCCGTCGCTTCCTGATTCTACTGCGCAGGCGCACCAACCGACCTGTAGGAGTCGCTGTCCACAACGTCCGATCCCCACCCATCAGCTTCCCACCCCCTAATACTGCCAAATGTATTAGTATGAACGACCAGCCAAGCTGATAGCAATGCGGAGAGCTGGGCTCGTACCCACCGTCTCCTGCATTGGTGGTGAGCGCCTTGCCCACTGCACCACCTAGCCGCCCCATGAGTAGAAGTTCTTAAGGATCTTCTGACTGACTTGGAACTTCCTTAGGCGCCTAAGGAAATAGAGGTGTTGCCGTGCCTTCTTCACAACACTGTCAATGTGTGTGGTCCATGTCAAGTCCTCGGATATGTGGACTCCGAGGTACTTAAAACTGTTCACTCTCTCAACCGGTGCCCCGTCGATGCTGAGGGGGCTGTAGTCCCTGACCCCCGACTTCCTAAAGTCCACAATCATCTCTTTTGTTTTGCTGATGTTCAGGGAGAGGCAGTTCTCCTGACACCACTGCGACAGATTCTTTACCTCTTCCAGGTAGGCCCTCTCATCGTTGGCAGATGTCCCCAATCAGGCCCACCACTACTGTGCAAATATACAGTACTGTTAAACAGAGATCCTAACAGAAAATATATACATACGAGGGGGAGGAGACTGTACATTTGGAGGGGGGGTGCAAGGTGCAAGCATAGGGAGGGGGGGTTTGGACATTTACGGGGGCCAGTTTTGAATTGCAGCCTCCCATATGTGCTCTTTGAGAGCGGTTTTGAAGGTGGGTAGGGATTCACATTATTTTACGGCTGTGGATAGGGCGTTCCACATTGATGTGGCATAATTGCTAAACGTGTTTAGTCCCTTGTTTGAGGCAAATCTGGGTTGAACATGATTTGTGGAACTCCCTCTGGTGTTGTGATCGTGGTATTCACTGACCTTTGGGAAGTATTTCATGGGTACCTTAGTGGTGTAGTGTATCTTGTAGACCAGGCCCATTGCAAGTTGCTGTACTCTGCCGTCTACTCTAAGCCATCCTAGATTGTCAAAATGGGCAGGGGTGAGGTGGGTTCTAGGAGTAAGGTCAAGTAGTAGTCTGACCAGTTTGTTTTGTGATGTTTGTAATCTTGTTTTTAGTGCCTTTGAGGTGCTTTGGTACCATGAGGTGCAATCATAGTCGTAGTAAGAACAGTAAGAAGCATTTTGTACAAAAGTATTCTGTACTTCTGTATGACAACTATTAAAGAAACTTGAAACTTGAGTACCCTTGAATGAGTGCTCCTGTTAGAGTCTTCAGGGTATTCTTATTTACCAGAGAGGAGATCCGGTACAAGAATCTTGTTCGTTGGTTGACTGTTTTGATTATATTGGTTGCCATTTTGTCACAAGAAAGATTTGCCTCTAGGATGGAACCCAGGTATGTAATTTCATCTTTCCTTGTGACAATATTGTCACCCACTGTAACAGAGAAGCCGTTGGCCTTGCTGAGTTTGTTATTTGATCCAAAGAGAATGGACTCTGTTTTACCCAGGTGTAATGATAGTGTGTTATCAGCGAGCCAGGTGCAGATTCTGCCGAGTTCAGAGCTGAGGGCTTTTTCAACCTGTAACTTGTCCCTGTCAGAGACCAGCAGGGCTGAGTCGTCCGCGAACAGGAACAAGTTGCAGTCACAAGCTGATGACATGTAATTTGCATAAATTAGGAACAGTAGCTGTCCTAGTATGCTTCCTTGTGGAACACCACAACTCACTGGGAGGTGGGGGGGGATAGTGTACCATTTACCTCCACCATCTGTTCTCTCCCCTCCAGGTAGGATTGCATCCAGCTCACTGATGAACTATCAAAACCAATCGCTTTTAGTTTGTCAATCAGAATGGAGTGATTGACAGTGTTGAAAGGCTTTTGGAGGTCCAGCATGACCATGCCGCAATATTTGCCCGCGTCCACCTCTTGTTTGATGTCGTCGTTCAAATAGAGAAGGCATGTGGCGGCTACGTGGCGTAGTGGGCAAGGCACTCGCCACGAAATGCTGGAGACGCTGGGCTCGTCAGTTCGAGCCCAGCGCTCCACATTTGCTTTCAGTTTAGCTGGTCGTCCTTACTAATACACATTGGCCGTATTAGGGGGTGGGAAACTGATGGGTGGGGATCGGGCATTGTGGACAGCGACTCCTACAGGTCGGTTGGTGCGCCTGCGCAGTAGAATCAGGAAGTGTCGGGGGCAGCGTGAGCCTCCCACGTGTTACTCCTCGCCACTGAGAGATCGAGCTGCGCAGGTGAAAAGATGCGACTGCTGTTACCTCAAGTACCGGAGGGGACTTGTGCTATGTATGACTTAGTCCACATTGCAGCCGGCTTGTGGGAGGCAAGAAACAGCGTCCGTGACAGGGGAGGGTTTAATTGGATGATACGAAATTGGGATGGGAGAAAATATAGAAAATGGGAGAAAAAGTGGATAAAAAAAAAAAAATAGAGAAGGCATGTGTCAGTGGAGTGGGATGTTCTGAAGCCAGATTGGAATTCGTAGATTCGTTTTTTTATTTTTTTTGCGTGAGTGCGCGCGTGCATGCATGTAAGGGGGGAGGGGGTACATGATTATGCAATATTATAGCCACTATGTTTTAAATATATATTTAAGCAATGTGTGTGAAACCTTCCATGAAGCTAATAGAGGCCTTGCATGGAATATTTGTGCAGTTCTCTTCCTCCCAACATGTCTGCCTATAACCATTCGTAATGACATTCAAAAGCAAATGTCAAATGTCTGTGCAGTTAAGTAAAACACTGGAAAAGCATATTACCGTTACACTGTGAGTTCTTTCAAATATCCAGTAGTAAGACACCAAATTATAAAATTTTTGTTGATACCTTTCTCATATATGTTATATAACGCATAACACATAACAACCGTTGTTTTGCACATAGAAACCATTGTTTCTTCCAACATGGGGGGACGGAGGGGCATTCAACAAAGGGCCTCTATTATAACAAGCCAAGTAGATAATGCCCATGTTGTGTATCTCTGCAGAAAACGGAGGCATTTGACAAATACAAGAATGACGTAGAGAAAATAAAACAGAAAGAGCAGCACGATCAAATGACTGCAGAAGCAAATCAGAGCCAAGAGGATGAACTGCAACTGCACAGGGTAAAATTAAGTTCACATTCAATGATGCCTTCTTGTGTATTGAGCTTGCAAAGTTTGTATGTTCATGAACACATTTGTTTGTGTGTGTGTGTTCCATTCCCATGTCTTCTAGGATGCCTTTGTGGAGTTTCTAAATGGGTCCGATCTGTTTGACAGCATGTTCACAGATGACCGTGATGCAAAGAGCCTTGCCTACCTGCCTGGAGCGGCTGATCTGCATCAGACATATCCTCTGGGCACTTGGCTTTTCTTTTTTATTTAATTTTTTTATATGTTTTTTTCGGCATTTTACAGCTTTATTATGGACAGGACAGGCAGAGAGGAAAGTTGGGTGAAGAGATAGGGAGGACATGCAACACAAGTCCTGGGCCGGATTCGAAACCCAGGATGTTGCGATTACGCTGCAAGCGCAGCTACGTGGTGCGCCACCGCCCCAGACCACTCTAAAACCATACTTATATTCACCACGGTATAAAACGAGAATGTATCGATGGAAAAAAATTCCTTTTTCACATCTTGAACGATAGATAGGCTACTCGATGTCAAATGGGCCGTATTGCATGTATAGCTATAATATTTAAATAGTTATAGCCCTGCAAACAAGGTGAGCGACTCCCACCGTTTACAGCGGTGGCGGTAGCTACTACAGGGTGAGGATAATAGCTGGCAGTCAATGAGTTAATGGGATTTGAGGTGTAAAGTGGACTCTCCATCAGAACACTGAAACACAGTGTAGGACATCGGTGTAGTGGACCTCTGAGTGTTGTTGTTATTTGGTCCAGTCCCTGAGGGTTAAAAGAAAATATATATAGTGAAAGTACAATTTCAGTAACTTTTCCTGTCTGATTTCTCCATTGACTACCATGAAAAAGTTGCTGACATTTTCATTTTACATTTACAGTTAGTCATTTAGCTGACGCTTTTATCCAAAGCGACTTACAACTTACAAGTCATCAGGAAGGGCACAACTCTATCAGCTGAGTAACAATGTTCATCAAAGTGTTGAGTGCTACAGTGTAGGTTAGTATATTAGGACAAGTGCATGACAATAAGGTTAGTTAGGGTTAGATATTAAAAATATATATATATATTATCCAGATAATGGTTGAAGAATTGCGTCTTTAGTCGACGGCGAAAGATTGGATGGGTTTCGGCTGTCCTAACTGTGGTGGGCAGTTCATTCCACCATTGTGGGGCAAGGACTGAGACTAGGCGGCTTCTCCTTGATGACCCTCCCGGAACTTGGATAGGAGTAGGTCTGAGGCGGCCAGAAGATGCAGAGCGTAGGGGTCTTGAGGGTGTGTAGTTAGAGACCATTGACCAGAGGTAGGCGGGAGCGGTTCCCTTTGGAGCCAGTGCAGGTCCCTAAGAAGTGGGGTGACATGGGCTGACTTCGGTAGGCACCTATCTGTACTTTCACTTATTTCCAGGTAAATGTAAACCATTTATATTGTCATACAAAGTAGCAATTGTTGTAGTAGTAGTAATAGTAGTAGTAGTTGTGTTAAAATAATTCTAAAACTATTTACTTTTAGAATGATTAACCTAAGCCTCAGAGATCATGCTTGATGTTCCTTGACTCTGCACTTACGTTTAAGAACCAGCTGGTGGAGCTGTGTGTCCAGGTGTTTGACATAGGCTTGGTTCAGCACAAGCGAAGAGAGACGGAGGTCAAATCCTTCTCTGATTGTCTGAAGGAGGCTGTGGCAGACAGTCAACAGAGATCATCAGAACAGGTGCAGTCAAACTTTAAGAAGGTGAGCTGGAAGCTGCTGCTGGGTTTGGCTGTGTGGGTGTTATTACTTTGTCTGTAACTGAGTCATTGTTAAGGCTACAGTACACTTGGAAATGCTGATGTGTTAAATAGTTACACAGACTATTCGGAGAGAGCTGCAAAATATCTCATTAACTGTCAGTCATTTATGGGAGCTTGATCTTACATGCAGAGGAAAACAAGAAACTGTTCAACCCCATCACCCCTCCTTCAATTTTACTTCAAGTGTTTTCATTTGCCGAGTGTCACACCTCCCTGTTAATCACAGTTCTGTACACTCTCATTGATTGGCTGGGAGATTACAAATTCAAGGATACAGGTTTTTGATGTTTAATCCTATTGGCCATGGATATCACAAATAATCTGCTTCAGGGGCGGCTGGGTGGCGCAAGAGACACCGGGTTCGGCTGTCGGCATTGCCTCCGGCTTGGGCCGGCCGTCATACTAATTCATTGGCGGGTGGAAGTCGATGGGTGGTATCGGAGGGGACATGTGATGCAAGGCTTCTATCCTCCCTACAACCGACCAGTGGGGGGCATATGCGAGCAACGTTCAAGACAGGGGAGGGGAGAATTGGCACGAGAGGTAAATTGGGATGGGGAGAAAAATCACATAAAAAAGGAGGAGAAAAAGTAGATAAAAAAAATAATAATAATCTGCTTCATGCCGTCTGGACCCCAACACTCTCCTCTTGGGTTCACCTCCACAACAGTGCTGCTCCATAGCTCATATAGTATTGCACAGTGTGTTGTACTTGCTATCACCCCTGTTCCCTTCCTACCAGAGGATAGCTGAGTCCCACCAGTCGACAGACACTCTCCTGCTGGCCAGCCAGTTCAGTGAGGACATCAACCAACTGTGTAACACACTCATGACGCTGGAGCTTCAGCTGTTCAACCAGCTGGAGGTGTGTGTGTGTGTGTGTGTGCATGTGTGCGTGTGCGCGCGCGAGTGTGTGTGTACTCAAATCCGATACCAAGAAACATGTAACATGCCAGAAATCTGCATCTTGAAACATATAAGCATGTTAGAAATGTTATTATATCTCAATCATATATGTCCAATGACCCCAGACTGGTGGCCTATGTCTATGTTCAGCACATTATTGCATGTGAATGTGTCGATGAGGTCTGTAGTGTACAGCATGCGTAACTGATTATCTATAAAAGTTTCATCCAATAGGCCCCTGAGTTGACACGTTAAATCAATTTAGCGACACCATGTATGTTGTGCATGTTGTATGTTGTACAGTTGTAAGTCCAGTTGCAGTGCAGGGGATCATCTTAATGACATTGGGAAGTTTTATTCACAGAGAGATTGGTCTCTTCTTTACAGGACGTCTTCAAGGACTTTAAGAGGAATATCGTAGAAATGGTCGGCAGCTTCATTGAAACGGTTCAAGGAATATATCCTTTGCTACCTTGTGTATTCAGTTGAGAATTTGGACAACCTTCTTGATGTCCTGAAGTCATATATAGGCTCTGTGAATTATTATGTGAATTAATCATTCAATTGTTCAATTATTTTAAGGGAAATGTTTACAACTTGTAACTGTGATTCAAGTCTTAACAAACAGTTTCTTTGACCTGGCCATACATTCACTCAGTGTCGAGACCTGGTGAACCAAACCCATGAGAAGATGGTGGAGATCGCCACGGCCACCCTGGAGAAAGGGAACAAGACTAAGCTGGAGGAGCGTGATGATCTCAGAAGGGTCAGTGTGCCTCTTAATACTGTGGCTCTCAGCGGAGCAAGGGATCAAACCTGGGACCATAAACTCCCCAGGTATCGATGCTAGTACCACCATGTCAAAACAGATATCCCTGTTGGTCGGCCAGTTAGCCGGCGCTACCAGGGTTGTGTAGGGCAAGATTATTTCTGTGTACTTGTGCTCAGTCCTATCTCCCCCACCCTCATCCTTCTGAACCACTGCCCTCTAAACACACACTGGAATCTGTTGTCACCGCTATCAAACCCTTGAATGGTGCGGTGGTAGAGAGGTCGACCAGTAATTGCTAGGTCAGTCCACAGCGATTGGAAGATGTATTCCAGCTATGAGCCGGTGACTGGAGGGTGTATTCCAGCTATGAGCAGGTGACTGGAGGGTGTATTCCAGCTATGAGCCGGTGACTGGAGGAGGGTGTATTCCAGCTATGAGCAGGTGACTGGAGGGTGTATTCCAGCTATGAGCAGGTGACTGGAGGGTGTATTCCAGCTATGAGCCGGTGACTGGAGGGTGTATTCCAGCTATGAGCAGCTGACTGGAGGGTGTATTCCAGCTATGAGCAGCTGACTGGAGGGTGTATTCCAGCTATGAGCAGGTGACTGGAGGAGGGTGTATTCCAGCTATGAGCAGGTGACTGGAGGGTGTATTCCAGCTATGAGCCGGTGACTGGAGGGTGTATTCCAGCTATGAGCAGCTGACTGGAGGGTGTATTCCAGCTATGAGCAGGTGACTGGAGGGTGTATTCCAGCTATGAGCAGGTGACTGGAGGAGGGTGTATTCCAGCTATGAGCAGCTGACTGGAGGGTGTATTCCAGCTATGAGCAGGTGACTGGAGGAGGGTGTATTCCAGCTATGAGCAGGTGACTGGAGGAGGGTGTATTCCAGCTATGAGCAGGTGACTGGAGGGTGTATTCCAGCTATGAGCAGGTGACTGGAGGGTGTATTCCAGCTATGAGCAGGTGACTGGAGGGTGTATTCCAGCTATGAGCAGGTGACTGGAGGAGGGTGTATTCCAGCAGAGCCATCTGCAGTGCTCACCGTCTCCGCCAATGTGCCCTTGGAAAAGGAATGAAAGCTAAGTTAAAGAAGAGTTAGCAGCAGAACAGAATTTTAGAGGGACAAACATTACAAACACTGACCTTTCAGCTGTGTGCCTTCATTAACACCTACAAGAAGCGGCAGTCTCTTAACTTGTATGTCATTTTATGAGATTTTATTTAACCGTTAAAAACAAAACAGTCATTCTGTGAGGTTTTCTGTGTAAGAGGTCTTTTTATAGTGTTTATCTCTTGAGTCCTAAGTTGAGCACATTGGTCAGTAGCATAGAGAACTCACATTCCTTTCTTCTCGTAGCTGCTTGTAGACAAAGACACAGTGATGAACGCCCTGAATGCCTCCCACAACACTCACCTGCTGAAGGTGGACGACCGCGAGGACGAGTTGGTGAGGCGTATCAATGGCTGGCTAAGCGTTGTCATGAAAGGGGTAGGGAGCAGGGAGGATGTTGGAATACAGCCCCCGAATCATATATTTAATCAGTGGTGGAAAGTAACTATATTTACTCAAGTACTGTACTTAAAGATGCTATAGATAACATTTATATGTAGAGTAATCTGGAGCTTTTAGAAAGGTACAGAATAAAAGTATTGGTTTTCCCTCACAAAAAATATTGGTTCATGAATTTATAATTTTAAAGATTTTGGTGGGTGGGTGGAAAATTAATGTTGTTGTTTACATGTTGCATGCATGTACCCCATCGCTACTTCAAATTTTGCCACATGGAATGCACCTGATTGGATAAATGACATGCTAGTGCCCTAGTGCAACATCTAGTCGCTGTTATCTATAGCACCTTTAAGTACAATTTTAGGTACTTGCACTTTACCTAAGTAATTTTATTTCAATGAACTAAATTTGTACTAAATATTGTACCTTTTACACTACATGTATCTGAACCCATCACTTAATAGTCACGTTGAAGAAAATTATTTTGTATAGAAAACATGGCATAATGAAGATAATGTACTTTCATATTTGAAGTCTGACTACTTCAAGAGGTCGTAATCAGAGCCAGCATAACTGGACCACATACCCCTTTAACATAACCAGAGGACAGTCGATTGACTATTGAACGCTCCCAAGCACTGGAATACACAAACGACATATAGAATGTGCATGTTTACTTTTGATACTTGAGTAAATTCAATATCAAATACTTCTCCACTTTTACATAATTACATTTTTTTATGGAGGACTTTTACTTTAACCAGAGTACTTTATCTGGATATTTCTACCTTTATTTAAGTAAAGAAACAATGTACTTCTTCCGCCACTGTATTTAACTGAGAGGTGCATCTCTCCTCTGCATCTAATATGTTTGTTATGGTTTGCTTCATCTTCTTTCTGCTTCAATTCAGATTCAAGACGAGGAGATGAAGCGCAATTTGAAGCGTATCTCAGAGATCCACAACTACATTTGCGATCTGAGGGATCAGCTGGAGGTGTCACAATAGCATGACCTGTGGGGACACTACAGGCTAACACCCTGCATTATTCATTTGTGCTTTTATATATTTTTATATGCACATTTTCATAACTTGTATGGATACTTTGTATGGAAATTCATTCATTGTGAGCCAGTAAAATTTGTATTGTTCGTGACTGTTGTGTAGATGGTTTTTCATGCTCATCTGCAACTTGGAGGAGATTGTTGTGTATGAAGTTCAATAGTAATGTTCTGGAATAAGATCACCTTCTTAATAACCCATAATAATAATTCACGAGTGAAATGTTTACTTCCACTTGTAACTTATACGGCATAATATCCTTCGACTACGTTTATTTATTTGTATTCAATTGTTTTTTTTAACGGTTTTTTTATTATTATTTTTGACATGACAAAACTAGACACACAAACATTAACAGTAAATATCCACAATAAATCACAGGACTAATACAGTCCATTATTTGGATCAATATAAATGTAGGTTACAAGATATATACATAATACTTACAATACAATACATACATATGCTCTTGCTCGTTCTTCTTCCCCCAATTGTATTCAATTGTTTTTTTTTTTTTTTTTTACCAAACGGTTATAGTTGTATAATGACTGTGTAATGCTGTGGTCTGTGTTATCTGCTCATATTATTCAATTGAATACATGTCCCAAAATGCCAAGCGGTAAGATAGCCAATGGTATGTGTGCCCGTAGGCGGGATACCTGTGTCGAACCAATCAAACGAAACGAAGCTGATTTCCGAAACGCGATGTTGGGTTTCATTTAGTCCATGGACAGCTAGTAGGTAGACCCAAAGTGAGAGGTTTTGGACCGGGACGACTCTTAGCTGGAAAACCTCCCGTGTGTCGGTAACCCCTCTAGTCTACACTTAGTTTACACAGTCGGAAGGTTGATGACTGTTGCCATCGGTGACACTCAGGCCTTAGCGCTCATCATGCCTGTGCGAGCCGAGTGCTGCAGCAGCACCGCTGCGGCCTGTTCAGCCTCGGCCTCTCTTGTCCCTCCTGCCCCGATCAACACCTACCAGCCGGGGGTCGCTACTGCGCTGCTCTACAGTGGCTCACAGTTTCGGGGCTACCAGAAGAGCAAGGGCAACTCTTATGACGTCGAGGTCGTTCTACAGGTACATTATAATGATTTTTACATGATTAATTATTAGTATAATAGACATCAATGTACCGTCCTTGGTTTTAGTTTTGAATTTACAAAGCTAACAGGCAACAGCATAGCTTCTAACCTACTCATCAGACCATGTATGGCTGTCATGGAACTCTTGACATTCTGACCTAATTTTGAAGCGAGCCAAGTGAACGTGATTTTGACTCGAGCGATCTGGTAACTGTTAGTTTGAACTCGTAGCTGACGTTCGCAAATGTGTTTATATGCAACCATTTGAGTTGGACACAGTCAGTGGCAGTTACGTTGTACACACAGTACAGCCACACATATTTGGGCTATCCCATTCATTCCCATGTTCATCATACAACCAGTCCACTGATAATAATTACATAACATTTGATAGTTCTACCTGCAGATAACGCCAGTATGTAAACGCTTTATGATTGTGTTGTTTGCTTTGCTCCTACTAATAGTACCACTCCCCTCTTGACGGCAATGCTAGTCTGACACCTTTGCCTCACAGAAAAGTAGGTGAACTTGTTCACACCCGTGTTTTCCTGTGATAACTGGATAAACCCAGACCTGCTTTTTGTGATTGTATTGGGCAGCATGTGACTGTGGAGGACTCCTATCTGTGTGGATACCTGAAGATCAAAGGCCTGACTGAGGTAAGGTTCTGGAACAGGGTCAGATCTAGCTTTAACCGGACAGACTGGTCACAAGGTGGTCAGTGGTTCGTTTTGTGTTCACATGCTACAGGCAACAGCCAGGCAGTATGTGACACAGATTCTGACTAAGGGTAATCTATGGCCACTGTGTCAACCCTTAACCCGAGTTTGTCGACTGTGTGTCTAGTAGTGTATTATGTAATATAGTTTGAAAGGGCAAAGGCCATTGGGTAATGGGTAGTGGTACTCATTCATAGTATCCAAGCCTAACTGTATGTTCAAATACAACATGGCGCTAATGCACAGAAAGTCAGTTGAAAGGCACAAATGGAGGCGAACAGACACAGCTCCTCTGGGCAGTGATGGATCAAATACAGGTATATCTTAACAATGAATATAAAATAGAATTCTATGAATGCTCTGTAACCTATAGATATTGAATAGGTTACATTTAGAAATGGGTCTAATTTTTGTAAATGTCAACAATGCCACTGTTGGGACCAAACTCACTAGCATGTCTTTATGCCAGTTTTGCTAATTATCAAACTGACACGAGTAAAGTGAGAGACAATATTTCTCTTTGCATTGTATCTGAATGTACAACAATACTGGCAGTGGTAGATTGTGTTCAGGACAGTCCTGTCATGCCGTCAGACAGATGTTCCATTCATTATGCAAGTGTCGGTCCCATTTCAACTACTGGTGTTGGTAACATAGACCTAAAATACCCTATATCGTTACAACATGCTACTCTGGGGCTCAGGGGCACCGGTGGCCTAATAATGGTTAGAGAAGCAGGCTTGTGACTGGAAGGTCACTGGGTCGATCCCCCGGACCAGCAAGGAAAATCCGGGTGGGGGACTGAATGAATAATGTTCTCTCCAATACCCACTGTTTAAGTGCCCTTGAACAAGGCACTTAACCCCCCAACTGGACATAGGACTGTAGCTGCCCACCCACTGCTCCTAAATGGTTAGGATGGGTTAAATGCAGAGGACAACTTCCTGGTACATGCAAAAATATACATGGCAATGAAGAGATTATATTCTGTTCTATTCCTTGTACACAACTTCCTTGTGTATTGCATTATTGTTTATCAGTGACGCAACCATTGGCAGTGCCGTCTCTCCCCTTGTCCTCTGTGCTGTTTATGGAGAATAGGGCTACAGTGCAGAGCGTAGTACAGCAGAATGTGACTGCTGTGCACTTTCTGTCACTGGCACATATATCGGGGCACTTCCCACACTCTCCGCCTCATAAATTAGGCCTACATGCCCCTGTCAGTCTGGAACTTTACTCTCTCTCTGGTACAGTGGTCTGTTGCACACAGACATGCAAGACATTGGAAAGCAGCTGCTAAATGTATCATTGGGGTGTTACCCCCCTCCACGTGTAATCTCTTGAACCGTTGCATAATTGCCCCATCTCAAACCCCACCGTCTTTTCTTGATCCTCCAATCACAACAGTTGCTTCCCAGTTGTGATTGGAGGATCAAGAAAATAAAGGGGGTGGGGTTTGAGATGGGTCCATTCATGTTTCGACTGGCTGCATAGCATTAATAGCTGGCTGCAACTCTAGTTAGAGCCCCCCCCCTACTGCAAATGTGGACTATGGACAAGCTCTCCCAACTAGGGATGGGTACCTTTCACATTTGAACCGATACGGTACCGGTACCTGTGAATCGATACCGGTACCCAACGGTACCTTTTTTCTGTACTTTAGTCTCAAAAAATGTAATCTACCTACCTCAGTTGTGAGAAAAAAAAATCCAAACTTCAAATAACCACACTTTCGACCGTTTTCGGCTTGCCATTGAATTTCTTTATTTAATTAAAATGTTCACAACAACATGGATGCATGTACTCTGCCAGCATGTTTAATATCCATAATACTAAAGGTTTGACTAAGATTTCTATCTATAATTTTTTTTTAAACTCATAAAATATATTGGGTCGCACCTAAATCGGCAGGGTCGGTCGGCAACCGGAAACAAACAATATTTTTTGTTATGCCTTATGTTGGTTAGTAAATTTTTTCTGTGTGTCACGCCATATCCGAATCACATGTGTAATAAGAGGGCCAAATTTCAAGTTGCATTGCTTAATTGATAAGTTGGTGTATACTATATCCTGCAGTCTATGTGGTGCCACTATGTTCTCCTCTAATGGTCTCCAGGATACAGATGCTTGAGAATCAAACCAGGTGATCAGTGGTCTTAAAGAGAACGCTTTAAAATAGTAGCTGAAGTCTGGGAATGCTAAACCCCCGTCGGCTTTATTTCTCTGTGCAGTGGATCTTTTTATTCGTGGAGGTTTATTGTTCCAAATAAATTTATATGCAGCGGATTGTTATTTTTGCCAGTAACCAACAGGGGGGGGGGGGGGGGGGGGGGGGTGTGTAACGGCAACATTGAACTGAAAAAGTTGATTCTAGGCAAAACATCCATCTTAACCCATTCTTCGCCAGGCATTGTACCCTTCTTATACCATCCTCTGCCAGCTCTATTTGTCTATGGAGATGTTCACCTACTTTGCAGGGCTATAACTTTTTAAATTGTATTGCTAAATTGACATTACTATGGCCCATTCAACATCGATTAGCTATCGTTCAGGATGTAGGAAAGTTTTACTTTTTCATTCACACATTCATACAAAAATACGGTCTAGAGTATAAATATGTTAGCCATAAATGCATATATTACATCATCAAATGCAATTTGATACCGATTGACTGCAGATAAAAAATGTCAACTGTACAAGGTCCCAGACGTTATGACTCATCATGCGCGGTTGACCGGAGGGGGGGGGGGGGGGGTCGTTTATAATGCAATGACCGACGTTAAATGAATCGTGTAGTTTGGGTGATATATTGATCATAGCAGTTTGTATGGATAATAATAATCAAAAACGCTGAAACTCACCGCAGCTTCCTCGTAGCGATGGGGGATGATACTGGAGCAAAAAGATCGCTATTATGGGATGTTGATCTATGCGCTCCATTTCCAGGTTGTATAATACTATATACGTCCAAATAATGTTGTTTATCGAGTTATGGCAACGGATCGATTATCCAGTGTGTCCCGCGAGCGATAGCGAGTGGCGGACGGAATAGGGGTGACACCAAGCACTTCCGGCCCCACTTCCGGTTTGGCAACTCGCCGATCGGCCACCAGGTGGCGGTATTGAAGCACTGGAGAGTTGAGTGGAGATCTACAGCACCAGTCATGACTCCGTGGGTGAAATGTGAATACCATGACGAAAATGTGAAATATTGATCTCGATGACGGCATAATCCGTCATTGGCAGATTAAGCATGGCGAGGAATGACGTCTTAATCCGTCGATGGCGGAGAATGGGTTAACTATTGATGCTCGGGCCTGTACTGAGTTTTTTAGTTTTGACCACCTGCCGAAGTCGTTTGTGATCCTATCTAGGAATCCGGTATAATTATACTTCACCGTTTGGCAAATTGTGGGAAATATCTCAACTCCAAGACATCTAAAGTGTTCTACCATTGGTATATTTACTGGGAGTGAGGTAGCTGTCGCAGTCACATTAAGTGGAAGGAAGGCCGATTTTGGCCAGTTTATCTTAAATCCCGATAGATTGCCAAAATCATCTATTACCTTGAAAAGATGAGGTAGTGAGGTGGTAGGGTTTTGCATGAACATTATTACATCGTCCGCATATAAACTGATATGATGCTGTGTGCCCTTAATTGTGATCGGCTCTATGGATTGCGATTGTCTTATATACTGTGCCAGAGGTTCTAGAGATAGAGTAAACAGTCCGGGACTAAGAGGACAACCCTGTCTGGACGAGCGCGACAGAGGGACGTTTGGGGAGGTGAATTTCTCTGTGTATAGTACTTTGATCATATTAATAAATCCATCTCCTAACCCCATCCTTCCAAGTACTGCCCATAAATAAGACCATTCCAACTTATCAAAGGCCTTCATCGCATCCAAGGATAATACAGCTACAGGAGGTACAGCTTCTTTGCTGGCTTCTATCACATGCAGTAACCGTCTAATATTATCCATGATCAGGCGGCCTCTTATGAAGCCTGTCTGATCAGGATGAACTAAAGATGTCATATGCTTTTGAAGTCTGATGGCTAGTACCTTAGCGTACAGCTTAAAGTGGAAATGAAGCAGTGAGCATAAATACATATTCATAGCATCACATTAGTATTTAGATAAGCCACAGAAGAAGTCACGTTATAAAAATAAGCAGTTTCTAAGAAAAAACGATTTGTTGTGTACATTTCTGAAGCATTTAGCATTATGGGCGCGGCCATTTTGTTGCTGACGTCATACCGTGGCTTGGGTGTATACACTCTGGTTAGCTGCCTATATTGAATGGGTCGGTCAGCAAATAAAATGTTGCCTACAAAACAACGGGACCGCGGTGGTTCTGTTTGTATTGCTCCTGGCTGTTCAAACTAATTTTACCATGTGAGAGAGAGGAAAGTTGGTTAATTTCCACAAACTACCAGTGAAAAAAACAGTGTTGTTGACATGTTGGCTCGGGCTGCCTGCACCCAGACGGCGCGACCAGCCTGTTGTACAGGGAAGGAGGATCTGCAGCGAACACTTCATTGCCTCGGATTATGTTGTTGGGGTGGGATGTTTGTCCAGAAGACCACTAATCAGCTGAAGCCGGACGCGGTTCCCTCGGTCTTCGACAGACAGACCGGCGTTAGCTCTCGGGAGCTAGTTGGCACCAGCCGGGGCCAGGCGTTAGCTCTCGCTAGCTAGCGTTAGCAACCGGAGCGTCGCGGAGCATTCAGCCTGCTGGCTACCTAGACCCACTTCAACCAGCGTCGCGGAGCATTCAGCCTGCTGGCTACCTAGACCCACTTCAACCAGCGTCGCGGAGCATTCAGCCTGCTGGCTACACAAGCTGTGTAGCCAGCAGGCTGAATGCTCCGCGACGCTCCGGTTGCTAACGCTAGCTAGCGAGAGCTAACGCCTGGCCCCGGCTGGTGCCAACTAGCTCCCGAGAGCTAACGCCGGTCTGTCTGTCGAAGACCGAGGGAACCGCGTCCGGCTTCAGCTGATTAGTGGTCTTCTGGACAAACATCCCACCCCAACAACATAATCCGAGGCAATGAAGTGTTCGCTGCAGATCCTCCTTCCCTGTACAACAGGCTGGTCGCGCCGTCTGGGTGCAGGCAGCCCGAGCCAACATGTCAACAACACTGTTTTTTTCACTGGTAGTTTGTGGAAATTAACCAACTTTCCTCTCTCTCACATGGTAAAATTAGTTTGAACAGCCAGGAGCAATACAAACAGAACCACCGCGGTCCCGTTGTTTTGTAGGCAACATTTTATTTGCTGACCGACCCATTCAATATAGGCAGCTAACCAGAGTGTATACACCCAAGCCACGGTATGACGTCAGCCATGACGTCAGCAACAAAATGGCGGCGCCCATGTTGAAAACAGGGATATTATATTATATTTTTCAGACAAATAAGATAGATTTCACATTTGATTATAGAACCCTGTCTTACACAAGGTACACAACAAACAAACTAGGATCACATTGCTCACTGCTTCATCTCCACTTTAATATCGGTTCCGAGGAGGCTTAAGGGTCTATAACTACCACAGTCGGTGGGGTCTTTGTATTTTTTAAGGAGGACAGTTATGTTCCTCGCGCCGTTGGACGATCAGCGTGTAGTAGACCGTTTTCGATTATGGGATGTAGAAATGCCCGATCCATTTCCAGGTTGTATAATAGTATATACGTCCAAATAACGTTGTTTATTGAGTTAGGGCGAGCGATCTATTATCCAGTGTTTCAAGATGGAGTCGCGGGAGCTATAGAGAGTGGCCGGACCACATTTGGATGAGTACTACCGGTTCAAAGGTTAATATCCGGTTGGCGATCTGCCGATCGGCCACCAGATGGCGCTCTTGAACCGCTAGAGAGTTGAGAGGAGATCAGCACTGTGTCTCAGAGCTCCGGAAAGGAAATATGATTTCGATGACAGATTTTTGAAATATTGACATCAAAGACGAGTTACGGCGTCTTCGGCAGAATGAACATGGCTCTGAATGACGTGAAAACTCGTTCCCGGCGATCATAGTGTTAACGTCCCTGGAGAAGTTCCCCTCTTTGATTCAGTATAAAATCATGTCAAGTAATAGGGGTCCGATTACATCCCAACATGAGAGGTACAGTTCTGGTGGGATACCATCCCATCCAGGGGCCTTACCACTTTGCAATTCAGATATAGCCTCCCTAAGTTCCTCTAGTGTAATAGGTGCATCTAACTGTTTAGCGTCTTCATCTGAAATTTTAGGTAGGTTAATTTGATCAAGAAATGAATCCAGTTTATTATGATCGAATACCACTTCTGACTTGTATAGGTTAGAGTAAAACGCACTAAACGTCTCGTTGATTTTCTTGGGGTCTGTAACAAGTCCCTGTTGGTCCTTAATAGCGGGTATATCAGCAAATTGTGCATTGGATCGTATCTTCATAGCTAGTAGGTGACTCGGTTTAGAGCCATGAAAGTAGGGCTGGGCGATATGGCCTCTAAATGATATCGCGATATTTTTTGGCCATATCACGATACACGATATATATCGTGATATTTTGACATTTGAAAATGCTTGATTTAACCCTTTGATGCATACAGTCACGCCAATATGATGATTATAATAAGTCCCTGCAAAATATGTTTCCATTATTAAACCATGAAGATGCTTTAAAAAATAATTAAATGAAAATGTACTAAGAGTAGTCTACTGACACACTAATAAAAAAAATTATTTACATCTAAGACAATTTATATAAAATCTATTGGGTGCCTAAGACTTTTGCACAGTACTGTGTTTTCTATCCACTTTAGCCAAACACACATATATTATACACTACTGTGAGAAAATAACAATCACACACAGCCTTACAAAGGGATAATGGCTTATAGCAGACTTAATGATTTTAGAATATTTCAGATAATGAAATGAAATGTTTATATCATCAACTATCCAGTTAGTATTTATACTGTAACGTTTGGCCACTTTAAATCCAAAGGAACTTTTATTTAGCTTGGATCACTATGATTATGGAAATGATAAACCACTAGTAAAATACTAGTGATTTTTACAAAGTGCACTTTATTCGTGTGCCTCTTTTTATTTTCTCTTTCTCTCTATTCTCTCTCCTTTTACAGGAGTATCCCACTCTGACAACATTTTTTGCTGGGGAAATCATAAGTAGAAAGAGGCCTTTTCTAACCAGAAAGTGGGATGCAGACGAAGACGTGGACAGGAAGCACTGGGCAAGTTTACCATGCTATTATTAGGCGCCCTATTGCCATTCTAATACGGTCTGCCCTCTTGACGTGGCTTTGTCTTGCCTCTCTACAGGGTAAGTTTCAGCCTTTTTACAAATACGCCAAAAGCTTCAACTCGGACGACTTTGACTACGAAGCGCTCGACAACAGCGACTACGTCTTCATGAGGTGGAAGGTGAGCGGACCCTACCCTTCACGAGCTGGTAGCATGCAGACCTTTTTTTGTCTCTTAAACTGCCGCAACCTTTGTACTCTTAATCTCCAACCTCTAACCCTCTGTGCTCTCAGGAACAGTTCCTGGTTCCAGACCACACCATCAAAGACATCAGCGGAGCCTCCTTCGCTGGCTTCTACTACATCTGCTTCCAGAAGTCCACTGCCACCATCGAGGGTTACTACTACCACCGAAGCTCTGAATGGTAGCTGCCTCTACCGCTCCCTATAGTTAAAGGAACACGCCAACATTATGCTTGCTGTCTTCTTCAGAGTCAGACAAGAAGATGGATACAAATTTCCTCTCTGTGCTTTCAGTAGAAAGCTATCCAACTGCAAGATAGCCTAGCTTAGCACAAATTAATGGAAGCGGATACGGAAAGGTGTTTTTGGCCAACAGCTAGGCTACCTGGTCCGTAACGGTTTCCATTTATTTATGCTAAGCTAGGCTAGCTTGCAAGTATAGCTTTCTACTGAACGCACAGAGAGGACATTGCCATCTATCTTCTTGTCTGACTCTGGAGAAGATGCTAAGCACATTGTTCATGCTCAGCTTTGATTATGGCTGTCCTCAGCTTTGATTGATTGATTGAAAATGTTATTAACAGATTGAAGAATGGGTACAATACAGTACGGCTCAATACACACAATTGTTAACACATTGAGTGCCAAGGGTCCGGTACCCCGGAACTCCGTTGTGTGCCACCACCCACTTCAATGATAGAGCTCTCATATTTGCGAACGCATAAACTATATCTTAAATTATGGCTATGTGTATAATATGGCCGTCGCTTATCAATGACTTGTTTGCAGTCAACATTGTCGAAACGGATTGTTTTTTAATCGGTTCATTTCCGTTGTATACCATTTTGAAAAACGCTCGTTTTATGAAAGTTCCATACATTTTTTGAAGATTCTGTGATAATCGCCCTTTACTGGAATATACTGGAATACACAAAATTCATTTTTCTGCCTATTTATGAATAGTTTTCAAATAAACGCTAGATTATTGATAGTATATGTGTACTTATGCACGCTAGGGAAGCAGGCTGAAAAATCTATTATCTATTTCCTGTTCAGCACTCAAGTCAAGTCAGTTTTATTTGTATAGCACATTTCCAGGCAGCGGCAGCTGACACCAAAGTGCTTCACAAGCAGGTTGATAAAAACAAATTAGTGTGAGGCAAGGTATAAGATTAAAAGAAAGAAATAAAAAAAAAACATAGCAAAGCAATGAAAGCAACAAAACAAACAATATGGTGCAAGATATAAGATTAAAAACATAATAAAGCAATGAAAGTAATAAAAACTGGTAGGACACAGTAAAACAAAGAGGATAGAAGGGTCAGGGGTCTAGTGGTAGTTGAGTAGGGGGGAAGGCCAAGGAGAACAGGTAGGTTTTCAAGAGTGATTTAAAAGCCTGTACGGTCTGGGCAGTCCGTACGCTGAGGGGGAGGCTGTTCCACAGTCTAGGCGCTGCGGTGGAGAAAGCTCTGTCCCCCCTAGTTTTGAGCCTGGTTCTGGGTACCACCAATAGCATCTGGTCAGCTGATCTGAGGGATCGGTGGGGGGTGTGGCGGTGTAGGAGCTCGGACAGATAGGAGGGAGCCGTGCCATTTAATGATTTAAAAACATTTAGTGCTAATTTAAAATCGATCCTGAAGCTAATAGGCAGCCAGTGGAGCGAGGCCAAAACTGGGCTGATGTGTTCGTATTTTCTTGTTTTGGTGAGGAGGCGCGCGGCTGCGTTCTGCACCAGTTGTAGGCGGCGGAGGAGGGACTTGTCAATGCCAGTGTACAGAGCATTGCAGACACACATACACACATAGGGCCCACGTTGATATATCTGTGAAAAAAGCTCTGATTATCCCAAGACTGGTAAAATAGATTCCTTACCTCAGATCAGATGTTCTCCAAAAAGATTATTCCAATTCCTGATCGCCATTCCAAATATCGATCGCGGTTATTGATCCAATGCTGGTTACTGGAAACACACATTATCCGCTGTTCTGGTGGTCGGCGATGACTTCGATCGTCTCGGGTTACTTGTCTGACAAGTAAAATGTGGAAGCAGGATTTTTTTTCTCCGTGCGTTTCATTCAATCCAATCCAAAGGGGTGCAGTACCAACCGGAGAGACGATAGGGGCCGGTATTTTCCCAATGGAGCTCAGAGAGAGTTCCAGTGGTAACGTGAGGCTAGATTGATGCAATATGAATGGAAATCGCTATAAAAAAAAAAAAAACGATCAAAAACTAGATCTCTGGCACTCAACGGTTGGCATGAACTAACGGGAAATCTTGTCCCTGTCAGAGACCAGCAGGGCTGAGTAGTCAGTGAACAGGAACAAGTTGCAGTCACAAGCTGATGACATGCATTTGCATAAATTAGGAACAGTAGCGGTCCTAGTATGCTTCCTTGTGGAACACCATAGCTCACTGGGAGGGGGGGGGGGGGGATAGTGTACCGTTTACCTCCACCATCTGTTCTCTCCCCTCCAGGTAGGATTGCATCCAGCTCACTGATGAACTATCAAAACCAATCGCTTTTAGTTTGTCAATCAGAATGGAGTGATTGACAGTGCCGGCATGGTCCAGCATGACCATGCCGCAGTATTTGCCCGCGTCTACCTCTTGTTTGATGTGGTCGTTCAAATAGAGAAGGCATGTGTCAGTGGAGTGGGATGTTCTGAAGCCAGATTGGAATAGGAAATGGAAATCGTAGATTTGTTTCTTTTCTCCGCAAGGTACTTTTCGACCTGTTCGTAGACTAGGGCTGCACGATTTTGGGAAATAATCTAATTGCGATGTTTCTGACAGATATTGCGATTGCGATTATAATAATATAATATATAATTTTTTTTAAGCAGCCCCACAGAGTTTTTTTTTTTAAACTTTGACCAGTCAGCTGGTTCTTTTTAGCGTTTATCGCTTTTTTCTGGTCAAGCATGACCGACAGAAACAGGTTGAATGGGATATAGATCAGGGGAAGACACTCTGAGAAAATACGGCGAGTCCGGGAGTTGAACTCGTGTACCCCAGATCCGTGACGCGCACGGTTGTCCCCGACGCCGAAATAGCGCCGAGATACGCGGTGAGCTACTGGAGCCCCCCCCCCCCCCCCACAGAGGTTTATTGTAAAATGTGGCTTGCATCTGGCCTACGTGGTGGGTCTGTTCGGGACCTTTTTTTCTGTACTTTACTCTCCCTCTCTGAAGTCTAAACTTCACAACACACACAACACACAATCTAAAACCCCTTACCGCCCTCTCCCAAACCGTTCCTACAACAATTTGCCATGCAACATACAACATGATGTTGCATGATCATGTATATTTATTTTGTATTATAATTTTTTTTATGTTTAAATATCAACATTATCTGGCAATCCTCAGTAAATGTCAGACCAGATATGAGATGCGTGCACTGTCACACACACACACACACACACACACACACACACACACACACACACACACACACACACACACACACACACACACACACACACACACACAGAAAAGGAGAATGGCTTAAATGATTTTAGAATACTTCAGCTAATGAAATTAAATGTTTATCAACTATCCAGTTCGTTTTTATAGTGCAACGTTTTTCTACTTAAATATTATTTGAACCAGTAGAGAGAGAGAGACGGGGCCCCGCTCCCCCCACCCTTTCCTTACTCGGCTCAGATGTTTTCTCTGTCTTGAGCAGGGTTCGCTAGGTACAGCTTTTTCAAGCTTTGCACCTTGGGCATGGAATGGGCTACAGGACCATATCCACTTAGACACCCCGGTCTCTCTTGGTGAATTTAAATCTGTATTACATAACTACAAGAAGAATGCTTTCTGCTTTCTGTAGTCGGGTCCCAACTGCAAAACTGCATTACCCTGTATTATACTGTCATACACTTTTACTATCATGTAGACTATTCTGCTTTGTGTTTACATGTGATGTATTGTATACATGCACTTTTATTATGTTCTTGTGTGATGTATCGCACATTTTATTGCTGTGTGATGTATTGCAAATGTTATTGCTGTCATCTTCGCCAGGTCTCCCTTGCAAAGGAGATCTTGTATCTCAATGGGACTTCCTGGTTAAAAAAATATGTATTTTGCGATAATTTTTTTTGCTAATTGCATCATTTAAAATCGCAATTTCTATTTAAAATCGATTAATCGTTCAGCCCTATCGTAGACTTATTTTTTCCATGACTTTCGAGATGGAGGTAAGAATAGAAACAGGGCGGTAGTTGCCTGGGTCTAATTTGCTGACTTTTTTGTGCAGGGGGGTCATTCTTGCACTTTTTTTAGTCTTTGGGGACGTGTCCCTGTTTTATGGAGAGGTTTATTATGTGGGTGATGACTGGGGTGATTGCGGCTGCTGAGTCTCTGAGGAATTTGGAGGGGATATTGGCATGGCCAGTGGCCTTGTTAGGTTGGAGGGCGCTCAGTTTTTTTTAGTACTTCGTTCATCTGTTACCATTTCAAGTTAGAAGTCGTCTTTGCGGACCCCTAGGTTTTTGTAGAAGGCTAGAAGGGAGGATAGTTTATTAACACTTTGATTGCCTAAGGCTAAATTCATTATATACCATAGGTTGCCGGCTCTATTTGTCTATGGAGAAATTCCCCTTCTTTGCAGGGCTATAACTTTTTAAATTCTATTGCTACATTGCCATTATTAGGGCCCATTCAAAGTCCTATATGTATTGTTCATTGTGTAGCAACGTTAAACTTTTTCATTCACATATTCATAGTAAAGTATGGTCTAATGTATAAGTATGTTTTCATCTCTTTCTGCAGCTTTCTCCAGAACGTGATCTATAGCCCCAAATGCATTATATTGATGATGAAATACAGTTTGATGGCAATCGGGGCGATATAAAATTTTTCAATTGGACGTACTTCTAGAATGATCTACGTATGATCTGATGATGACCGGATGGGCGGGGGATCGTTTATAATTCCGTGGCCAGCGTTATATCATTCATCTAGTGTGGGTCATATGTTCATCATAACAGTTTATATGGAACACGTTCAAAAATAACGCTGAATCTTACCGTATCTTCCTCGCGCCGTTGGACGATCAGTGTGGTGTAGACCGTTTTCGATTATGGGATGTTTATCCTGATGAACCATTTCCAGCTTGTATAATACTATATACGTCCAAATAACGTTGTTTATTGAGTTAGGGCGAGCGATTGATCATCCAGTGTGTTGAGATTAGGGATGCCCCGATCACGTTTTTTGCCACCGATACCGATCACCGATCGTCATGAGCCATATCGGCCGATACCGATCCGATACCGATCGTTTTTGATTAAAAGAAATAAAATTTTATTTTATATAATTTTTTTTTTTTTATAAAATATATATATTATATAATTAGACTTGTACTTGTATTATCTGCGAGACATCGCCACCACGCAACAAGCTCCACTGTCTGTGTGTACTCTAGTAGCCTCCAGCTACAGCCAGGATTCTCCGGAGCTGCAGCTGGACCTATACTCGAGTAGCCTCGAGCTACGGCCAGGATTCTCCGGCGCTGCACCTGGACCCTATTGGTATAACGTTACTTAACTGTGCTCAGCAAGCCCTCAGCTCGAATACGCATCGAATCAGTGTTATAAGACATTGATATCAGGAGCTATCTGTAGCTACTGCTAGCCGGATATATAACGTTAATACAACGCCTCAGTGAATTATTTAGTTCAATGGGACATTTCGTTTTTAACAGTGAACTAACTTGCGCTAACGTGAGCTAACAGCTAACAGCTAACAGGTATCATACCTACCTACTATACTTGCTAGAGCGTTTGTTGATGTCAGGGGCTATCGGTAGCTGGCCAGCTAGATACCGTTCGGTTAGACAATGCCTCATCATGTATTAAACTAAAAGTGAATAGTTGACTGGGTCATTTTGTAACGGTAGCTAAGCTAACGTTAGCTCAGGGAGACACACGCCGTCCTCCCGTGTCTCACTAGACTAGACCCGTGTTTACATGCGTGCAGGAGGGGCTGGACTCGAGAGCAGACGCCGCACCACCGGTGTCTGAGACAGAACTCAGCGACAGCGACTGAGATCGGGTTTGACGATCGGTGAAAATAAAACATTATCACCGCTCACCGATCGCATATTTATACTGAATATCGGCCGATAACGATCGGTGGCCGATCGATCGGGGCATCCCTAGTTGAGATGGAGTCCGGCTACCGGACGCGAGTGCCCGGAGCTCATATGGATGAGCACTTCCTGTTTGGGGCGCCCCTCCCTCTTGGCCGATCTGCCGATCGGCCACCAGATGGCGGTCTCGAACCGTTAGACAGTTGGTGGGAGCCCACCAGCACATCTCAGGGCTCCGGAAAGAAAATATGATTTCGATCACAGATTTTTGAAATATTGATATCAAAGACGAGTTACGGCGTCCTCGGCACCTTTAGCATGGCTCTAAATGACGTGAAAAAGCGTTTTCCGGCAATCAAAGTGTTAACCGGTGTTGTGGCTATGTTTGTAAAGAAAATGGGCCACATCCAGCTTGTCTGTGATGAGTGTTTTCTGTCTTTGTTTATGTTTGTAAATCTGGTTTTTAGTTTTTTACTGCAGCCTAGTTGGTTGTTGAGTAATTTCCAAAGTTCACAGGGTTTGTTTTTGTTTTCCTCAGTTTTGTCATCGGTGAATCTTTTTTGTTTGCAGATTGATCGTTTCTTAGTCTGTTTCTTTGCTGTTTAAGTTCATCCACATGGGCTTGGAGATCACTGTTTGAGCTTTTGGCAAGCTTTGATTGACCTTTATGAAGTTCAGAGCATTTTTTGTCTCTGGTTTTCATAGCGGTCAGTATTTCTGCATGCATCCATGGCTCAGTGCGATTTTTAACCCTGGTGGTTCTTAGGGGGGCCATGTTGTTTAGTATTGTTGAGAATTTGTTTTTGAATCCAAGCCATGTTTCTTTAACAATGAGCTCATCTGACCAGTCTATGCTCTCCAGTTCTTGGTTAAAGGCCTTGCTAGAGTAGGTTTTGAGGTCCCTAGATGTGACAGCTGGCCTTTTGTTTTAGCTTTTTGCGAGTACAGAATATCATATAATGATCGCTTAACCTGCATGCTAAAGAACCTCTTGTTTGACTCGGCTAAACGAAGGCTAAAATGTCACGGCCCGAATGACGTTCATATGCTAGTATTACTAACAGGCCTGAACCGTAATGTAAAACAAAGTTTGGGTGTCAGTTAGGGCTGACCTTCGAAGCTTTTTTTAGCAATCGAAGCTTCGGGGCCGAGCTTCGATTTTAATTCGAAGCTCAGAAAAAAAAATTAAAATCTTTTTTAATATTATTTTTTTTAATCTTATGTTGTGGGACTTGTACAGCACTTTCGTGAACTTTGTTGTTTTTAAATGTGCTCTATAAATAAAGTGGGTTGGATTAATTAATTAAGTAGCCCCTTTCGTGACTGTGACGCAGCCAACAAGGTTTCACTCGGCTGTGTGATTTAATTCAAGGTGGATCGCTGTTGTCGTTTGAACAACTTCAGATTTCATGGGAACTACCAATCCCCCAAATCAAGAATGTTTAAGATGAATCAATGAAGTAAGATTTTGATTATTTGAAATATGGCCTGTGTAGACTAAACTATGCACAGAATTATGTCAGTCTACAAGGTCCGGATTCTACATGGTCCGGCAATGTAGACCTTGTAGACTCCACTACAGACCAATTTTCAGTGAATGTTCATGCATTTTTAAGAAGGGCAACTTCCACAAAAAAACAAAGAACTCACCAAAACATCTCAGTAGCACCTTATCTAAATGTTCTATTTCATATATGGAGATTCATATTTATTTATGTATTGCATGCATTTCTACATTTTATTTGCTATTTTGTTTATTCATCCCAGTATCTTTCTTTCTTATGTGTTGAATTCTACAAGGCATGTAGGTGTATATGTGTTTGAGGATGATATCCTTCAAACAGGCAATAGTTTGGGCAGTGCTGAGCTGGGTTACTTTCCTCCAGTGTATTTGTCCCCCGGCCCCACCCAATGGCCCCATGCGCACACACACACACACACATTTACATTTACACATACATTTACATTTAGTCATTTAGCTAACGCTTTTATCCAAAGCGACTTACAAGTTCTGTACGACAAGACGGCAAGAAGGGTACAACTCTATCAGCTGAGTAACAATGTTTATCAAAGTGTTGCGTGTTACAGTGTAGGTTAGTTTATTAGGACAAGTGCATGACAGTAAGGTTAGTCACGGTTAGATTTTTTTCTTTTTTTTTTTTATTATAAATCATTTCAGATAATGGTTGAAGAAGTGAGTCTTTAGTCGACGGCGAAAGATTGGACGGGATTCGGCTGTCCTAACTGGGATGGGTAGTTCACTCACACACACACACACACACACACACACACAAATCAAAGTAAAAAAAATCTATATTATTATTATTATTATTATTATTTTTTAAACTTCGATTTTTTTTTAATGTTCGAAGCTTGTGCCATCGAACGAAGCTTCGAAGTATTTAAGACAGCCCTAGTGTCAGTTTCCACGAACAATTTCATGGGCCCACAATGTACGTAATTTTTTGTTTGTGTAGCATCTCCCAGAATATTCATCCAGGTGACATCGCACATTCTAGGGTTCTCTCTGATTTGAGCATGCACAGGAATGCACAGGAATGAGATGTGAATTCCCCCCAAAAATGAGTGGCATTGCCCTTTTTTCGTCGGCTCTAATTCTCTCTCTCTCACTCTTTCCTGCAGGTACCAGTCCCTAAACCTGAACCACGTTCGAGAACACAGCATGCCCATCTATGAGTTTCGGTGACAGCCACACGCTGGTGTTATTGGCAGACGAGGGGACAGTTGGCATGGCCGTACAGACTCATGGATGGGAGAGCCTTTTTAGTGCCAAGAGTGGAATTTGACCCGTGAAACTTCCCTAATGTGGGCAATGTGAATAAACACACAGGAGGCAGGCTGATGGAAAGAAAGAAAGATGGACGGACGGACGGACGGAGAGAGGGAGACGGAATCAACAGGAAAGATAAAAGATTCTTAACAGATGGAACAATTCCTCCTGTTTGTTTAAACTGGATTTTGGATCGGATTTGCAATTTTCATTTATCCTTTTCTTTTTTTTGTATGCTTCCCTTATCTTCTTGTCCTCTTTTTGGATCTTGTCTTCCTAATCACGAAGAGTCTAAATATTTTCATCTTTTCCATTGACGGAAGAGTTTTATTCGCCTTTTGGTTAATACTTGTTTGTTTGGGTGGGGGGGGGGGCTGGCAGGCGGATGGCCGTCTGGCGGCTGGCTATCAGTATTGTCTATACAACAGAGTTGAAGTTATATCTTTTAATTTATTTTAGATTTTAATTCTGCGTCAGCCGCGAGAGTCATCGGTGGAGACGGACAGGGCTTTCACGTGGGACACGGTTCGCTCTGTGCTCGCAGCTGCGTTCGGTGCAAATCAGACTAGGAGTTTGGGGGGGTAAGATGCAGAGAAAATAAAGCAGGTGCCGTTTTCAAGAGTCGGAATGATGGATAATAACGGCTAATCTTCAGTACATCATTTAAACACACCTGGGATGCCCACTGTGTTGGAAACTGTTTGATTCAGGGAACCCTGATACTGCGGCTGTCCATGCTTTCTCCATCTCCCCCTCCGCCTGGCTCGCTTCGCTGCCTCTCTCTGTCATAGGCACACAGGGTCTGTCAGACTCACGGAACGTGACTATGGAAGTTCCAACTAGCCGCTGTGTTGTGCGCCAAGGGCCTTTGGAAATACTGTGTTTCGGAGCCCGCGAGTGGAGTCGCGGCATCCCATTTGAAAGCCCTTAAGAGGGTGATTGAGGGCTCTTGCCGAGAATGTTCCAACAGTAGCACTGTTTTATCAGTGATTGACTTTTCTACAAGGTCTGGATGATATGGCCTAAGGATCAGGGATGGTGTCTGAAGCAAGATGTTTGATAATCTGTTGAAAAACCCAAATACGGTTGCATCACGAATCACTAAAAGGTTGGATCTGTAATGCCATCAAACATTGCGACCTCTAGGCAAAAGAGCTCCGCTTGGTATTGCACTTTGTTTACATTTATTGTTTTGGTCTACACCTTAGGTACTGGCAAGAGCTGTCTGGAGAAACTAAGAAACAGTATAATAAGTTACTATATAGCTATATGTGTTTATATATATTTAAATATAAACCATATTATAACTGTATAGTAACTTGATATATTATTTTTTTTGATCCACTTTTTCTCCCATTTTCTATATTTTCTCCCATCCCAATTTCCTATCATCCAATTCAACCCTCCCCTGTCACGAACGCTGTTTCTTGCCTCCCACAAGCCGGCTGCAATGTGGACTAAGTCATACATAGCACAAGTCCCCTCCGGTACTTGAGGTAACAGCAGTCGCATCTTTTCACCTGCGCAGCTCGATCTCTCAGTGGCGAGGAGTAACGCGCGGGAGGCTCATGCTGCCCCCGACACTTCCTGATTCTACTGCGCAGGCGCACCAACCGACCTGTAGGAGTCGCTGTCCACAACGCCCGATCCCCACCCATCAGTTTCCCACCCCCTAATACGGCCAATGTGTATTAGTACGGACGACCAGCTAAACTGAAAGCAAATGTGGAGCGCTGGGCTCGAACAGGCAAGCCCAGCGTCTCCAGATTTCGTGGCGAGCGCCTTGTAGCCGCCCTAGTAACTTGATATATTATGAAAGTCTCCAGACCTCTTTTGGTAGAATCGGGAGGTGCGGTCAGCAATAGCAATCTCTCCCCCAATATCCCAACTCAACTCCAACCCACACACCAGACCATAAAGTAAACAAAGTGCAATACCTAGGGGCTCTTTTGAGATCGCTGTTTGATAGCATTACAGATTCTACCTTTTTGAGTCTACACTAACGATGAGCTTGGTCCCCTCTAGAAAGAATGAATTGATCTACCCAGTCAGGTCGGCGTGTATGACTTCTGCATAGCTCATTTGTGACCATTCATTTCAACACTGCTGCTTTTTCAAAAGGCTTCGATCTTCCTTTTGTCTCGACGAGAAAACTGCTCATAGCGTAACACTTCACTAATTTTCCTATGCAAGTAGAAGATTGCCGCTGGCCAGCGTTTCCAGCACAACCTAATTTGACCTTTTATTTTCAGAGAGGACTTTAAAGTGTTACTGTGTGAGGGATAAATCACACACAAATCCACCAGAGTATATATAGATATATAGGGAGTTAATATTGTTGTTTTTGCAAATATATGTATAGGCATATGAAAATAAAAGAGATTTAACTAATTTCATTCACCAGCCTTTGAAGTTCTCAGAACTCTTTCTGACACATTTATACATTACTCAGTGACTTTAAATTATAGTATTTTCACTTCCGCAGCATCTATAAACATTGGGGATGCGTTCCAAAGCTTTTTCATTACAGCCCTTGCCTCCTCGTCTCTCACTACCACGCGTCTCCTGCCCAGGACCCTCATTTGGTGGAGAGGAGGGGAGAGGTTCTGCAAGATGAGACATTAAATGATTATAGTTTCATGCCAATGGACATCCTCCATTAACCCTTTCACTACCAAATGGTTAACCCTTTCACTGTGGCAATACAGAAGGCTAACTTTCACTGCCACACTACAGAATGTTAACCGTCTGTAGTGGTAGTGAAAGGTTAACCTTCTGTTGTGTGGTAGTGAAAGGGTTAAGAGCCGTCTCAGTCGATGAGTATTAATGTAAAAGTTGTCCTCAACTTTCCAGATATTTGTCATTAATGTATGTCTATCATTCAAAAAAGAAAAAAAGTTTCTAGTCTCCCTTTCTGGCTCGGGGGTGAGGAGAAGGAGGAAAAGGAAAGGGAGGCTAAAGTTGAAGCTTTGGGATGAACTAGAGCAGAACTCTTAACAAATTATATTCTGTTCACAACACGACGAACGTAGGTACAAGAGTGATGGTGGGAAAGACATGTAGTACAACATAGAAATAAGAGTGGAACGAATTATTGTGAATTATGAAATGATGCCTCGCCATGTCTATCTTGATGATGGGGTTTGTGTATTTGTGTATACATGCATACAAACAACACAAGTGTGATCATTCTTCATTTTCTAGGGCTGGATATTATATTGGGTGGATGTGATGGTGAGCTGCTGAACTCCTTGCTGCATTCTTCTCGTAATGAACGCACAAGTGGAATTTTACGTCTGGAACTTCATGGAAGGTCTTGTCTTGCCTGTATGTAAATGTTGCTCAAATGGAGAACAAAATTGTTAAAAAAAAGAAAAAAAATGCACCTTTTAGGATGTGAGGATTAAGTGTCACAGTGGGGGCGGAATACGGGGGGGGGGGGGGGTGACGCTTTAGAAAATACCTGCTGCCTTAAAATGTAAAATATTTGTACAAAGCACCGTTGTTTTTTCTTGTTTTTTTTTTAAACGAATGATTGAGTTGGTAATCTTTTACTTCTTAAATATGGATAATATTGAGATGTACAGTAGTATGTGTGTGAAAGCATGTTTGTGTGTTTTTGAGGGAAATGTGCAAGAAGGAAGACCATAACACCACATGGAGAGCGCCCTCAAGTCTCTCCAGGGTGGGTTGACATTAAAGCTTAAGAGTCGTCTTTGCCTACCTCAGTGGTCAGTCCATATTGCTCACGTCAGTGTGAACATAACATTTCAACTGGCTCTAGTAGCCTACAGAAATGGCAATTGGACTTGAAAGGTTGTGAGAATGATGGGACGTTCCTCGAAGGCATGGACACTTGCTCTATGGATGTTTTTCTTTTCTTTTTTAACCCACAGGCATGTGGATTGAACACGTTTCAGTCGACATTGCAATCTGAATGACTGGGGGGAAAAACTAAAAGTTATGTGGATATGGGAGTGTGTCATAAAGGCTTGATTGAATACAGCTGTTGATTTATAAATGTCTATTGTAGATCATATAACTGCTCTGAAGCGTTGACGTGTTCGTTAATGAGGAATAAAGATTGAATTATTTCATACACATACTGGCTTTTTTTATTGTGGTTTTTACATTAGGAAAAGTCATGCTCTTGCAAAGGCACCAGATTACAACCCCTGTATTTAATTTAGGCTGAAATTGTGTGTGTTATATGTAGCCTATAATAAATGACAGCTAGCCATTGGCTGTACTCGTTCAGTAGTCTGACTAAGCCATGTCTAAATGACCCACCCTTTGGAACTAAGAACATCATCCCAACTGAAGAAACGGGGCTCCAGTTTGTAGACACAATAACATAATGGAGATGAGGTAATAACTGGTCTATCCTTCTAGTTTCACATACACACACAGAGAGCCTGGTTGTGATTCTGTGACTGAACACGGAGAGGAACATCCCATTGTATGTATAGACCCTCATCCTAATTTGTCTGTCTGAAAGATATACCATTATACTACCTCGCATCACTCATCCATGCATATTAAACATTGGTCTGGTGGATGGACCCATATGGTGTATCCATTGTGATCCATTCTCGTTAAGAGTTCAGAACATGGTGTGTCCATTGTGATCCATTCTCCTTAAGAGTTCAGAACATGGTGTGTCCATTGTGATCCATTCTCGTTAGGAGTTCAGAACATGGTGTGTCCATTGTGATCCATTCTCGTTAGGAGTTCAGAACATGGTGTGTCCATTGTGATCCATTCTCGTTAGGAGTTCAGAACATGGTGTGTCCATTGTGATCCATTCTCGTTAGGAGTTCAGAACATGGTGTGTCCATTGTGATCCATTCTTGTTAGGAGTTCAGAACATGGTGTGTCCATTGTGATCCATTCTCGTTAGGAGTTCAGAACATGGACACAGTCCGACGGATGAGAGTGATTCCTTTTTACGAAATGTATCTGATGTAGATGTTTTGTTTTCTAACTGAAAGGTTTATGGTTACAGAACCACAGACACCGACCACTAGAGGACAGCAGTGGTTCATGAAAATACTTTTGTCTTTGAGATTTGTGATAAATCTCTTTATCTCTTTCTATCTGAGAGTAAATAAGTAACATGAGAAGTTCCTTGAGAATGCCAAGCCCATTATCAGTCCACGTCGTTATCCTCCCTTCTGGTTACAGCTCATAGAGAACCTTTTTGGTACCGGTTCACTTGTCTGTTCATAGCATCATCAAGAATGCATTTCGCTGTGGGACAAAGAGCTATTATTCCTGTTATCGCTGAGGAACCAACCTTGAGATGTCAAATATTGTACTTGATGTTTTTTCAGTGTCACTTTAATTACATTATAGCTGCATATGTTCAGTAAGAACTTTTGTGTTACTGAAATAAGATACGTTGGCTTGTGACCGGGAGGTTACTGGTTTGATACCCAGATTGGGTAGAATAATATCTGGGAAGGGGAAGGGGATGAGTAACATCCTCCCTTCCCTCGTCGCCCCACTGTCAACGTGCCTTTGAGCAAGGCACTATTTATAGTGTTGAAGTGTTAAACTTCAACGCAGCTCTGGGGCGTTGCTGGAAAGAAGAACATAGAGTATGTACTTAGTGAATCGCACCCATAAAGGGTTAAATACTGAATGTCCCATTTTTTACTTTCTTGGCACTCGCTGGAGGATTGAGACTAGGGAGGAGGGGGGGTTCATGAGAGGAGTCTCTCTTTCTTTCTCTCTCTCCCTCTCTCTCACACACACACACCTCTCCATCTCTCTCTCACACACACATACACAGAAGTGCAGCTGTGCCCTGCAAGGTACGAGTAGTGGGCAACTCATTGAATTGCCCTTGAGCAAGGCACTTAACCCTCATCTCCCCCAGTGGAGACTGTTGGACAGCTTCCGGGTGTCAGTGTGTGTGTACCTGTATGAGTGTGTAGCAAGGAGCCTAGTTAAGCTGGACCAGGCCACGGCACTCTGTCAATCAGTCAGTTTAGGGACAAGCCGGCCGGCCCTCTGGCTGGGTACAGCAAAAGTAACATACAGCACATGCTCAGAAGATCTTCCCTAGGTAAAATAAATGTCTTAATATAAATGAAACCAGAAGCAGCTGATTTGGCGCTATAAAGATGCATTTTTATTCCTAACAAATATTGACATATCCAGTTAAGATACAGCCAAGGATACAAGGAGATATAACCAAAAGGTGTTTTTTTTTTATCAATATGACACCTGGGCTTTGTGTTTTCACAAATTCATTCCATTACAGACCACTCAAATGCCACTCTTCGGGTGAGAATGTCAAACTAAAAAGTTGGGTCAGAGTCTCTTTCTCTGTATGGTTACAGTACATATGGGTCCAGTGAATCTTGGAAGGAAGTAATCTAATATCCAAGATTGTTCAACCATAAACTTGGCTTGTGGTTGGTGACGGTGTACGTGCTGTGGCTGAGTGATGCTGACAATAAGGAAATACTGAAAAGGTATAGACTTTTTTCTTTTGGATGACTACCAGAGCATAGTTATATCCGATTCACTGGAGTTATGTTTATCCGAAGGTTACTTTCACTCTAAGACATGGAGAATTAACTCTCTTTTGTTGTCCGAAGATGGATCTGTGAAATGTAGCATGTCAACTCAGATTTCTATGTTTTTAGAGATAAGTAAGATAAGAAAATTAATATGAATTTATTGATCCCATAGCATAGTAATCATAGCAGCATGGGGCAGGAGGGTGGGGAGGTACGGGTATGGGCATGGTAATAGTAGAAAGACGTAAAATAAGATAAAAATAAACAATATAAGAATATGAGAAAGTAAACAGTGTAATCAAAGGTGCAGATGAGGGTCTGTATGCCCTTTCAGTTATATTATATGTTACAGTACATATGGGCAATAAAACACTTATAATCTGAATATATACTATGAGTAAGTAAAGTAAACAGTATACACAGGTGCAGTATACACAAGGTACCCTAACTGGCATGATATAGGTAATACGTTATAAATTGTAGTCTGTGCAGGTTAGGTGGTAAGAGTCAGACACACTTAGTGATCAGACATTCCTAGTAGTTCTCGAGTTCTGCCACCGTTAGTTCTCCGGCTGCAGACCCTGCCCCCTGTTTTGGAGCCTGATGGCCACTGGTAGGAAGGTGATTGGCCGAGGTGATTAGTAGTGTGTCGGGGGGATATGCGTCTGTGGCTGAACGTGCTCCTCATCTTGGATGGATCCTCATCGAGGGGGTGGGAGGGGATGGTACACCAGACGTATCACATGCCATATCCTCCTGGGAGACATTTAAAGCATACATGACTGGAATCATTACCTCACACGTTTCACACAACAGCAAACAGGAAAGTGTGGCACTGTTTATGTTTTCTGATCTAATCTCACACATTTATATCTAAAATGCCTTGGCTCCTTTTCCTCAGCTGTGCAATATGTGTCTCCAGCTTCAAATAGAATTAGATCTTTTCTCTTTACAAAAAAGGCTCCGTGGGGCGGCTAGGTGGCGCAGTGGGCAAGGCGCTCGCCACCAACGCAGGAGATGCTGGGTTCGAGCCCAGCTCTCGGCGTTGCTACCAGCTTGGCTGGTCGTTCGTACTAATACAATTGGCAGTCTTAGGGGGTGGGAAGCTGGTGGGTGGGGATCGGACGTTGTGGACAGCGACTCCTACAGCTCGGTTGGTGCGCCTGCGCAGTAGAATCAGGAAGCGACGGGGGCGGTGTGTCCCTCCCGCGTGATTTTCTTTCATAGCCGCAGTTTGCGGAGACGCTCTCTGATTGGCCACTGACGTTTCTGGTCATGTGACATGTGCAAACTATTTCCGCCTTGAACAGCATGCAAACTAACGCCTAGTTTATCACTGGTTAAGCTTAGGCGACTCTTTCTTTTTTTTGATCCACTTCTTCTCCCATTTTCTATTTTTCTCCCATCCCAATTTCGTATCGTCCAATTCAACCCTCCCCTATCTCGAACGCTGTTTCATGCCTCCCACAAGCCGGCTGTAATGTGGACGTGTAAGCCATACATTGCACGAGTCCCCTCCCTCCGGTACTCGAGGTAGCAGCCGTCGCATCTTTTCACCTGCACAGCGTGATCTTTCAGCGTCAGGGGTCTGCGCTTTGGAGGGACACCGCCCCCGTCGCTTCCTGATTCTACTGCGCAGGCGCACCAACCGACCTGTAGGAGTCGCTGTCCACAACGTCCGATCCCCACCCATCAGTTTCCCTCCCCCTAATACGGCCAAATGTATTAGTACGAACGACCAGCCAAACTGAAAGCAATGTGGAGAGCTGGGCTCGAACCCAGCGTCTCCAGCATTGGAGGTGAGCGCCTTGCCCACTGCACCACCTAACCGCCCTCCTTAGGCGACTCTTTCGAAGTTGGTTAAGGTTAGAGTTTGGAATCAGGGCTGGTGTTCTATCGCCCTGCTCTAAGACAAACTCTAACCTTAACCAACTTCGAAAGAGTGCCTAAGCTTAACCGGTAACCTTCTTCTTTGAGGAAAAAGTGGAGAACATCCGCAGCTCCTTCTCCCAACCCCCACCCATTCCAAACGCTGAATCGAGAACCTCATCCTTCACTCTGTCATCTTTCTCTCCCATTACAGAAGCCGAGACCCTGACACTGGTAACGTCGAACCGTCCGACTACATGCCAGCTGGACCAGCTACCCTCCCCACTCCTCCAGACCATAGCACCGGACATCCTCCCATTCCTAACTGCAACCATCAACTCCTCACTCAACTCGGGGGTGGTCCCCACCTCCCTAAAACAAGCCAGAGTCACGCCCCTCATAAAAAAACCAACCCTGAACCCCACCGTCATAGCCAACTATCGCCCTGTCTCTCTTCTCTCCTTCCTTTCTAAAACACTTGAACGTGCTGTATCCAACCAACTTACTGCTTATCTCTTACAGAATGACCTCCTAGACCCCAATCAGTCTGGCTTCCGGACTGGCCACTCCACAGAAACGGCCCTCATTGCGGTCACAGAGGCACTTCACTTAGCAAAAGCGAAAGGCCTCTCCTCTGTCCTGATTCTCCTAGATCTATCTGCAGCCTTCGACACAGTCAACCATCAGATCCTCCTCGCGGCCCTCGCAGGAATGGGAGTGGCTGGATCTGCGCTGACATGGCTGACATCATACCTCAATGACCGCTCCTACCAAGTGTCATGGAGAGGGACTCTGTCGGCCACCCGCCCCCTCCGGACGGGTGTCCCCCAGGGCTCGGTCCTAGGACCCCTTCTCTTCTCCCTCTACACTAAATCACTGGGTAACATTATCACGTCTCATGGCTTCTCATATCATTGTTATGCCGATGATACTCAACTCTTCCTCTCCTTCCCTCCCTCAGATATCCACGTCTCTGAGCGGATCTCGGCCTGTCTGTCCGACATCTCCGCCTGGATGACGACCAACCACCTCAAACTGAACCTAAGCAAAACAGAATTGCTCCACCTGCCGGCCAAATCCTCCCCCCTGACCGACCTCTCCATCACAGTCGAGAATGCAGCTGTGACCGCGTCGCCGACCGCCAAGAACCTTGGTGTTGTCCTCGACGACCAGTTGAACTTCTCTGCTCACATCGCAGCGACAACCAGAACCTGCAGATTCCTCCTGAGCAACGTCAGAAGGATACGCCCCTTCCTGACAAAAGAAGCCACCCAACTCCTCGTCCAATCAACAGTCATCTCCCGCCTCGACTACTGCAACGCACTGCTAGCTGGCCTCCCGGCCACTGCCACCAAGCCTCTTCAACTCATTCAAAATGCAGCGGCCCGCCTGATCTCAAACCTACCGAAGTCGGCCCATGTCACCCCACTTCTTAGGGGCCTGCACTGGCTCCCCATTGCTGCACGTATCCGCTTCAAGGCCCTCGACCTAGCATACCGTGCGGCAAAGGGAACCGCTCCCGCCTACCTCCGGTCAATGGTCTCTAACTACACACCCTCAAGACCCCTACGCTCTGCATCTTCTGGCCGCCTCAGATCTACTCCTATCCAAGCTCCCGGAGGGTCATCAAAGAGAAGCCGCCTATTCTCAGTCCTTGCCCCACAATGGTGGAATGAACTACCCATCCCAGTTAGGACAGCCGAATCCCGTCCAATCTTTCGCCGTCGACTAAAGACTCACTTCTTCAACCATTATCTGAAATGATAAAAAAATAAAAATAAAAAAATCTAACCCAGACTAACCTTAATGTCATGCACTTGTCCTAATAAACTAACCTACACTGTAACACGCAACACTTTGATTAACATTGTTACTCAGCTGATAGAGTTATACCCTTCTTGCTGTCTTGTCGCACAGAACTTGTAAGTCGCTTTGGATAAAAGCGTCAGCTAAATGACTAAATGTAAATGTAAATGTAACCTCGTTCCCAGCTTTATCTCGAGAGATAACCGGTGAAAGAAACAGACGTCACACGATTGGCCGCACATGTCACATGTAGGGTTGGGCACCGAAAACCGGTTCTAATTAGGAACCGGTTCCTAACTTCCGGTTCTGGAACCGGAAGTAACATACCTGCATTTCGATTATTAAAAAAAAATTACTTTGTTAATTAATACCCTAGTTACAGTACAGCAACCAAATTAAACTGTATCAAGTCAACTGAAAATGTGAATAGTATGAAAAAAATGTAAAATTTTCTAAAAAAAAAGAATTCTCCTGCGAAATAAGCTGTGACCTGCACCTCAAAGAATCGGAATCGAGAATCGTTCAGAACAGGAATCGATATGGAGAATCGGAATCGGAACCGGAATCGTTCAAATCCAAACGATGCCCAACCCTAGTCACATGACCAGAAACGTCAGTGGCCAATCAGAGAGCGTCTCCGCAAACTGCGGCTACGAAAAAAAAATCACGCCACGCAGACCCTCACGCGTGTTGCTTTTTAACAGGTCATGAGTGCAAGAATGTGACAATTTGACCATGTGACCGCGGCAACGCGGGAGAGCGGCAGTGCGGAAATAGGCTGTCTCTAAGACAAACTCTAACCTTAACCAGCTCCTTAACAGCGCCTAAACTTAACCGTTCTAACCTTAACCAACTCCGAAACAATGCCTAACCTTAACCTTAACCTTAACCATGCCTAACCTTAACCATAGAAAGAATATTGCCATTCTCTTTGACAAACTCTAACCTTAACCAGCTCCTTAACAGCGCCTAAACTTAACCGTTCTAACCTTAACCAACTCCGAAACAATGCCTAACCTTAACTGTAACTGAGGGGTACAATTCCCTGACTGTATTACTAGATATGATACTTACTACCACTACCTTTGTACTTAATATTCGGCCACCCAGTACACGGCATAAATATATTATCATAAACACTCTCACGTAGATGAAACGGATCCAACACAAATGTACGAAGTCGAAACAGGTCTTTATTTCTACACAGCGATGGTGTGTAGAACAAGCACTTAATCACTTAATTACATTTATGAATTGAAATAGTATGCACTTTTATGGCAAAGAGTATTCGTCGGTATATCAATAGAGAATGTCCAATCTCTGAAGGCGCAGGTGGTAAATATACGACCTGGAATAGTTAAGGAATAACAGCAATGATACTTTAATGATTATATACTAGATACACTAGAGGGGGTTAATCCGGTCGCTTGTAAGCCGACAGGAGTAGGAGGGGGGGGGGGGTAGAATCCGGCTGCCTCGTCCGGCCAAGGGTATCCCAGGTGAACCCACTGTAGTGCCGTTCAATGCGCCGGCGATCCTTGGACCACAGATGAAAGCAGGTGGACTCTTTGTGGGCCGGCTCTCTCCGGTCCACGGGGGAGAGACGTGAAGCGACCTCGTCTTGCAGAGCGTCTCCTCACCTTGCGTCCTCTCCAGGGGGGGGGTTCCAACACACGGCAGTGTCGGGGGTCTTTATCCATGGAATAATCAAAGTATACAAAGCATAATCCGTGCCTGGGAAGGCGGGCTGTCGTCGGTAGAATAATCCGGTATACAGGTCCACTCGCTCGTCGGCTCTGGGGCTCCTCGGGTGCAGCTTCACATGGGTCAACCACCCTGGGTAAGCAGCCAGTTCTCTGCCCGAAACGATGGGGTACTGACTACGGTAGTATTCTCACCGCACAAAGCACTATATATTAACAGACTATTATTAGCTTAATAGACTACGTCCAACTCGACGATATAGTGCCAAATATGACTATTCAAAATTAATATACACGATGTCTCAATACCGATGGTAGGCGAACTTGGCCTTACTCCCACACGTGGCGTCGCGGGGAGGCTTTACGTCTGTGACTCTATTGGAGGGTAAGAAACTGGACTGAAAAGAAAGTCCTACTTTAGTAGCGCAGTATATATACGCACTATGAACAAATAGTCCCATTAGTGGTGCGGTAGCCAGATTCCTACGCGGAACTAGGACTTGTTCGTACATGTGGAGCGGTACGTTTGAACTGGGTCTGAGGGGTATGGCAGCCTGGCACCAAGGTCTCGACCAATAGTAGAATGGAGACTATTATGGGATGTTCAGTAGGCTAGAATGGATATTCAATGCATATTGTACAAGGAATATACAAGGGATATCAGGGAATATTAGAGAATATACAAATACAATTAAATATATATATATAAATAAATATATATATTCGGTTTAATCTGGCCCTTAACAACATTAACCTTAACCTTAACCATGCCTAACCTTAACCGGCGAAAGAATACATGTTAAAAAAAAAATCACGTTAAACATTTTTTTTTCATGGGATTTGAACTCGTCAACAACGAACCGCAGGACCGCAGGACCGCTGCTGTGCCAGGTGAGCTGAAGCGCCGAATGAAAGTCATGGCGGATTACTGCGGCGGTTACCTAATTCCGCTCGCGCTCTGGCGCTCCGCTCGCTCTGCCGCTCCGCTCGCTCTGCCGCTCTGCTCTGCGGTTGCCGCGCCTGCCGCGGGGCATGGCGCAGCCAATCAGGGAAAACGCGGAAGCAAAAGCAGCACTCATGACCAGTGGTGCAGTGGCAAATTGACAGTAGGTCAAACGCTCCACGCGCGTGTCATTAAGCAATAGGCGACCCTCACCGCTGAGAGATCACACTGTGCTCTATTGAAAGATAGAGAGAAAACGAGAGAGAAAGAGAGAAAGAAAGGCAGGGAGAATAAAGCTGTACTGTATTGTATACCCATTCTGCAATCTGTTAATAAAATATACACTGATATCAAGCCTACTGGTTGCTGTTCAATCATAATAATAATAATAATAATAATAATAATAATAATAATAATAATAATAATAATAATAATAATAATAATAATAATCATAATCATAATTACCATAATTAGCTGTCAGGAAACAAATAAAACGTTTGCCTTATAGGTGACAAGGTGGATTGACTTAATGACTGCTATATCCTGCTATTATTATTATTATTATTATTATTATTATTATTATTATTATTATTATTATTATTATTATTATTATTATTATTATTATTATTATTATGCAACATTGTAGGTTATAGTTATAGGTATAAACAAACATACAGACAGGGGGGGGTTGGGCGTTTATTTGCATTGGGAAAGATACAGACACAGCTGGTTGAACAACATCTATATCTGTGGTAATAATGCAGATATTCAATTGTATTTCTGTGACAATGCGCGTGGCGCACGCCTCCCGCCCTGCCTCGAATCCGATTGAAGCGGAAAAGATAGCTTGCCGCTCGGGAGCCACCCGTGAGGCGCGCTCCCGCTTGCGGCCAGTGTGCACAGTAGCGTCCGTTAACATGGGAGCAGAAGTGAAGAGGCAGCCGCCCGTCCGTCCGTCCGTGTTCATTCGTGTGCAGTGTGCCCGTGCCGTAATCGTGCCTTGCCTTAAGTCAAGAAGATAAGAAGATGCCGGAAATTTAATGTTATGTTCGAATCCATGTATATATTGAATGTAGAATACATATTTGAAACACATTCATTTATTTGTTTGATTGAAATGTTGTGTCTTAAGTGGTATTACTAGGCTACATAAGTATTGAATGAAGTACGCTAGGCAACAACCTGTGGCTATTCTATGCCTTCACAGTCAGCCTCTCTCTCTTTATCTGTAACTGTCTAGTTAAGGCATTAACTGGGTTAATTAATATAAATGTTATATTGTAACTGTCTAGTTAGGCATTAACTATGTTAATCTAAATGTTACATTGTAACTGTCTAGTTAAGGCATTAACTGGGTTAATCTAAATGTTATATTTTGGTATTGTCACACCAGGATCAGTTGGTATGATGAAACACATTTTATTATATGTTTGATTGAAATGTTGTGTCTTACTAATAATAACTAATTCCTTGGTCAATAGAAGTCTCTGTGATACTTTCTGAATATGATGTTCCCAAAATGTTTGGGAACATCAAATGGGCAGGGTAATAATAGAAGAAAGACAGTGTAAACAATATAATTAACTCTGAATATAATAATGAGGACAAATAAACAGGATACACAACAAGGTGCATGAGATGAGGTTCTATACACTAACTGGATGATATATACGTCATGTGTTGTAGTCCGTGCAGGTTGGTCTTAGTGGTCAGACTGGTCCTAATAGTTCTCAAATTCTGCAGCTGTTAGTTCTCTATATCATATGTAGAACATGGTAAGTGGGGAGTGTAAACATTTATAGTTAAAGACAGTAGAGCTTGCCTTGAGTACTTTCTATAGGGCTTTGATTCAAACCCCCTCAATGTACAGTTTCTGCACATTGATGCACAAAGAGCCATGGAAAAGGTTTGGTAGATGCCAACATCTGCACAGAGCTTCTGACAGCTGGGCTGTGTTGTCACGCGAAATAACGTTATGAATAAAACGCGAAATAACATTATATAACGTTATGAGTGAATCCTGTTAAGCCTTAAGGTCCCCCTATAGGGGGACCCTGCTTTTCTTGATCATAAATCGATCAATAGAGACCGTATTAGATCCCCAATTATCATATCATGGGTTATCATTGGAAAGCCACACTCATTGGCTACAACCCTGTGCAAAGATTTTCGAGATTAATGTTAATGTTAATGTTTTTAAATAAAAAAAAATTGTAGCCAAGAGTAAAGACCATAACCCTATCAAAAACAGTAGTCAAAGTGTATATTTTCATTTTTACCGATGTTTTATACGATTTATCGGAAATACGAATTTATCGGAAAATGCTAATTATCGTAAAAACCGCAAGGAAATGACTAAATCCAGATTCAACCCTGCCATTGGAAAGAGGAGCATTTCCCCTATCCATAGATGTATGATTTGGCCATAATAAGGCCAAGGTCAAGTTCAAGGTAAAATATGAATTTATAATTAAAATCGATTATCATTAATTACTGTATCTACAAATCCTTCTGTTTAATCATCTTCCCTTTATTCATTTGCTTAGATTTTTTGTACACATGATCTCAATAAGAGCTCAGTGAGCATTTTCTTGTACCCCGCAGATTTAACATGATCAAAGATGCAAAAATCATAAATCATAATTTATATTCTCTTTTTCTTCATTACAATTTACTCAGCCTAGTAACAGACACAATATTTCTGACACTGGAAATACATACCCCCAGGTCCCTAGATGTTCCTAGATACCAAGAACATGCAAATTGACCTTGCAGAAGTGGAGCAATCTTCCATTCACTTAGGCATGTACCTTTAGGCGAAATATTCCTACAGCTTAACAGGTAACGTTATGAGTGAATCTGGTAGTTGTTTTGATATTCTACATTCATACAGAATGGAATGAATACAGCAAGGCAAAGATCATTAGCTCAAAGCTAATCCGGCCCGTTTATCAACTAGCTTCTGTTAGCCAGAATTAGCCTTCATTAGCTGAGCAAGTAAACTAACAGTTAAAGTTTTTACATGAAATACAGCCCAAAAACCCTGCTGACAAACGTTTGCTTATTAAATACATTCTATAATATAATAATACAAATGTTTCATTACCTCTCTGTGACGACAAAGTTGTTTAAATAACAGGAGAAAAGTTGCTGGAAACAATGTATTTGGATGGGACCGGAAGAACCGTTTGCAACCAGGAAGTCCTACCGGCAGTGCCTACTTCACGTTGTGCAAGTGGTCAATAGTTTTTGGGACGCTGAATTTGCAGTAAAGGAATATATCATCAGCCAATGGACATATGAATCTACCAGATGGTGATCGATAACTTTAATGACCCCAAAGCAAAATGGATATACAGTATTTTTCCAAGGCATATAAACAAAGTAATTTAGAAGCTGTACAGTACCGGGCTGCACCGGGCAGAAAAGATCATTGATTGAAGACGAAACGTCGCATTTTGCTGCATTAAGGTAAGACAATGGTTAATCTATTATTGGATGCCTTCATTTGAACACTTAATTTGCACTATATATTAAAAGAGTGGGGCTCGCCAGCCTGGGTGTGTGTGTATATTGACAAAAAAGGGGAAAAAATGCACGCTGTCATGGTTTTTGCCTTATTTCACCTTTCTGTGAGGGACAGCTGTCTATTTTTGCTTTATTTCACCTCTCTGTGAGGGATAGCTGTTAATCCCTGTTCCCTGTGGTTAATTGCCTCATGGGTCGGCAGGTGTGTGGGCTTGATTGCACCTGATGCAGTGCAGCTGTGCCTATGGCCATGCGGAGTCTATTTAAGTTTGGAGATTGCAGTGTCAACTGCTTTTTCATTTTCCTTGTGCTGGCTATACTTTTGGTCAGGCTTCTTGTAGTGCTGCCCTATTCAGCATTTAGCCTTCTTTTGTAGCTATACTCATTTTTGTCTACTGGCTTAGTTTACACTTTATTTTATAAAGGCTGAGTCCTTTATGGTAGTGTTTTCTTTTGTTCTTTTGGAACTGCCCTTTGCACATAAACTCCCTTGGTGGAAATTTATTGTTTTATGTTTGCAATATAAACTCTGTTTTTAGGAGTTGCCTTTGTGGCTTATTTATTTTCTCTACAATACCTCTTTAATGAGTGTCGTCCTGTTTTTTTGGACATTACTTATTTTCTTGAACACTCACGTTGAGGCTTCCACCTGTAAAGGTTGTTTTGTGTTGTTTATTTTTCCCCTTCTCCTAAAACGTCTGCGTAAGCAGTTAGTGGTTATCCGTTTTACGTATAACTTTAAGAATCCCTATTATCTGCTCATGACCCACACACACACCCACAGCCCTCACACACGCTGCACGCGTCTTCAGCACGCCCGCTGCCTATGTCGTTATTATATCACTTATCTCTGCACCCCCAACTCTGACTGACTTCCCGCGCCCCTGTCAGGGTCCCCCATTTTCAATTCATAATGACATTTATGACATACTCAATATACAGATATAAAAATCTAATCTAATCATCTAATCTAAACTAATCATGACATTTATGACATACATATATGCAGTACTGTTACATTTGTTGTCCCCAGACCGCCGGACCTGAGAGCGCCGCTGGCTCTGCAGTTGGATACTATTGGCCTCCTCGAGTACCGGAGGGGACACGTGATGCAAGGCTTCGTCCACATTGCAGCCGGCTTGTGGGAGGCATGGCCTAACAACGTTCGAGACAGGGGAGGGTAGAATTGGACAATACGAAATTGGGGAAGGGAGAAAAATTGAAAATGGGGAGAAAAAGTAGATAAAAAAAAGGCTCCGCTGCTTAAATCCAGACAGAAAGTGTTCGAAATCTGTGCGTGAGTCAGCTGCTGGCACAACAAGCATATGGGATGGGACTGATAACGGTAGGTTATGTAGATAACCTAGTTATATTAGTATTGGCTGAGCGTCCCGCTCTGAGCCTTATGATATCCCTATCTCCTATGATACCTATTGTATCTCCCACGAACAAAAAACTACATGCACCCCACCTGTATGGGGCTCCGCCCCCATGGTGGCACCGCCCATATAGCAGTGACTCTGGTCACCACACATCCTTCCTCGCCAAAAAACCCGTCCCAGGAAAAGATTCCTCAAGAGGGAACTCAGGGCCGCGCAGAGCGGGACGCTCAGCCAATACTAATATAACTAGGTTATCTACATAACCTACCGTTATATGCCGTATTTGCTATCGCGTCCCGCTCTGAGCCTTATGAGATATGGGGAAGAGCGGACGCGAAGCCCGACAAATGTACCCCCTGAGGACCCGTAAGCCCACATCAAGGGGTGCGGGGAGCCCTGTCACCCCATCCTCCCTAACGAAGGGGAGGCGCAGTCAACTCCACCTGAAATGCGAACAAGAGGGAAACTAGAACCCCTTGAACACACCGTACAGGCGGAACCACGTGTGACTCAACACACTGTGGCCCATACCCATACAGACCCCAGAACTGCCTGGGAGACAAAACCCCCGGTCATGTCCATGAGGTAAAACCTTACAAAGGGGCCCGGGGAGGACCATGAAGCTGCAGCACAGATGTCCTCCACCGAGGCCCCACCCAGGAGAGCGGCAGAGGCAGCCACCCCACGAGTGGAGTGCGCCCTGATGCCCCCAGGGGGATCCTGCCCAGCCAACGTGTAGCAGAGGGTAATACCCTCGCACAACCAATGGGACAGGCGCTGCCCCGACAGTGCCTTACCAGCACGAGCCCCACCGTAACAGACAAAAAGCTGGTCGGTAACCCTGAAATCCTGAGTACGGCTGAGGTAAATCCCCAAGCACGGACTGGACATGACAGGTGAAGGCCCGCATCTAACTCACTAGTGTGAGGAGGAGGACGGAACGCCTGAACCACAATATCCCGGGAGCGGAAGGAACTCCGGATATTCTTAGGCACGAAAGCAGGATTAGGTCGCAGAGTGACACCGCAATCGGTCCGAAAAGACAGGCACTCTGGACGTACAGAGAGAGCACAGAGCTCACCTACGCGTTTAGCGGAAGTGACAGCCAGAAGGAACGCGGTCTTGAAGGACAGCTGTCCCAACGGCGCCTGCTCGAGCGGCTCAAACGGGGCCAAGGACAACCGACCGAGGACCAATTGAAGATCCCAAGTCGGAGCCAAGGAGCGTTGCACCGGCTTAACGTGTCGAGCGCCAAGCAGGAAACGCTTCACAAGAGGGTGGCTGAACAAGACATCCCCTCAATAGGAGGATATAGCTGCTGCATATACCCTCACCGTCGAAGCCGACAGTCTATCAAGGAGAGACTGGAGGTAACTAAGGACAGCATCCAGGGGGCAGGAGACTGAGTCCCGGCCCCCCGCCTTACACCACACTTGGAACATACGTCATCTGCCTGTGTAAGCGCGACAGTGGAGGGAGCATGCGCATTCCAGATGGTAACACCATCAGGATCAAGAACCTGCGCCCCTCAACGTACCCGTCCCAACAACTGACCTAACAGATGTATGGGGAAGAATCCCTGGCGGCACGGCATCGGTCCCAGACCTGCCTGGCCATGTCCAGACGTAATCCTCACCCGTCAGGATGAGGGCCGCCCCGCGACAGTACACCTGCACCCACATTCTCCCTGCCGGGGATGTGGGGAGCCCTCAGGCCGCACAGATGGAGGACGCCCATAGCCAGCCGCCCGCCGCCTGGTGCAGACAGGGGGAGCGTACTCCTCCCTGTCTGTCGATACACGACACTGACGTCGTATCGTCCGTCCTGATCAACACCATTTGTGGACCAGAAGGACCGCTTTCAACACCAACACATTGAACGTAGCGCAGACCGGGCAGCATGGTTTGCCAGCTGCCCCCTACTGCGTTGGCCCGACGCGTCACCAGCGAGGGAGGCGTCGGTGAAAACGTGATGTGAGACAGCGCCGTAACCGTCCTAGGACGGAACCTCCCGAGCGTGTTGACAACACGCTCTGAGATGGATGCCCATAGCCCTCCAACCGTTGACTGGGAAGAGGAATACTCTACATCCAGTCTACAGCAACCCCAGGCTGGTAGAGACCTGCCTGGTACGAGACCTGACGATCCACCTTGACCGCGAAGGACCAGAACGTCATCAGGGCAGAACACTCCGTAACCCCGGACGACGCAGAGGCCCCAGTGCGGCCTCCACGCACTTGGTGAAGATGCGGGGAGCCAGAGAAAACCGAACGGCAGCCTCTGGTACTCATACGCTAACCCTGCAAAGGAAGCGTAGGTAAGCCCTAGGATGGAAGATCGGGGATGCGCATACGCATCCTACAGGTCTATGGAGGAGAACCAGACCCCCACCTGACAGTGTTCAACAGGTAGGAGACGATCCAAAAAATGCTGAACCTTCCCATGGGACAGGTCCAGCCTGGGTCTTACACCCCTCCCTCCCGACTTCTCGGGCAGAGAACACCGGGAGGAGAACGCCACGACGATGGCTTGCTTCGTCCACAGAGATTGGATCTCGTTGACCAGAGCTGTCACAGCTGGAGACCCCGACAACAGGGTCTGTACCAAACCTGAAAACGGGTGGGGTTGTGTAAACACAAGTCCCCGCCTCAGCGTTCTCTCCATCCACCTCGACATATGGTACTGCCGTAGTCATATGTGACGACACTCCCAACGCACCCGCCGTCACGTGGCGCAGGTCCGCTAGGAACTGTAGATAGTTGGCCCGGTCCCCCCGCTGTGCGTAGCCAAACCTGGAACCGTGCGAGGAGCGCGTTCCGTGTCGGAACACCTGACCCTGACACCACCCACGAGGCAATCGCACCCAAGGGGGAACCCCGACAGAAAGGGCCGGTCTGATACGGGGGGCTTCCGATGAAAAAAGCCCCCCCACTGAACACCCCTCCAAAACATGCTGAATGAGTTGTTCTGTAGCCGGACATGCAAGGTGTAAGGCCCCCATGGGTTCCTACACACCGTAGCCCTGCAGTGATATTACTACCACCCCAAATCATGTGAGCTGCGACCACTTGCCAATATTTCAGGAGTGGGAGGCACCAACATGATACCTGGCCTGGCGAAGGTGAGGCCGGGGAAGCCCGCACTGTGTGCCTCAAAAGGTTTCGAGCCCCCTTGCTGACAACACTTAAGTTGACAGACGTAACACCAGGCTCAACCAACACAGATCAAGGTGTGGGAGCCGCTTGACAGCACAACATTCTCACGGACAGACCCAGGCTCAGCCATAAACTGGGTGTCAGCCCCTGTCCCCATGAGAAGCGAAAAGGGGGGCCGCCCGCGCATCAACGAAGGCACGCGGCCCGCAGCCAAAGGAAAAAATCAGAGCCCACTTCTTCCGCTGGTGTTGGGGAAGGGAGCGATCGGAGAGCGGGCTGCTCGCGGCAGGACGGTGACGGCTTGTTTGTTCAAGCCGAACCCATCCTACATGGCCGATCCCTCGGCCGCCAAGGCTGTCGGCCTTGTGGACACCTGTCGAATCGACGCCCAGGATACCTCTGGCGGGGGAAAAACATGGCCGCCTGTCGAGGGCCCCGTCATCGCCGCTGACGAGGCCGTGCTCTCTCTTCTTCTGGCTGCGCGGTGTGAGGCGGTGTAGGGCCTAGGACAATACCGCCCGCGCTCCAGCAGAAGACCAAAAATCCCCTGCGGAGAGGGGAACCCTGAGCGGTTATAGCTTGCGGCTGGGTCAAAGCTAATAACGTCAACAACCTCGCGCGATGTGTCGACGTCGGCTGGCCCTCAAGGCCCCTCCACCAGACACCATTTTTTAATAGAAAAAAAAACAGCAATTCGAACACAGTTCTAATCGTTGCCAATTCCATACCGTGGCGGTACAAGCCTTAACAGCCCACCAGCCACTCGCCAGGCCGACCCACCCATGGCGTCGGCCGGGCGGGGCATTGTTTCAATATGTCAAAAACAAAGGACTGATGTCAACACGGAGCACCAGTGGTGATTGCAAACAGCAACCTCCACTGTGGTGTGCACCATGAAAAGGTTAAATGAATAAAAGAACTAAACCACAAAATACTGTAGAATGAGCAAACCCATACACACAAAGTTAAGGGGAGACGGACCAGAGCGAACTATTCCAAATATTCACAACAGGACACCAGCCCTAGTTTAGCCCATTTACCAAAAAAGGTAAACAAAGCCCCCCCCTGCACTACTCCCCCAGTATACCGATTGACCGTCAGTATGAATGGTTGAGAGGAGAGAAAACTGTAGCAAGACAGACCTTCTCATAGCAGAGTGACAAAACGAAACAATAGCCCACTACACAGGGCCGCCTCAGGGGGTGGGGGGCCTCGCGTCTAAAAACGCACAGGGCCTCACATTTCTCCCAGGCGGCCCTGCCCTTATACTACTGCAGCTTAGCGCGAGGCGATGTGGGACCCAAAACAACAATTGCCTGCGCACAGACACGCAACATGTTTACCATGTCGGCTGGACCCATAGCCCCACTACCCGACGCCAACCCAGATGGGAACACCGTTCAACAAACCCCGCCGGAACACAAGGTAACATACCTGGCTAGGAAACCCAGCCACGGCCTACCCTGTTGTCAACCCATTTACCCGAAAAAAGGTAAATAGGACTCAGCAAAAAAACCCACAACAGCTACCGACTGACCTTCATTGATGAACCGGGCAAGAGGAGGGAGAGTGACAACATCTCACGGCGGAGACATTAGAACAGCGTAGCAATTAGCAGTAGTAATAGCATGCGGCATTAGCGATAGCATGTAGCATAGCATTAGATGTTTTAGCAGCACGCCCAAGACAGCTTGGAAACCGTTCCCTGCAGTGAACGTTCACCAAACCATCCTGCCCCCGGCGCCAACACACAACACGGTTGTGTAACAAAACAAACCAGCATTACTAACACTAATACCCATGCCTGAAAGACACAGGGCCTACCTGAGTACAAGCTGGCCCGACAGCCAGTCTTGTACAGCTGAACCTCGATGTGCTGTCATCAACGAGGAACATCAACATAGGCCCGTCGTGTCGCCGAAAACATGCGTCGAAGATGCCAGGGGCCAGCAACCTCAGGTAAGCCCTCAACATTACGAACCTTCCTTAATCTTTTCATCCTACTAGTTATCGTATGGTGCACGCATCCAAGTACGCTGGGACGAAAATAGAGGAAGGATGTGTGGTGACCAGAGTCACTGCTATATGGGCGGTGCCACCATGGGGGCGGAGCCCCATACAGGTGGGTGCATGTAGTTTTTTGTTCGTGGGAGATACAATAGGTATCATAGGAGATAGGGATATCATAAGGCTCAGAGCGGGACGCGATAGCAAATACGGCATATAACTGACTTGCCTTTAGTAAATCTCGGAAGGAAGGAATCCAAGATTGTAAATAATCCTAGATTGTTCAACCATAAACTTGGCTTGTGGTTGGTGTACGTGCTGTGGCTGAGTGATGCTGACAATAATGAAATACTGAAAAGGTATAGACTTTTTTCTTTTGGATGACTGATTACTTTATAAAGTACAATCATGTGACTACCAGAGCATATAGTTATATCCGATTCACTGGAGTTATGTTTATCGGAAGCTTACTTTCACTCAAGCTCTGCTTCAGCCTCTAGATTAATTATGAAAATTAAATCATGATACTCATAGCTCAAAAGACATTAATAAAACATTTGTTAATTTCTATTCAGCATCAGCACAAATACAAATCGGATTGTGGTTCTGAACTTCTGATGTATGGAGGGGTGACAATCCTCTGGACACTTTAGACTTCTATTCACTTCTATCCAACAGTAGATGACAGTTTTGATAATGATCTAGGGGCACCTATAACCCTTCAAGAAATACAAGACGCCATCAAAGAAATGCAGTCTGGGAAGTTGCTAGGTCCTGACAGATATACTGTTGAATCCCCCACTCTCAACCAGGCCTCTATCACTGTGTCACTTAAGGACATCGATCCTCTCCTCTGTGGTTCAAGGAGACTTTCAAAGATACTTGCCAACCATTTATAATAGCTACTGTAATTTCAGACTTAATCTCCAAGGACCAGATTGGATTTTTACAATGTATGCAGACTCCTTGATATAATCTACTCTCCACCCTGTCACTCTCCAGAAAAGGCGGTGGCGTGGAGAAAAAAATAGTTTTTTTGTGATCATTTTGTCTCGTGGATCCAATTATTGTACTACTCCTCTCTGGCTTCAGTAGTGACCAATAGCATACATTCTGAATACTTTCCACTTCTAAAACTTTGGCCATTCCGCTGGCTCTTTTTTGCGTTTATCGCATTTACTCTGGTCAAGAATGACCGACAGAAACAGGCTGAAGGGGTACAGATGGGGGGGAAGACACTCTGGGAAAGGCACGGCTGCAGTCCGGGATTCGAACTCGCTAAACCCCAGATCCGTGACGAGCACGGTTGTCCCCGGCGCCGAAATAGCGCTCGAGGTACGCGGTGAGCTACTGGAGCTCCCCGATACTTTCCACTTCAATGGGGCATGCGTTAGGGGTGCCCCCTATCCCCATTGTTGTTCGCTATTAGCTATTATGGTTACATTGTGAGCAGCGATTCCGGGGCATCACACATGGCCATCTACATCACAAAGTCTCGCTTTATGCAGACGGCCTTCTGTGTTACATCTCTGACCCAGTCTCATCTCTGCCACATGTCACATCAATATTAGAACAATTCTGTAGATATTCAGGTCATAAATTAAATCGTCAGAAAAGTTTACTTCTTCCTATTAATTCTTCTGCATCTATTCTGTAATCTTCAACGTCTGCACTTTGTACAAAACAATTACTCACAGTTCTCCAATCTCCCCCTTTTATCCATACTTCATGACTTCTATAAATTGAATCCAACTAAAAAGGGGATTGTGTCTGAGATCTATGACAGAATCGTCTTCATCCATTTATTCAAGATTCAAGATTCAAGATTGTTTATTGTCATATGCACAGTTAAACAGACAGTTTGCCATACAATGAAAATCTTACTTTGCTAGTCCGCCCTTCACACAAAATCACACAATACTTAACTTAAACATATTTAAATACAAGCGAGTGCTAGAAAATAAGGTAAAAATAGATAAATATATATATACAAGGCACAGTGAGTAACATTGCACGTTCCGATCAGTATTACTATTTACATATGAATGGAGGTGACAGTGGGTCACAGCAGCAGTTAAAACGTGTCTTTAGTGATTCATAGTTCAGGGGGGAAGGGTGACAGTGTGTTCACAGCAGTAATCAAGTCAGAGTGTCAAGGTGTGTGTGTGGGGGGGCTAGGTGGAGGTGCTGGCATTCATGAGTCTGATGGCCTGTGGGTAGAAACTGTTTGTCAGTCTCTCTGGCTTTCAGACTCCTATATCGCCTGCCTGATGGCAGGAGGTTGAAGAGTCTGTGTTGGGGGTGTGTACTGTCCTTAATTATGTTATGTGCTCTCCTGGTGGCCCTGGTAGAGTAAATGTCCTGTAGTGAGGGGAAGGCTGCTCCAGAGATGTACTGAGCAGTTTTAATCACTCGCTGGAGGGACTTCCTCTCCTTAGCAGTGCAGTTTCCATACCAGACCGTGATTGAGCTGGTAAAGACACTCTGAACCGTACTTCTATAGAAGTTGCTGAGAATTTTGGGTGGCATGCCAAATTTTCTCAGCCTTCTTAGGTGCTCCCATAGTCAAGCGGACCGTACACGGAGCGGACTCGTGCGGACTCAAAGCGGACCCAAAGCGGACCCAAAGCGGACTCAAAGCAGACCCAAAGCGGATTCCAAGTGCGAAGCTCCAATTTTCTAATGCGCGGGACGTCTGCGCCGCTCACTTGGTGTCACATAAAAGGCTGCTCTGCGTTTTGGTTGACATCAAACTGCATTTAATGTGACGCCGATCTGCATTTTACTCTGACCACTCGCTCCATGCCAAGTGAGAGTAGGGCTTGAGATGTTTGAATGGCTTTTCTAAATTAGTGTGTAAAACTGCCAGTTTTATTCTGAAATATTGGAAACGGAGATAACATGTTATCTCTATGTTCCTCTATGTTATCTCTATGTTATCTCTGTTTCCAATATTTCGAAATAAAACTGGTGTTTTTATTTCATGCAATGTGTGTTTGTCATTTCAGCACCACACGCTGTCCACCTCATGTTGAGCAAGCCTATACAGTACATTGCACCTCGCTGCCTATATACCTGTTATTCAAGTGTGTAAAACTGCCCGTTTTATTATCGAAATATTGGAAACGGAGATAACATACTCTTTATTTTGACATCAGATGACGACGACATGACCGAAGTTGAACAGTGTGGGAAAAATTGTGTAAACTGGCGCGAGACATGTAGGAAATTGTTCTGCAGGGGTCCGCGGAGGTCCGCTCGACTATGAAAGCTCAAAGAGTCCACGCGGACCTCCGCGGAGTCCAGTCCGCGTACAGTCCGCTCGACCATGGGAGCACCTTAGGAAGTACAGTCGTTATGCAAGGCATGCACTCATTCAACTTAAAATGTTACATCACACACACACTACACAAAGGCAAAACGTTTCCCTGCCATTAGTGTTATGATAGGTTTTAAGTTCCAATGGTAGAGGAAGAAGGAGATGGAGAAGTGTTTTGCTCTTCTTAACAAGTGTGTCCTCTTTATTGCGAGAACACTGAGAGCAGGGATAGCAGAATTAACAATAAGGACGCCAAGCGTCAACTGAGAACAGAACAAACGATAAATGCTAATTCAGAGAGACAGCAACAATTGGGATCAGCACTCGTTCTGGGGAAGTCTGCATGCAGGGAAGTCTGAAGCTCCAGCAGGGAGAAAGAGAACAGGATGTCATTATAAGGCCACATTCCTGACATACCAAAGGCATCAATTAGTGACAGCCAGAGTGACAGCCAGTGACAGCATCCAGAGGTGACAGTCAATCAGTGCATGACAGCAAACCAGAGGTGACATTCAATTAGTGCAAAACCCAACAACAGTGTGTAGTACTCCAGAAAGACAGTAGGGTTCCTAGTCCTAAGGTAGGACAGAAACCCAGAACGTTACAATTAGCCCTTCCTGTAACAGATGTGAGTAGACTTCTGCATATCTGATTCATATGTCCTGGTCCTATTTGATAGACACTTTGACCTGGATCCTCTTACTTGCACACACTCTTACTTTGGGCTTCTGCCTGATCTCAAACCTACCGAAGTCGGCCCATGTCACTCCACTTCTTAGGGACCTGCACTGGCTCCCCATTGCTGCATGAATCCGCTTCAAGGCCCTTGACCTACTGTAGCATACCGTGCGGCAAAGGGAACCGCTCCCGCCTACCTCCGGTCAATGGTCTCTAACTACACACCCTCAAGACCCCTACGCTCTGCATCTTCTGGCCGCCTCAGACCTACTCCTATCCAAGCTCCGGGAGGGTCATCAAAGAGAAGTCGCCTATTCTCAGTCCTTGCCCCACAATGGTGGAATGAACTACCCCAGTTAGGACAGCCGAAACCCGTCCAATCTTTCGCCGTCGACTAAAGACTCACTTCTTCTTCTTAAAAAAAAAAACATCTAACTCTAACTAACCTTACTGTCATGCACTTGTCCTAATAAACTAACCTACACTGTAGCACTCAACACTTTGATGAACATTGTTACTCAGCTGATAGAGTTGTGCCCTTCCTGATGACTTGTCGTACAGAACTTGTAAGTCGCTTTGGATAAAAGCGTCAGCTAAATGACTAAATGTAAATGTAAATGTACTGTACTGCTACATCTATACATTTATGACATACCAGATTTGCAAATACAGTACTGTTTGTGATACAAAAAGAGACTAAAAAAGAGAGTATATACATTTGACGTAGAAACTGTACATTGGAGGAGGTTGGGTAGGTGGGGTGGGGGGGGGACTGTACATTGGAGGTGGTTGGGTGGGTGGGGGGGGTTGGGTAGGCGGGGTGGGTGGGGGAAACTGTACAACTGTACAAGTGTAGCACCTGTGTCACTAACAGTAACAGCTGTTCGCCACGGACCAGTTCTAGATTCGAATGAGGAGAGGAGTAATATACACAGTTAAACAATGACCGGTATTTTATTCTCAAACAGCGCGCTAGCTAGACAATTGCAATACATACAAACGTGAAGTAGTGTGAAGTATCCCTTTTTAGGTTCTTTCTCTAACCACTCCTTCTTTCAGGAGGGTTAGTTCGATATCAAGTTCTAGGTTGATTGGATCAACACATTTGGTTCGGTTCAGACGTCTCTGAGGTTATCACTAGCTAAAAGCTAGGTTTAAGGTTGGACATTAGATGTATCCCCTTTTCGTGAGTAACTCGTTATCTTTTCTTCTGCAATTGCAGATCAGTAAACTCTATATCAGTTTATCATTTCAGTAAACTCTATATCAGTTTATCATTTAAATTCGGTAGGTAAGTGTTTAAACATATTAATTTAAACCTTTAAGTGTGCAGGGAATGCAAGTACCTTATTAGGTGAAATGACCCTTTAAACTCTTCCTTTGCAGGTGTAATACGAACAAAGTACCAATAGAAATATTCAAGGTTATAGGAATGCAAATACCTTATTAGGTGAAATGACCCTTTAGTTTAAACCATCTTTCTTTACAGGAGAACCATCAGTGATTCAACTATAATCAATATGTTATCAGTGAGATTCAAGTATCTTACTGGGTGAATTGACCCTTTAACTTGTCCTCTTTACAGGAGAACATCAGTGGTTCAGGTATCTTATTGGGTGAATTTACCCTTTAACTCTCTGTTGAATGCCCACGCTAGGTCTTAGGTCAGATCGATAACTTCATAACTCATTGGTCTGCTTATCTTGACATCAAACAGCGTCCTGCGAAGTGGTTGACATGCAGAACCAAACGAGTCTACAAAATGTTGTTGTTACCACTGACCGACAAGAGATAGCGAATGCACCGTTCCGACCCCCGTCAGTCATCGACCTTAGGTCGAGTGATTGAAGTTGCGGAATCTTTTATTTTATTTGCACTGGGAAGGACTCTCTTTATTCAGATGAGGTCCATTTCCCTTATCCGTTACACGTATTATCACTATATGGCTTTACTTGATAATCCCATTATAGCTAGGGATAAAGCCACTTACACATATTATCACTGTATGGCTTTACTTGATAATCCCATGATACAGTACACGTATTATCACTATATGGCTTTACTTGATAATCCCATTATAGCTAGGGATAAAGCCACTTACACATATTATCACTGTATGGCTTTACTTGATAATCCCATGATACAGTACACGTATTATCACTATATGGCATTACTTGATATATATTTCCCTCTTTAGGCCTGAGCTAGGGATAAAGCCACTTATTCTATTTTGCCTTAATGCATAATCATATGTCTCCTTCTACCGCGTGGTTGACATATTTCTCTTTAGGCCTCCGTATGGATAAAGCCCCACTTCTAAAGTTTTTACATCATTAATACTCCGTCTGGCTAAAGCCTTACTCAGGAGGTTTTTTACATCATAAATCAGGCACAGTACTGGACCGCGTGGTTGACATATTTCTCTTTAGGCCTCCGTATGGATAAAGCCCCACCTCTAAAGTTTTTACATCATTAATCAAAAATGCATGGGGTGAAGTTACAAGGCAAAACACATTTCATGCTTACCCGGTCGTCTGGTCAGAAGAAAGGATACAAAGGATATTTATGAAGAGGTAATTTTAATTAGAAAAAGCTAGTTACAAGAAGAGACTGAAGTGGAAAATGTCCAATTCAGTTTAAAATAAGCAGAAAACAGAACATCTCATCATGCACGGCTTGTGCCCAGTGTCAAGCACCATTCTTCTCATCTCTCAAAAAAGTCTGGCTCTTGAATCGGCAACCGTCTCTTTTATTTGACATTGTACCGTATTTCTGATTGGTCTAAACACAGTGATGTCACAGGGTCGTCATTTCTGTTTAGCAAACCAACATACAATACATAATTCGTTATGGACTCCTCCTTCTTTGTACTATCGTTACTGCTAGTTACCTAGTGGTTTTTAAGTAACAGAAAGTCCCTTTTTCCTTCAAAACAGACAACGGCTTTGTCTGTGGTGGCCACGTGACATGGTACCATGCACGAGGCCCTCCATAGTATCTCTTAAAGAATCCCTCCAGACAAACAGTTTTTTACACATTATTCTTTTAGTATTATTCTCTACTGACAGTCAATTATAAGCATGCCATTTTGAAAACTTTTACTGTACACATTAAACATTTAATTGTTATATAGTTTCTTTTTTAAGATCTCCTCAATAGTTTCCGGACTCCGTCTTTCAACCCTCAACCCTTAATCCCCTTCCCGTCTGAAAGGGTTAACATCTTACAGCTCTCTCTCTCCTTTGCTGGGGCCCACATTCCGCAGGTTGCCTCCCTTTTGCCTGTGAAGAACTGTGGAGAACAGACCCCTCTTATGGAGATATTAAAGGCTCAGTTCCATTTTTTTATAAGTAGAGCCATCATAGAGCTATTTTTCCAGAGTTCAGTTTAAAGATTTATACTGGTCACATAGGAACGACTCAGGATGTCATTGTCCAAAAGTGTCGCTTGTTTTATGACACTTCACACCCACTCTGCCATCCTGTGAGGTCATTGTCCATCGTCAATTGAATAATTGAAAAATGAAGCATATGATTACATGTGAAAAATAGGTATATAGGGCTGTATTGGAACGAATCAGGATGTCTATTTCAAAAGGTGTCACTTGTTTTGTGACACTTTACACCCACTCTGCCATCCTGTGAGGTCATTGTCCATCGTCAATTGAATAATTGAAAAATGAAGCATATGATTACATGTGAAAAATAGGTATATACGGCTATATTGGAACGACTCAGGATGTCATTGTCAAAAAGTGTCACTTGTTCTGTGGCACTTCACACCCACTCTGTCATCCTGGGCGGTCATTTTCCATTGTCTTAATAGCGTCTGTACTGGGGGACGAGATGGCGATTGTGGGGTCACGTGGCTGTGACTCTCCACACCCCCTCTGCCATCTCGGTACCTTGTTACCCTGGTAGCCGGCGGGAAGACTTGCATCTGTTGTTCCCTGGCTGGACGGCTCGACAGGATAGGGGTCACGTTGTTGCTTGGTATCCGGCGGGAAGACTTGCATCTGTTGTTCCCGGCCGATGCACCCAGGCTGTTGTCGTCTTGGTCATCTTGGGGTCGCCCCCTCTGACCTCTTGGATCTCTCCCATAGTTTGAGGTAGGTTGATTTGTCACTTCTCGGGCGACCCCCACGGGTCCCCGAGAATTGTAGCAGCAGTCCTCTATTGACGTGTGGTTGGCCTGGTCTTGTGACCCTGTCCGTAGGCCTCGCAGGACATCACAGATACAGTCCACAGAGGACTCATTTCTTTTCTCTCTTTCAGGTCCATTCAGGGCTCTCGTCGCCCTGTAACCTGGGTCCAGGCCGATGTCTCTCTGTCCGGTCTGGGAGGTCTAGGAGGTCTGGGAGGTCCGGGAGGTCTAGATGAGGACCTTGAGGATGCTCTGTAGCTTGACCTATCGTGTGACCCTGTCCGTAGGCCTCGCAGGACATCACAGATACAGTCCACAGAGGACTCATTTCTTTTCTCTCTTTCAGGTCCATTCAGGGCTCTCGTCGCCCTGTAACCTGGGTCCAGGCCGATGTCTCTCTGTCCGGTCTGGGAGGTCTAGGAGGTCTGGGAGGTCCGGGAGGTCTAGATGAGGACCTTGAGGATGCTCTGGAGCTTGACCTATCGTGTGACCCTGTCCGTAGGCCTCGCAGGACATCACAGATACAGTCCACAGAGGACTAATTTCTTTTCTCTCTTTCAGGTCCATTCAGGACTCTCGTCGCCCTGTAACCTGGGTCCAGGCCGATGTCTCTCTGTCCGGTCTGGGAGGTCTAGGAGGTCTGGGAGGTCTAGGAGGTCTAGATGAGGACCTTGAGGATGCTCTGGAGCTTGACCTATCGTGTGACCCTGTCCGTAGGCCTCGCAGGACATCACAGATACAGTCCACAGAGGACTCATTTCTTTTCTCTCTTTCAGGTCCATTCAGGACTCTCGTCGCCCTGTAACCTGGGTCCAGGCCGATGTCTCTCTGTCCGGTCTGGGAGGTCTAGGAGGTCTGGGAGGTCTAGGAGGTCTGGGAGGTCTGGGAGGTCTAGATGAGGACCTTGAGGATGCTCTGGAGCTTGACCTATCCCGGTCTTCCTCCAGTTCCGATTTCTGACCTGAGTCAGTATATTCCTTCTTGCCATCCGCTGCGTCGTTCGCTGACTCCGGGGGACAGCCCCCCCCCCCCCCGTCTAAGAGTGTGGCACTGGTTCAGGTTTTGTCCCTTTACCAGCGCACCTTCACCAGCGCACATTGTTCACAGGCCTTTCGGACTGTTATCGCTCTTTGTTTGGCTTTAGGTATGAGAATGTTGTTAGTTCTCAGGTATACCAACATCCTCTTACTTCCGGCATGTCCAAGGTTATCATATACCTGTCTGTTCATGTGAGTAGCCTCGTCCTGTTAGCAATGGCTAGTTAGCCTGCTATTCGCTCCTGCTCGCAATGGCTATTTCAGCCTGCTATTCGCTCCTATTCGCAATGGCTATTTCAGCCTGCTCGCAATGGCTATTTCAGCCTGCTATTCACAAAGTAGAGTTTTTTCTACTTAAGTTCTGACTTTAAGTAAGCATTTAGTTACTTCAAGTCATGAGTAAACCTTTTTACCGTAATCACAAAAATATACTTTAAGCGTGATTCCTTCTTTAAGTAGAACCTTCTACGTTTTTGACTGTAAGAAAACATTACGTAACTTTTTAGTCATGAGTAAACCTTTTTACCGTAATCACAAAAATATACTTTAATCGTGATTCTTTCTTTAAGTAGAACCTTCTACGTTTTTGACTGTAAGAAAACATTACGTAACTTTTTAGTCATGAGTAAACCTTTTTACCGTAATCACAAAAATATACTTTAAGCGTGATTCTTTCTTTAAGTAGAACCTTCTACGTTTTTGACTGTAAGAAAACATTACGTAACTTTTTAGTCATGAGTAAACCTTTTTACCGTAATCACAAAAATATACTTTAAGCGTGATTCTTTCTTTAAGTAGAACCTTCTACGTTTTTGACTGTAAGAAAACATTACGTAACTTTTTAGTCATGAGTAAACCTTTTTACCGTAATCACAAAAATATACTTTAAGCGTGATTCTTTCTTTAAGTAGAACCTTCTACGTTTTTGACTGTAAGAAAACATTACGTAACTTTTTAGTCATGAGTAAACCTTTTTACCGTAATCACAAAAATATACTTTAAGCGTGATTCTTTCTTTAAGTAGAACCTTCTACGTTTTTGACTGTAAGAAAACATTACGTAACTTTTTAGTCATGAGTAAACCTTTTTACCGTAATCACAAAAATATACTTTAAGCGTGATTCTTTCTTTAAGTAGAACCTTCTACGTTTTTGACTGTAAGAAAACATTACGTTGTGGGATCGCAAGAAAGGATGAAACGGGAGACGGTAGTCGAGTCTTTCCTTTACTTCCCAACATAAATTACATACATCAAAACAGAGTGCAGAGGCGTTTAACGTTACTACTTCAAAGTGACAGCAGCCAGCTGACAGCTGACAGGTGACCTAATATACGTCACCAAATACCCACACCGTTTCCAGAATCCCCAGGCTTAAAGGAGCATTCCTCTGCTCCTCAAGTCCAGTGAATGTCTGCACCAATTGTGCGTGATAAGTGTCACCACACAGGCCCCCCCAGAATTCACAATAACCCCCCAAAAGATCATCCACAGTCAACGAGGCGGGGGGCGGATCAGGCGCCCAAAACGAGTCCGTATCACCCGTGCAGGGGTAGAGGTGGGGATTGGGGCGTGTGGGGGGGATTCAGGAGATATGAGGTGACTAGAGGGAAAAGCAGTTGGCAGGGGCCGGGCAGGGGGTCGTCCACGCCGCGGGGGCCGGGCCAGTTCAACTGGCCTGTCTAGGTCCAAATGGGCAGGCTTGAGCCGGTCGACCGATACCCGCTCTGACCTTCCTCCAATGTCCACCATGAAGTTCTTAGGCCCCGCCTCCAGGACGCGAAAAGGGCCGTCGTAAGGGGGCTGCAGAGGAGTACGGTGGCTGTCATGGCGAATGAAAACATACCTGGCTGACTGCAGATCCCTAGGCATGTAGGACTGCGGGAGGCAGTGCTGGGAAGTTGGGACTGGGGTGAAAGCACCGGCGCCATCCCTGAGCACAGTCCGAGATGAGGTGACCGACCAGGGAGCCTCGGCATCCGGGAGGAACTCCCCAGGGACTCGCAGCGGCTGTCCGTACACCAGCTCAGCAGCCGAGGCCTGCAGGTCTTCTTTGGGGGCGGAGCGCAGGCCAAGCATGACCCAGGGAAGCCGGTCGACCCAGTTGCAGTCCGTAAGGCTGGCCCGCAGAGCAGCCTTCATAGAGCGGTGAAACCGTTCACACAAGCCGTTGCCCTGTGGGTTGTAGGCTGTGGTGCGGTGGAGCTTCACTCCCAGGCCCTCGGCGACTGCAGTCCAGAGCCCGGACGTAAACTGTGGGCCCCGGTCGGATGTGAGATCAGATGGTGTGCCAAAACGGGCTACCCAGGACCCAATGAACGCCCGGGCCACCTCGGCGGATGTGGTCGATGCCAGCGGGACCACCTCCGGCCACCTAGTGGTTCTGTCCACCATGGTGAGGAGGTGAGTGAACCCGTGGGAGGGGGGCAGGGGACCCACCAGGTCCACATTGACATGGTCAAAGCGCCTCTCCGGCACGAGAAACGGTGCCAAGGGGGCTTTGGTGTGACGTGTATCTTTGCACGCTGGCACGCCACGCAGGAGCCGGCCCAGGCTGCGATGTCCTTCCTGAGGCCATGCCAGACGAATTTAGCACTGACCAGCTTAGTTGACGCCTTCACCCCCGGGTGCGACAGGCCATGGATGGCTTCGAATACCTGCCGCCGCCAGCCAGCGGGAACCATCGGACGGGGCTGACCGGTGGAGACGTCGCAGAGGAGCGTGGTGTTGGCAATACCAACCTGCACATCCTCTAACCTTAGCCCAGTGTCGGCTGTTCGGTAGGCCTGCATGTCCTTGTCAGTGGCCTGGTCGGCAGCCATGGCAGCGTAGTCCAGTCCCAAGTGGACGGCCCCCACCACCGTCCGGGAGAGGCAGTCAGCGACGTAGTTGTCTTTACCTGCGACATGCCGTAAGTCCGTGGTAAACTCGGAGATGGCGGAGAGTTGGCGCTGCTGGCGCCCTGACCACGGCTCGGTGGCCTTGGCCATGGCGAAGGTGAGTGGCTTGTGATCCACAAAGGCAGTAAACCGTCGGCCCTCCAGCAGGAATCTGAAGTGCCTGATGGCCAGGAAGAGGCCTAGGAGCTCCCGGTCAAAGGTGCTGTACTTTCTTTCATTGTCCCGCAGCTGGCGACTGAAGAAAGCAAGCGGTTGCCAGCCCCCCCCCACCCACTGTTCGTACACTGCCCCCACTGCGTAGTCTGAGGCGTCAGTTGTGAGGGCGATAGGGGCGGTAGGAAATGGGTGTGCCAGTAATGCGGCATTGGCCAGTGCAGTTTTAGCGCCCAAAAAAGCGTCGTCGGTACACGGGGACCAGTCCACCTCGGCCTTGGGGTCCTTACCACGCAGGGCCTCATACAAGGGGCGCATGAGGTGAGCAGCACGGGGAATGAACCTGTTGTAGAAGTTCACCATGCCTAGGAACTCCTGCAGGGACTTCACGGTGCGGGGGCGTGGAAAGCTGGCAACGGCGTCCACCCTGGCAGGGAGCGGAACGGCTCCCTCTGCTGAGACCCTGTGCCCGAGGAAATCTATAGACGACCGGCCGAACTGGCACTTGGCGGGGTTAACAATGAGCCCATGTGCACTGAGCCGCTCAAACAACTGCCTGAGATGTGTCAGGTGCTCCTCTGCAGACGTGCTGGCTACGAGAATGTCGTCCAAGTATACGAACATGAATGCCATATCCCGCAGCACCGAGTCCATCAGTCGCTGGAAAGTCTGTGCCGCCCCCTTGAGGCCAAAGGGCATCCGCAGAAACTCGAACAGGCCAAAAGGAGTGATGACCGCCGTCTTGGGAACGTCCCGTGGGTGAACTGGTACCTGGTGGTATCCCCGCACCAAGTCCACCTTGGAAAAGATGGTGGTCCCCGCCAGGTGGGCGGAGAAGTCCTGTATATGTGGGACGGGGTACCGGTCCGGGGTCGTGGCGTTGTTTAGGCGTCGGAAATCGCCACAGGGACGCCACCCACCATCAGCCTTAGTGACCATATGCAGGGGGGAGGCCCACGGACTGTCAGAACGGCGCACAATTCCAAGGCGTTCCATGGTTGCAAATTCCTCCCTGGCAATGGAGAGCTTAGCTGGGTCAAGGCGCCGAGCACGTGCATAGACCGGGGGACCGACAGTGGCTATATAGTGCTCCACACCATGCTTAGCGACTGCTGAGGAAAATGTAGGCGTGGTGAGGATAGGGAACTCCGCTAGGAGGCGCTGATATACATCCCCAGCAGCAAGCATGTTGGACAGACCTAGTGTCCCTGGCCCTCCCAGCGTGCACGGGTAGGTGGCGAAGGAGACAGCATCGATTAGGCGACAGTTTGTAATGTCCACTAGCAGCCTGAACGCACACAGGAAGTCCGCGCCGAGGAGAGGAACTGACACAGCGGCCATGACAAACTCCCACCCGAAACGGCGCCCGCCAAAACACACCTCTACATACCTGGTTCCGTAGGTACGTATAGGCGTGCCATTAGCAGCGTCCATGGGGGGACCGTGGCCGCCAGCCATAGTGTCCACAGCTGTAGCAGGCAGGATGCTTCGTTGCGCGCCCGAGTCGACTAGTAGTTGCCGGCCAAATAAGGTGTCCTTAATAAATAGCAGCCTGCTGCCTCCGCCAACGCTCATGGCTGTTAATGAGCATTGGCCCTGGCGTTTCCCTGGTCACTGTAATTGCACGGTGGGCGACACTGTTTGGCCCTGGCGCCAAACCGGTTATGGAAATAACACCATCCACTGTTACCCTGGCGACGGGCAGTCACTGCTGCAGCGGCGTCCGCAGCGTCCACTAGGTGGGTAGGTGGGTGGTAGGCTGGAAGCAGCGCATGCACAAACTGCTGTCGGTTGGCGAGATAAATCCTGTCCGCTTCGGCAGCCAGCGTGCGGTAGTCCTTGGTGAAGGAGACGGGAGAGCTGGCCAGGGCGGTGCGCACAGGCGCTGGGAGCTGACGCATGAAAACATGTTTAAATAAAAAAGAGGGATCTGCCGAGCCCAAAACGGACAGCATCCTGTCCATCAGTTCGGACGGCTTGCCGTCGCCGAGGCCGTTAAGTGACAATAGATGATCCGCCTTTTCAATCTCCGACAGTTCAAATAATTGCAAAAGGAATGCCTTGATAGCGTCATATTTGCCGGCAGCTGGCGGGGCTTCCAGCAGCCCCATAGCGCGGGCCGTCGTCTGGGCATCCAATGCTGCTACCACATGATAATATTTCGTAACATCCTGTGTTATTCCTCTCAACTCGAACTGAGCTTCAATGTGTTGAAACCAGGGTCGAGGGCTGTGATGCCAGAAGTCGGGTAACTTGATTGCAGCGGCGTAGATAATGTTCACTTCTCCGTCCGTCATGATGTAATATTCCTCACGTACTTCGGGTCACCAATGTGGGATCGCAAGAAAGGATGAAACGGGAGACGGTAGTCGAGTCTTTCCTTTACTTCCCAACATAAATTACATACATCAAAACAGAGTGCAGAGGCGTTTAACGTTACTACTTCAAAGTGACAGCAGCCAGCTGACAGCTGACAGGTGACCTAATATACGTCACCAAATACCCACACCGTTCCCAGAATCCCCAGGCTTAAAGGAGCATTCCTCTGCTCCTCAAGTCCAGTGAATGTCTGCACCAATTGTGCGTGATAAGTGTCACCACAACATAACTTTTTAGTCATTAGTAAACGCTACTTCAAGTCGTTACTTATCAACCCTCTCTTGTTCCTGATAGATTTTTTACCAATTTACTTTTGGCTGTCTGCTGCGCTCTGCAGACCATCTACGTCACCAGTGTGCCAGATCTCGAACATTAGGAAGAGTCTTGGTTGGAGAGGTTCTGCCGATAAGACCAATCTTGAGTAAGGTTGACTCAAATCTGTAACTAATTCTACTCCAGAGACACCTGACAGCAGTTATTTCAGTTAATATTCTTTCGGCTGTTGATACCTATTTGATTAGTGTACAGCCCAACTCACTTGAGCTCATGTTCTAAGCCCCGGAACCTCCAATCCGTTTTGACAGACCTATAAACCAGTGACTTGGCCGCCTAAGCACCACAGCGTCCTGTATGCTGAGGCTTCCAAGTCTCCACAAATCTGATAGGCCCGTCGGATACAGAGACCCTGATGCTCGCTCTGTCCCCCCGCGTCAAGGTGCTAAGCTTGATGAGAGTTTGCAGAGTCTCAATTTGTTACCCATAGGCGCTGGTGAGTGTACATCTCATGCAGCTGATATGGTTGGTAGGGTGCTAACCTACCAAATGGTTGCTGTCAGGAAATCCCTTCTGAATGAAATAGATTACAAATTCACTTTACTTTACTCTGGGTTTAGAGCAAGGACGGACATCTTTACATATTATACTTAAAATATATACAGAATGCATGTAGTATTCCATGTTATGTTTCTTCCTAAATGACAACAACACTATATATTATTCCTCTTGACAGATGAGCGGTATGTCAAGTGCAGTTTGCACTTGCTTGAGTGTCATGTGTCAGGGCCCCAGAAGGTAATTTCTCCCTTTGTTGCCCTCATCTCTGCTTCCGGGATTTGAATTCCTCCCTTATTGTCCTCACCTCTGCTTGCTGTTCTGGGGTTAGTGCGGCCCACTCGTCTGCAGGTAGGTATTGGTACTTCCTGCTCCCTGTTCTGTCCTTGGTTGTTTTCGGGGGGAACTCCTGGGAGGCCCCCCTTTTGTCAGATAGCATTTTAACTTGGTCATACAGCATACATTCGATACGTAGCTGGTCCTGTGACCATGCTGCGCATCGGGCTGCCAGTGGGTTGCCCCCTGGGACTCCTCTGAATAGCTTTTCAAGCAGTAAGCATGATCCTTGCATAGGTGTTCCATTCATGACTGATCCTGCTGCATCATTGAGAGACATGCTCCCGCCTCGCACCTGTGGGATTAGTTTCTCCACCATCTTATACCCTGGATCTTGACCGGGGGTCCTTACTTCTCTTTCCATCAGTTGGTCCATTGAGGCCCTTTCGGGGATCTCTAGTCCTTTGAGATGTCTCAACATGCGAGCTAGCGTCTCGTGTGCTTGTATCTCCTGAGCGAGCATCTGCTGCGCCAGCTTCTCATGAGCTAGCATCTGCTGCGCCAGTTTCTTCTGAGCTACCCGTGCCAACTTCTCCTGAGCTAGCATCTGCCGCGCCAGCCTCTCCTGAGCTACCCGTGCCAGCTTCTCCTGGGCTAGCTCCTCCTGAGCTGGCGTTGGTCGTGCCAGCTCCTCCTGAGCTGGCTTCTCTCGTGCTAGCTCCTACTGAGCTACCTTCTCTTGTGCTAGCTCCTCCTGAGCTAGCTTTGGGCGTGCCAGCTCCTCCTGAGCTGGCATCTCCTGGGCTGGCTCCTCCTGAGCTAGCGTTGGTCGTGCCAGCTCCTCCTGAGCTGGCTTCTCTCGTGCTAGCTCCTCCTGAGCTAGCTTCTCTTGTGCTGGCTCCTCCTGGGCTGGCTTCTGGCGTGCCAGCTCCTCCCGAGCTGGCATCTCCTGGGCTAGCTCCTCCTGAGCTGGCTTCTCTCGTGCTAGCTCCTCCTGAGCTAGCTTCTCTTGTGCTAGCTCCTCCTGAGCTGGCTTCTGGCGTGCCAGCTCCTCCCGAGCTAGCATCTCCTGGGCTAGCTCCTCCTGAGCTAGCGTTGGCTTGTTAGCCGATGGTGAGCTAGTTAGCTTGCAGTCCTGTGAACGGCCGTTTTGGCTTCTCCTCACATACAGTCTCCCCTCCTTACAAACAGTGTCTTTGGGCTAGGGAGCCATCGCCTTTCTGTGAACGGTCGTTTTGGCTTCGCTTCACATCCAGTCTCCCCTCCTTACAAACAGTGTCTTTGGGCTAGGGAGCCCTCGCCTTTCTGTGAACAGTCGTTTTGACTTCGCTTCACATCCAGTCTCCCCTCCTTACAAACAGTGTCTTTGGGCTAGGGAGCCCTCGCCTTTCTGTGAACGGTCGTTTTGACTTCGCTTCACATCCAGTCTCCCCTCCTTACAAACGGTGTCTTTGGGCTAGGGAGCCCTCGCCTTTCTGTGAACGGTCGTTTTGACTTCGCTTCACATCCAGTCTCCCCTCCTTGCAAACAGTGTCTTTGGGCTAGGGAGCCATCGCCTTTCTGTGAACGGTCGTTTTGACTTCGCTTCACATCCAGTCTCCCCTCCTTACAAACAGTGTATTTGGGCTAGGGAGCCATCGCCTTTCTGTGAACGGTCGTTTTGACTTCGCTTCACATCCAGTCTCCCCTCCTTACAAACAGTGTCTTTGGGCTAGGGAGCCCTCGCCTTTCTGTGAACGGTCGTTTTGACTTCGCTTCACATCCAGTCTCCCCTCCTTACAAACAGTGTCTTTGGGCTAGGGAGCCCTCGCCTTTCTGTGAACGGTCGTTTTGACTTCGCTTCACATCCAGTCTCCCCTCCTTACAAACAGTGTCTTTGGGCTAGGGAGCCCTCGCCTTGGGTAGGGCCAGTTCGCTTCCTGTGGGCAAAGCACGAAATGATGTTGCACTTGTAACTCCCCCCAGAGCTCTATAAACATTATGTTACCCTTTAGTTGTGAGTAAACGTTGCTTTAATCACCAAGATAGAGCTTTCTATTCATTTGTGATATCCCCGAGTGGAGCCTTCCACTCGAGTCGCCAGTAGAGCTTTCTACTTTAATTTTAGCCAAATCTGTGATTTAATTTTACTCCAGAGGCTTTTGACAGTAGTCCTGTCTTCTTCAGCCGTTTAGCACCTATTTTGGTTAGTATAAATGCACATCGCCAGGGACGCCATGTTGAATGCCCACGCTAGGTCTTAGGTCAGATCGATAACTTCATAACTCATTGGTCTGCTTATCTTGACATCAAACAGCGTCCTGCGAAGTGGTTGACATGCAGAACCAAACGAGTCTACAAAATGTTGTTGTTACCACTGACCGACAAGAGATAGCGAATGCACCGTTCCGACCCCCGTCAGTCATCGACCTTAGGTCGAGTGATTGAAGTTGCGGAATCTTTTATTTTATTTGCACTGGGAAGGACTCTCTTTATTCAGATGAGGTCCATTTCCCTTATCCGTTACACGTATTATCACTATATGGCTTTACTTGATAATCCCATTATAGCTAGGGATAAAGCCACTTACACATATTATCACTGTATGGCTTTACTTGATAATCCCATGATACAGTACACGTATTATCACTATATGGCTTTACTTGATAATCCCATTATAGCTAGGGATAAAGCCACTTACACATATTATCACTGTATGGCTTTACTTGATAATCCCATGATACAGTACACGTATTATCACTATATGGCATTACTTGATATATATTTCCCTCTTTAGGCCTGAGCTAGGGATAAAGCCACTTATTCTATTTTGCCTTAATGCATAATCATATGTCTCCTTCTACCGCGTGGTTGACATATTTCTCTTTAGGCCTCCGTATGGATAAAGCCCCACTTCTAAAGTTTTTACATCATTAATACTCCGTCTGGCTAAAGCCTTACTCAGGAGGTTTTTTACATCATAAATCAGGCACAGTACTGGACCGCGTGGTTGACATATTTCTCTTTAGGCCTCCGTATGGATAAAGCCCCACCTCTAAAGTTTTTACATCATTAATCAAAAATGCATGGGGTGAAGTTACAAGGCAAAACACATTTCATGCTTACCCGGTCGTCTGGTCAGAAGAAAGGATACAAAGGATATTTATGAAGAGGTAATTTTAATTAGAAAAAGCTAGTTACAAGAAGAGACTGAAGTGGAAAATTTCCAATTCAGTTTAAAATAAGCAGAAAACAGAACATCTCATCATGCACGGCTTGTGCCCAGTGTCAAGCACCATTCTTCTCATCTCTCAAAAAAGTCTGGCTCTTGAATCGGCAACCGTCTCTTTTATTTGACATTGTACCGTATTTCTGATTGGTCTAAACACAGTGATGTCACAGGGTCGTCATTTCTGTTTAGCAAACCAACATACAATACATAATTCGTTATGGACTCCTCCTTCTTTGTACTATCGTTACTGCTAGTTACCTAGTGGTTTTTAAGTAACAGAAAGTCCCTTTTTCCTTCAAAACAGACAACGGCTTTGTCTGTGGTGGCCACGTGACATGGTACCATGCACGAGGCCCTCCATAGTATCTCTTAAAGAATCCCTCCAGACAAACAGTTTTTTACACATTATTCTTTTAGTATTATTCTCTACTGACAGTCAATTATAAGCATGCCATTTTGAAAACTTTTACTGTACACATTAAACATTTAATTGTTATATAGTTTCTTTTTTAAGATCTCCTCAATAGTTTCCGGACTCCGTCTTTCAACCCTCAACCCTTAATCCCCTTCCCGTCTGAAAGGGTTAACATCTTACAGCTCTCTCTCTCCTTTGCTGGGGCCCACATTCCGCAGGTTGCCTCCCTTTTGCCTGTGAAGAACTGTGGAGAACAGACCCCTCTTATGGAGATATTAAAGGCTCAGTTCCATTTTTTTATAAGTAGAGCCATCATAGAGCTATTTTTCCAGAGTTCAGTTTAAAGATTTATACTGGTCACATAGGAACGACTCAGGATGTCATTGTCCAAAAGTGTCGCTTGTTTTGTGACACTTCACACCCACTCTGCCATCCTGTGAGGTCATTGTCCATCGTCAATTGAATAATTGAAAAATGAAGCATATGATTACATGTGAAAAATAGGTATATAGGGCTGTATTGGAACGAATCAGGATGTCTATTTCAAAAGGTGTCACTTGTTTTGTGACACTTTACACCCACTCTGCCATCCTGTGAGGTCATTGTCCATCGTCAATTGAATAATTGAAAAATGAAGCATATGATTACATGTGAAAAATAGGTATATACGGCTATATTGGAACGACTCAGGATGTCATTGTCAAAAAGTGTCACTTGTTCTGTGGCACTTCACACTCTCCCTTTTTACAGGAGAAATATCAGTGGTTCAAGTATCTTACTGGGTGCATTGACCCTTTAACTCTCCCTTCTTACAGGAGAAATATCAGTACCCATATATACAATGTGCATCAATCAAATACAAAATACAATATCAAAATACAAAAGGTGAAACGGGGTCAAAGCCCTTGGAAGTCCTTGTGCTCTCGTTCAATCAGCTCGTATCATAGAAAAGTCGTATAGGTCATAATATCCTTGGAAGTTCTTGTGACTCAAGTTCAATTAGTTCGTTAATTCCTGATCCACTTCCTCACTGGGAATGAGGAAGGTAATTCACAATCCTACCAGACTGTTGAGGCAACAGGGGTAACAGATCAGGCTCCTGGGTATTAGCCCTGATCTAGATCTGAGGTTCTTTGGGTTGGCTCGCCATCTTGTGTCGGTCCGGCACACCGCCTCGTCCCGCGTGGGCACACATAATGAGTGGTGGTCGGTCGGGACTCCTGGGAACTCTTCCCGGGGGTGGAAACGGGGTGGTAGAAAACCTGGCCTGCATAACAGGCATTCAGAAAATAAAAGCTATTTACCATCTTTCATTGCTTTATCATATTTTCTTTGCTTTTAGAATGAATAATCAATCAGGCTACTTTTGGCTATGCTAAGCTAAAGTAGGCTACAATATCGCAGCACGTGGGAACGTCCATTTGACTTATGCTAAATTAGGCTAAAGTGCACTAGCACATGGGAACATTCCTCACATTCCATATTAAACTCTCAAAAGCAGTATATGTATATAGACATTTCTTATCATACAGCATATCAATACAATTATAAGTACTTCTGAAATGGTTTCTTTCTAGTTTTCATTTAACCAAATTGAGCTTGGAGCTTCGCGAGCATGACTCAGGATGAAGCTACATATGTATGTATACATTAGCTGATTAGCATTGAGCTAGCGATTTTGCACACTCGACAATGAAACAGCACAATATTGATGAAACTCACCAAAACCGCTTCTGGAAGTGGTATGTTCTTTATATGGCGTCCATATAACTCAATATGATAAGGTAGCCACAACATGGCGTCCATATAACTCAATATGATTAGGTGGCCACAACATGGCGTCCATATAACTCAATATGATTAGGTGGCCACAACATGGCGTCCATATAACTCAATATGATTAGGTGGCCATAACATGGCGTCCATATAACTCAATTTGATAAGGTGGCCACAACATGGCATCCATATAACTCGATATTATTAGGTGGCCACAACATGGCGTCCATACTATCTATGGACCTCGTTTCAACACGGATCATGACAGTAATCCTTTTTTACATATCTGTAGATACTATATCTATATCTGTACATATCCGTTACCTAATCTTACTAGTTACTCTGCTGGCCAGTATGACTACCATAGTGTCTTTATGCCTGTAGTACACATTAATACTACAACTCTGTACATACATCTGATTAGCAGTAGTACTCATTTATATATTTTATGCCCAGTTTAATCACCTGTATATTACTATTGCACTGTACTGTTACATTTGCACTCTGGTGGTTGGATGCCAAACGTTTCGTTGTACTGTACTTGTGCTGTATGATGGCAATACATTTCAAGACTCTTTTTGTATCACAAACAGTACTGTATTTGCAAATCTGGTATGTCATAAATGTATAGATGTAGCAGTACTGTCTATCTGTATGTCGTGTATGTCATATATGTTATGATGAATTGAAAATGGGGGACCCTTTTTTGAAACAAGACGAAAGTCTTTCTCTGGTCTGCATCCCCTTAACAATTGTATCTATTGAGCTGTACTGTACTGTACCCATTCTGCAATCTGTTAATAAAGTTTTCAATCAATCAATCAATCAATCAATCAATCAATCAATCAATCAATCAATCAACAGCAACAACCTCTTCGGTTTTGTAACTGGGGGAATCTTTTATGACTGTTTGATAACTATTTAGTGGTGCTAGTTCATTTCGGTTCCATCAGTATTCAGCATCTGCGTCATTCGCCGTCAATCTCTAATCTCATCTGCCTGAGGCGAGGCATGAACTGCACACCTAACTCACGTTCTGAGGTAACTTAAAGGGGCAGTGAGGCAATTCAAAGGATTTGATCAAAAGCGTTGTTAACCTCACATGAATATACAGATATGACCCAATAACATTAACTATTTATGTTCTTACACAATAGCATTAACTATTTATGTTCTTATTCAATGACATTAACTATTTATGTTCCTATAACTAAATAGTTATGAATCTGAAACCTGGGTTACACAAGCAAAACTGTACATTGGAATATTGACGAAACCATACTTGGTTCTAAGAGGAGGGCCTCGTGTATTCTTGGGTTAGGTAATTTACTGTACATTGGAGGGGGTTGGGTTAGGACATTTACAGGGGCCAGTTTCAAAATGCAGTCTCCCGGGCGGCTATGTGGTGCAGTGGGCAAGGCACTCACCACCAATGCTGGAGACGCTGGGTTCGCGTGTTCGAATCCAGCTCTCCACATTGTTTTCAGTTTGGCTGGTCGTCCGTACTAAAGCTGATGGGTGGGTCCTGGGCGTTGTAAACAGAAAAATACTCCTACAGTTCGGTCGGGGCGCCTGCTCAGCGAAGGAAGGATCTGGAGGGAGGTAGTGTGACCTTCCACACGTTACACTCTCCCAGTGAGAATCTGAGCTGCCAGGCTGGCTGCCGGCTGGCTGCGCATGTGTCGGAGGATAGCATGTGATAGTCTCCGGCCTCTCGGACCAACAGTAGGGGGGGTGCGCAACAACCAGGAAGGGAGTTGGGAATTGGCATAACGACTAACAGTGGGATTGGAGAAAAATCGGAAAAAGAGGAGGAAAAAATAATAATAATAATAATAAAAAAAAAAAAAAAAAAAAAATCAGTCTCCCGTAGGTGTTCTTTGAGAGTGGTTTTTAAAGTGGGTATAGTGATTCACATTCCTTTACAGCTTTGGGTAGGGCGTTCCACATTGATGTGGCATAATTGCTAAACAGGTTTAGTCCCTTGTTTGAGCCGAATCTGGGTTTAACATGATTTGTGGAGCTCCCTATATGGAAACCTTGGCGTTAGACAAGATAATGTAAGGTAATATATATGACAAGCAGGTGCTCAAGAAAGCTTCATCTATTAGAGCAGACAGCTCTCACCCCCTAAATCCGGAATATCAATTATTGCCTTCCGGCCAATGTTTAGAGACCCCTGCAGCTAAAAACAATAGGGATAAATGATCATTTATACCTACCTCCTTTGAGGTGGGTTTGATTGATTGATTGATTGAAAAGTCTATTAACAGATTGCAGAATGGGTACAGTACAGTACAGCTCAATACATGCAATTGTTAAGAGGATGCAGACCTGAGAAAGACTTTCGTCTTGTTTCCATCAGGGTCCCCCATTTTCAATTCATCATATGACACACACGACATACAGATACAGTACTGCTACATCTATACATTTATGACATACCAGATTTTCAAATACAGTACTGTTTGTGATACTAAAAAAATCCAGAAAAAGAGTGTATATACATTTGACATAGAAACTGTGCATTGGAGGAGGTTGGGTAGGTGGGGTGGGGCTGTACATTGGAGGTGGGGGGGGGGGGACACTGTACATTGGAATACTGACATACATTTGACATAGAAACTGTACATTGGAGGAGGTTGGGTAGGTGGGGTGGGGTTGGGTGGGGCTGTACATTGGAGGTGGGGGGGGGGGCGTTGGGTACATTGGAATGCTGACAAAGCCATGCTTGGTCTTTATTGTACAACTTGGTTAGGACATTTGTAGGGGCCAGTTTTGAATTGCAGTCTCCCGTAGGTGTTCTTTGAGAGTGTTTTTGAAGGTGGGTAGTGATTCACATTCCTTTACAGCTTTGGGTAGGGCGTTCCACATTGATTAATAATTGCGAAACGTGTTTAGTCCCTTGTTTGAGCCGAATCTGGGTTTTACATGATTTGTGGAGCTCCCTCTGGTGTTGTGATCGTGGTATTCACTGACCTTTGGGAAGTATTTTGACATGTACATGGGTACCTTGGTCGTGTAGTGTATCTTGTAGACCAGGCCCATTGGAAGTTGCTGTACTCTGTCGTCTACTCTAAGCCATCCTACTAGGTTGGCAAAGTGTGCAGGGGTGAGGTGGGTTCTAGGAGTCAGGTCAAGCAGTAGTCTGACTAGTTTGTTTTGAGATGTTTGTAATTTGGTTTTTAGTGCCTTTGAGGTGCTTTGGGTGGGTGGGGGGATGGTTGTAGTTGCTTACTTAACTGTTATTGTAAAGGCCATATGAGTGTTTTGTTTATTAATATTATTATTATTGTGCTTAGGATAGTGTCTTATTTATATTTGAACACTAGAGGGCTCTCCGCCTCCATTATAGCCACTCTTCTATAAATAGCCTAGCTAATCAATGGAATCGTGAGGATTTACTCTCAAACCTGCTTTCACTGTTGGAACTGCTTATCTGTAACAAACAATTGACAACTGTTCTGTTCAACATCATCATACATCTTTCCTTTGGACAATAAAACCCTGCAAACTACATCGGCTGCAACTTGGACATTCAACTTGTCGTGGAATATATTATCATGTCATTATGGATCTGTGTTGTTTTATCATTTTACAGACTGTTACACTAGGATCGGCGTAATGTGTGTGTGTCTCTTTAAAGGACACACAGAGTATTCTATTATAAAGGCCCAGACTATAGGTCACGGGATTGTGTTTCTTCAGAGCCATAACCCAAGGTTAGAGAATTCCCATTACACTGGTTAATGTGTGCATGTCTCTTTAACATCTTAGTCATAACAGAGTTGTTGTCTGTTTCTAGTTTATGAGAAAACCATTCTGCTTACCTTAAGTCATCATATCTGATATATTGTTATGTCTGGCAACTGTGTATTTGACATGCACGTGGACTTGTCTCTGGGTCAGACCTGGGCCAGACCAAGTGTTAACGGACTTGTTTTCTGACTCACGGCCTGCCCTTTCGACGTGGCCACGTGGAAATTACCTTTCTATATTATTTGTAAATCACCTTTCTATTATTATCTGTTAATCACTTTTCTATTATTATCTGTTAATCACTTTTCTATTATTATTTGTTAAATAAACCTTATTATTATCAAACGTGACTCAGAATGATTTGTAAACGGCTCATCGTTTAAATCCTTGAGAATTCCCATTACAGTTGGCGACGAGAAGAATTATGGGATATATTTTTTTAATTAGGTTAATATATATTTTAGAGCGATGGGGGTCGAGTTGGCCGCGAGCCGAGGCGCTATGCGGGCAGGTTGAAATCTTGGGTTTCAGGGAAAGCGCTTTCTTATCTGAATACTCCTCCGCACATGGGAAGGAGTGAGAACCACCTGCTAGCGTCCGTTTGGCTGCCAACTACGGCTAGGATCCATGGGAGCGCGTGGGGGAGATATTCGGTGAGCTGGGCATTCTGTTTAGAAGCGGTTATCTATAAAGTAGCCATTCTGTTTAGAAGCGGTTATCTATAAAGTAGCCATTCTGTTTAAAAGCGGTTATCTATAAGGTAGCCATTCTGTTTAAAAGCGGTTTTTGTTTCTATCTATAAAGTAATTATGCGAGTGGGGTATTGAAGTTATTTTTGGGGTTCTGGGAAGTGGGTGTCTAAACATTAGAATATAGGTTAATGTGTGTAACCCCCCTGTGTTTCCTTGAGTACTGGGATTTAAGGGGTATGTTCTGGCTGAGAGAGAATTGCATGTGTAAGGTGTACTGTGGAATATGATGGGAATTACAGGAGTTCATGCGATGGTTCACTATTTAGCGTGGGTTATCTTTTAAGCACTGTTTTTGGGTTATCACAAAGAGGCGGGAAGAGGGTCCGTGCGTGAGGATACCAAGAGGGAACAGGTGCTGGGTTGTGTGTGATTAATTTCTATCACCTATCTGGTCAAACTGCAGTTTTTCTGAAAGGAAATAGGATAGGGCGTGAAATACGCTGTTTCACAGAGCTTTTTATCTCCGAGTGCTCAGGAGGAACCAAATTTTTGGGGGCCACATAATTTTGTTTTGTTTTGTTTTTGTTTGTTTTGTGTTTACCTAGAAAATGGAGAATGTGGACAGTTTAGAGGGGCCAGAAAGGGGGGCCTGTGGGGTCATGACGGGAGAAGCTAATAATCTGTTTTCTGTCTTTTCTCCCATGGTGTGCCCGGGGCTGGATTTTGGGCTCGGTGTCTTTCCGTGTGCGTCACCGCCACCGGCCGTCCCGTCTCCTATCCGCTGGTCTCGCCGGCGACCATCAACTCCGGTGCGAGGAGAGAGGGCTTATATGCCACCCGCCGCAGCGGCCACACATGAGGCTGGATCGATAACAGCAGATGAATTGGCCAGGCATTTGGAGATGATGAGGTTGTACGCTGAAGAGTTGATGCAGCATTCACACCTGTCATTGATATCAGCGGTCGGACAGTCGCAATACAGCCAGCCACTCACATCTTTCCTTTGTCTCTTCTCTCCCACATACACCTATGTATGTACCCCTCTCCTTTGTAGTTTCTCAGGGGGGGGGTCCTCCATCTCTGTGCCAAACCAATGCCCGCCGGCCCTACTACTGCCCAGTGAGAGGAAGCTGTGCCCGGAGAGGCATATGCCTATCAGCCTGCTCTAGCCTGCAGCTGGCCTACTACTCTAGCCTGCAGCGGGTCTACTGCAGCTCTGGCCTGCAGCTGGACACGACGACGCAGCTATGAGCTACAACAGACACTGCCCAACAGCTGACCACAGCTGGGCCAGCACTGGCCGAATCATTGGTCGAAGATAAAGAACTATGAGACAGTTCAATCCTAACTGCAATTCATCAACTGGCTTTTATAGTCCAGGTGGTTGACGTAGGGGAGGCCTCACACACGGAAGGGCATCGAGGTCAGGGTCCAAACAAAGCAGCAAAATGTTATCCTCTACATCAAGACAGTTAGCCTGTTTTCAGGCCAGGGGCAGTGCGAGAGAACAGAGCATCGGCAACGACGAGGGAACCATCAGACTGGGTCGGCCCGGGGGTGTTTGGTGCGAGGAGGGGGGGGACCTGCCTGAGATTCAACAACTGATTAAGAGGCAAGTCTGACCCACATCACATTACATTATCTCGGAAATATTAAGTAACAATGTACTGAACTTTGTTAAAGAATGGAGATGTTTGTTTGCAAATTGTAGTTTTGTTTTGTTTTGGCTATCTCCCGGCCTCTGTGAGAATGCAGTCACGTGTATTCTGTTTTCGCTATGAGTTTTGTGAGAATGTTTTTTGTCTTCTAGTAATGCACCCAGTGTTATATTTCGTGAGCGCAGTCTATCTTGCAAGGTACTGCCCTGTTTTTTCTTTTGTGATTTAAATTTTTCAGCTTGGTGGTGGGTGAAGTGTGGCCTTGAGCGCCCAGAGCCGGGACACTGTGTTGTGAAATCCCGACCATCGAGACAGGGGTTTTGCTGGAGACAACCTGTTTACCTGTCATCCGTCATCATTCATTGATGTGTGGATTTCGTTCTCCCTCTAGTGACTGTTTTTTTAGATAATAAAAATAGTTTTTGCTGGGTTATTATAATCTGTGTTTGAATGATAATATTTTTTGTTGTCTTTATGAAATGATAATGATTGTGATTAATAATTATCAAGAGGAGGAAACTGTCGTGGAATATATTATCATGTCATTATGGATCTGTGTTGTTTTATCATTTTACAGACTGTTACACTAGGATCGGCGTAATGTGTGTGTGTCTCTTTAAAGGACACACAGAGTATTCTATTATAAAGGCCCAGACTATAGGTCACGGGATTGTGTTTCTTCAGAGCCATAACCCAAGGTTAGAGAATTCCCATTACACTGGTTAATGTGTGCATGTCTCTTTAACATCTTAGTCATAACAGAGTTGTTGTCTGTTTCTAGTTTATGAGAAAACCATTCTGCTTACCTTAAGTCATCATATCTGATATATTGTTATGTCTGGCAACTGTGTATTTGACATGCACATGGACTTGTCTCTGGGTCAGACCTGGGCCAGACCAAGTGTACTGTTAACGGACTTGTTTTCTGACTCACGGCCTGCCCTTTCGACGTGGCCACGTGGAAATTACCTTTCTATATTATTTGTAAATCACCTTTCTATTATTATCTGTTAATCACTTTTCTATTATTATCTGTTAATCACTTTTCTATTATTATTTGTTAAATAAACCTTATTATTATCAAACGTGACTCAGAATGATTTGTAAACGGCTCATCGTTTAAATCCTTGAGAATTCCCATTACAAACTCATTCAACATCCACAACTTTGATTGCTGAGTATAGGAAATATCTAAGTGGGTGCATCGTGACACTTGTCGATTCATTGGGGAGCAACAAGCGGCCACTACAAAGTTTGAGAATTCCCTCATGAAACATGAAAAAAAAGGATGTGAGTAAAAAGTATAGGACAACTTTTCTCACGAATGGAAGAGGGGTAAGAAGATTGGAAACTTTATTACCTGAAATTGAAATGGATAGTAGCGTGAAGAGCTGTAAACGCCTTCCGTGAAGATAGAAATGTTTGGACGCTATGCTGTAATTGCAAATGGAAAAGTGAGTCGGGACATTGTCACATTGTTGCGGTTCCGTGCGAACGCCAGAGGAGGATCCTTACGTCAGACTAATTAATTGTGATATTGTGGATTATGGAACGGACTGGAAGCCGTATTAAATGTAATGGATTGGATGCCGTATTACGTTGAACCAATGCCGTCTGGACGTATGGAAATGAAATTGTTCGCTTGGACATCCCTGATGTGTGGCAATAAAATTCCCTGTTCCATATAGCCCTACATCAGTGAAAATTGGAAGTTTCTTTTCATTGTAGTATATTACGTTACTGCATAATTTACTAAGCAGAAAGAAAAGGAAACTCACTTTTGAAGGCTATGACGCCACACACCAAGTGAATGCAACGTTCAAACTACAATAAGGAAAAATAAAAAGGATAAATAACATGTCTGAAGCCAAGATGAGGCCAAACAGTCATGGAGGTAGTAAAATAGCCTCTATGATTAGAAAGGTTGAAGCTGAAAAGGCAAGCTTAATGGAACGCCTTGCCAATTTAAAGAAAAGGCAAGAGCTTGAGAAACAACAAAGCGATTTGGAATATGAGACTGCCCTTGCCAATTTAAAGAAAAAACAAGAGCTTGAGAAACAAATGTATTTGAAATATGAAACATTGGAAAACAGACAAGCCAAGCAAGCAGCCAAACCGGCCAATGAATATCGCAACAATGGTGCTGATGTTTTTACTAATCACTGTGTTGATTTCAGCTCCAAGGAGTGCAAGCACAAGATACGTAAACTCCCCCTAGAACTTCACAAGCCGTGGTCGGAGTCCAGAGGAAAGGACGGTGATCAAGAGGAGGGCAGTGAGGAAGAGGACGACGATTCGATTCCCTTTCATGTTCCCTCCAGGGAATGGTTGATGGATCATGGCCTGATTGAGGAGGAAGAAGAGGACGACAAAGCGAGCGCGCCTCATGTTCCCTCCAAGGAGTGGACGGTGGAGGGCGACCTGCTGAGTCCTACCCAGAGACTTCCTCCGAATGAACCAGACGATGATGATGATGAAGAAGAGGACGACAAAGCGGGCGCGCCTCACGTTCCCTCCAAGGAGTGGATTGTTTCTCAGACAGTTCCTCAGAACGTCGATGACGATGATGGTGGTGAGGAGGACGGCGTCGATGACGTCGATGATGATGATGGTGGTGAAAAGAGCGACGTCGATGATGAGGAAGAAGAGGACGACAAAGCGATCGCACCTCATGTCCCCTCCAGGGAGTGGATGGTGGAGGGTCACCTGCTGGAGCCTTCCCAGAGGGTTCCTCAGAATGAACCAGATGACAATGGTGATGTGGGTGGTGAGGAAGAAGACGGCGTCGATGATGACGTCGATGATGAGGAAGAAGAGGACGACAAAGCGGGCGCGCCTCACGTTCCCTCCAAGGAGTGGCTTGTTCCTCAGACAGTTCCTCAGAACGTCGATGACGATGATGGTGGTGAGGAGGACGGCGTCGATGATGTCGATGATGATGATGGTGGTGAGGAGGAGGACGGCGTCGATGATGAAGAGGGCGGCGTCGATGACGTCGATGATGAAGAAGAGGACGACAATTTTATCGCATTTTACGTCCCCTCCATTCTGACTGTGCCTCAAGAGGACATCGAAGATGATGAGGAGGAGGGGGACGTTGATGAAGATGGGAATGACGATGACTATTCAATCCCACTTTATGTTCCCTCCAGGGTGTGGGTTGAAGGCGACCTGCTGAGTCCTACCCAGAGACTTCCTCAGAACGAACCAGACGATGATGATGATGGGGACGGTGAGGAGGACAACGTTGATGAAGAGGAGGACGCCGATGACGAAGGCAGAGAGGAAGAAGCAGTGACAGAGGAAATCGCTGTGTCAGACGCTGAGAGGGAGAGGTACAGTGTGGCAGCTGTGGGGGAGAGTGCTGCAGAGGAAATGCAGGAAGAACCTGAAACAGCACCAGCAAACCCAACCATTGACTCTGCTACATGGGCACCTGATGAAGACGAGGATGAGGAGGATGATGAGAGAGAGGAATCAGATGACTCCACAGATGATGAACGTACTGGGAAACCAGATGATGTGTGCGGCTGCAGCTCCTCAGAGAGTGAGGCAGAGGAGGAGGAAGATGCACACAACAGGGCCACTACTGAACCTCCAGTGTTTAAAACGAGAGCTCTCAGAAGCAGGACAGCAGCAGTCGCAGCCAGTCCAGGAGGGCTGACCGGGCGGCACCGTCCTGAGGAGGAGAGGGACGGCAGCATGGAGGTGCATCTCCCGAGACGTGGCTCTGCTCTGCAAGGACCTGCTGAGGACTGGAGTGTTGGAGGAGATGACGAGCCGGTGGAGGAGCAACTGCCTGAAGAAGCTTGTCAAGTGAGGCCCATGGAAGCCCATGGTGTTACCGGGGCCGGTGGTGACCGAACACTTTTGAATGTGCCAGTTTCCAAGAGGAGAAACTACAAAAGACGACGGCGTAAGGAAACCTGGGAAAGAATGGCTGAGACTTCCCGACCGACTTACCGCCGACAGCCATCCTGATTACCCTGATGGAGAGCCACAACCAGTAGACATTGGCTATATGCCTATCAGAGCTATATGGCTCTGTTGTTTAAAAAAAGAGGCATTATTTCTTTGGCTCAAATATATCTTGTATGTTTATATTTTAGAACAGTACCCATAATAATGGAACCAGTTGTTGGACCAAAGTCTGACCAACAGCCTAGTGCTTGAAGTACTTTGAATATTATGGAAATACCTTGACTGTTACTTGACTCGCTAACTAATTTGTTCTTCCCATGCACAGGGACAACAAGCGAAAACCAGGACCCAGTCAAGCTTATTTGTGTTTGGAATTATGATTTGAAATTGATTATGTCGGTAGCTTCTCCGATATATATATATATATTTTGTAACTGTTTAGTTTAAAGCACAATTAGGCGCCGGTATGTAGAACAATGGCCAGCTATAATGAACACTCACCTGACCATGTTATTTGTTTTATAATTGTGTAGACACAATTAGGGGCCGGTGTAAAGGCCATATGAGTGTTTTGTTTATTAATATTATTATTATTGTGCTTAGGATAGTGTCTTATTGGGGCGGCGGAGCTGAGCGATCATGGAGTAGACGTGTTTCACATGAGCTCCCTTCTACCGTGCTGAATATACGTTTCTCCCCATTAGTCTTTATTTTATTTTTATTTGTTTTTTATCTGTTTGCTAGGCCGTCGTGTTTAGTATACTGTCGTCGACTTTTTTCGACTTTCTGCGATGTCGGTGGTGGAAACCAGATCCATGAGCGCCCCAACCAGCAAACCACCACCGGGCCTGGCCGCATCGTCGCCCGGTCTCGGTGAGATTAGCGATGCTGTGCTCTTGGTCATGACCAAGCTACACGCAGACTCTGAGACACGCTTCGCTGAAGCACAGAAGAAAGTGTTGGCGGATTTTTGTGTCAACCTCCATCGTGAGATATCAGAAGAAATACGGCTGGCGGTAGTCCCGCTGATAGACAAGATGGAATCGATGCACGCTGTCTCCTCTGCTAATGCTAACGAACTAGCCATGCTAACGACGGAGGTATCATTACAGGGCGAGAAGATGGTGGGTCTCGAGTCCGCCCTGCTGGCTAGGCAGGCTGAAGTCAACAAACTACAGTCGGCAATGGAGGAGATGCAGTCCCGGGATAGACGCCACAACGTCAGGATTGTTGGAGTACCGGAGGCCAGCGGTGAAGGCCGTCTCTCTGAGACCATGCCCGAATTACTGCAAAAAATACTAGGAACTGACGTCCTCCCCTCGCCTCCTGTCTGTGAGTCGGCCTACAGGGCGGGCAGGTTTTCTCCCGGCGTGAACAAAGAGCCAAGGCCCATCATAGTCAAGCTGAACAGGCTTCAGCAGAGAGAACTCATCATGCGGTCGGCTCGTACCAGAAGGGGTAATCTGAGGCTTGGCGATCACAAAGTGGCCATTTTCGAAGACTTTACGCCGGAGGTTCAAGCACAGAGAGGCGAATACAAGGTGGTCCTGTCCAGGCTATGGAAACTAGGCCTGAGGCCCACGCTATTTGCTCCCGCGAAATTATCTGTGTTGGAGAAGGTCGATGGTCTGCGTTCATTTTGGTCGTTGGCTAAAGCGAAGGAATATCTCGAGGGGATACCCGAGACTGTTGCTTGATATCTATGTCGGGTGAGTGACTTGGCGGTGTGGGCCTATATACATTGATAGGGCCGACTATTCACAAATACTTGCTGTCATGCCCAGACACTCTAACTGTCCACTGCCCATCCAACTAGCGGGACTTCCCAATGACTTCTGTTACTTGCTAATGCTGACCTCATGATCGTACTTGTGTATCGCCTCTTTGGAAGCTAGCGAGCTAGCTGAACAATGTACATAACAGTCTCTAACGTGCTATCCGGATTCATCACTAGCTCACGCGCTAGCCTCGGGCTAGCTAGCGGGCTGCGTCTATCGCCTGCGTGGAGTCGTTCGGGACCCGTTAATAGTGACGCACTTTGGTTGTTGTTGCTGTATAAGTGTGATCGGCTCGCACAATACAACGGTGATCGGGTCCTTAACTAAATTCTTGTATGCTGTTATTTTTATATCCATGCTGTTTTGAGCTTTGGGCTCCGGTAGGAGAAGATCGGTTGAATATGTATATAAACAAGATATGATAACAGGTTTTGTCAGATATTGCCTATTATCATCCCCGGGTTAATGAATGTGTTTAATTGTGCCTGATCAGAGGGACTGTTACAGATGTGCACTTTGACCATAACCCCTTTTTCCCCTTCTTATTATTGTCGTTGTTAAATGGCATTTGTTTGCACAATTTACCTGGAACCCGATCCTACCTTAGACTACCGGCTGGTATACTCTAATTTAATTTTGTTTTGGATTTTTCCTTTGTCCATTGGTGCTATAACATTGCGTCGTTGATGCGCAGACTCCGAAATAGATGGTTGCAGGGTTGATGTTGAGTTGTTATATAATAATGACTATATTTAAAAAAAAAAAATCCATTATAAGTTATCTCATGTTAAGTCCTAGGCACACGGTGGTTTTCGACCGATATCTTTATTGAAACAATAGATGATAACGGGTTGTGTCAGATATTGCCTATTACCATCCCCGGATTAATTAATGTGTTTAATGCTTTTCTTACATAGGTTATGTCATTTCAGCCGTTGTGCCTGATCAGAGGGACTGCTACAGGGGTGCACTTTGACCATACCCCCTTTTTTCCCTTTCTTATTATTGTCATTGTTTAATTGACATTGTTCACACAATTTTGCACAATTAACCTGTGACCCGATCCTGCCTTAGACTATCGGCTGGGATGCTTTAATTTAATTTTGTTTTGAATTTTCCTGTACCCATTTGGGCTATAACATTGCGACGTTGAAGCGCAGATTCGGAAATAGATGGTTGCAGGTTGATGTGGAGTTATTATTTAATAATGGCTATTTTTACCATTATGGTTGTCTCATGTTGGGGCCAAGGCTCAGGTGGTTTTCGACCGATATCTTTATTGAATTTTATTTTTATTATTATTTGTGTTTATTGGACTAGTGGGGGTTTACTCAGGGGTTTATCTAGAGGGGGGTTGGAGTGGGGAGCGTCTTATTGGATCCATGTCTCTAGTGGGAAGTGATAGGAAGATGACCATCCTCAGTGGATGGGGCATAGGGTGGGGACTGGAGAGTGGGTATAGGAGGGCTTATAATAGGACGGGTGGGTTAGGGTTTAGAGTAGAAGGTGGGGGGGTTGTAACTGGGGTGGTATTTTTATGTGTTTTATGTGCTGTTGTCTTATATGTGTGTAATTGTTCCTCCTCTGTACTCCTGGGATTGACCGTCTGGGCCCGCCTGGATCAGCGCCTCGAGCAGTCTAGCTACACTGGTATGTTCTCTACGCATTTAGACAAGCTCGACCATGGCTAAATTGAATATTTTAATTTGGAACGCAGGAGGGCTTAACGCCCCACACAAGCGTTCCAGTGTCCTTTGGCTATTGAAGAGGAGAAATATTGACCTTGCTCTCCTTAGTGAGACGCATTTATTGGTAGGTGACGTGTCAAGACTGGCAAATCGGCAATATCACGTTATCTCCTCATCCTCAGCCGATGATAAGACGAAAGGAGTCGTCATAGTTACAAGACGTAACCTTGATATCAAAGTCCTGGACGTATGGTCAGACACGGAGGGAAGGATTACTATAGCAAAAGTTGAGTTCTCGCATAGGAAGATGGCTATAATAGCATTGTATGCTCCTGAGTCCTAACACATTTGATTCAGCGTTCTATAATACAATCACGAAGAATATGTTGGAACTTAATGGATACGCTCTCATTGTGGGTGGCGATTTTAATGCGTGCTGGGATGCGGAGATGGATAGGTCCGGGCCCTCTGAAACGAGCGACCAAAAACGGGCCTCTAAGGCCCTCAGGATGTGGGCCCAGGACACGGGGCTCACAGACCTTTGGCGCTTATCCAACCCCACCCTCAAAGATTACTCTCACCTGTCAGCCAGACACAAAAGCTTCTCTCGAATTGACTATGCATTCGCGTCCCCTAATATGTTTGATAGTTTCGATGTCTCATTGGTTCCCTTGGCTCTCTCAGACCACAAGGGGATTTTCCTTACGGCAATCTTTGGCAGGCTCTCCGCAAGAGCTCCCAGATGGCGTTTTAATTCGACCTTGCTTAAGAACGATGACTTCTGTTCTGAGTTCAGGAGTAAACTAGCTGAATTTTTGCAGATCAACGTTGGCACAGTAGAAGACCCTAGGGTCCTGTGGAACGCATTGAAAGGATTTATCAGGGGTCATGTCACACTAATTTGCGAAAATCCCGGTCAAAAAAGCTAGAAGGACTGGAAACATTATATGCAGACCTATACGCATCATTGCAAACTAACTATAGTGAACGACTAAACACACAACGTAAGATAGTCAAAAAAGAAATAAACTCCATACTTAAACAACAGTCTGAGTTCTTGATACATAGGACAAGACAAAATTACTACTTTCACGGCTCCAGACCTAGCCATCTATTGGCAATGAAAATACGCTCAAATGATAATTTCTCGGATATCCCCTCGATCAGGACGAGCCAGGGTGCAGTCACTACTGATTCGAAAAAGATCAATGACACTTTTAAAGAGTTTTACTCACAGTTATATAGCTCAGAGGGTAATCTTGATGACTCTAAATTTGAATCGTTCATTGGCGGGCTTGAGATACCCCACATTTCTGAGGAAGAGGCCAAGGAACTGGGGAGACCGATTACTCTGGTGGAATTGAGGGAGACGATTGTTGAAATGCAGAGGGGTAAGGCACCAGGCTGGGATGGTATTCCACCCGAAGTGTATTTAGCTTTCTGGGACCAACTGGGTCCATTGATGCTCGATATGATCAATTACGCTATCGAACAAGGGGAGTTCTCAAGAGATGTCAATATGGCGTTGATTTCTTTACTTCTCAAGAAGGACAAAGATCCCAATGATTGTGGTAGCTATAGACCCTTGAGTCTTCTCGGGGCCGATTTAAAAGTGTTTGCCAAGGTGCTGGCCCGTCGCCTGCAGAGATTTATGTCTGTATTGGTACACTGCGATCAAACTGGTTTTATCCCGGGGCGTCTGGCTGCAGATAATCTTAGGAGGCTGTTGCATGTAATCGATAACAGTAAAGACAATACAACTCCATCCACAGTTCTGTCTTTGGATGCCATGAAGGCGTTTGACAGACTTGAGTGGTCATACCTGTGGAAGGTACTTGAGGTCATGGGTCTTGGGAAGAGTTTTATTCATATGATTAAAGTCCTGTATGCCTCGCCGTCTGCGATGATACTGACAGGCAAAAACTGTTCCACACTCTTTCCAGTCTCCAGATCTTCTAGACAGGGTTGTCCTCTGAGCCCAGGACTGTTCGCGCTTTCCCTCGAACCTTTGGCCCAATTTATTAGGCAATCGGAGGACATCGTCCCCATAATGGTCAATAATACTCCACACAAAATTGCTCTCTATGCGGATGACCTGCTGATTTTCATGGACGACCCCTCCCGGTCGGCCACAAAATTATTGAGGATAATCGACGACTTTGGTAAATTGTCAGGCTTTAAGATTAACTGGAACAAATCAGCCTGCCTACCTCTTAATGAGCTGGCCAAGGCGGTATGACTACCAGCTGATATCCCCATAGTAGAACATTTTAAATACTTGGGCATAGAGATATTCCCCACGCTGAACCAAATTACTAAGTACAACTTCACGGGTACTTATGATAAAATACGCCAGGATCTAGACAGGTGGTCGTCCCTTCCTAACTCCTTACAAGCCCGGGCTTCCATAATCAAAATGAACATCCTGCCTAGGATAAATTTTATTAGCTCAATGCTCCCCCTGCCCCCTCCAATAGACCACTGGCGCAAGGTACAATCGATGGTATCTAAGTTTATCTGGAATAACAAACGCCCGAGAATCAAAAGGGCTACTACTCAACGTAGAAAACAAGATGGGGGCCTCGCAATCCCTGATTTTAAACTTTATTTCTGGTCCTTTTCACTGATACCTCTGATGTGCTGGCTAGACCCTGTAGAGGCTGTATCGTGGCGCTCCTTAGAAGCGGTGGCGGTATCTCCGCTAAGATTGCAGGATGTAGTGTACTCCACTGTCTCTATTTCGAAATGCCGGCTGAGGTATGGACCGATCATAACTCACGTGATCCAAACGTGGCGTAATGTACAGAGGTCGTGTGGGGTTAAATGCCCATGGCACCTGGACTCTCCAATTTTTAATAACCAGCAATTACTTGTTGGGCACAAGCCGGTTAATATTCCTCAATGGCAAAGGAGGGGAGTGCATACTCTGGAGGATATTTATGATAAGAACGGCCTCTGTGCGTTTCAGGACTTAAGAGAATTTTATGATCTACCCGGCGAGTCCTTCTTTCTTTACCTTCAACTAAGGTCAGCACTGAGGGCGCATGGCGTACCGTGGGCTCAAGCTTTGCACCCACACCCCTTCCTCAGGCTCATAGTGGACAGGACGACATCCAGAGGGTTTGTCTCAGACTTTTATACGCTCTTAATTCAATCCACGTATAAAAATGTATCATTGGATACAATCTGGCGTGTGGATATCCCGGAGTTGGACCCCGAGTTTGACTGGGATGATGTTTGGGCAAATGTGGCATTATCTTCCCGCAACCCCAATCACCAGCACATTTATTTTAATTATATTCATAGGACCTATCTTACACCTAGGAAGCTATTTGCTATGGGACTGATAACCGACTCTCGGTGCACTTTGTGCTCTCAAAAGGCCACTGGCACTTATATGCATATGTATTGGGATTGCCCACCAGTGGCCCGCTTCTGGAGGTCAATAACGGACAAACTTTCAGATCTGTGTGGCTTAACTATCCCATTCACAGCTGTTACGCTACTCCTGAACGATATAACGACACTACCCGCGTCCGTACAACTGAAAAGGGTTGTCCTAGCGGGCGTCACAGCAGCGAAGAAGCTAATAGCAATGAGATGGAAGGAGCCTGAGAAGCTTACAATGATTAACTGGTCCCTAACTCTATTGGATGTGATTTATCTTGAGATATCCACGGCTCGGGTGATTGGGGTAGGGCAGGCTGGCATTGACCTGTGGTTCGCAGCAGCTGAGAAGGTAAAGACCGCCGTGTGCGGCTGAGCGGGGTTGGGGCGCTTGATCGGGGGGGTCCGGCGGTCTCTGGGGAGGGGGAGGAGGAAATGTCTTGTCTGTCTTGGTTTTTGTCTTGTCCTTCTTAACTTTGACTGGGGGGATTTTAGGGGGGCTTGATATTTAGCTATTCTGCGCTATATGTCAATTCACATGCCATCTCCCCAAGGGACTAATATTGGCAGACTGATTGACCTGTCAACCAACTTGGAGGAAGATTTTCTTTCTTCTTACACTTTACCTTCTGCGAGTTTGGCAGTCTTGAACATGTGTAAGGGACCTAGGCTATCTACAGTAAATCTGCGGCAACACTCTCGTAAACAATCTTTTAAGTCACTCCACTTTGTAAAGGTGGGGAAAGGTTGGCATGTTTGAGGACCTTTTTGTTATTGAAGTAGCCATCTATATTTGATAGGTTGGACGCTGTTTCTTTTTCTTTTTGTCTTTATAATTTATTATTCTGTATTATTATTGTTTGTTATTCTCCTGTGGAGTTATGTTTTTGTTACTGTGGTTATTGTGTTGTCTTGTTTCATGTAATTAATAATAAAAAAAAAGTATCAAAAAAAAGGATAGTGTCTTATTTATATTTGAACACTAGAGGGCTCTCCGCCTCCATTATAGCCACTCTTCTATAAATAGCCTAGCTAATCAATGGAATCGTGTGCACCTGCCGAGGATTTACTCTCAAACCTGCTTTCACTGTTGGAACGTTAGGTTATGACTATAACCAAGTTCTGTTAGTATAGCGACGCTCGGCATCGCTCTCTGCACTATCTCGCATATGTGCACGCGCACTGAATAAAGACCACAATGTACCTTTAATCCCAATATTTGTCTGACCACACCCCTATCAGCTTACCCATATAAGCAGGGGTGGGGCCACCCACTCGCCTCCTTCCCAAGCTTTCGCCACAAGGCGAGGTCAAAGGCTGCAGCGGCGTCGGATGCCGAGCGTCGCTATACTAACAGAACTTGGTTATAGTCATAACCTAACGTTCTGTATCGTATCGCTCTCGCTCGGCATCGCTCTCTGCACAAGGGAGGCCGAGCGAGAGCCAACGGCCGACAAATACACCCCGCTGACAGCCCCCCACAAACCATCAGAACAGGGAGGGCCGAGCCCCCCCGACCCACCCTAATGGCGGGCACCCCCCCTATTAGGGGCTTCACGGGAGGGCGACGGACCCGACCGTGCGAAGAGGCACTCAAGCAACTCAACGCACAGGGTGAGCAGACCGTGGCTTGACCCCACGACTACACACACGCACAACCCGCATGCCACCCGGGAACGAACGGAGGAACAACCTCGTTACTGCCCCCAGAATCACGGGGTCAAGGGCAAACCCAACCCCGTGGCAAGGCCGTAGCAGCGGAGCACGAAGGAAGACCCAGACCCACCAAAAGGACTGGACTCCCTAGAATGGGGGCCCGGAGAAGTCCATGATGCCAGCATCAAGACCCCACCAGGTGGGCACATAGTGCCCCGCCCCCCACATCGCCAGCGTATTCGGACAAAGGCCCCCCAGTTACTGCACCTGGTAATCCCAGGCGGTATCCCAACCAAGTACTAACCAGGCCAGAACCTGCTTAGCCTCCGAGATCGGACGAGATCGGGCGTGTTCAGGTCGGTATGGCCGTAAGCCGAGCGGGCCCCGTCCCCCCAACAGTACACCGCCTGGCACACTGACCCTGCAGAACAGACAGTCAGCATGGCCGTAAGCACACAAAAAAGGTTAACCAACGGAAGCAGGCAGCGCACCGGGGAAAAACCAGGCAACAGGCTGTTAACCCTAGCCTGGAGACTGCGGACGAGACAGGCGCCAGAGGGGACAGCTGAACACAGCTGCCCCGGCGGAAGGGGCGTATGCTGGCGTTGTTGCATGACCAAGCCTCCATTTAAAAAACCCCACCCAGAGGGGTCGAGGCAGAGAAGGCTGACACGATTGGCAGACGTCATGAACGTGCAGGGGCACCCTCAAACGGTGAACCCGGGAGTTGACACTGCACCAACACACCAGGGAATCAACCACCTCGGTGTTACCCAATGCGGTGGTTGTTCCTATAACCCCTCAAGAAAAAACTCCAAAACACACCTGCGGGTATACACCGGCTATACCGCAGTACAAGTGTTTCAGTTTCCAAAAAGGGTTAACCCAGGCCTACGGGTCGCAAACATCACTTCGGACCGGGCCTGGCGGTACGGGAAGCACAGGGTCACCAGAGGAGGTCAAAAAACCACCCCCACAGGCCCCTCTTCGCCATGCGTGAGAGAGGAGCGAAAAATAATGGAGAACCAGCCCCTAAGCACACCGTACTTGGTATTCCCAGGCGGTCTCCCAACCAAGTACTAACCAGGACCAACCTGTGTAGCGGCCGAGATCCAACGAGATCGAGCGCGTACAGAATGGCATGGCTGTAAGCCATGACGACAGTGCTGAGTAAAAACATACCCAACCAGGGTCTCCATAGCGCTTAACCCTGCGACACCCAGACCGACCTGGCATTTTTCCCCCTGAAAAAAGCCCAAGTCCCTCAGGGTACCAGAACAGCAGATCTGCATCCCCGGCGGACAACGGGTTCAACTGATCTGGACCAGCGTGACCAGAACCAGTCCCGTGCCCTAACCACGCCGACATGCCTACTCCAGGAGAAGGGCAGATATGCGTGTTGATCTTAACATGAAAAGAAGGCGCCACCCAGACGTTCGGACGAACCGCGCCTGGTGGCCCACCCCAAGGGCGTGAGACCCCACCACATATGTTCAGATCCATCCCGTCATCATCCCCCAGACATGAACGAGAATCCGTCGACAACCCACCCAGGTCATGGGATGTGGTCGTCGGAAGAGGAAAAACCCCCATCTCAGTTGCTTTATAAAAACGCTGTTTCAACCACAAGCAACCAAGGCGTGCCAGTCAATCGCCTGTTTACAGCGAGCTAGCACTATACGTGCGTCGGGACACACCCCCATCAATGAACAGGCTATTTAGACCTGTCATTGAATCCCCAAGGCGCCCAGGGGAACGACAAGAGGGGTGTGACACTCCCTAACTCCAACACTTCTGGAATAGAAAGAAGGAAGCATCAACAGTATGTATCCCAGTCTACACAGCCGGGGTAAAACATTTTCACATTTTTACATCCCACCACCCTCCCATAGGAAAGAGACGGGGATCCCCAGAGAGACTTCCCACGCGAGCTGTACAGATTGAAAAGAATATATTGCACCTTGAGCCATGTAAAAAACTGGTTTTAGGGCCTCCGGGGAAGAGGCACTGAACCCATACACACTCAATAAACGAATTGAATCGAATATACATACAATAGAAAAGGACCCTTCTAGAGGGTCCACTCACTTTGACAATCTGAGGAGGAAGGCTCTGTACTCTGATGGAGGCTTCCTCACATGGAAGAAGGAGTCCGAACTCACAGAAGGCCTGAATAGGCGCTTGGTGAGGAGGAGCCCTGACCACCCCCCCTGAAAACAGATCCATCACATGGACCTGAACAGCACACGGAAGTCCTACCAACAGAGACGCGCACGGTGACGTACTCTATGGCGGGGGAATTCCTGCGGTGCACACGCCCAATATACCAGGCCGTGGGACCAGGAACTCCCTCCCCCCCCCCCCCCCCCCCCCCCCCCCTGTAACGTGCCGAACCGCCACGTGACGGGAACCTTGAAGGACAGGGGGTGTACCCCTGACCGACAGAACAATGGGGAGAGGAAAGGTTACCAGTTCACCCCTTTACGACCCCACACCCATGATACGACGTAACGACAAAAAGAGAATATGACACAGTCATAGTCAGCTCTATGAAGCGTTTCACAGCTCCACACAGCGCATGAGCTAACCTGCTATCTGATTTTTACTAAGGAAAAACACAGAATAGAGAGGGCTCTAAGAACCCCGGTCCAACATACACATGTGCTTCTGTGGCCAGTACAACCCAGTTGTAGGTCACATGACACACACAACCCATCATCACCTACAAAAAAATGGCAAAAAACACTCAACAGAGGAACGCCGTTTTTTTCACAATGAGAGAATACATCATTCTTGATTAGTATCGACCACAGGCCTTGCTAAGCACACATGACAGCAACCAAACCAATTTCCCTTTAGGAAATAAGTTTCTCCAGCAGATTTAGCACAACCTCAGCAATCAAGCTAAGAGTTACATCGTATCCCTACCACACAAAAGACACAATTAATGCACAACATGTCTGATAGGAGGATGAAAAAGTCCCCAGGGAACCGGGGGGGAAACACAATCCTCCTATTTTACCCTCAATACGGCCAGTTAAAACAGGAAAACCTGTTAATGTGTGAACACACTGTTCATTGTCATTACAGTCTGAGAAAGAACATTCTTTTACTCACTTGTCACCAAGCATAGCTTCTGCACGGAGAAGCTAACTGCCAGTGACAAAAAACAGCTCACACATAACCCGCAACGTATCCTAAATGCATTGCAACAACACACGTTTTGGGAAAAAACACCGTTATTCACAATACATTTAGCAAAGTAAAACCAGAAGACGTGTTATGAGGTCTGGTCAACCCCGTTCCTACCCGGAACGCAGATCAGCGAAGTGCAGTCACAGACACCGTAGGAACACAGCCGCTCCTGTGTTGTCCGAACTGGGTAGCGTCACCGCCCCAACCCGTACTACAGTCCCCCGTTGATGCAACCTTGCCGTCCAGGCTCAGGGCAGGGTCGACGAAACATCCCCTGTCAAGGATGACGTCGCGGTCAAGAGTGTAAAACATGTTAAAATCAAAGCACGTTCAACAGAATAGCATCAAGCTAACGGCCGCTCCAACCGTTCGGGTGCTACTGCTTCTGCTTGCGAGACGCCGAGCTAACGACGCACGCGATCAGAAGCGAGCTCACGGCGGCGCGCGAGAAGCTAAGCTACCCCGCGCCAGCCATGGCCTTATAGCAGCAAGCTAACGTTACCTAGCGACCACGACATGCTAGCCCCGCAGCTAACAGCTGACTGGCTAACAGTAGGCCCAACCTGAGCAGGCCATGCAGCGATCCCAGCAGGCTAACGCAGCAGTTAACAGCTGACTGGCTAACCGTAAGCTAAGCAGCTATCAACTGAACATGTAAACAATGACATAACACTCACCCAGACAGGCCGCCGTTCTGAACCTCTCCTCACTGTTTAAGAGAACAGAGAAACAAGATGTCAACACTGCTTTACAACGGTGATTTTACCAACACCCGACGGAATCAGCACAATACCAAACTGGCCTGTGTAGCTGATTTGAACATGGATCTGCCGCTATCGCACATCCATGCACATATCCCCTCGTGAAGGAATACTCTCATTTGGATATGAAAGATGGGGCCTTAACACGGTGACAGAGAGAATCCACTCGTCCAGAACACACAGGGATCACCAGTGTTAATGGTCGCGGCCCACTAGTTAAAACTATAATGGTCTTCAGACCAAGGCCTTCTGTCGCCTAGGTGGCTGAACAAAGGACCCTAGCCTGGGGCCGGTTTCCATAAACATTGTCAAGTAGCCCCCATAGCACTAACAGACAAGTGGAGCCTGCCAGCAAAACACTACTCACCCAACCTGGAACGCACCGCTTCTCACAACAGCGGCATGTCCGACAGTTCAGCTGTGGCCTGACAGGTTTCACCCCAACAAACACAGCAAGGAACTGCAGTTGAGAAGCATGCAGCGGCGTGCTCCCAATACGAAAACCGGTGGAGGATTTTTAGAATGATCAACATCTTCCAGACACTCCAGTACGAAGACAATATCGCCGTATTTTCTCGAAAATAGTGAGAGAGAAAATAAAGATATGATGTCAACGTATCCTTGTTTCCCAAAGCTGTTCCTAATCCAATTTCTTCCATCATGGTGTCAAGTGTGGGGATCTACCGAGGCACTTCTTCCTTGTGGTGAAAGCGAGAAGGAGGCGAGTGGGTGGCCCCACCCCTGCTTATATGGGTAAGCTGATAGGGGTGTGGTCAGACGAATATTGGGATTAAAGGTACATTGTGGTCTTTATTCAGTGCGCGTGCACATATGCGAGATAGTGCAGAGAGCGATGCCGAGCGAGAGCGATACGATACAGAACTGCTTATCTGTAACAAACAATTGACAACTGTTCTGTTCAACATCATCATACATCTTTCCTTTGGACAATAAAACCCTGCAAACTACATCGGCTGCAACTTGGACATTCAACTCATTCAACATCCACAACTTTGATTGCTGAGTATAGGAAATATCTAAGTGGGTGCATCGTGACGCTTGTCGATTCATTGGGGAGCAACAAGCGGCCACTACAGTTATCATTATCTGATCTTGTGACCATGTACATGTCTGTCAATGTTCTTCTTGTTTATGTATGTTTACTGTGTTTTTTGGAGTTCTTATTATCCGCTGTAACATGAATTGCCCAGTTTGGGACATGCTAATAAACTTGACTTTACTTGATTTGATGTGGGGGGGGGGGCTAGGCCATCTCAAGTGGGGATGGGGGAGGGTGGTTGAACTGGGGTAGTAGGGGAGTTTGTGTTGTGGGTGTACATTTGTATGTACATCGAAAGTATCTGAACAGATATATGAAGAAAAAAAGTATTATATATATATATATATATACTTAAAAGGAAACACCTCCCCAAAAAAGAGAGATCTTTCCTGTAAGTAGCATGCCAGAGCTGGAATGTACAGTTGGCAACTTCCTCCTCACGGTTTTATGAATGAATTTACAGCTATGACCTCTTGTCTACCTGCTTTCCCTGCGGGTTTTCCAATATTACTATGTTACTAACCTACACTGTAGCACTCAACACTTTGATGAACATTGTTACTCAGCTGATAGAGTTGTACCCTTCCTGCTGACTTGTTGTACAAAACGTGTAAGTCATTAAATGACTAAATGTAAAATGTAAATGTAATGTTAAAAGATACATCATTCATTTCTATCATTTGCCCCTATATATCCATAAACGAACACATTTGTACAGAGATGGTTTTATTGTAAGCAATTATACACTCAGTGTTCAAATCATTAGAGTTCAATCGATCTCTAACATGTCTCCTCCTCAGTATGTAAATCTCCCCTTCATGATTGCAGTGGACTTTTAAAGGTAAAGTCAATAGGGGGTTTTCACCTTGACAATGTGTAGCCTATTTCATGCAAAACACAAACGTTGCACCGTGGATGACATTATCTGATTCTAGTATATTTGACTGTGGTAATGGGTTTCAACGATAAGAACAACACATTATATCGCTCACCGTGGAGGAAATGGTGTTGTTGACACTGACGCACACAATCTGTTCCTCTGTGATTTATTAGTAACCCTCAGAAACAAAGTGGGGATACTATCACAGGGCGTTTTCATTTTCCTGAACGTGGAATTTAACAAACGTGTTTGTTTTTTAATGCAAATGAATGGTTATCTGCTAAATGAATGCATGGTTATAGGTTTCAAAGCGTCAACAAGATAAGATGAGAACAGCACATTGTTCACTGTTGAGGAAATGGTGTTGTGACAGCAGTGCACACATTCTATCCCTGTGTGATTTATTAGAAGCCCCCTCTTTGTCCAGTGATGAAGAGGGTGTTTGCTATTTCGTTGTCATGGTGTTGTAATTCTCAGTAAGAGTGTTTGTCATATAATGAATGACACTGCCCCCTTATTGGTCGTGTTTGATTGTGTATGGTAAGGCTAAAGAGGATTGTGAGGATTGTGAGGAACTACATCAATTTCAGAATTCATACATGTTATTCCTCTGGTCTAAGACAGTATGAACTATTAGTGAAAATGAGCAACTCTCCTCCAAATCCAAAACCTATGTTGTGATGTCATCATCAAGTATAAAGTCTGAAGCTGCTCCAGACAATGCATTTGGAAAGATTGTATAGATGCTTGAGGGCACCCAGGGAAATGTTCTGAGTTCATAGGACGGTACATGTTCTGTTTCATAACTGAGAACACTACAATAGTTGGATATAAAAAAGAAACATAACTAATTTGGATAAATAAAAAAATAAGTATCGCAGAGAAATTTCAAAGGTACTCACAGTTGCACGAGGGTTTCGGAGTTGGGACAGACAAACGCTAGGGTTTGAAAGCTTGACGTTGCTAATAAACATTTAAATAATTTTTATAAACTGGTCAACGCGGCTTTATTTCCGGCTTTGGGTGCCTGATGCGCCTGCGCTGTGATCAGCCAAAGCCGGAAATAAAGCCACTCTGAGCCGTATTTACCAGTTTATACAGATTATTTAAAATGTTTATTAGCAACGCCGAGCTTTCAAACCCTAGCGTTTGTCTGTCCAAAACCCTCGTGCAACTGTGAGTACCTTTGAAATTTCTCTGCGATGCTTGTACAACGAGCGCTTTGATAGAGAAAAGCGAGTTAATTGTGAGATTTTTCCATGGTCGTATAAGGGACTGTGTATTCACTCATCCAACCATGTTGGCGTGCATCACAGACCCGAAAGGGGCTACGGGGGCAAACCCAGATATTACAGGGGTTAGAGGATAATTGGCTAGGATATACTCTAAAACCGCTCCAGTCTGTATGTATAATAAAGAGTTGACTTTCTTGAAGTGTCAGGGAGTCAATGGTGTTCAGTGGGTGGTGGATGGACTTTCCTGAATGTGACGACATCATGTTCCTCCTGGGCTCAGCCACACCCTCACATACTGAGGGAATATAAACTCATGTTGAGCGTTCAGTTTCAGTGCTTAACGGCAGCACTGACAGACGCAATAGTTTACTCTAGTATAGTAGGCCTACTAATAATAATAATAGTTTTATCCTATACATAATCGAAGACGTGATGGAGTCTCAGAGGTATCCCATTAACGTCCGTCTCATTGGAGTGATGCATAAGGAGAAGCACAAAGTAAGGATATCATAAGGCGTATTATTATTTCCTAAACGTGGAATTTAACAACCATGTTTGTTAGTTTTTTTATTCAAAATGAATGGTTATCTGCTAAATGAAAATAAAATGTATTGAACTGTTCTATAATATGTTCTCCCCCTCAGATGTACATGGCCTCGGTGCTTTGGTCAGATCAGAATGACATTATAGTGTACCGAAGCTTTCAAGACTTCAAGAAAATGCATGTAAGTAAATCAATAGCCAGGAATTCGTTGGTTTATATTAATAATTGACCTGATACCCTTACTTACATAATTATTTTTGTTTGTACACAATAGAAACAAATGAAGAAAGCATTTCCACCTGTAAACCCACTGAAAAGATCCGACAGAATCATTCCCAGATTTCAAGGTATGCGTACGTAATTTCCTAAACGTCTCCACATTTTTGGAGACATTTCTCTATAGGCTTTTGTGCTCATCTGACATATTTCACGTTCCTTTATACAGACAAAAGGATGAAAGTGCGCGCTGGAAAGAAGGGTGCCAGCAAATCAGTGGTCCGTCTCACGTTTTTAGAGAAGTACTGCAATGATCTCCTGAGCTGCGACCCGCGAGTCACACAGTCGCCAGACGTCATGCATTTCTTCCACCCGAAAGATCAAGACCTTCAGCCGGAATTCGCAAAGAATAGGTGAGAGTACCCTGGACATTTTAGACACAGAACATGCAATTCTATCTATTTGTTACACCCGCTAAGTTCCTAGCTTTAAGAAAGACACAGAGTGTAGGTTAATTTAACATTATTTTACATGGCGCGTTTTCACATTCTCCGAAATGCTTGCTTGTGATTGGTCAATAGCGCGCGTCAGAGGTCAGTTATCAGACAATAATGACCGCTGTGGGACAATAATGACCGCTGTGCGCAGCTGTTCGCAATCAAGCCCACAATAATGACCGCTGTGCGCAGCTGTTCGCAATCAAGCCCACTGACATCAGTGCAAACTGCCGGCTGCCGGAGCGACGAGCACTCAGCGGAGCCAGCCCAGAACCAGTGTTACTGTTGCGAGTCGATGTAAAATGAATTAGGTACCGTATATTGTTAGTAAGTTAGCCATGTAATAAGCGGGATAATGTATAGCTATACTCGATCATTGTCGCAAAATAATTGACCTTCACTGACGTTTAAAACACCTCGCCGACGACGCCGAGGCGGCTCGGTATTTTAAACTCCGTGTCGGTCAATTATTTTGCGACAATGACCTACAAATACATTATCCCTTACATAGTATTTATTATATAAAAGTGATGGACAAAAATACTATAAGCCCACTTCAACCTCGTGTCAGGAACCCCAATCAGCGTTGACCGGGCGGTTTATTCACGGCAACCTGGTGATACTTCACACAATGAAGGAGAACGATATCAAATGTCAATAAATAGCACTTCACACAATGAAGGAGAACGATATCAAATGTCAATAAATAGCACTTCACACAATGAAGGAAAACTATATCACACATCAATAAATACCACTTCACGAACTGAAGAAAGAGATATCAAACTTCTCACAATGAAGTAAACGGATATCATAGCACTCGGTTATTCAACTTTATCAAACATTGGCACGCGTGTGCTGTGCATAACCACGGCATCCATATAATATGGCACACTAGGCCTGCCCGTATGCGTTCAAGAGCAGCTGGACCACTGGTGCTCTGGTCAACTCACGTTCCTCCCGCAGGTAGCCCCTCCTCCTTTCTCATTACTGCCACCCATAGATATCTATATATCTATGCTGCCACCCGCCACATATTTAACACCAACGTTTTTTTTAAACGCCATAGCTTTACTAACTGCACAGCAGATGTACATAATCATTTTATGTTTATGTGCATAACGTGTATGGGCCTAATTAAGTTCAAGTTCAAGTTTCAAGTTCTGTATGACCCTCCCGAGATTGTGCGTCATACAGTAAAAAAGAAAAGAGAAGTAAAACAGTAAAGAGACCAAACACTATACAATACAAAACTAAAATATACAACATGCAATAAAACAAAATGCGGTAGAAGTATTGCAAATATGTAAGAATAAATAGCCAGGTAGCCTACGTGTTTAAAGTGAATGTTTAATGTTTGGGATAGTGTTGCATAATAGTCCACATTGAGCAGCCTGCTGACCTGGAGAGAGACGCTCCTTTTGAGCATTATAGGCAGACCAGTTGTTTGGGTGGATAGAGTCTTGACTGTTCTCTTACGCAGTTTTTTCGAGAAATTTGGAGCAGTTTGTTAAAGGAAAACTCCAACATTTTGGGAAATTAGCTTATTTGGCATCTACCCTGGAGTTAGACAAGAAGATACATACCTTTTTTCTTCTCTGTGCATGCAGTAGGAGTAGGAAGACACGCACCGTTAGCCTAGCTTAGCGTCAATCACTGGAAGTAGGTTCCTCCATTAGCCTAGTTCCAAACGTCTTCCTACTCCTACTGCATGCACAGAGAAGAAAAAGGTATGCATCTTCTTGTCTAACTCCAGGGTTCCCAAAATGTTGGAGTGTTTTTTTTTTTTTATCCACTTTTTCTCCCCATTTTCTATTTTTCTCCCAGCCCAATTTCGTGTTTCCAATTCTTCCCTCCCCTGTCTTGAACGTTGCTAGACTATGCCTCCCACAGGTCGGCTGTAGTGAGGATAGAAGCCTTGCATCACGTGTCCCCTCCGGTACACGAGGAGGCAGCCTGTCGCATCTTTGCACCGCAACAGCTCGAACACTCAGTGGCGAGGAGTAACGCGTGGGAGGCTCATGCTGCCCCCGATACTTCCTGTTTCCGCCGTACCGGCGTCACCCAACCGACCTGTAGGAGTCGCTGTCCACAACGTCCAATCCCCACCCACCGGCTTTCCCTACCTCTAACACTGCCAATTGTGTTAGTATGACGGCCGGTAGCAACGCCGAGAGCTGGGCTCGATACCAGCATCTCCTGCGTTAGTGGCGAGCGCCTTTCCCACTGCGCCACTCAGCCGCCCTCCAAAATGTTGGAGTGTTAAGATACATACCTTTTTCTTCTCTGTGCATGCAGTAGGAGTAGGAAGACGCGCACCGTTAGCCTAGCTTAGCGTCAGTCACTGGAAGTAGGTTCCTCCATTAGCCTAGTTCCCAACGTCTTCCTACTCCTACTGCATGCACAGAGAAGAAAAAGGTATGTATCTTCTTGTCTAACTCCAGGGTAGATGGCAAATAAGCTAATTTCCCAAAATGTTGGAGTTTTCCTTTTAAGCACCAAACTTACCCATGTCTCTCGTCTGCAGCATCGTGATCATGCCTTCAAACGATGCCGTCGGACGTGGTGGAACATATAACCGGAGTGCCAGCGTTGGCAATGTGACGCAGCCGTTTGTGATTGAGACGTACCGGTGCGTGGCCCCATATGAGACCAAGGACACCAAGAACAAACCCTTTAAAGTGGCGCTGGACGAAATAATGGACGTGCTCATTAAAGACAAAGCAGGTGAGAGAGAACACACACACACACACACATACACACACACACACACACTGCTTGGGTCATTCCTGACTATTGGTGGCTTTTCAATGCGCTAACCTTTGGGGGGGGGGAATCATGTTTATTTTGCGTTTTTAGAATTATATCAGGTAAATAACAGTTTAGCCTTCAGGTACTTGTATTGGTAGAGCTCAAGCACTTAAATAATAATAATTATGGGTGGATTGTTCAGCCATCGACCGTGAGAGAGTTTCACCCTGTTAGGGACATATACATAGCTATTGCAAAGTGTTAATAATGTAAATATTCAACAATACTTAGCTTTTCTTACACCTTATGTGTCCCTTATTCCATCATATATATGGTTTTATTTGAATAATAATGAAACAAGAATGAAATGGGGGACCCTGATGTAAACAAGACGAAAGTATTTCTCTGGTCTGCATCCCCTTAACAATTGTGTGTATTGAGCTGTACTGTTATTGTATTGTACCCATTCTGCAATCTGTTAATACAATTTTCAATCAATCAATCAATCAATCAGAATTGTGGAGTAGAACATTTGTTTATTATTCAGAACAATCGCATGTATGCACCCAATTTACCCCAAAGGGTAAATAATTAAACAATCTTGCCTAATAAAAAAAAAAAATGCTGTTGATCCTTTTCAACGGTGCAAATGAACATGTAAAACATGTCAAGTCAAGTCAAGAGTTTTAATTGTCACGGCATACAAGTATACAATGAAATGCGGGTGGTCTTGCCCGCAACGATGTGCAATACAGTGGTACAACATATAATAGAATCCAATAAAAAACAACATTGTGCAATAAACAGGTAACAGGTAACATGGTGTGACATCTCGGTATCTGTACATAGTTATTTACAGAGCATATAGGACATGCTAGGTAGCTTTGGTAGTGCAATACACTGTTCCTGTTATTCTAATTTAAAGTGGCCTTTCCTTTTGGCCATAAGTGTGCGTGTGTGCGGCATGAGTGTGTGCCCGCTCATGTTAAAGTTTTATGTGGCTGCTAGTGTGTGAGCGTGCGTGTCGTGTGTGTGTTCATGTGTGCTTGTGTGTGGATAGTTCAGTGTTCTGTGGCACTCAATGTTCATTGTTCAGGGCTCTGATGGCCTGGGGGAAGAAGCTGAGCCTAAGCCGCTCTGTCCTAGTAGCTGCGGTTCGCAGGCGTCTGCCTGACCTCAGCAGCTGGAACAGGCTGTTATTGGGGTGGTGAGGGTCTTTCATTATCCTGCAGGCTCTGGATTTGCACCTCTTGTTGTATAGAACCTGCAGGGGAGGTAGTGCACCACTCTCTGTAGGGCCTTCTTGTCCTGTGCCGTGCTGTTTCCATACCAGGCAGTGATGTTTCCGGTCAAGATGCTCTCTACAGCTCCGGAGTAGAAGGACTGGAGTATCTTCCCCGATACTCTGAACTTCCTTAACTGTCTCAGGTGGTAGAGGCGCTGTTTCGCCTTCTTTACTACTGTGTCTATGTGTGTTGACCATGTCAGATCCTCTGAGATGTGGACCCCCAGGTACTTAAAGCTGCTCACCCTGTCCACGGTAGCCCCGTTAATCATCAGTGGTGTGTGTGTCTCCTGCTGTCCTCTCCTATAATCCACGATCAGCTCCTTGGTTTTACCAATGTTCAGGAGCAGGCTGTTGTCCTGGCACCAGCGTTCGAGTACCTCAACCTCCTCCCGGTAGGCCTTCTCGTCGTTGTCCGAGATCAGCCCCACCACCACCGTGTCGTCTGCGAACTTCACTATGGAGTTGGAGCTGAACTTGGCCACACAATCGTGTGTGTAGAGTGAGTACAGCAGGGGGCTTAGAACACAGCCCTGGGGGGACCCGATGCTCAGGGTGATGGTGTTGGAGGTCTGACCCCCCACCCTGACCGCCTGGGGTCTTTCACTCAAAGTCCAGTACCCAGGCGCTCAGGGCGGAGCTCAGACCCAGCTCGATCAGCTTGTCCACCAGTCTGGTGGGGACTATGGTGTTGAACGCTGAGCTGTAGTCAATGAACAACAGTCTCACATAGCCCCCCTTCTGACGGTCAAGGTGGGAGAGGGTGCTGTGCAGTACCTGGGAGACCGCGTCGTCAGTGGACCTGTTTGTCCTGTATGCAAATTGCATAGGGTCCATATCACTGGGGAGGGAGGCACAAATGTGGTCCTTGACCAGCCTCTCAAAACATTTCATGACCACAGAGGTGAGTGCCACCGGTCTGTAGTCATTTGGACATGTTGGGGAGGGTTTCTTCGGTACAGGGATGATGGTAGACATCTTGAAGCAGGCAGGGACCACTGACTCCGCCAGGGATTGATTAAATATGGCGGTGAACACCGGGGCAAGCTGGTTGGCACAGGACTTAAGTATGCGTCCTGTTATACCATCTGGGCCAGCAGCCTTCCTGGTGTTCACCTGCATAAATGCTCTTCTCACACTGTGTACCGCCAATGAGAGAGCGTCCCCGCCCCCCCGCGGATGCCCCCCCCCCTCCACAACAGCCGGCGCACCAGTGACGTCACTAGCCGTTGGGCTAGCAGTGCCACTGTTTGAACCAAACCGCGCGTAGAAGGTGTTGAGCTGGTCCGCAAGGGAGGCGTCGTCGCTCCCCATTGAGGGGGTGCTGACTTTGTAGTCAGTTATAGCCCTCAGTCCCTGCCATAAGCCTCTTGTGTCATTCTGTGCCATTTGTGCCTCCATCTTGTCGGCATACGTCCTCTTAGCAAGTTTGACAGCCTTGCGCAGAGTGTAGACTGTTGTCTTGTACTCTTCCATGTTTCCTGACTCTCTGCCCCGGTTATAAGCAGTGGTGCGAGAGTTCAGGGCTGCTCTGATAGTACTGTCCACCCATGGTTTCTGGTTTGGGAACACCCTTGCCTTCTTTGTGGGGACGATACTATCAGCCAGTGTTGTTATGAATGACTCCACAGCGTCTGTGAAATCGCTGACGTCACTGTTACTCCTCTTGAACATTCCCCAGTCGGTGGCGTCTAGTGCGTCCTGAAGCGTGGCCTCTGATTGGTCGTCCCATTTTTTTACCTCACGTGACACGACGGCGTCACGTGATCTCTGTTTATATGCTGGGACCAGCAAGATGGCGGCATGATCCGGCATGATGTAAAACATTTAATAGTTAAGTTATTTAAAAAGAAAAGGTGACTAACAGGGTGGAAAGGAACTCAACAGGGTGGAAAGGACCCTAACAGGGTGGAATTACCAACAATTCCCCTATGACCTTCGGACATCCACAGCCAACTTTTAAGTCTCTGTCTCTATGTCTGTCTTCTATCTCTGTCTCTGTCCGCCTTTCTATCTCTGTCTGTCTTTCTACCTATCTCTGTCAGTTTTTCTATCTGTCTCTCTCTGTCTATGCCTCTGTCTCTTTGTGTCTGTCTGTCTGTCTCTCTCTCTCTGTTTGTCTCTGTCTGTCTGCCTGTGTCTTTCTTAATTTGTCTCTGTCCGTCTGTCTTTCTCTGTTTGTCTCCATCTGTCTTTCTACCTATCTCTGTCTGTGTCTGTCTCTGTCAGTCTTTCTATCTGTCTCTGTCTGTCTGTCGCTCTCTCTCTGTCGCTCTCTGTTTGTCTCTGTCTAGCTCTGTCTCTGTCTGTCTGTCTGTCTGTCTGTCTGTCTGTCTGTCTGTCTGTCTGTCTGTCTGTCTGTCTGTCTGTCTGTCTGTCTGTCTGTCTGTCTGTCTGTCGATGTAACGTGTTACATTGTACATATTGGTAAAATACAGTTTACATGACAATTGGAAATGTATCAGCATTCATATGTATTTCCTTACATTTTGTAATAGAGTTAGGTTCCCCCCTGTATATATAAACCGAACAGGGTGGAACATTTTCAACCAAATTAGCCATTGCTCTGTGAAACAGAAAACCTAGCTAGCTCTCTAGACTTAAACAATGCTTTGTTTAGTATATATATCAAACACATTTAACTTTTTTTTAATGGGGTTTACTTTCTTCATAATTTTGCCTAACAGGGTGGACATTTAAGAGTAGGACATACAGACTAACACCATAACACTTGCAAAAAAAGCAACAGATCTCACCTCACTTTGCTTCTTTGAATTTGAAACTGAACATTTGCTTTGGGGACATTGTAAAAAGGGGTGTATGTGCCTAAAATTAGTATTTAGAATATATATATAGTACATGCATTTTTGTGTTTTAATGTTATAAAGAGGACCTCCATCTATAATAAAAGCCTTTCATTATAAACATGTGATACATTTTTTTTTATCCACTTTTTCTCCCATTTTCTATTTCTCTCTCATCCCAATTACGTATTGTCCAATTCAACCCTCCCCTGTCTCGAACGCTGTTTCTTGCCTCCCACAAGCCGGCTGCAATGTGGACGAAGCCATACATAGCACGAGTCCCCTCCGATACTCGAGGTAGCAGCCGTCGCATCTTTTCACCTGCGCGGCGCGATCTTTCAGGGGTCTGCGCTTTGGAGGGGCCATCGCTTCTTGATTCTACTGCGCAGGCGCACCAACCGACCTGTAGGAGTCGCTGTCCACAACGTCCAATCCCCACCCCTCAGTTTTCCCTCCCCCTAATACTGCCAATTGTATTAGTACGGACGACCAGCCAAACTGAAAACAATGTGGAGAGCTGGGCTCAAACCCAGCGTCTCCAGCATTGGTGGTGAGTGCCTTGCCCACTGCACCACATAGCCGCCCATCATGTGATTAATTTTAAGTAAAACGAGTTTTATCCTGAAGACGGAAAAGTCACCAATAGCCAGGAATGACCCAATTCCTTGATTTACTGGAAGCAGCCATCAGCTGACAAAAATTCAAATCCATCCATTATTTGAATGGATCATGATATACTGTAAATCCGTAACCCTGTTGTGGCCTATGATGACCCAATCTCTCCTCTGTGTGTGTGTGTGTGTTCAGGCTGGTGGCTGGTGGAGAACGAGGACAAGCGGTTGGCCTGGTTCCCTGCGCCCTACCTGGAGAAGATAGAGGACGGTGATGATTATGATGATGGTGATGACAATGAGGATGGGATGGGTACGTGTAGAGAAACGCTCTCTGTGATACTGTTTAATTCATTTATAAATGTCTCATGACGGATATTTGTGCACATTTCAAATGATGTGCCATGTTCATTAAGAGGCAGGTAGGCCGGATGTGTGTCGATCATAACACTATATTAAATACCCCCCCTTCCACCCCTCTAGGTGTCCTGTACATTGCAATTAAGAGCTACAAGGCCAGCAAAGGCGACGAGGTGTCTGTAGACATTGGTTCAGTGGTGGAGGTCCTGCAGAAGTCTGACAACGGCTGGTGGCTCATCAGGTATGCCGCCTAGGAAACATAACTGATTACTTATATACTGATGAGCCTTGTCCTGTACACCTAGCAACACAGCGGTGGTTGCTTATTCAAGGGTTCTGTGTAGGGCTGCCCCCCTCATAGTCACTAATCGATGGATTTGGTCTTAGTCGGTCAAGACTTTAATTGTTATTAGTAGATTTGTATGCTTTTTTCCTTTTTTGTTTTACCATGCTGAATGAATTATTTCCTGAAAAACGAAAAATTGCACATGGAAAACTAAATGTTTTACAGATTTGTAGTTGGAGTCAACAAATCCAATGTATGACTATTGCATGTTGTCATTTGGCTGACGCTTTTATCCAAAGCGACTTACAAGTCAGCAAGAAGGGTACAACTCTATATTAGTCGACTAAGAATTTATTTAGTCAAGGGCAGCCTGTGTTAATGAAACAGTTTTTCACAATGTATCCTCTGACTGTGAAAAAGACTCAGATATACAGACAATGTTGAGGGAGATAAAGTAGGGCGAGGGGCCACATGGCATGGATGAGCAGCGTGTGAATGTCACTGGGTCAGTCGATCAAAAGACGTTTACTTTAATCAGGCCCACAACACCTCCAGGCCCACAACACCTACAGTTACAGTATTTCTCAAGGGGCCGGTGTCAATAGCTGCATAATGGACATTTGATTAAGACAAAATGTTTGGTGATTGCACCTCCCAAGTGGCAGGACAAACACAGCAAACACAAAGACAAGCATAGTGGGCTATTTGCAATACAGTGACGTTCCCATAACTGGAGTCTCACGAATGAATGGCTCTCATACCAGATGCTATTCCGATGAGCTACAGGGCTCTTGCCACTTGTAATGGAGGAAGGTCCATTGGGATCGAGACGTTGTCCTGCTTGCAAGCTCAACCTGTACTGATCTGCAAAACAACCTAATTAAGAACCAGTTTGATAGGACACCTCGGTTTCGGCTGGGCCTGTAACCTAATCTAGACTGAGAGGTTGGATTAAAAAACTGTTATTCTTTCCAAAATTATATGTCTGGAGTTGGTTTTGGTGTGCCAACCTGGGAACGTCAGATTGAAAAAGCTCTACTTGTTTGCAAAGGCATTGTTGTCAACAAGCCATCTGTGAAAGTTCATGTCGTACCAATCAACCATCAACCAACACTGCTGAGCACCTGAGATTGGATTTGTTGTCCTGGATACTGGTCAAGATAGGATTAAGAGCTGATTTCTACCCTCTGCTTCCTCCCAACAGATACAGTGGTAAGGCAGGCTACATCCCCACCATGTACCTGCAGCCCTACAACAACCCCCGTGTCCGCATGGCAGTCCTTCAGCAGGACCTTCTCAACTCCTCCCTCAACCTGTCCCACCTGCAGGTCCACTCCACCAGTCTTGCAGGCCACTCCCATGAGCTCAGTCGTTCCCAAGGCAATCTCCTGCAGAAACCTGGCACGCGCCTCCCCGCGCCCAATCAGCTCCAACCTGCTGACAAGCTGAAGTCCCGCTCTATGAACACCCTGTCTATGTCCCAAATGGCCCAGCCAACTCCGGGCACCTCTAGACCCAGCCCTAGCACCCCGACAATTCCGGGCACCTCTAGACCCAGTCTGAGCTCCCCGATAACTCCGGGCACCTCTAGACCCAGTCTTATCTCCCCGACAACACCCACTATCGTTGTGATTTCTGAAGAGGAAGACGGGCGCCAGACGAGCCTGACAGCGGACAGCGATGGCAGCCTGGGAAGTGACAGCAGTGACTACAGCTGGAGCGATGACCTCAGCTCCTCCTCAGGAAGCTCCTCCCTCAACCTGAGCCGCAGCCATGCCCCTCCTGCCATGGCATCGCACCACCTCAGCCCCAACAGGGGCGCAGAGGACAGGATTACCCCCAGCAGGTCCGAGCCCAACCTTTACAAGAGGCCCGTCACGCCCATGGTGCCTCCGAGGCCCCAGGCACAGGAGATCCTCACCCGCTGTACCACCATCACGCGCAGGAAAGCCTCTAGAGCAGGGTTGTGAGCCGCTGACATTTCCCCATGCTGTTTTGTTGATTTCTGTTAGCAAGTTGCTGTAGTCTCCATCCCTGGTCCAAAGGATGGAGACCCATGACTCAGAAATGCAGCTGAAAGTCGTCTGGTTGATTGAGGTGGAACAAGACAGTTCAAGAGGTTGTGTTTAAATACACTAGAGTTGTGGTTTGAGTTGTGGTTTTTCTGGGTCATAATGTAATGAAATGAAAGCCATTACATCAGATGGCTTGTGGTGAGTGTATGTTGTAAACTATGAAGGTGTCTGATTTCTGTGACTTCACCATATGTTTTGCTGATGTCGTCTTCATATAATTATGGCATTAATGGTGACAGGATGAAGGCTGCTACTGTTATACTGTTGTAGGGTAGAGTAACCTACTGACTATTGATTCTGATACCCTTATACTGTTGCAGGGTAGAGTAACCTACTGACTATAGCCTTATACTGTTGCAGGGTAGAGTAACCATTGATACTGATAGCCTTATACTGTTGCAGGGTAGAGTAACCTACTGACTATTGATACTGATAGCCTTATACTGTTGCAGGGTAGAGTAACCTACTGACTATTGATACTGAGACCCTTAACACATCCTGCGCCAAAAACGTCATACAACGTGTTTCAAGTTCATGCTAATTCTGCCAATCCACGGCGTACGGCATTATTGAGATCATATTTAATTTTTTCGCCATTTTTTCCTTATTTCCCTCACGGAGCCTGGTCTGATGCAGTGTGAGCCGGCACAACTCTGCAACGCTTCAATACTGCCCCCTGGTGGATGATCTGCGAGAAATGGACGAGTCGATCTCGGTGCGTCTCCGAAATGCGTCCGGCCACTCGCATATTGTTGCGGGACTGTATACACACGTCCGTGTGTAGCGATCGCTGCCATAACGCAATAATCGATACGATTTGGCCGTGTATTATGATTATACAAACCGGAAATGGATTTAGGCGATCACGTCAAATAAGTGGGATCTTTTTCCTCCAGTCTCATCGTCCAACGGTAAGAGGACGCTGACTATACTTTCAGCCTGTTTGTTTATTATTATCCATGCAAACTGCTCTGACCAATATATCACCCATACCACATAAAGCATTTAACGACGATCACAGAATTATAAACGACCCCCCCCCCCCTCCGTTCATCCGCGCATGATCAGTCATAACGTTTAGGATCATGTACAGTTGAAATATAGCGTGGATCGGCAACAAACAGCATTTGATAATCTATATATGCGTTTATGCCTATCTCATGTTCTAGGAATTACTGCAGAAAACGATAAAAACATATTTATATTCTAGACGGTATTTTCATATGAATGTATGAATGAAAAAGTAAAACGTTCCTACATCCTGAACGATAGATAATCGATGTTGAATGGGTCATAGTAATGTCAATTTAGCAATACAATTAAAAAAGTTATAGCCCTGCAAAGAAGGTGAACATCTCCATAGACTTACAGTGCTGGCAGAGAATGGTATAAGATGCTCAAATTGCGTGGCAGGGAATGTGTTAATTGCACCACCAAACGTGCACGTTTATGCATACAATTCCTGAAAATAACTGCCAAGGTTTTACAGTAGCATTGAAAATTGATTGACAGGTTCGTAAAATATTACTTATGTATGAGGAAATCTAGAAGCACCGTGGTCCAATGGTTGTATTTTCATTCTCTAATTTCCTGTTTACACCTAAAATCAGGTGCAATGACTATGAATATTAATATGCCTAATCATTCTCCAGTTCAGAGTATATTCTCTGTCTATCTGTCTTGAATGCCTGTGTATTTTCCACGCTGGAAAATTGGTGTTGTGCCTTATATGCATGCTTGGCTGTGCTTAGCACACAGAGGTCGGGAAGCAGGGTTCCTGCAGGTTAAATTGAAGACTTTTTAAGATCACTTTGAATAGGATTAATACCTATTTCATGGCCATACTGGCAAAAAAGTTTAAAGGAAAATTACTATAAAATAAACAATTCCATAGGAATTGTTGGAATTCGTGGACTTATGGAAAGCGGACCGTACTGCTTACTTTGCAATCCGGACATTGGGTCTCATTCACCAACATTGCCAAAAGATTTCTCTTAGGGCAACCATCTTGGAACCGACTTAAGACAAAATCACAAGAGTGACAAGTACACTCGGAATCACCAAAGCATGGAAAAGCTATCTTAAGTGGCCAAAACTATCCCAGCTGGGATGCCGACAATGAGGAATGTCACTCACAAATATGAACGCGCGTTCCCGTTTAGGTAATTTGCATACAGACACACCTCTGGCAGCTCCTTATAAAGCGAGCCAACAGACCGTGTGCAAATGAAATCGCAAAAAGTATGACATCAAGAGTTAGACACACCTGTCCAGCTCATTATAATGCAACTGATGATGCAGCCATGTGGAAATGGTGGTCGATATAGGTAGAGGAAGCGCTTTGCGACTGATCAAAATGAGATTAGATTAATGTATTGTCATCATTATACAGCTTGTGGCCACACACACGTGCACGCAGTACTGTATAGTCTATGTGCGTAATGAATGAACGCAGTAGGCTTATATTATTCTAATGACTTGTTTTATTAGGAGCTCACAGATACTGCGCTGCCCTATAGTAGTACAGTCCACCAGTCCGCTCATGGTACGCCCGACTGGCGGCCTTAACTCATTCTGCGCCGGGCCTATATGACCAAATTAGGGCTAGCACGCCAGCGCTTTAATCAATGGGAGGAGGGGAAAATTTGCGAGTGCTTAAAATATATCTTAAATTATGACTATGGCTCTAATACACCCGTCGCTTATCAATGACTTGCTTGCAGTCAACATGTACGAAACGGATTGTTTTTTCATCGGTACATTTCCGTTTTATACCGTTTTGAATAGTAGTATAGTTTGAGATTTCTAGTAATTCCAGAGAAATACACGATAATAGCCCTTTAGTGGAATACACAAAACACATTGTCATTTTTCGGCTGATTTATGAATCGCTTTCAAATAAATCGATAGTATATGTGTCCTTATGCATGATACAAAAGCGGGCTGAAAAATCGCTTATCCGTGCCTTGCTCAGCGCCAACGGCACGCACACACACACACGTTGTGATCGCTATGAAAAAAACATCTGATTAACCCAAGACTGGTAACATATTCTGCAAAAAGATGAATCCAATTCCTGATCGCCATTCCAAATATCGATCGCGTCCATTGATCCAACGGTATAGTCCAAAACACATAATCCACGCTGCTCCCAGTCCCCCCAGTCAACGTGGTACAATGATACTGCATGCCCGAGAAGCAAAACCCGGACCAGACTTATTTTCTTTATGCACATCCCCAGCCAATCCAATGATGTGCAATACCATCCGGGAGACGATAGGCGGCGGTATTTGCCCTTTTGCGAGCTCAGACCCATTCCCAACAATAACATCAGGCTGGATGGATGAAAATGAATGGATATCGCTAATAAAAAAAATAACGATTAAAACCCGACTATACTCGTGATTGGCGCTCAAGCGATGGCGAGTTAACCCGACGATCATCGTGACTGGCGTTGAATGAGTTAATGTGTACTGTACATATAGGGCAGAGCATATAGTATCTACTAAATCCTAATGAAACAAGTCATTAGAATAATATAAGCCTACTGTTCATTCATCAGACACGTAGGCTATAGTGTGTGTGGCGCAACAAGACTTATGGAATATTAATGCAGTCTATTCCACTATAGATATATCCACACGATTAGCTTTAGTTCTTATTTATGTATCCACTGTCATTTGCAGTGTTGGTGTAGTAAGCTACATAGTTGTTACATCTGTTTTATTGATTAATGATATATTTGAAAGAATGCAGGTTATAGCTATATAAAACGACAAATGTATGTCCCATTGTACCAATCAATGGGATATATTGCATGTTGGCTATAACCTGCATTCTTTCAAATGTATAATTAATCAATAAAACAGATATTTAACAAATAAGAAATACAAATGCCACAGAAGGCATTAAATAATTATTATTTTCAATCATTTCACAATAATTGCACAATTGTGTTTGAATATCTGAGTAATTAAGTAATTATACATTTGTCCAAAATAGCTGGTTCAGATATGGTTAATCCAGCTGCCCTGTGATCAGATAAATCCATATTATTTATTTTTCCGACATCAAATGAGTACTTTTTTATCATACAAATATTGTCATAATTATTTAAATTATGATTAATTAATTCCAAGGAGGCCTGTAGAGTTGACATGAAGGAATCACTGATTCCTCCCAAATAAAGCCCTTAAGAACACAGAGCACACCAGTATGTCAAGTTAAGACAGCTCTTCAGCGCTCCTAAATCATGCTCTTAGTCAGGGCCGAATCCAAGACAAGGGACGGTTGGTGAATCCCAAAATCGGCCCGAAAAGGTCTTAAATGGCCCTAAGAGCAAATTTTGTCTTAAGTCCGTTGGTGAATGAGACCCATTTCCCCCAAACGTATTTAAGTAACTTCTTTAATCCAATACATTTTGAAGACTTGCCAAAATCATATTTGACATTTTAAATGTAAATGTATTAAATGCAAGACTTTTTAAAGTATGATTTGCATAACTATTTAATAAAAAATATCTTTCTTGAAATTCCATACCTGGCTATTTGATTTTCCACAGGAGTTCATCGAAGAGTGATTTTATGCAAATACATTTGCATGAAGTGTGTGAGAAACATGAACTTGAACATTTTGGGTTGGGCACTGATAAGTGACTTGGTCAGCTACACCATCTTATCTTGTCATGTATCATCCCCATACAGTATGTCCTATCCTACTACTTGGCAGCGAGTGTGACCTGTCCCAGTTATGAGGAATACCAATAACATTTTAGTTCTTTACCCAAGTCTGTTTCAAAACCAGATAACTCGGACCACAGTCCAAGACCATTATTTCACAGGAAAACACCAGACATTTCTTGACACAAATCATTTCCCACACTCCATCATGGCTATATTTTAACCTACCCTCTTGGTGCATTGGTAAATGGTGCATTTATATAGCGCTTTTATCCAAAGCGCTTTACAATTTGTTACTCACATTTTACCCATTCACTCACACATTCTTATGATGTATTGAAAATGGGGGACCCTTATGTAAACAAGACTCTCTGGTCTGCATCCCCTTAACAATTGTGTGTATTGAGCCGTACTGTATTGTACCCATTCTGTAATCTGTTAATAAAGTTTTCAGTCAATCAATCAATCACACACCGAGGGCAGAGGCAACCATGCAAGGTGACAACCTGCTCATCAGGAGCAGTTAGGGGTTAAGTGTCTTGCTCAAGGACACTTCTACATGCTACCCGGGAGGAGTGGGAATCGAACCGGGAACCTCTGGATTACCAGACAACTGCTCTACCTCCCAAGCCACTGTCGCCCCCAATAGTACAATAATACATCACAATAACTTTTTTGTAGGTCACATGGGTGAATTTCGAAGACATGAAATGTCTAATGTGAAGAAATATACTACTTTTTCAGGATTATTTCACTTGTTTTTAAAATATGTGTGCATTCACACATGATACGTTTGACCTGGGGCAGAGTTGTCTTTGTTTTGAAAGATGTGTGCACATCTGTTCCAATAACAAATTACATAATTATAAAAAATTTAAGCCATATCCCACACCCTGAGTTCGACCTAGATTTGGTCCCGACTGACTACAACTTAAATTGCAGGCAGCAGGGACCATCATACCAAGCTACCAGCCATCTTTTTATGCACAATGCTCTTTTCCCCCACCACTCAAAAACACATTTTCTTTTGAAAGATGTGTGCACATCTTTTCCAATAACAAATTACATAATTATTAAAAATTTAAGCCATATCCCACACCCTGAGTTCGACCTAGATTTGGTCCCGACTGACTACAACTTAAATTGCAGGCAGCAGGGACCATCATACCAAGCTACCAGCCATCTTTTTATGCACAATGCTCTTTTCCCCCACCACTCAAAAACACATTTTCTTTAAGTCTTCTTGGAGGCATGACCTTTTCTATAGTTTGTTATTTGTGCAGAACACAAAAACATTCTTCCCCTGGAGAGGGAGCTTCCCTGTATTTCCCTGAAATCTGAGTTGAATGTGTGATTCAATAACTAATAGCAGGTCGAATCCATCATGGTCCAGTATGTTGGAACTTGATACCTTTAGCTTCAGCATACTGTACACAGCAAGCTGAGAAACACGTCTAATTCCTAATGGACACTTGTTGCCAATTTTCATAGAACCTTCTATTTTCAATGGGGAATGTGTAGAGATGTTGCTAAAACATTTTCAGTAGTTTATTGAACAATTTGGTGGAAAAAACACATTTAAACAAATTGTTATTAAATATATACATTTATTTAAGGGTTTAAAAACATCTGGAGTGGATCCTTAACTTTAACTACTGCAAATTAGACATGACACTTCAAATGTAGCTTGTAATTTACAGAACTTTTTTTTTTTTTTTTTTATATCTTATGTAATTTTCATTTTATGGGGTATGTTATGTGAAATAGCAAAAAGATACAAATTTTCAGCCTATACTTTTTTTTTGTTATTAATTATACTGAAACAAGAGTCAACTGACTTAATCCACTGAGAAAGAAATATTAGCTCATTTGAGTATGTTAATAACAAAATATATACAAATCATAATAGAAACGCGTGTAAAGTCTCATTCAGATAGGATTATACAAAATGTTTCCCCCTATTCAACTGGGGTACCTCCCCTCAACACTTTGGATGCCACGGGTCCCCGTCTCAAAACATGGTTGAATGCCAGCACAGCACCCACTTCAATGATAGCGTTGTGAACGCATAAACTATGTCTTAAATTATGGCTATGTGTCTAATCTGGCCGTCGCTTATCAATGACTTGTTTGCAGTCAACATTGTCGAAAACGGATTTTTTTTTTTGTTTTTTTTTTTTAAAATCTGTTCATTTCCGTTTTATACTTTTGAAAAACCCTCGTTTTCTTGAAAGTTTCAGGAAAGATTCTGTGATAAACGGTCTTTACTGGAATATTCTGGAATACACTACATTTTTCGGCCTATTTATTAATCGTTTTCAAATAAACGCTAAATTATCGATAGTATATGTGTACTTATGCACGCTAGAGAAGCGAGCTGAAAAACCTATTCTCTCATTTCCTGATCAGCGCACACACACACACACATATAGGCACACGCTGATATCTCTGTGAAAACAGCTCTGATTATCCCAAGACTGGTAAAATAGATTCCTTACCTCAGATCAGATGTTCTCCAAAAAGATTATTCCAATTCCTGATCGCCATTCCAAATATCTATCGCGTTTATTGATTCAGCGCTGGGTACTGGAAAGTCGGCGAAGACTTGGATCTCTTCGGATGGCTTGCCGGAGCTCGTAAAATGAGGAAACTGGATTCCCCCCCCCCACATCAGTCTAACCCAATGGGGTGCAGTACAACAGGGAGAGACGATAGGGGGCGGTATTTTCCCAATGGAGCTCAAAGAGAGTTTGGAGCACTAACGTGAGACTAGATTGATGAAATATGAATTCAAATCGCTAATAAATAAAAAGACAAAAAAACGCTATATGTCGTCGCTGGCATTCAACGGTCGGCATGAACTAACGACATATAGCGTTGTTGGCACTCAAAGTGTTAAAGACGATAATGTACCTCAGGAATGCTGGATGGATGATATATTTGGGATTTATTTCCATTTCCAATAGCAGGGTCAGTTATAATAGTACAAAACAAGGTAGTGAAAAAGTATACTAAAGATAGTCATTACAAAAGTGTTTGATTATTTAGCCATCAAGATATAACAACAAAAGGTATTATAAAGGGATGCTCGTTATTGGCTTTTTTACCGATACCGATATACCGATATTGTCCAACTCTTAATTTCCGATACCGATATCAACCGATACCGATATGCACCCCAAAAAATGGAATAATTTCAGGTAATTAACATTACATATCTCTTGTTGTGGAATTAACACAACATTATGCATACTTTTGACAATAAATAAAATCAGAATTTGTTCTTACTTGCTTGCCTGGGTAAATAAATGTTATAGAAATGTAAAAAAATTAAATATTTTAATGCCGATATCGGCCGATAATATCTTATTGTATTTTTGCAAATTGAATGATACTTATTTTACAACTTACACATTTGAACAACTCAGACTTTTTTTTGTCTCTTTTTTTACCACAAGGCATGTGTTTATTTAAGATAATTTTATTTGTAAATGGTGACATACAAACAACCTTTTGTTCCTGCTGCTCTTCGCTATGTGGAAGAGCCAGTAGCCTGGGAAAACATAACAATGAAATGTAACAAATTAAGAATGGTTGCGTGTGAGAGTGAGAGCGAGAGATAATCAACTGTCAAGACGTTCTCTACTTATTAAAATGTAGCCATTTATGCTCACGTTAAAATGCAGATTAGTCTACTGTAAATACACACAGAGACATTATTTTTCCTATTGTTGTGCAGTCCCCTACCCAACTTGACCAATTTACATAAATTGTTGGCTGGAACAGGGCCATACCAGGGCTTTTTTGGTCCCGGTCGGCCTCGGGTTGAAAGAGAGAACTCTAGGACACAACCCAAGTATCTGAGCAGGATTTAGGACTTGACTGACAAGAAAGCAGACCAACACTCTCATACAAAGGAAAAAGGATAGGAATTACTTATTGTAATTTATGTTACATTAAAGTCATGTATCATCACCAGAAACATTACATCTCTATTTCACACTCGGAGCAGCAGTTACTGCCCTTTCCCTTCGTAGGGCAGAATACACGCATGCCTCGATATCAACTTGAAATAAACCTTACTATCAGTGAGGCAGGAAGTTGTCGGGAGACTCGTCTGACTAATCCTTCTGCCCCACAGCGACCACACAGTCAGTGAGTTGCCCCGGGCAACGGTTCATGATGATATAAGGGGAATTCTCCCCAAGGGTTCACACTCCAGAAATGAGTCATCTCCGTTAAATTTTTCGCTGATCCGTCAGCTGGCAAGAGTCTGGAGGTGCGGAGGGGAGGCGGCCGAGCGACACGTCACCGCTTTGACTGCTATTTCCTCCCCTTGATCTCCCTCCTCTTCTCCCTCCTCCTCGTCGTCCTCTCCGGAGGTGTCCTCACCTCTGGAGTTGCCGTTTGTTTTACCGTTCTCTCCGTTCTCCACCGGTCCACCGTTGACGGAGGCTTTCATAGTGGCGCTGACCTCTGCATCGTTGTCCTCTTCCTCCATATTTGCCGGGCAGTTGAGATCTTCATCATGTCCGCTATCATCGTCCTCCTCCTCACTGTGACCCTTTCCGGACCCTCCGGATCCCACGTCGATGATAAACAGGGACTGGGTGTCGTGAACAGGGGCAGTGTCCATTTCTTCATCTGGGCTAATGCTAGACAGGAAATGACATAATGACATTAGACATTGTACAAAAAGTGCACACAAAAAGTAATAAAAACTATTAAAAATAGTAATAATGGGGGATAATTTAAGGGAACAGTATGTATGACAGTATATGACATCATAATGACATCACACAAAATAAATTAGCTTTATTCCTTTTGGTAGAGTATTGGTTTAAAATTATACCCATTTTAATGAGTACCTGTAATTTCATTCCACCCAAAAAGCACCTTCACCAGTGTTTTGGTTTGCAAGATATTTGAATTAGAAATTAATAGCATTTGTTAACTATGCTAGTGGAAATCAATGTTTTCTTTTCATATTTAAGTCTGTCCTCCACCCCAATACTATTTTCAAAGAGCAGTATCTTTGAAATGGTTGTGAACAATGGATGCATGTCAGAGATTACCACTGAATGAATAAAGACGAAACGCCACTTCAACTGTGGGTCGTTTTCTTTCTGAGAACACCCTTATCTCCCTCGCTACCATCCAAGTATCTGTTAACAACCTAGAAAATATTGTGTGGTATTTGCGTTTATAGAGGAAGCATTTAACCCTTTCTCTGCCGGAGCTTATATCCATCCTTGTAGCCTCTCTGCCAGCGCTATTTGTCTATGGAGATGTTCACCTTCTTTGCAGGGCTATAATTTTTAAAATTGTATTGCTAAATTGACATTACTATGGCCAATTCAACATCAATTATCTATCGTTCAGGATGTAGGAACGTTTTACTTTTTCATTCACACATTCATACTAAAATACCATCCAGAGTATAAATATGTTTTTATCGTTTTCTGCTGTATTTCATAGAACGTGAGATATAGCCATATATGCATATATTAGATGATCAAATGCAGTTTGATACCGATCAACGTTATATTAAAAATGTCAACTGTACATGATCCTAAACGTCATGACTGGTCATCTGCTGGTGACCGGAGGGGGGGGGGGGGGGGGGGGTCGTTTATAATTCAATGACCGACGTTAAATGATTAATGTAGTATGGGTGATATAATAGATCAGAGCAGTTTGTATGGATAATAATAATCAAAAACGCTGAAACTCACGGCAGCTTCCTCTTAGCGATGGGGGATGATACTGGAGCAAATTATGGGATGTTGATCTAGGTGATCCAGTTCCGGTTTGTATAATACTAATATACGTCCAAATAATGTTGTTTATTGAGTTATGGCAACGGATCGATATCCACAGTGTCTGGATTGAGTCTCGGGAGCGATAGCGAGTGGCCGGACGGAATAGGGGACGGACTAAGCACTTCCGGCCACTTCCGGTTTTGGCAACTCGTCGATCGGCCACGAGGTGGCGGTATTGAAGCGTTGCAGAGTTGAGCAGAGTCCTACAGCACCAGCCAAGACTCCGTGGGTGAAATGTGAATACCATGACGAAAATATGAAATATTGATCTCAAAGACGCCGTAAGGCGTCATTGGCAGATTACGCATGGCGAGGAATGACGTGTTAACACGTCATCGGCGGAGAATGGGTTAAAGGAAAACTCCAACATTTTGGGAAATTAGCTTATTTAACATCTTCCCTGGAGTTAGACAAGAAGATGCATACCTTTTTTGTCTCTCTGCATGCATTAGGCTTAGGGAACGCCCGCACTGTTAGCGTAGCTTCATCACTGGAAGTGGGTCAGACCTTCACCCTGAAGTTCCCTACAGTCCCCTACAGTCACGAAATACACTCCAAATACAACTCCAAAACGTTCCTGTAAACATGTTGTGACCTGTGTATTTACCACGTGGAGAAATAAAAAATAATTGAATTCAACAATTAAGTTTTCTAAGCAAATATACTCTGAACTATTTTTTGCCGAACCACTCCTCTCTGGGCTCAGTGATTTCACGTCACCAGTGCTACTTTAACGTCGAGGTCAGTGTTTGTTTACATTTTCATTTCATTCAAAGGATACGAACCGATTGAAGTTTATGGATACCATGACTGTGGTAAGTTTTCATTTATGTTTTTAGATGGAAGGCTGTATTCCATCGGTCTAACGTTAGCGAATATTGTGAGATTGATGAATAGGACAGTAAGTAAACTTTATTTGTATAGCACCTTTCACAGATAAAATCACAAAGTGCTTTACAGAAGTAAAACATAGCAACATAGAGGTGAACGCACTACACATAAAACAATTCTGACAAGCATAGGCATAACATAAGAAAATGAAATAACTAAATATGAGTGCAACATAAATGTCAGTCCTAAAAACAAAACAACAATTATAAATAAATAAACAAAGTATACAACCAGGAATTAATTAAAAGCCTGTCTGAATAAAAACGTTTTCAACTGTTCCTTAACACTTTGAGTGCCAGCGACGAGTTATGTCGTCATTTCATGCCCCCCGTTGAGTGCCGACGACGCAATTTCTTTTATTAGCGATCTGAATTCATATTTCATCAACCGAGTCTCCCGTTAGTACAGCAGCCCCTCTAGGAGCTCCGATGGGAAAATACCGCCCCCTATCGTCTATCCCTGTGTAACTGCAGGCCATTCGATTACACTGGTGGATCTGTGGAGGGGGAGCCTACTGGCTCCACTATGCTGGTGAGGGATCTGATCAAGAGGGAAGTGATCGCGAGATGGAAAGCAGCCTGGAATATATATTTACAGCAGCCAATAATCAATCAATAAACACGATCGATATTTGGAATGGCGATCAGGAATTGTAATAATCTTTTTGGAGAACATCTGATCTAAGGTAAGGAGTCTATGTTACCAGTTTTAGGATAATCAGAGCTGTCTTCACCGAGATAACAGCGTGTCCCGTATGTGTATATGTGTGTGTGTGCTGTTGAGGAAATAAGAGAATCGATTTTTCAGCTCGCTTCTATAGCGTGCATAAGTACACATATACTATCGATAATCTAGCGTTTATTTGAAAACTATTCATAAATAGGCCGACAAATGACAACGTGTCTAGTGTATTCGAGAATATTCCAATAAATGCAGTTTATGACGGAATCTTTCTATTTTCCGAAAGATTTTGAGAAAACGATAGCTTTTCGAAATGCTATAAAAAGGATATGAACCGATTAAAAAACAATCCATTTCGACAATGTTGACTGCAAACAAGTCATTGATAAGCGACGGGCAGATTAGACATATAGCCATAATTTAAAACATAGATATGCGTTTTTAACGCCATCATTGAAGTGGATGATGGCACTCAAGGACATTAATCAACGTTAATGGCCGGCACTGAAAGTGTTAAAAGTGGATAGGGAGTCAAGTGAACGCATAGAAAGGGGGAGGGTGTTCCAAAGGGTAGGGGCCATAAATTGGAAGGACCGGTCACCTTTTGGTATTAACCAGGTCCGTGGGACAACCAGGAGATTTTGGTGGGAGGACCTAAGTGCACGACTGGGGGAGTAGGGGCGCAGTAAATTAAAAATGTACACAGGGGATCTACCTTGGAGGGCTTTAAAAGTTAAAACAAGAATTTTAAAATGGACACGATAATTAATGGGGAGCCAATGTAGAGTGGATAAAATGGGGGTGATGTGGGCACGCCTACTTGTCCCAGTTAAAAGCCTTGCCGCTGCATTTTGAATGATTTGCAAGCGGTTTAGCACAGATTTATCCAGACAGGTAAAAATGTAATTGCAATAGTCCAGGCGTGATGAAATAAAAGCATGGATGAGCATTTCCATTTCAGCTCTAGAAACAACAAATCTTAATTTGGCAATGTTTCTGAGCTGATAAAAACATGACCGTGTGAGCTGGTTGACATGGCTGTTAAAAGACAGTCATCAAAAATTACACCTAAGTTCCTCACATGAGGTTTGACACAGTGACCTAAAGGTCCAATAGAATTTTTTATAATGGGGATGATGTGGTTGGGAGCAATAATGAGGGCTTCTGTCTTACTTGCATTAAGCTGAAGGAAATTATCAGCCATCCAGCTCTTGATGGCATCGATGCATTCATTAATAATGCAAAAACTATTACACTCACTGGGCTTAAAAGAACAATACAATTGGATGTTGGAGTCACAACGTTGCTGGACTATCGACCTAGTTAGCCCCTTTCATGACTGCGATGCACGGCTACAGGGTTTGGGGCGAGTGAATCCACACTCGTGGTATTATTATAACTCATTTATTGTGTAACGCTAGCCCCTTAAAACTTACCACAGTCATGGTATCCATAAACTTCAATCGGTTCGGATCCTTTGAATGAAATGAAAATGTAAACAAACACTGACCTCGATGTTAGAAAGTAGCACTGGTGATGTGAAATCACTGAGCCCAGAGAGGAGTGGTTCGGCAAAAAATTGTTCAGAGTATATTTGCTTAGAAAACGTAAATGTCTAATTCAATTATTTTTTATTTCTCCACGTGGTTAATACACAGGTCACAACATGTTTACAGGAACGTTTTGGAGTTGTATTTGGAGTGTATTTCGTGACTGTAGGGGACTGTAGGGAACTTCAGGGTAAAGGTCTGACCCACTTCCAGTGATGAAGCTAAGCTACGCTAACGGTGCGGGCGTTCCCTAAGCCTAATGCATGCAGAGAGACAAAAAAGGTATGTATCTTCTTGTCTAACTCCAGGGAAGATGTTAAATAAGCTAATTTCCCAAAATGTTGGAGTTTTCCTTTAACACGGACAAAAAGCAGCACAGTCTCCTCACAGAACTCTTTGGCGCCGCCCCTGTGGTCAGAGCTCGTCTGGGTTGCTCTGTCCAAATGAGAGCTAATGTGTGACACAACCTGTCCAAACTATCATACGGATGCAACTGTTTTGGAATCGTTTGCAATTATGAAAAGTCATGAATTTGCAGAGGGGAAGGGGTGAGAGGTTGCCGCTAAAATCCTCAAAAGAATTCCAACAAATACCATTTTACTTTTTGATTCATTCAAATTAGATTTTTGGAGGAAGCAACATGCTTATTTTTCATGTATTTCAGAGATTATAGACAAATGTACCTTAATGTTTCTTAGGGTCATGAAACTCACAACACAGACCTTCAAGTAAAAACAAGAAAATCACCAAAATTGGAGATAAAAGCAGCAATATACACAGTATGTGTGTGTGTGTGTGTGTGTGTTCAAGTGTAGTTTGTATGTGAACTCAAGTGAATAAACCTGTGAGACCAAAGCACCTCAACAAGCTATTCAAGTTTAGACTAATTTAGATGATTGATTCTCTGGTGATGAGAAGAAAGATTGGCTGGAGTGACGATAAATATAAAAGTGGAATGCTCGCTCATGGTGGAGGAGTCACCACAAACAACACACGCAAGTACATCAATTATGTACCAGACTAAAATAGGCACATTTAGGGGACAAAAAAGAAAGGAGGAGCTGGAACATTCCACGAGAGATAAGTGTACAAGTGACTAGGGCTAGGCAATTAATCACATTTAATTTTAAATTACGATTGTTATTGATTTTTAGCCAGGTCATGTTTTTCTGTTGAATTATTTTTAAAGTTCAAGGAAATCCAGTCCACTGTTAAAAAAGACAAGTCAGCGAACAGTCGTGTTAAATAACGGTGATCTCAATATTGACCAAAATAATCGCAATTGTGATTTTTGCCATACAAGTGACATCATCCAAATCTGCTTTTCACCATCTTTTAACTCGATAACTTAACTTCGACTGAGACGCATTTACCGTCTACCAGATATGAGCTATTGTTAGGGTTAACGTGTTTGAGTGGAAGAGCACAGAACTATTGATTTACACATGGATGGAAGGTAGAAGCATTTGGACATTTCCGGAAGCCTCTGTATGCAGGCTGTTATCAGGGAGAAGTAATGACAAGACAGCAACGAACGGCGATGGCGTTTCATCTTTAAACTCCCGCTTCATGCTGAGGACAGGAAGGAGGGTGTAGAGGAAGGGGATTTGATGTATCGCTGGCTTTAGAGTTGAGCGATGTGCTCCATTTTCAGATCGTCCCGCCGCCGCCAAGATGACCTATATATCCAGTGTGATCGGGCTGATTAGTCGGACATTACGGTCGTCAGCATTCAAATTACAGAAGTGAGCCAAATATGATTTCTTTCCTCCATCATTTCAGCTATTCAAACATTGCAACAAAACAGCAGTCAGCTACCACACAATGTTGTTAAAGCCAAGGCTGGTGACTTTGGTAGATAGCTACCCGTTAGCTAGTTCATTAGTAGTCTTGCCTATAGACCTGTTCGCTGTATACAAACATACCGCGTTCGAGCCAGCAATACCAACTGAGTCACGTGACTAAGTCGCCTCGGACCTGCGCGAGCTACTGCACCAAAAGAAGTACAACGGGGCTCTACGGAGAAACCATGACACTCCCCTGACTAAAAGATGTTTCAAACGAAAACGGCTGGGTGTCATTTTGCCAAATCCTCATGGCTGTGAGTGTGAGTCTTTCACCTTTTACATATCTTAGCTTTGGCATGGATTGATTGTTTAGATTGCTAGCATGGCTAACAAATGCAAATATATTGTAGTCTGCCCCGTTGTTCTGACCAGGATTACGTTCCTTTCTGCCTCGGGGTCTGCATGCACATTTGTCATGACGTCATCAGCAAACAGGTCTATTGCCGGGTCAGGATCCAAGGATCCAAAGAGAACTGGTCGGGAGGAACAGCTCAGCCACTGTGTTGCGTTTGGATGGATTAAGAGCCTATTGCCACTCCAGAGAGAATGAGAATGGAATGACACAGGCCTGCCAGTGCCAGTTGCAGAACAAAGCCTCAAGTCATGAAAACTAACCAGGCGAGATCAGATCATGGTAAATACTGTGTGAATGTGAGATGGAACGAGACAGGAGCGCTGGATGGAAAGACCGGCTCTCTTGTCGTCATGTCCTTGTGTAGTGTTTCAAACTCAATAGGCTTCTAGGAAAAACAAAGAAACTTCCTTGCCGTTATGCGAGACACGGGTATGGCTCATTGCCAGTTGTCTTTAATATTTCCCAGAAGATGATGAGTTAAGATTCTGGAGGAGGACCAACAAAACCAGGAACCTGGAAAAGGCCACACGTAAGAGACACACAACGTCCATGTTCAGAAGGATGTCGGTGAGTTGATTTACTTTATAAAACAAGTGTCCTTCCAAAATGAAATAACAACCATTTAAAAAATGTCATATACTGTAACTCTTGGAAAAATTTGTGTTGGAAAAACCTGAATATTAAGTTACTGGGTATCTCTCTCAAGATCTTTGCTTAAATTTTTTTGGAATGTAGGGATTTAATAGTCTGTATATTGGATATATGAATCAATGAACATGAGGCAGAGGCATCAACGCTTGATCCAAAATGGATGCATGGCCTTTTGGAATCAAACCAATCAGACTTATTAGGTATTAAGAGTGCTATGACCTAGGTATAAACTAGGGCTCGATTGATTTTTGGAACAGATACCAATTTGAGTCATCATAAATACAGTTTTACCATGCTATACACACACACACACACACACACACACACACAATAATACAATAATACTTTTTGAATAATGAAAATGATGCAAAGAATCCCATTCCCTTTATCATGAATCATATCACAACTCTGTCAAATTAATGTATTGTTTTGCTTGTATTGAATTGTTTTTTCCCACAAGTTTTTTTTAACAATAATGTGTGATGCCATCACAAACACTGGCATTTAAAGGGTACAAATAAAAAAATTCCTGCACCAGAATGCAGGAAATTAAGTCTTTGTAACAAAAGATTTCCTGGTGGGGGACCCCCAGACCCCCCGCTTAAAAAGTGGCCTGACTGGGGCTATATTTCGCACTATATTTCCTGGCCTGAATGATTTCCCCAGTCCGGCCTTGGTTAAAAGCCTCCAATGCTTATTAGTGTGTGTGTGTTTGAACGTTTGCATATTTCAACCATACATTTCCATTTATATATATATAAAAAAAAAAAAAAAAAAAATTATGGTAAATATATATATTTTTTTTCATATAATAGTGGGGGTCGCAGCTCTCTGACACCGTTATTTCGGGGGTCGCGGCCTGAAAACTTTGGGAACCCCTGCTGTAGGTAACTGCCAGTAATCCACGTTTCCTCTTGTACTGCAGGTAATTCCTGCTTCCCACCGACACAACCCACCCTTTGTGCTGAAAGGTAGACACATGGGTACAGCCACATGATCTGGTTACTGGGTTGATGATGCGTCACAAAGAGAGGCAGAGCAAGATGGAATCTTTGTAGTGTAGGTTATAATTATTCAACCAAAGCCTGCCAAAGAAAATAGATCTTGATGGATATTGATGCAGCCTTTCCCGCACACAGCACTTATTTCTGCGTTCTAGATTCATGGTCTTAAAATCACTATGTGACGCCAAAACAATGTGAAGGTTTGGTGACGGTATGACTTGGTACTGGGACTTTGACCAATTGACCGATCTCAAGTTCTGCCCTCTCTTAGCTCGACTGAGGAAAGCAAAGCTTGGGATAGAAAAAAACTTTCAAGGAAAGAGGGTGGAACTTCAGATCGGTCAATTGGGCACGCTGGTCAGTTTACTTTAATATTTACTTTCACGAAACATCACTCAGCCGTGCAATTTTATGGGCTTCAGCTAGATCCAAGGGTCCATAAAAGGAGGAAGGGTCAGAACGTCAGAATACCAGCGTTCTATGCTCTGCTTGGTGCCAGTTCTATTGAAGCCTGTATTAAAACTCTAAATATACAAACTATCTGAGGAAATATACATCAACCAATATATCAAACCTTAGCTAGTTAACAATGCAACACATTCTGACATCCGAGGTACAGTAATAACCTGTTTGAATGATAACACAAGACCGTAGCAGACTACAAAGAGTGACACGTTCAGCCGAACGCACAATTGGAGGGGGGCTTCCCACCCTCCAGAACATTTACAACAAGCGGTGCAAGGGGAAGGCTAAGAGAATTATTAAGGACTCGAGCCACCCGAACAACTGCCTCTTTGAACTGCTGCGGTCAGGCAAGCGATACCGGAGTCTTAAGGCGAGCACAGAAAGACTCAGAAGAAGCTTCTATCCCCAGGCCATCAGGCTGCTAAACGAACAATAATCACTATGCAACAACCATCAAATGCACACAGCACACACACCCACACACTCACTCAAACAAACAACACACTGCAGCACCCACTCTCCACACTTTAGATCACACAAACACACTTACACTTTATATTTATTGATAAAGGATTTGCACTACAACTCGTACACCTACTGTGAATTGTACCTAAATTGCACCTCGTCCCATTTCTCCATTTCTGCCTTGCACTATATAGTATTGTATATTAGTACACTGCACAGTATTGTATATTGTATGGTAACTACGTCTATTCTGCATCGAACATTGTACATATGTCTAAACTGAACACTGTGACCTCATTTTTTTTTTACTTCTAATTTTACTATGTTATTTTATTTCATACTTATCTTGTCTTGCACAGTCTCTGGAGCGCAACAGTAAGAAGCATTTTGTATAAAAGTATTCTGTACTTCTGTATGACAACTATTAAAGAAACTTGAAACTTGAAACTTGAAGTCACTCTACAATGGGAGATGGTGATCCCATTCAACTCAATGCCGTCCAAACTGAAAGTTTCCACACTTGGCACCAATGTGTGTTCACGCGCTACAGTGCCGTAATGACCCTTCCTTTTTTATAGTTTCCTTGGCTAGATTCAGGAAGGGCTCTGGTCTGATTGTATTGGTGGAGAACGACTCTGAGAGGCACCCTCCCACCCTCGCCTCGCCTCTCTCACCTGGCCACTGCTCCCGTCACCCTCATCTTCTGCCACATGTAGTCCAGGAACATGGAGGCCTGCAGCAGACGGCCGATCCTCTGCATGTGTCTCTCTGTGGGGGAGGGGGGAGGAGAACAACCAGCATTATGTCTCATACAGAACCAGAGCCAGATGGTGGTGTGTGAGCTGCCCACCCTGCTGACCTGTGTAGGGCACCAGTCCCTCGAGGTGGGCGCGCGCCCCCTGGTACTGCAGCAGGTCCTCTGGGGGCAGGTGTGTGAGGAGCACCTGGAGGACGGCCTGGGCATCCAGACAACTCCTGGAATTAGTGTTCCACACCACACAGTACCGCAGGATAGACTCTGTTAGGGGTTAGGAGAGGGGAGGATATGGGATGATGGGTGGATAACATATTATTATCATAATTTAATTAAACTTTTTTAAATGTATTGTTTACACTACTGCATGGTAGTGGTCTGAGATGTATTTGAAAAGAAACATCCCAACGATCCGTCAGAAAGAGATTTTCTTCCATTGTAATCTCAAGCCCCGCTATCTCAAACAAAGAAGTGTCAGGAGGGAATTAACAGTTGTGATTGGAGGATGCGACAGTGGGGGGGAGACAGTGGCTCGGGAGGTAGAGCAGTCGTCTGGTAATCTGGAGGTTTCCGGTTAGATTCTCACTCCTCCCGGGCAGCGTGTTGACGTGTCCTTGAGCAAGACACTTAACCTCTAGTCTTAACACATTGGACACCAGACCAGAGATAAATCGGGTTAACTCGCCATCGCTTGGGTGCCAAACCAGAGAAAAGTATTTTATTCGATATTCCCATTCATAATCCATCGAGGGAGCCTGTGTTATCATTGGGAATGAGTCTGAGATCGCAAATGTCCAATACCGCCGCCGGCCGCCTTGCGGACAGTATTGCACATCCTTGGAAACTCTCTGGCTTGTACGTCGATCTAAAAAGTCCAGTCCGGGTTTTCCTAGTCGGGCATGGCGAGCGGTTATAACACATGGATTGAGGATAATCAAGAACTCCCGGTTCATTTTCTTTGGTGGATTATGTTGGCAACACGATCGACATCAATACTTGGAATGCAGGGCTGTACGCTAAGCTTTTTCACTAGGTGCACACTTGCCCCTAAATGAGAAATTTAGGGGCAAAAAATATTTTTTAGGGGCACATTTTTAAATAACAATTTTACCATTATTTATATCGATTGTTTTTGTATTTTATATAATTTATTTTTTAATAAAATATATATATTATATAATCATACTTGTAGTTGTATTATCTGCGAGACATCGCCACCACGCAACAAGTCAAAATGCTCGCTATATGCAACCAGCTCCACTGTCTGTGTGTACTCGAGTAGCCTCCAGCTACGGCCAGGATTCTCCGGAGCTGCAGCTGGACCCTATACTGTAGCCTCCAGCTACAGCCAGGATTCTCCGGCGCTGCAGCTGGACCCTATTGACTATATTCAGCGTGCCCTCAGCTCGAATACGCATCGACTCATAAGACATTGATATCAGGAGCTATCTGTAGCTACTGCTATATAAGACAACTCCTCAGTGAACTATTTAGTTTAATGGGACGTTTCGTTTTGAACAGTGAGCTAACGCGAGCTATCATGCACTACTAGACTTGCTGGAGCATTTGTTGATATCAGTAGCTAGCCGGCTGGCAGGCTCACCGAGGTCCCAGTGTCCCACTAGAGCAGTGTTTCTCAAAGTGGGGGGCGCAGAGGCATGACAGGGGGGGCGCGAGCGACCGGGAGAAATGTGTGTTTTTACGCGGGTTTTATGTGCTGAACGCACACCCATAAAACAAAGCGCGCGGTCACGCCCCCTCGCTCTCGCTCTGGTTTCATTCAGCTCCCTGCGCTTGGCAAGGCGGTAGTAAAAGGCAAAAGCTGTCCGCTTTTTGTCAGTGAACAGAATGGAGGCATTTTTGACAGGTACTAAAAGGAAGGCCACCGATGCTTCGTGTGACGGTAATAAACCAAAAAACAAGTTGAGAAAATATGACGAGGCATATCTCGCTCTTGGCTTCACAGCGAATGTTGTGGGAGGTGAGGAGAGACCTTGTATTTTGCAATACAAGTGGATGAGGCCACTGACAGCAATAAAGACTGTTTGCTTATTTGCTATGTTCGATTTGTAAATTCCCAGTCACTGATTGAAGATCTGCTGTTTTGCAAATATATCAAAAACAGAGCGACAGCTGATGAGCTCTTCAAAATGATTGACAGTTATCTGACAGAACATGGACTGAAATGAGAGAACTGTGTGGGATTTTGTTCTGACGGTGCGCAGGCCATGGCAGGGAAAAAGAGGGGGCTACAGGCGCTCATCAAGGGGGTCTCGCCAAACGCGCAATGGACGCACTGTGTCATTCACAGAGAGGCGCTAGCGTCAAGACAGCTTAGCCCTGAGCTGAATGAGGTTTTGACAGATGTTATAAACGTGGTGAATTTCATCAAAACCCGACCCCTGAAAGCGCGCCTGTTCTCTGCGCTGTGTGAGGAGATGGGAGCTGACCATTCTGCGGTGCTGTTTCACAGCGAGGCAAGGTGGCTCTCGCAAGGGAAGGTGTTGTCGCGAGTCTTCGAACTACGAGAGGAGATTCGGGTGTTCTTGGAGGAGGAGAGCATGAATGAAGCTGCAAGCAAGTTCAATGATGAACAATTTCTCATGAAACTGGCCTATCTCAGCGATGTCTTTGGAAAGCTGAATGAATTAAACCTTCAGCTTCAAGGTATGTTGATATTTTTTGTCTTCTAGTATCTGTCATGTCTACTCTAAACTTTATGCTGTTCTGTTTAGTAGTGTCTGTCTGTTTGTCACTAAATGTAATATGCATTGATTACAAAAGGACCCCAATTGAAACAAGCCATTGGCTTTCTTGGGGGTTTTAATCCTATTTAGTTGACCTTGTACTTACTGTCATGTGATTTTTTTTCTGCAAACATCTAAATAAAGTATTCTATTCAATTCAATTCAAGGCAAAGATAAATACCTACCTGACCTGGCAAACAAGATCACTGCATTCAGTCGAAAGCTGGAGATGTGGGGCAGGCGCCTTGATGAACAACAGACTGATGCCTTTGAGAACCTGACTGAGTTTGCTGAAAGCAGTGTTTCTCAAGTCACCACAGTGATCCCCTGTCTCAGGCAGCACATCTCTTCCCTGAGAGGATTCTTTTTAAAATACTTCCCTAACAACAATGCTCAGTATGACTGGGTAGTGGATCCATTCAATGCAGCAGGTTGGTATTTTATGTTATTGACTGACTAATTATGACATTTGTTTATGTTGTACATTATATAATAATAATAATAATAATAATAATAATAATAATAATAATAATAATAATAATAATAATAATAATAATAATAATAATAATAACAATAATAATAATATGCTACTATCTAGCTGGAATGGATTGTTGTAAAACTGAAATTTTTACTGAAATCTCTATCTGCAGCACCTGCCGATTTCAGCTCTGCTGAAGAGGAGCAACTCATCGAGATGACCTCTGACTCCACCCTGAGACTGAGGTTTACAGCTCAGACACTGAGTGAATTCTGGCTTGGTGTGGCGAGGGATCATCCAGTCATAGGGCGGAGGGCTGTGGGCATCCTTCTTCCCTTCGCCACATCCTATCTCTGTGAGATTGGATTTTCAGCTGTTGCTTCACTGAAGACAAAGCACAGGTCTAAGCTCAACATTGAGCATGACTTGAGAGTGGCAGTATCAAGCCTGCAACCTCGGTTTGAAAGGATGTGTAGTTCAAAACAGGCTCATTGCAGCCACTAATGCTGTTGTTTAACCTTTATTTACCCAGGGTAGGTTCGCTGAGCACAGATGCTCTTTTTCAGCTACGCCCTGCTTCACATTCACACAGTTCCATTCATACCTGGGAGCTGCCCAGTTACAACCACAGTCTGACACCATTGGCCACTGAGCAACTCCACTGTTTTTCACAAGTTTTTTCACAAAGTTTTTTATCTATTTATAAAAAAAGGCAGTGTCCTTGAATTGTATTGCAATGCACTGCAACTTCTTTCACAAGTTTGTTCATAAGTTTGTTCACACGTTTTTGACACTGCTTTTAAAAAGCAGTGTCCTTGAATTGTATTGCAAGTTCTTTCACAAGTTTTCACAGTTTTCACAAAGTTTTCTATCTATTTAAAAAAAAAGCAGTGTCCTTGAATTGTATTGCAATGTTACAAGATGTCTCTATTTTTTTTAAAGCAGTGTTGAGTGTCCATTGAATTGTATTGCAATGTTACAAGATGTCTCTATTTTTTTTAAAGCAGTGTTGAGTGTCCATTGAATTGTATTGCAATGTTACAAGATGTCTCTATTTTTTTTTAAGCAGTGTTGAGTGTCCATTGAATTGTATTGCAATGTTACAAGATGTCTCTATTTTTTTAAAAGCAGTGTTGAGTGTCCATTGAATTGTATTGCAATGTTACAAGATGTCTCTATTTTTTTTTAAAGCAGTGTTGAGTGTCCATTGAATTGTATTGCAATGTTACAAGATGTCTCTATTTTTTTTAAAGCAGTGTCAATAAAATTGTATTGCAATGTTACAAGATGTCTCTATTTTTTTTAAAGCAGTGTTTGAGTGTCCATTGAATTGTATTGCAATGTTACAAGATGTCTCTATTTTTTTAAAAGCAGTGTTGAGTGTCCATTGAATTGTATTGCAATGTTACAAGATGTCTATTTTTTTAAAGCAGTGTTGAGTGTCCATTGAATTGTATTGCAATGTTACAAGATGTCTGTATTTTTGAAAAAGCAGTCTCGAGTGTCCATTGAATTGTATTGCAATGTTACAAGATGTCTTTATTTTTGAAAAAGCACAGTCTTTGAGTGTATTGGACTGTATTGTTATGTTGTTGCACAATTGCACAGTTGTAAAGTGGTTGCACAATTTGAAAGGTCACGATATTGGTGTTATTTCAATAAATTTAAACGTGGCCCATTTCATGACTATTTTGTTGGGGCGAGGGGGGGCCTGAAATATTTTCGTCCGCCAAAGGGGGGCCTGACAGAAAAAGTTTGAGAAGCACTGCACTAGAGACTAGTGTTTACAACAGCCACGGGTGCGGGAGGGCTGGAGGAAGAGGAGCAGCAGACGCCGCAGCTCTCTCCGTGTGTCTGAGTTCAGTTCAGTTCGGCTCACTATAGGAGGTCGAACGCGTCGAAAATATGAAGCAATACTAACTTTACTTTTCTTCATAGCTAAATCAGACAGTCAGCCAGTCTATCAGAGTGAGTGCTCAGTCGATTGTTCCCGCTGATCATACCTGCTGAGTGCTCACTGCTCAGCTCGCGTGAGTGACGTCATCGCGTCATCACACGCCTTGGATAATTTAGGAGTGAAATGCGAATGCAAGGCTTGAAAGCACTACTCGCAAGCCCGCCCCCAGATAATATTTACCAATCGCGACGGCCAATTAAAAGGGGCAATTCGCGATCATCTCGTCGCAGTGTACAGCCCTGGAATGGCGATCAAATAATTGGAATATTCTTTTTGGAGCTCATCCTAGTCAAGGTAAGGGCTATAGTATCAATCTTGCGTTGATCGAAGAATCCCTTCCCCGCGATCCGGACGTATGTGTGTAATGTGTGTGTGTGTAACGTATTCCTTTGGTGACGATCGAAGCATAGAACCCCCCCCCCCCCCCCACCCTTTCATGCATGCATGATGAAACATAATACCGATAATATAGCGTTGATTTCAGATTGATTGTTGATCCAGGCAAGGAACGCCACGGTTTCTAGTGAAATGCACTACTAAACGCTGCATAGCGGCGTTTCCTGGGATTAGACAGAATTACTCTAAAACTATACTCATTCACCACGGTATAAAACGGGAATGTATGTATTTTTCTTCTTTTTCACAAATTGAACGATAGATACTCAATGTCAAATGGGCAATAGTTTTATATCCATAGCTATGATATTTAATATAGTTTTAGCCCTGCAAACATCGCCATGTATCCCTATTCTTTAAAGCGCTGGCATTCTTACCACACGGCCCACAGCGACCTCTGGCGCCATTTTTGTTTCGTTTCTGCATACTTTTTTTGCAAAGCTTAGCTTTATACTTATAGCACATGCATGAGCCTGGTCTCTTTTGAAAGGTAACATTCTGAAGTTACGAAAGCAAAAAAGGATAATCACTTTTAGTGCTAATGAAATAGAGTAACAGAGGTTTGAACTTGAGTTGAACTTGAGTACTCACATTTCTCTTTAGTGGTTGCCAGATTCCTGTTTTTAAGTTCCAGCATAAAGGTATGAGCTGGACACTGTGGTTCCATAGCCTAAAGTCTTATGTAGTACAGGTAAACATTTTATAAAGATCAGTTTAGAAATTAGTGCTCGAGAGGTTTTAGAAGGTTTTAGTAAACTGTGTAAATTTTTTTAATAAAATAAACGAGCAAATCCAAAATGGCTATCCACCTCCGTGCGTTTTGAAGATTCAGTCACAACAAATTTTCCCTCTTCAACTTTCACCTACTTCCTCTATTCGCACCCCCCCCCCCCCCCCTCGTTGGAAGCGGACACTCCTTGGCTACAATGCTGACCAATCATTTTCGCCATCAGCGGTGATTGGTCAGTTCTCGAGCGTATACAGTCAGGCGTGGTCATTTGACACGCGGCCTGTAAAAAGACGCTCGCCTGACATATCGTCATGTAACTCGAGAACTGAGGCACGGAATTGGTCAAGTGAGGTGGCGTTCGAAAAAGGCGGCAAATTCAAGTTTCGAACGGTATATTACATGATCGGCGAAAAGACGCTCGCAAAGTGCTGTGACATGCGCGCGAGTGCGAAGCGGGACGTATACGACCCAGTGCACGTTACGAGGTTAACCCCTAATTGCTCCCGATGAGCAGGTTGGCACCTTGCATGGTTGCCTCCGCCGTTGGTGTGTGAATGAAGGGTAAAAATGTGAGGAACAAATTGTAAAGCGCTTTGGATAAAAGAGCTATATAAATGAACCATTTACCAATGCACCAAGAAAAGAGGGCGGGGTTTGAGATAGGTCAATTGTACTGATTGCACCGATTGTTGGCTCTGTGTTGATTCATCACCAGAACAGGACACTCAAGTCGGCAACCAGACTATGTTAACAGTTGACCGTCTTACCTTTCTGGTCCAATCGCAGCTTCAGTATCGTCTTCTCCAGCTGCTCACGTCCATTCTCCCCCTGGTGGATGGCTGTGGACAACACAAGACAAGACAAGACGTCAAAGGCACCGTTTCCTTTTTCCTTATAACGTCACACACTGCTTGTATAAATTTTTTTGGCCTTTGTACTTTTGCTTCCATCCCCAATTTAGCCATTATACCAACAACCTAGCAGGACGCGTGAATATTAAAGGCAACCAACTTGTGTTCAGCTTTTCGATCAGCGTTTCTCTGATTGGCCACACGGCCAATCAATCAATCCACTAGCACACGCCCTTGCGGCGCGGCAGAAGCGCTGGTCGAACCAGCGGTGTTCTGTTGTGTGACTGTACTACAGCGGTGTTCTGTTGTGTGACTGTACTAAACTCTTCCACCACATGACCGACATTTGACATACAGTACACCTCCTATCTATGTTGGGATTATGTTTGGTCATGACAAAACAATAAAAATCGCTACTGTTAGTAATGCTGCCACCACCCACTTCAATGACAGAGCTCTCATATTTGCGAATGCATAAACTATATCTTAAATTATGGCGATGTGTCTAATATGGCTGTCGCGAAGTCATTGATAAGCGACAGCCATATTAGACACATAGCCATAATTTAAGATATAGTTTATGCATTCGCAAAATATGAGAGCGCGCCGCTGTCATTGAAGGGCTTCCTACAACAGAGCACCGCCGCTGCTGCTGCTGAAGCTGCATCAAGCCGGCGGCGGCGCACGAAAGCCGGGGATAAACCACCGCGTCGCCCCGCTGGCGCTTCAGGCTCAGCAGCCTCCACGGGCGAAATAACATAACGTTACAGTTCCACACTGATGTACAGTGAGTGTCTAATATGGCTGTCGCGAAGTCATTGATAAGCGACAGCCATATTAGACACATAGCCATAATTTAAGATATAGTTTATGCATTCGCAAAATATGAGAGCGCGCCGCTGTCATTGAAGGGCTTCCTACAACAGAGCACCGCCGCTGCTGCTGCTGAAGCTGTATCAAGCCGGCGGCGGCGCACGAAAGCCGGGGATAAACCACCGCGTCGCCCCGCTGGCGCTTCAGGCTCAGCAGCCTCCACGGGCGAAATAACATATAACGTTACAGTTCCACACTGATGTACAGTGAGTGTCTAATATGGCTGTCGCGAAGTCATTGATAAGCGACAGCCATATTAGACACATAGCCATAATTTAAGATATAGTTTATGCATTCGCAAAATATGAGAGCGCGCCGCTGTCATTGAAGGGCTTCCTACAACAGAGCACCGCCGCTGCTGCTGCTGAAGCTGTATCAAGCCGGCGGCGGCGCACGAAAGCCGGGGATAAACCACCGCGTCGCCCCGCTGGCGCTTCAGGCTCAGCAGCCTCCACGGGCGAAATAACATATAACGTTACAGTTCCACACTGATGTACAGTGAGTGTCTAATATGGCTGTCGCGAAGTCATTGATAAGCGACAGCCATATTAGACACATAGCCATAATTTAAGATATAGTTTATGCATTCGCAAAATATGAGAGCGCGCCGCTGTCATTGAAGGGCTTCCTACAACAGAGCACCGCCGCTGCTGCTGCTGAAGCTGTATCAAGCCGGCGGCGGCGCACGAAAGCCGGGGATAAACCACCGCGTCGCCCCGCTGGCGCTTCAGGCTCAGCAGCCTCCACGGGCGAAATAACATATAACGTTACAGTTCCACACTGATGTACAGTGAGTGTCTAATATGGCTGTCGCGAAGTCATTGATAAGCGACAGCCATATTAGACATAGGGTTGGGCACCGAAAACCGGTTCTAATAGGAACCGGTTCCTAACTTCCGGTTCTGGAACCGGAAGTAACATATTTGAATTTCGATTCTAAATTTCGATTTTATTTTTTATTTTTTTACTTTTTTTTTTGTTTACTTTTTTTTTTTTTTTTTTTTTTACTTTAATACCCTAGTTACAGTACAGCAACCAAATTAAACTGTATCAAGTCAACTGAAAATGTGAATAGTATGATTTTCTTTTTGAAAAAAAAATAAATAAAAAATCTCCTTCGAAATAAGCTGTGACCTGTTCTGACCTGCACCTCAAAGAATCGGAATCGAGAATCGTTTAGAACAGGAATCGATATGGAGAATCGGAATCGGAACCGGAATCGTTCAAATCCAAACGATGCCCAACCCTAATTAGACATAGCCATAATTTAAGATATAGTTTATGCATTCGCAAAATATGAGAGCGCGCCGCTGTCATTGAAGGGCTTCCTACAACAGAGCACCGCCGCTGCTGCTGCTGAAGCTGTATCAAGCCGGCGGCGGCGCACGAAAGCCGGGGATAAACCACCGCGTCGCCCCGCTGGCGCTTCAGGCTCAGCAGCCTCCACGGGCGAAATAACATATAACGTTACAGTTCCACACTGATGTACAGTGAGTGTCTAATATGGCTGTCGCGAAGTCATGCCTCTCCCTCTGACAATATCATAATGATGTGTTTTCTATATTATATCCACAATCATTCATCTAAAAAATTGTATGGGCTTTGATTAAACATGTAACCTACACCTACTGTAACTTACTGTACCTCTGCTTCCTACAGCACAGCAGGTAATGGCGTTAATCAATGGAACGCGAAACATAATAACGTTACGCTTTCTAGTTCAGCGCATTTCATAACTGTATGGGCTTTGTTTATACACGAGTGAATCTGGTAGTTGGTTGTTAAAAACGCGAAACATAATAACGTTACGCTTTCTAGTTCAGCGCATTTCATAGCGCTCCACTGCTACCGCAGCCCAACACAAGTGCGTTGGAACAGCAGCCACAAGTTGGTTGCCCGCGCTGCCGCTTGCGCGCGCTCCTTGAATTTCATTTGGGACGTGGGACGACTGCGCTTGCCTGCGCGTGGGGGCGCGGCCAATCAGAGAAAAGCCGAACACAAGTTGGTTGCCTTTAATATTCACGCTACCAGGACTCATACCCCACCGACTTCCCATCTGTGAACACTGACAATTGTGTTCGTAGTGATGGCTTTAATTAGGCTAATAATTGTTTGTGGATGCTTGCCATTTTGAAAAGGCACAGGGCTACTGAAGGGGCATGGAGAGCCCACATTATAACAGGATTCTGATAACATAAAACATATATTTTACTTTGTATTCATTCAACATGATTTATTGAAAAGTGGCAGCTCTGATATAGCCTATTTAAGGGACGTTTAGAAAAGTGCAGACAGTGGATAAAGCCAGCTTGTCCAATTTGAGAACCAACAGGAGATGAGAAAGGAGGAATAAAGGGAGAGCAGATGCTTTGGCTTCTCTGTGTTCATAGCAGAGCATTATACAGGAGAAGGTTCACACGATCCCAGAGGGCGTGATGCACAGGTGACCCAGGACACAACTAGTACAGGCTGCTAACAGAATGTGGTCTGAGTGATCGGATCTCAATGTGTATTGTGGAAACCCCAAGCCACCACTGGATTGAAGGGCGTCGGCACAATGGCTAGACTCTGCCCATATTTGGGCTTCCGCTTCCAGGCGCGCTTGCAGCTAGTAGGCCATCAAGACCAGCTCACACCAATCAAGACGGGATGCACGTGTTGAGGAAATAGGGGGCGAGGGACACACGCACTCTCTCACATCAGGGGCGAGGAGACAGACCGTAAGCGGAGAAGTCGCCTGGCAGACAGAAATATTCTAAGTTAAGTTCAGTTAAATTAATGGGTTTTTAAAATAAAGCAAACTATTATTTTGGGAACCACAACTGGACTGTCTGTTGTTTTATTCTGCAACCCCTACACCTAGAATTGCCACAGTATACCTGGTGTAAAGACCCCAGCATGGTCAAAGCCAAGGCTGAAAGGCTCTCATTGCGCGTCATGCCTTGCTCACTTGGTCAATAATCTCACACATCATAGTAATATCCTTGCTAGACTGATAATGACTTGGCTGTTCAGCAACAGGTCCGTGGCGCGTGCATTCACTGAAGAGGAATGAGGAAAGGAAAGGTTAGTGATCTGTATCTGTATTTACATTGTGAAGCTGCAGCGTGACAGTGTGACGACAGCCCTCGCGGCAGAGGAAACAGTCACAGCTCAAAATGTCCTGTTCGGCTGTGAAGAATGCGGATGAGCATCAAATTAATCCTCGATAAGAACTCACTTTGTGAGCCAGAGATCATTAGGACTCAAATCACAGGTTGAAAAACGGAACACAATTCTTACGACTTGTCCAATGGGGTGGTTCGGTCAAGTAACGGATAACTACACAAGACGCAACACACTTTTGCCATTTTGCTAGCTCAGACCCATTCCCAACAATAATATCAGGTTGGATGGATGAAAATGAATGGATATTAGGGATGCGCCGATCGATCCGCCAGCGATCGGTATCGGCCGATATTCAGTATAAATATGAGATCGGTGAATTCCGATAATGCTTTATTTTCGCCGATCGTGAAAACCGATCGAAAAACATGATCCAATTCTTAGCGGAGATCTCACTCGCTCAGACACACAGAGCTGCAAACTGCCACTCCTCCTCCTCCTCCTGCCCCTCCCGCACCTGTGTAAAGTTTGTAAACACAGAGGCTCCTATTGCCTCGGGCAATAGTCTGCTCTAGTCTAGTGCATGCGACCGTGAGCTAACGTTAGCTACCTAGCTATCGTTACTGTTTAAACAAAATTACCCAGTCAACTATTCACTTTTAGTTTAATACATGAGGCATTGTCTAATGGTATCTAGCCGGCTAGCTACTGATAGCTCCTGATATCAACAAATGCTCCAGCAATAGTCTAGTAGTGCATGATAGCTCACGTTAGCTCACTGTTCAAAACAAAATGTCCCATTAAACTAAATAGTTCACTGAGGCGTTGTCTTAACATTATCTAGCCGGCTAGCAGTAGCTACAGATAGCTCCTGATATCAATGTCTTATAACATTGATTCGATGCGTATTCGAGCCCCGGCTTGCATCGCAGTCACAAACGGGGCTAGCTGAGGGAGTAGGGTATATCTACAGAGCCGCAGATATACCCTGCTAAGGGCATGCTGAATGTGATTTGATCAAAGCAGAGTATACACACAGACAGTGGTGATAACGAGCATTTTGACTTGTTGCGTGGTGGCGATGTCTCGCAGATAATACAACTACAAGTATAATTATATAATATATATATTTTATTAAAAAAAATTTAAATATTTTTTTTATAAAACCAAAAATGATCGGTATCGGCCGATATGGATCAAGACAATCTGTGATTGGTATCGGTGGCAAAAAACGTGATAAGGGCATCCCTAATGGATATCACTAATAAAATAAATAACGATTAAAACCCGACTATACTCGTGATTGGCGCTCAAGCGATGGCGAGTTAACCCGACTACATCGGGTCTGGCGTCCAATGAGTTAAAGCTGGGATTTGTACTCCCATTATCCCAGCATATCGTTCTGTGTGAAAGAAACGGGGGGGGACGACGACGACGACTTATAACGCAGCATTTTGCCATCTTCGAGTATAGTAAAATTGCCGGGTTGGTTTCGTCCTGGCTTGTGTGCATAAGGGACATCCCGGCATAGCTGTGAAGGAATCCTTGTTTTTCAATGTGTATATAATGTAAATATCTGCATTATAATGTAAATATCCGCAGATGACGGCATCTACTCGTAGATATTAGTTGTAAGAGGACAGTATCAGTCACTATGTTTGGCTCCAGTGAGGCTGCAGACGAGGGCCTGTTATCAGCTGAGCTCTCAAGCGAGCCAAGGTCATTGTATGCAGCGGCACTGGGCTCTCACATGATGGTGTGGTCCCATCGTTTAGTAATATCAACATCGCCGTTGTTATAGTGATTTGGGTCAAAAGTGCCGTTGCCATACTAACAGTCACGAGAGAGAGGTCGACATCGCGCTACTTGAAGACGGTAAGCTGTGGGGTCTTCAGGAGACTAGCCAGATTGAGACACGACGCACAGGCGAGCAGACACGTTGATCAGAGACTTTGAAAGGATCATTCCTCCCCTCAGGGGGGGGGGGGGGGGGGCTACGACGAGGCCCAGAACCATTGGACTAATAGCATAAGAGACGGTGGAGAAGAATGAATTAACCTGTTCCACCCGTGGTGAAAATCTGCCTAAAATATATACCTAGGTAAATGGAATATTGCTCCACTTCTACAAGGTCAATTTGCATATTCTTGGTATCTAGGGACATCTATGGACCTCAGCGAATGTATTCAGTGTCAGAAATATTGTGTCCATTACTAAGCTTGCTTAAATTGTGATGAAAAAAAGGAGAATATGAATTATGATTTTTCTTTGCATCTTTGACAGTGAATAACACCATGCTAATAATGACCAGACATGAAACTGCGACTGATCTCGTTCAGTACCTTCTTGACATCATGTGTACAAAAAATCTAAGGAAATTAATAAAGGGAAGATGATTAAACAGAAGGTTCTGTAGATACAGTACTGAATTCTCCCATCCGGACCAATGCAATTTGAAATATTATTATAGAATATAGAATAGGAGGCTTATAAATTACCTTATTATAGCCAATTCGCACATTTATATATATATATATATATACATATATCATCTTTCAAATGCCCGAGTTCAATTTGGATTTAGTATCACCAGGCGTGCATAAGAACAGATAATGATATCTACTGTACTTTTTTATTTTCACCACAGTGCAACCATTTTGAAACTAATTTCAGATCTAATTGTTGCTACATGCTAACAATAGGGAGGAGAAACTAACTGCGTTTCAATATTTGTCAAAAACGTTACCTTTTGTGGCTTATTATCCCGAATACTAACAGTTATTGATATAATTCATACAGAACTCTGAACCTGTCTCTCTCTTCAACATGGACGGTCGCATTTTACGTAGCTCCCGTAACCAACGCAACAGCCAACGCAACAGAGCAACAACAAAGTACTTTGCGCATTTTCTACTTTCCCTCCTGTGGATTATGGATTTGTACCTGAATTCACAACTCAAGCAGCAACTCCAGACAGAAGTGGAGGGTAGCGAAAACGTAAATCAACAGTCCCATTGCGACTTCTACTTGTTAACGGGCACGGAGAGGAAACATCCACCCTTCGGAGCCTCGGCGATCCACGCAGTACTTACTGCAAATCCGGAACGAAAGAAATTACCCCCGGCAGGCAAGTGTAATAAGAGATCAATGTTTTTATTATATCTGCTCATGTCGGGTGACATACATCAGAACCCTGGTCCCGTAATGACACGGAACCAGAGACTACAGCAAGAAGCGATGGAGGTTCCCATCGCGACCAACAGCATCAACAACGCAACCTGTGGCTACATCTACTGCGCGGACGGCAACGCTTCCCCAATGACGCCGCAGCAGACGAGCACACGTGAGGCAGTGACGAGAGGAGGTGAACCGAGGGTCGAAACCATGACGACCATCTCGACGCGGGATGTAAACATCTCAACGCCCGATAGCCGGCTAGCTAGCAGAGCTAACAACAAAAACAACCAGGAACGAGTCCTTTGTTGTCCCAGCACGGCGCGGGACCCGACACCCCCCTCCCCCCTTCTTTGTTGTTCCAACACGGCGCGGGACCCGACGCCCCCCCCCCCCCTTCCCACCCATAACAACACAGAGGAACAGATCACAAACGGACAATACTTCGAACCTGCCAACATAAATGAAATAACCAACGCCAATGGACTGAACATTTTTCACATTAACATTAACAGCTTAAAAAACAAATTGGATGAAATCAAGCAAATATTCATAAATGGTAAGGCAAACATACTGTGCTTCTCAGAAACTAAGCTCGACGATTCTGTAAAAGATCCAGAGATAGAGATTGAGAACTACTCAATAATCAGGAATGATAGGAACAAACATGGAGGTGGTGTCTGTATGTACATACACAAGGACACCAAATTCATCAACAGAAATGACCTGAATCATAAATCAATTGAAACTGTATGGGTGGAAATCCTATTCGAAAGGGCGAAATCCCTACTGGTTGGCACAGTCTACAGGCCGCCAGATCATAGTGGCTTTTATGATACAATGGATGGGTGTTTAGCTGGAGTTGAGGATGTAGACAAAATTCTTATTGGAGACTGGAACACGGATATGCAACGAAAAGATGCACCCGTCTTCAAGGCCTTCAGTAGGTTTTGTGATCTGCATGGCCTCAGCCAGCTAATCACCCAACCCACACGTGTATGTGAATCAACTCAGACTACCATTGACCTCATTCTGACCTCCGACAAGTCCAAGATCTCAAATAAAGGGGTTATAGCATGTGGGTTAAGTGATCATTATATGATATTCTGTACCCGAAAAAAACTAAAACAAAAGGCTGGCTGCCACAAAACAGTCACATCTAGAGACCTCAAAACCTACTCTAGCGAGGCCTTCAACCTTGAACTGGAGAGTCTGGACTGGTCAGATGAACTCAATGGTACACTGGTTGACGAAACATGGCTTGGTTTCAAAACCAAATTCTCAGCAATACTAAACGACATGGCCCCCCTAAGAACCACCAGGGTAAAAAATCGCGCTGAGCCGTGGATGCACTCCGAAATACTGGCCGCTATGAAAACCAGAGACAAAAAATGCTCTGAGTTTCGTAAAAGTCAGTCAAAGCTTACTAAAAGCACGAGCAGTGAACTCCAAGCCCACGTGACTGAACTCAAACTAGAAAGAAACAGACTAAGAAACGACGTAAACTCCATGATCAAAACTGCAAAAAAGAATTTCATCAATGACAAAACTGAGGAAAACAAAAACAAACCACGTGAACTTTGGAAATTACTCAATAATCAACTAGGATGCAGTAAAAAACTTAAAACCAGATTCTCAAACATAAACATAAAAACTGACAACACGCTCATCACAGACAAGCTGGATGTAGCCAATTACTTAAACATTTTCTTCACAAACATAGCCACAACACTGGTAAACAAACTACCCTCCCACTCAGGGCTTTATGGGGTAGAACACATAGTAGCTTTCTACAAAAACCTAGGGGTCCGCAAGGACGACTTCAAGCTGGAAATGGTAACAACAGATGAGGTACTCAATAAACTGAGCGCCCTCCAACCTAACAAGGCCACTGGCCATGACAACATCCCCTCCAAATTCCTCAGAGACTCAGCAGCCGCCATCACACCAATCATCACACACATAATAAACCTCTCCATAAAACAGGGACACGTCCCCAAGGACTTCAAAATTGCGAGGGTGACCCCTCTGCACAAAAAGGGCAGCAAATTAGACCCAGGCAACTACCGCCCTGTTTCTATTCTCACCTCCATCTCGAAAGTCATGGAAAAAATAGTCTACGAACAGGTCGAAAAGTACCTAGCGGAAAAAAATCTAATCTACGAATTCCAATCTGGCTTCAGAACATCCCACTCCACTGACACATGCCTTCTCTATTTGAATGACCACATCAAACAAGAGGTGGACGCAGGCAAATACTGCGGCATGGTCATGCTGGACCTACAAAAGGCCTTTGACACGGTCAATCACTCCATTCTGATTGACAAGCTAAAAGCAATTGGTTTTGATAGTCTATCAGTGAGCTGGATGCAATCCTACCTTGAGGGGAGGGAACAGATGGTGGAGGTAAACGGTACCCTATCCCCCCCCCTCACAGTGAGCTGTGGTGTTCCACAAGGAAGCATACTAGGACCGCTACTGTTCCTAATTTATGCAAATGACATGTCGTCAGCTTGTGACTGCAACTTGTTCCTGTTTGCGGACGACTCAGCCCTGCTGGTCTCTGACAAGAACAAGTTACAGGTTGAAAAAACCCTCAGCTCGGAACTAGGCAGAATCTGCATATGGCTCGCTGATAACAAACTATCATTACACATGGGCAAAACAGAGTCCATTCTCTTCGGTTCAAATAACAAACTCAGCAAGACCGACGGCTTCTCAGTTACAGTGGGTGACAATATTGTCACAAGGAAAGATGAAATTACCTACCTGGGGTCCATCCTAGAGGCTAATCTCTCCTGTGACAAAATGGCATCCAATGTAATAAAAAAAGTCAACCAACGAACTCGATTCTTGTACCGGATCTCCTCTCTGGTAAACAAGAACACCCTGAAGACTCTGGCAGGAGCACTCATTCAGGGGTACTACGACTATGCTTGCACCTCATGGTACCAAAGCACCTCAAAGGCGCTAAAAACAAAATTACAAACATCTCAAAACAAACTGGTCAGACTACTGCTTGACCTTACTCCTAGAACCCACCTCACCCCTGCCCACTTCGACAACCTAGGATGGCTTAGAGTAGACGACAGAGTACAACAACTTGCAATGGGCCTGGTCTACAAGATACACTACACGACCAAGGTACCCATGTACATGTCAAAATACTTCCCAAAGGTCAGTGAATACCACGATCACAACACCAGAGGGAGCTCCACAAATCATGTCAAACCCAGATTCGGCTCAAATAAGGGACTAAACACGTTTCGCAATTATGCCACATCAATGTGGAACGCCCTACCCAAAGCTGTAAAGGAATGTGGATCACTACCCACTTTCAAAACCTCTCTCAAGGGACACCTACGGGAGACTGCAATTCAACACTGGCCCCTGTAAATATCCTAACCCAATCATTCCAACCCCCTCCAATGTACAGTCATTTACCTAGTATGGTTTTGTCAATAGTTCAATGTACAATTGTGTTTGTTTGTACAGTGTCTCCTCCCCCCCCCCTCAATGTACAGTGTTACTTGTTTATACAGTGTGCCCCCCGCCCCCCCAACCACCTCCAATGTAAATTACCCAGTATGGTTGTCAATATCCCAATGTACCCAACCCCCCCCACCCAACCTCCAATGTACAGTTTCTACGTCAAATGTATATACTCCCTTTTCTTGACTCCTTCTGTATCACAAACAGTACTGTATTTGCAAATCTGGTATGTCATAAATGTATAGATGTAGCAGTACTGACTATCTGTATGTCATGTATGTCATATATGTCTATATGAATTGAAAATGGGGGACCCTGATGGAAACAAGACAAACGTCTTTCTCAGGTCTGCATCCCCTTAACAATTGTATGTATTGAGCCGTACTGTATTGTACCCATTCTGCAATCTGTTAAATAAAGTTTTCATTCATTTCATTCATTCATAGAATCTTCCAGGACGTGTAGTTCTGAAAGATTCCAACGCTGATCAACAGCTATGCATGTCCTCTACAAAATGGCCACAAAAAGACTACAATTCCCATGGTTAAAAATATCCAAAATGGTCGCCCTCGCGACTAGACTCTTCCAAATCGAAAAGTTAAATCTATCTAATGACACTTAACCTATTGCTAAACTAACGTATTGATGATAATATACATTCTACATGCTGTTGTGACATGTTAGTGATGTTAATACTTGAATACGTTTGAAATTTAAATCGCTAATTTTATACAACAGTCAAAAAAATATTGATTTATGACCAGATGTCATTTTCGGGACCGGTACCGGTCCCGTCGGGTGGAACAGGTTTGGTTATATCTGGTACAAGGTTTTGTTTATGGAATAAACAAAGTTTTTCCAAGAAAGGTACCACGTTTGCCAGTGTCGAATTCTTCTGATTACGGATTGCATTAACAGGGGTTGATGCAGTGTGAGACAGCTAATGAGATATCCAAGTAAAATGACAACGCGGAGGCCAGTCACGGAACAGCAGGTGATGAGTGAGAGAAATTATTGAAGGCTAGAAACACTGTTATCTTTCAGCGGGATAGGGTGCACCACCAACCCGTGCATATATTATAATAATAATATTGCTTAGTCTAACTCTCAGTTGTCACATGAATAGAACAAAGGCTGACCACATGATGTAATAATAATAATGATAATAGGCTACACGTTTTATGTCCAATTAAAATAACATGCACCATGAGAAAACGCTAAAACTACCAACCCGTGGGAATATTGCTTAGTCTAACTCTCAGTTGTGCATGAATAGAACAAAGGCTGACCACATATTATAATAATAATAATAATAATAATAATAATAAGCTACATGTTTTTATATCTAATCAAAATAAATTGTCCTCTCCTATCGGTTGCCCCGTTACCAACAAGGTATGCCCTACATTTTCGAAAGCCTATCTTAACTAATCATTGTGAGTCAAGTTGATGCATTTGTATTTTTCTTTGCGTGTGTGCACCTTTGGAGACTCTATTCTATCCATGCAGCTGCGTCTCCATCAGTGATGCCACTAACGCGTTACTAAGTAACGCCTTACAGTAATCTGATTACTTTCCCCCGAAAATAGTAATCGAACGCGTTAATCTTTAAAAGCCAGTAATCTGATTGCAGTTACTTGTCCAAGTGGCTGTGCGTTACTATTTCATTACTATCTCATCATAAATTCATAATGCAGGCGGAATGCAGTATTTTATTTCGTTTTAGACAGTCAAAAATATACGTTTGGAGCTGTATTTCCTTGTATTGGGGGAGTGACGTCACAGCACGCAACATCACGTTGTTCCATGCTGGTGGGCGCGGCTGTTGTTATTATTATCAGGCTCACCAAAACTAGCGAGCTAGCAGGGAGACGTTCACGCTGGTAACGCTTTCTTGCAAACAACAAACAAACAAACAAACAAACACTATGCGGAGGAAACAAAATACTGTCTACCGCATCTGGAATATACAGCACAGCACGACCAAACGGATAGAAAAAACCAAACCCGAAGCATCGACTTCTGGATTTCTTTACTGGATTTAAACCATAGTGCAGGTATGTTCCACCTTTGAGTTAAACATCTTTTGCATTGCACTATTCATGAACATGGAACACCATACTCACACACACCTCCAATGTACAGCCCCACCCCACCTACCCAACCTTCCCCAATGCACAGTTTCTATGTCAAATGTATATACACTCTTTTTCTGGATTTTTTTAGTATCACAAACAGTACTGCATTTGAAAATCTGGTATGTCATAAATGTATAGATGTAGCAGTACTGTCTATCTGTATGTCGTGTGTGTCATATGATGAATTGAAAATGGGGGACCCTGATGGAAACAAGACGAAAGTCTCTCAGGTCTGCATCCTCTTAACAATTGTATGTATTGAGCCGTACTGTACTGTACCCATTCTGCAATCTGTTAATAAACTTTTCAATCAATCAATCAATCAATACTGCAGTATGTAGGTTGTCAGTAGCACACAATAATAAATAATAATAATAATAATAATAATAATAATAATAATAATAATAATAATAATAATAGCATAGGAGGAGCAGTACCGTTTAATAGACTGTTTTTTAAGAGCATGAGCTTCAGATACTGGATAGACCTTCAAACATAAAGAACATTTTCTTGAAGTATAACACTCCAACCCATCAAGTGCTCCTGTGGAACGGCTTTTTAGTCTGGGAGGGTTGGTGCTCACGCCTAGAAGGAACAGACTTTCTGACAAGAGGTTTGAGAAGATTCTGTTACTGAGATATAATCACTGGTTTACTCACCCCTCTCCCCTGTTTCACTAGGAACATTAGAACCATATCTGAATAGGGCAGGCCTCAAAGGTAGGCTACATATCAGCCTACATGTGGTGTTATTGACCATTTATCTTTTGTGAAATCTATAGATATATAGATAGGCCTACCTGCCCTATTAGTACATTTTACTCAAACTGAGTACATTTTACAATTTTTTTTTGTCATTCTTATGTTGTGGCAGCAGCAGGGACGACGACTTCGTAACCTAGTTACTTTCAAAGTAACTAAGTTACTCTGATAATCAAGTAATCAGTAAAGTAACTAAGATTACTTTTTAAAGGAGTAATCAGTAATCAGTAATCAGATTACTTTTACAAGTAATCTGTGGCATCACTGGTCTCCATCTATCAGACTCGGGAATGTGGCATCACTGCATTCTGTCTGAACACATGGGGAAGAAGAACTGCTCTTCAAAATCCAAAGTATACCACCTCATCAGTGAGGCATGGTGATGGTAGTGTTATGGTGTGGGCATGAATGGCGGCATGGATGGCTGCATGGATGGAATTCCGGGCAATATTATCTGCTCATATTCAGCCAAATGCTGTAGAACTCATTGGGCGGATGGACAATGACCCAAAGCATAGTGCGAAAGCAACCAAAGAGTTGGAATGTTATGCAATGAGACATCTGACTTAATCAGTCAAAGATATGGTAAATTATGACAGTGAAATCGCATATCAAACACAAATTCTCAGACCATTTGCTGAACTGTAGTGTGCACAATACATGCACTACATACATGTATTTTGGAAAGTGGCTTCTTTTTTTTCTGGGCCATCTTGGATTTTCACTGGGAATGAGATGAAGATTTTCTAGCAAGGTTTTACTCTTGCACATTTGTCTGTTTCATGGTGAAAAACATCTAATTCAACACTCCAATTGTTGAAATAAGCCTGCTCTATCAGATTCTATGAAGGAAATGGCATTTCGGTATAAATGGTATAATTGGCCAACTTTCTTTAAGTAAACCCAAGAGAACCTTCATGCCAACTTTGGTGCTTGTAGCCACATGTGAACGATTCTGCCAAATCTTAGCCATCTGCGTAGCTATTCAAAGTGTACTGCGGCACACGTACACAGCCCTTCCCTCAGCGCAAGGCTTTTTAGAATGACTCAGCTGCCACTTCTTCACCTGGATTCCAATAGTGAAGGTCAGTCCTCTTTTGTTTTCATCATTTCTCTCATTATTCAGGAATGTCCACCATGCACATTCTAAGTCTACGTTTCCTCTCCTCTCTTCCTCGCTCACCCGAAACTCCCACCCATCCCTCTCCTTCATTATTGTAGAGGAATTTAGCCCGGATCAAGGATGTACTCAGTCAAATATAGACTTAGTTAACAGAGGTTTATTAAACTCAACTCAGCTGCCGTACAGCGCATGACTGGATAGCGTCCTAATTCAGCACATCCTCAGTTCCCCACACACACTCGCAGGTCACTCCAGCTCGGAGGCTGGACTGAGTGGATAAGAGCCACATCCATAAATAAATAAAGATTCATTTAAATCTTTCAAAAATGTTCTTATGTACCCCAGTTGCTATTGCATGTATTGTACATATATGTTTTATTACAGGCATATGTACATACATACCAACTATTCGCCTGTTTTATTCTCCACCCATAGTTCATCCATAGCAACACTATATTATCACCGACATCCAAGTTGGGGGATCCCCCTTTGAACGGCCCATCTAAGATTTCTCTCCTCCACTGTGATGCTTTTTTCCTATTGCTAGGTTTTTAGTGAGTTTTTCCTTACCTTCGCTGGGGAATGTCTGGGAGTGTTGCATATTTGGATTTTATGGTGGATTTTGTTCTTGATTTATTGTGATGTTTCTTCTTGACTTTTTTAACAAAGACTTGTCCAGCCCATGGGGACATTACCTTGTGATTTCGGGCTTTACAAATAAATTTGATTTGATCCAACCTTTCCCCTCCTTAGCTTCACACCCGCAGGTCAACTCTGGACCAAGTGACTACATATTGCATGACCCCCTCAGAATGCATCCTCGCCAAATAGCTACTTCCTGTCTTTACTCCTACTAAGCAATTCTATTTTGCTTAAATAAACGTTCTAGCTAACTATTGTGTATGAACTAGTGAAACAGAATCACAACTTAACCTCTTCCACTCAACACATTCTGATAACCATCTTTCATTGGCTTTATGGGTTAACTTTTAGCTTTATCATATGAGACTAGATATCCCAAGGGATCCATAGATACCAAGCATGTCATGCTAGCTCATGGGGAAAGGCCTTCTTCATCTGCTCAGTGTGTGTGTGACCGTTATCGATGGCCGTTTTTACTCAACAAATTTGCTGGGATGCACTGGCCCATAGCACTCACCTTATGTGTATTTCTCCATCGGTGTGTCATTATCCGGAATGATAAAAGTTTCTTATTCTAAAAAAAGTTGTCTGTGCATCGCTGTTTGAGTTGAGAAGCGGCTTGTGTAGCATAATCAGACTCTTGTTATGCAGAATTTGTCATATGAGGCGTTATATGCATAACACTCTGGTACTCTTGCAATGAGTTGGACGGAAGTTAAGATGCTAAACTGCTAATCTAGTTTATAATCTAATCTGAAGAGAGAGGAGTAACTGTACTACTCCTGTGTGCAGGTTACCTTTGATGACAGTGAGCACGGTGTGAGGTTGATCCAGGGAGATGGCCAGGCCCAGGGCCTTCAGATACTTCTTCTCATGGAGCAGGTTGGACAACTCCTGCTGCCTACAGACACAAACACAGTACTTTAAAAAGGCAAAGGCTGTGGCATTTAACACAGCGCTTCCTGGTAGCTCAGAGTAGTGGTGGTGGTGGTGACGAGTGTGAAAACAATACTGTATACAAGAGGTCAAGCGGATAGGAGAAATTCTAATCTACGTCTGGTTCAAGTGTGGTGGATGCCGGAGGAAATAATTTGCTTGGTCCATACTTGGATCCCGTAATGAGTGCCACGAGACACAGACTACGTAGATATTTATACAGGACAGGAAAAGGGTGGGGCCAGGTGACCAGGTCACACCGGAAGGGGGGGGGGGTGTTAGGGAAGGTGGGGGCTCAAGGGAGACTGGTACTATAGTAGGTGTGGGGGAGGGTGACAAAATGGGAGAGGGGGGGATACATACAATTTCCACTACACAAGCTTCCGTCTAAAGTGAGTGAGTCATCGACGTCACCGTACCCTTATGGTGAACATCCAGAACTTTTCCTTTTTAACTTTTAACTGCTTGATTTTTTAAGCAGTTAAAAAAAAGTTATACAATCACTCAATAAGGGACAGAAGATAAAGAAGGACAAGCTCACAAAACACAACACACCATCCGCTAACGTCCTACCCGACAGCACCCTGACCGCAGACCAACACAACCCAGCACCCGACACAGCATGCCACGATAGCACACGCCAAACACCAAGCGGCATCGCCACAAAGCCCGACAGATATTATTGTTAGCATCTACTGCTACATTTTCTAATGTTTAAGTAATCTGTCAGGCCTTATGAGTAGGACACTGCCACACCAGACACCACTCAGCGCATGCCAGATGTTACCAGCCGCCATGACACACCACGTCAGTGTATGACGCTAGTCTATGAAAGTGTACCACCAAGCAAAGAGTGTACCCACCATCCCCCAGTCATACGGCTATCAACTGAACCATCCCTCTACCCTGGATCAACAAAAACATTAAAGATAAAACAAATAATAAATAAAAGAAAGGACACAAAAAGAAACCATAAACCATTCATAACTTTGAGATAATCTCACACTCATCAGCATGCCTGCCACGGTATGCATGTGCAGACTGAGCACACACTCACTCACATAGAGCCATGACCTATATGACCTATGCTAGGTGTGACCTCTGGCCTAGCGAGGGCCATCTCTGGTCTAACAAAGCCTTCCCGAATTGTATCTATATAACTGGGCTACAGGCAGACAGTTTGGACAGTAGGAAGGGTTGCACACAGTTCAGAGTGATTCAGGTGTGACCTCTGAGGGATGCTTTTCTAGCCGCTTAAGTGGACAAACATGGGGGAGGGTTTACACAAATCTACACCGTGGCGTCTAATCAATCTTCAGTAGAAGCTAGAACTGAATGGCGCTCCGAAAAGAATCAACAACATTTCGAGCCCTCATGGCCATGGGTCATCAGCATGTGTGCCTGACTAAGGACCCTGTGAGGGCTTGAAATGTTGTTGATTTTCTTCGGAGCGCCATTCAGTGACGAGTTCTAGATTGAAACCATGGAATAGAATTGACAAAGTTCATATACATTTTTCCTCATCAAATTCCATGTTATATAATGCAACTTCATGACAGAGACCTATCCGTGTTAATTTTTCAAGTTAAAATAGTTTGACATTGTTATTACACGTGATTCGGATATGGCGTGACACAGAAAAAATTTACTAACCAACATAAATGGCATATTCATTCTCCCCTATTTAATAACAACTCACTCCTTATTGCACGACACACCTACCAGATTTACCAAATGGGAAAAGAAGGGCATACATACATTGGGGGATGTCTTCAACGACCAGGGTTTTTGCAGCTTTAAAGCTATATCTAACAAATTTAACCTCACCAAATCCACTTTTTATTTCCATCTACAATTAAGAGCAGCTTTAAGGGCTCATAGAGTTCCATTAAAGGTGCCACTTGAGCACCACAGATATCACAAATTATTTTACGGAAAGGAGACATCGAGAGGCTTTGTCTCTGATTTTTATCGACACTTACTTACGTCCTCATATGAGGTCCTTCCTCTAGACTTAGTCTGGAGGAAGGATATACCAAACTTGGAAGTAGATTTTGATTGGGATGAAGTTTGGGCAAACGTTCGGCTCTCATCACGCAACCCGGATCATCAACAGATTAATCTTAATTTTATTCATAGGATTTACTTAACCCCTAGACGTTTGCACCTAATGGGGCTTAAACAAGACTCTCGATGCTCCTTATGTTTAAACGGTGATATTGGTACATTTATGCATATGTATTGGGTATGCCCTCCTGTTAAGATAGTCTGGGAAGAAATAACCACGCAATTATCAGAATTTGTATTTCTGACCATACCTGTACTGCCTTCTGTATTGTTGTTGAATGATGTTTCTCAGTTAGCAGCCTCTATACAGGTAAAGAGACTAATTTTGTCCAGTCTTACGGGAGATAAAAAGCTGATAGCATCACGCTTGATTCAACCGGACAAAATGTGCTGGAAGGTATGGGTTCTTACCTATCTCGATGTGATTTATCTAGAGATATCTACCACAAGAATTTTAGGTGTTAATGAAGCCAGCATAGCAATCTGGTTAGATGTGGTGGAGAGGATAAAGGTTAGTATATGAATGTGTAATTCCTGGTGTTAAGCGTAATAATGGATGGTTTGTCCAAGAGGGGGTCCTGGGGGGGGGGGGGGGGGCGAGCAAGAGCATATGTATTGTATTGTTTTTATTATGGGTAAATCTTTTAATCTACATTTATTCTGATTTAAGTACTGGACTGTCATTATTGTTATTATTATGTCAATCATAGTCCTGTGATTTACTGTGGATTTCTACTGTTTATGTATTGTGTGTCTGGTTTTATGTATAAAAAAAAATAAATAAATAAAAAAGGGTAAATAAAAAAACAGTTGTAAAAAAAAAAAAAAAAAAAAAAAGGAGATTTGACGGATAGTTACTTTGAATTTTATTTATCCTTTATTTACAGTATCCAGGAATGTCAAGCTACAAGCTACACCTATTATCGTAGGCTTGTGTATTCAGAAAATCATTAAAGTGATTCTGCCAAAAGAAAATCCATGACATTTCAAAAACCTTTTGGATATGTATCATTTTCCATACGTTTTCTCGGCCTGAGAAGATTTCTTTATGACCATATGAACCCTGAATTGAACCTTTTTCCAGAACAGTATTTAGTGTTCTAACTAGTGCTGTCAGGCAATTAAATTTTTTTATCTAATTAATTACAGGATTTGTAATTAATTAATCTAATTAATCGCATTTTAATCGCATAACCATTTTATGCCTGATATTCTATAATCATATTTCAAATAGCATGTGTCCGGATGGCAGAATTCAGTACTGTATCTACAAAACCTTCTGTTTAATCATCTTCCACCGATTAATTTGCTTAGTTTTTTCAGGTCTGGTCAATTTGAGCATGGTGTTATTCACAGTCAAAGATAACATTTTTTTTATTGATATTCTCATTTGGTTCATTAGGCCTACAATTTACTCAAAATAAAATGTTCATTCAATCAATCACCACGCAGATTGATTGATTGAATGAAAATGTATTAACAGATTGCAGAATGGGTACAATACAGTATGGCTCAATACACACAACTGTTAAGGGGATGCAGACCAGAGAAAGACTTTCGTCTTGTTTACATCAGGGTCCCCCATTTTCAATTCATAATGAATTGTAACTAAGGGTGCAACTTGCACCGTGCAATCCATTCTTTGTGGATCTAGCCCACAGTATTTCTGACACTGGGAATACATTCCCTGAGATCCATAGATGTCCCTAGAATCAGATACCAAGAACATGCAAATGGACCATATTAAAAAAAGTCTGTAAATATGTATTATACGTTCTTATGGAATGAATGATACAAAAAAAAATAATAAAAAAAAAAAATATATATATATATATATATTTGTTTTGTAATACATTTTTAGTTAATTTTCATAACGTGATCATTTGCTGTGTAATTAATTAATCTAATTAACGCGATAAACTGACAGCCCTAGTTCTAACGTAATCTACTCTGGAGCAGAGCACGTACGCAACAGAGCTAAGTATCGTCTACCTGACACGTCTGACTGATTATCAGTAGGAAAGATGTTGCTGGAACTCACTTGAGTATCTGGTCTTCCTGCTTGGCCTGCTCCTCAGCCAGCTCCACCTCGGTCACATCCTAGAGGGCAGAGACAAGACGCATGAAGCTTAGTTTATGTCAGTGTCCTATGTGTCTAAGCTGTGAGTCAGGCCACCTACCGTAAATGGAGCTACTGATTAGGTGATGCAGGTAGATTTGGAAAGACAACTCATTGTTCAAGAGATCGTTAGCACTTACTTGAGGCCTAAGCTAATGTTATGGTCTGCGAGACAGCGGATAGTTTATTTTATAGAATTAACACTGCCCTGGGAGGATTCAGTGGAGGAGGCTTGTGAAAGGAATACGCTTAGGTATGCAGATTTGTCAGCAGAAACTGAACAGTGAGGATGCAAAGCTAGGGTTTGTCCGGTAGAAATAGGATGCAGAGGGTTTATAACACACAATCACCTTCATCATTATTGGAAGACTTGGGGATACGTCTGTGGAGTTTTCGAAAGGGGGTAAATGAGATGTGGGAAGAAGCATTGAAACGCGGTCAGTGGGGCGGCTGATTGGCGCAGTGGGCAAGGCGCTCGCCTCTAACGCAGGAGACGCTGGGTTCGAGCCCAGCTCTCGGCGTTGCTACCGGCTGGCCGGTCGTTCATACTAACACAATTGGCAAGTGTTAGAGGGTGGGAAAGCCGGTGGGTGGGGATTTGACGTTGTGGACAGCCACTCCTACAGGTCGGTTTGGTGACGCCGGTGCGACGGAAGCAGGAAGTGACAGGGGCAGCGTGAGCCTCCCACACGTTACTCCTCGCCACTGAGAGTTCGAGTTGCTGCTTCGAAAAGATGCGACAGGCTGCCTCCTCGTGTACCGGAGGGGACACGTGATGCAAGGCTTCTATCCTCACTACAGCCGACCAGTGGGAAGCATAGTCTAGCAACGTGCAAGACAGGGGAGGGAAGAATTGGATATACGAAATTAGGATGGGAGAAAAATAGAAAATGGGGAGAAAAAGTGGATAAAAAAAAGAAGAAAGGCGGTCAGTGGATTTGGTTGAGGAAAAATAATGTTAGCTGGGGGCCAATGTAAACAAAGGGTAAGAGTATTCCTTTTCTCCTCTGTTATTTATGTTTCATGTATGATATGGTTATCTGGAATAGTTCTGTTTTCGACACAAGGATAGGATAACACAAGGCAATTCTCCATGTGGGTATCATGGACAATGAGAGCTAACATGGATGGTTCTGGAACTAACTGTTGAGCCTTCCTGAGGTGTCATGGGTCTAACTTAACAAAACATTGGTGAATAACCCTGGTCATATGCTGCTCTGATTGCCTTTCTATCTCCATGTCGGGCTGTGGTGCCATTAGGGGCCCTGTGGTACAGTAGGCTACAGTGTGTAGCATCGGCATAGTCACCTGGAGCTCGCTTTAATACCTGGAGCTCGCTTTAGGGGGCAATGCTGTATGGGGGCCGATATGGGCCATGAGATTTCTTCATTGAGTGCTTATCCTTATCATTAGGGCACAAGTATCTCTTAAAAATATTGTGTCTGACAAGAACATCTACAGCCTGAGCCAAATGTCATGAACATAGTAACCGTTTGGGTAAATAAATCTCACAGTAACTAGCATGATATAATTGTGGTACAAAGTAATATTGTGATGTATTTATGGCCTACTGCAGTCAAATAAATATAGGGGAAACACTGGGGTATTTAGCGACGTGAGAGTTACAGAGGTCAGTTTCATGCTAACTGAATGGTATTAACCATGTAGGACATGCTAGAGATTCTGGTGCTTTTTTTTCTTCTTTTCATCTCTCTCTCCATCCTCTATTTGACCTGGTGACAGTTAAGTGAGGTCTACCGACCGTCCAGATGGTGATGTTGGAATCCGCCGAGCCAGTCACCATCTTGTCGTCATTGCGACTGCCGTGGAGACCCCACACTTTGTCCTGGTGGGCGTCCAGAGTTTTCACACACTCGTTGGTCTTGATGGTCCACAGCTTGACCAGGCCATCTGAGCCACTGAGGAGAGAAGAGGGTGCAGGATTAGGATCATATGTTTATTATACTTATACTAATCAAGTCGAGGGAATTGAAAAAGGAAACAGAGTGGATGTTGAAATCTAAAGAATCTCTTGGTGAAGCTCGAAATGCTAAAAAATATTAAGATCAGGTGAAAATGTATTGGCATCATATAGCACAAGTACAGTACAACGAAAATAAGTTTGGCATCCAACCAGAGTGCAACGGTAACAGTGCAATAACAATATAGTGTAACAAGTTATTCAACTTGAATATATATAAATTAGTAATAATGATATTCTGATGTATGTACAATGTTACATTATTATTTACAGTGATATATGTATACATACACTATGGTAGTACTGGCCAGTGGTATAACTAGTACAAATAGGTAAGGGATATATAGTATATACAGATATGTAAACAGGAATATATGCAGTTACATTCAGACAGGTGTAGATAAATATATATACTGTAAATAGTATACAGTATTATTGTACATGATTATCATACAGAGTTATATGGGTAGACTATAGTTTGCGGTAGGTAGTTAATAGTTATGATTACATTGTAGGCAGTTGTAGACAGTGAGGGCAGTAGATTGATATAAATTCAGTATAGGCAACAGAAATGCTCAAGAATATGACAATTAATGTGGAGAATGTATTGAATGTATTAGGTCAGTGTGGAGGCGTACCTGGTAAGCAGCTGAGTCCCTCGACTTACAAAGATGACCTTCAAGACGGATGCGTCATGACCTTCGAACGTCTAGACAGATGAAACAAAATCAGACCAATGTTACTTCAAAGTCAAAAGCTATACTTTCATTCACAAGACTAAAACACTGGCCAGGTGCCTGAAAAAGACATGGTTTATGATCAAAACTAAATAAAAAAGAATAGTCAGCTAGATATGTTTGGAGTGTTCCCATAAACATTCCTTCACGTGGTCAGAACATGGCTTGATTATGAATAAATAGCAGTAATGTGTCAAAACGCAGGGAATCGGTAAATGGAAAACGTTCACATACTACAACTCATCTCAGCGTACTTCCTCATCACTTTGGATAGAGGTAAGACTGCCGATTCTCGACAGGTTCTACTAAAGCGAAATATCCCTTTTAAGCTATAATTAGCGGTGAGTACCTGCTAACCAAATATAGCAAACAAAAACCCAATGCCTGTCCACGCCCCGAGTGACATGCCTCACCTTGAGGCAGCTGAAGTCTTGCAGGCTCCAGAGCTTGGAGGTGCCGTCGGCTGAGGAGGTGGCCAGCACCTGGTCGGCGGGGGAGAAGCAGGCGGACCAGACCCCACGGCGGTGGCCCCGGAAGACCCCCAGCAGGGCCAGGTCCCCTCCCGCTAGGGACCACAGCTTGGCCGTGTGGTCCTGGGAGCCCGACGCCAGCAACTTGTCATTGGGTGACACCGCCACGCTGTTCACATCCTTGGGAGGTGGAGGGGAGGGGAGGGGTGGTGGTGAGAGAGAAATAGAAAGAAAGAGCATTGGATTGAGTATTTGTGAATATGAATAAATTAGAGTTAAGAAATGGGAGCTTGCGCACAAAGCACACACACACCCGCCCACATACACACTTCTCCTAAATTAATTTTTATTTTATATGTAGGACAACCTGAAGTCCTGAACCCATAATTTTTTTTTATTACTGCCAGGTATTGTTAGTTAACTTGCAATATCATTTGAGATTTTAAACAGGAACCGCCCAATTTAAGAATTCATACATGTTATTCCTATGCTTTTTAATACAGTCCAAAAGTATTAGTGAATAGGAACAACTCTCTCCCAGATCAGAGTATCAGGTATAAAGCACCATAGACAATGAATTGCGAAGGATGGTAAAGATGACACTGAGAACACCCAGGGGAATGTTCTAAGTATACGGATACATTTTCTGCATCAGAACTGAGAACACAATGGAATAAAGCTGACTTGGTTTATATAACAAACATTCTGTGGCTCCCATTCATCGTCAATGAAGCAGCACCAGACTTAAGATACCCGATGATGACATCACAAGTTAGGAGACTTTTCCCTCCCTGGTTTCTGGCTTTGTGAGAATTCTTCATGTTATCATATGTTGACTGTCCTAGACCAGAGGAATAACTCACTCTCATGTTATCATATGTTGACTGTCATAGACCAGAGGAATAACTCACTCTCATGTTATCATATGTTGACTGCCCTAGACCAGAGGAATAACTCACTCTCATGTTATCATATGTTGACTGCCCTAGACCAGAAGAATAACTCACTCTCATGTTATCATATGTTGACTGTCATAGACCAGAGGAATAACTCACTCTCATGTTATCATATGTTGACTGCCCTAGACCAGAGGAATAACTCACTCTCATGTTATCATATGTTGACTGCCCTAGACCAGAGGAATAACTCACTCTCATGTTATCATATGTTGACTGCCCTAGACCAGAAGAATAACTCACTCTCATGTTATCATATGTTGACTGCCCTAGACCAGAAGAATAACTCACTCTCATGTTATCATATGTTGACTGTCATAGACCAGAGGAATAACTCACTCTCATGTTATCATATGTTGACTGTCATAGACCAGAGGAATAACTCACTCTCATGTTATCATATGTTGACTGCCCTAGACCAGACGAATAAATCACACTCATGTTATCATATGTCGACACGTTTCTTAAATCGGGTGGCATTCCCCTTTAAGTCTGGACTTCCTTGTGATGGTGGTTGAAACATTAACACTCTACACTCATTGTGTAAAAGGTGCAATGTAGATGTAGTGTTGTTTCAGTGTTCAGCCTTTTAGCTAGGGCTGGGCGATATGGCCTAAATATGATATCACGATAATTTCTGACCTTTCGGCGATACACGATACACATCACGATGTTTTTCTTTTTTCCCCCAAACAATTCATTATGAGGCTTACCAATACAGTATTTGAGTTTGCAAGCTAACATTAAAGACAAAATAAAATACCCATGCATTTAGCATTTTTATATTATATATTAGATTTAGATTATTGGATTATTAGATTATATATTGCATATATTTAGCAATGAGATATTATATGATTTAGATATGAAATATGATGAATTGAAAATGGGGGACCCTGATGTAAACAAGACAAAAGTCTTTTTCTGGTCTGCATCCCCTTAAAGGGGAACTATCTTATAAATGGCCTTTTTGAGTGTTTAGCATTGTTTCCTAGCTATGTGAACTTCTATTAATATGATCTATGTCTCAAAATTCTCATATTGGCGCATTCTTCCAATTCTCCTCTCACAATATTCACCCTCACTGAACTGAGTCGTTTGAAAATGTGCCTATATGTGATGTCATAAAGACACCGCTGCATGTTAATGTTCAGGCGAAGACGACGCTCCGCAGTGGTTTAGGAGCCCAGGCTCAAAACAGCTCGAGATCTTGAGGTAGAAAAATGCTGTTTTTGAGGACTTGATTAGAAATACAAAACAATGAATAAAAAAAATATATATATTACAGAGGTGTTCCATAGACTCACAGGAATTGTGTAAAAGTGCCCAAATAGTGAAAGAAATAGTAAAATAGTTCCCCTTTAACAATTGTATGTATTGAGCTGTACTGTACCCATTCTGCAATATGTTAATAAAGTTTTAAATCAATCAATCAATCAATAGCATTTTAGCATTTTTAAGAAACTACTGTATATTTGTATGTCTCTAAATGTTTTGATGAATTGAAAATGGAGGACCCTTGTGTAAAAAAGCCGAAAGTATTTTTCTGGTCTTCATCCTCCAGTCCACTGTTATTGTATTGAGTTGTACTGTATTGTACCCATTCTGCAATCTGTTAATAAAGTTTTCATTCATTCAGACGGCAAACAGAATCATTTTGATTGACAGTCGAGTCTGCCAATTACGTCACACCGCTTGCACCCACCCTGCTGTTCTTAGCACCAATCGGCAAGCGCGTATTCATGTTTTACTTCCGCTTTTGTCCGCCATTGATTTTGACGAGAGCTCATCTCAATAACATCAACAACGTTAGCTCCCCGCCGCCGACGTTTAGCTTTTAGCTCCGCAGGATGACTAAACGAGGCATAATGATTTTACTGCAACGAATGTTATAATAAAAGCCTTTCCATACATCTGTCTGATTGAAAACTTTATTAACAGACCGCAGAATGGGCACAACTTACTCAGCACGGGCTGAGATATGAACCGAGTAATGCTTGCTGTAACTGAGGGGTACAATTCCCTGACTGTATTGAATAAGTATGGTATCATTAAACCACTACTGCGTTATGTACATTACTACTGGCCATACAGTACACAGGTATATGTGATGAACACCCCCACAATAACACGGCTTAACAAGAAAGTACTGTTTAGAATAATATTTATTAGAAGAGCACCAAGATTATCTTACATTATTTATTAAGATTGAGAGTTGCGCTTGTAAGGCGAAGAATGTGCATGAATAGGTCAAGAGCGTAAGTCCATGAGCATATTACGCAGGAGATAATTAATACCACCTGTAACGTAAGAATTATATATGGTACACTCGTAGGTCAGCTGGAGATACTAAGGGGGTTCCCTCCGGTTGTAAGCCAGCAGGGGGGAGGAATGTTCGAATGCAAAAGTCTGGATCAACGGGGAATCAATAAGCTCCAGCTACAGAGGCGGTACATTACTCCCTTGATCGGCAGACGAAAGCAGCAGCTATAATCCAAGTATGCGTGCAGCATGGATGAAAGCCAGCCAGCCTCCTCCTAGAGACGGGCTCGAGTGATGCTCCTCACGGGTAAATCCCACACAGCAGCGGGGTAGACGGTTCTCTGCTCCAGCAGCCACAGTACCAAAGCAATAATCCAGCCGGAAAAGGCTCTGCATTCACCGGTGTAGATTCTCCTGTGCACGGTACTTCACATTTAACTAGGTCGAACTTGACGTTATTTCACTAAGCTCTGACACTTTTACTATCCTATTCGCACACGGTTATAAGTTCTCTATTTAGACGCAAGGTTGCTCACTTCACTTGGTCGTTGACTCGTGATGAAGGCTTTAACGTTTTGGGGTAACTAACTGGACTAAGTGCTTCTGTATCCACCTGCGACGTATTTATACGTACAGTGAATAATCTAGTGCCAACCTCATTTCTGTCTCGTATTCCTGCGCAAAACTGGGCATGTTGAGACAAGCCTTGGCGGTGGCTTTGAACTCGGCATTGGGGGGTATGGCCGTTGGCGCCTAGGGGATCGCTGTCCAATAGGAGAACGAATATTATGGTCTGGCCTGTACCTAGGTAAAGGGATATTCCGTGTATATGTACAAAGAATATACAAGGGATATCAGACTATATACAAATATTATACATGGGATCTCAAGCAATAAATATATATATTCGGTTGAATCTGACCCTTTGTAACAGCCGCCTCCTAATTAGTCCGCACCTAATTAGATAAGCAGAGACAGATTAACAGTCTTGTCCACTACTCAATGTCCGTTGTGAGGAGTAGGGCAATTCACAAAGTCAGGGGGTCATGGTCGTCATTAAGAGTCGGGGAGCCTTGGCAACTCGATCAGCCTCGCCACGGGTCGGGTGTATGTCCGTCCCTGGACGAGCACTTCTGCCGCTCTGACCTTTCCGTCGGCACCAGTGATCACTTTGCTTACGCGGCCGGCCGGCCACGCCGCTCGGGGTAGTGACTGGTCTATGATCATGACGACTGTTTCCACTTTTAAGTTGTCCCCGTCCTTGACCCGCTTCTGACGGGCTGGAAGGGATGGTAGGGGGGTTAGGAGGAAGCGGGCCTGAGACTGCTTTGATCTGTGCTTGGCTGCGCCTCCACCTCCTCCGTCTGTTTCTCTTGTTTGCTCTGTACCCCGTCTGAGGAGGGGCCGGTTCCGGCCGCCCAATCAAGGAGTCGCTTGGGGTGCTGGGTTCGAGGTCAGCTACGTCTGGAGCGCAGCTGAGGGGGGTGGAGTTCCGAACTCCCTCTTGTGCCCACGGTTCTCTCACAGGCCTCTCGCTTAATGTCAATAGCCTCTCAACGGGCTGTACGGGAGAGTGGCCGGTGTCGCTCACCTTTGTGTGTAGGCAGCGTGTAGACGTGGGTTTACTGTCAAGTCCGTAGAGGGGGCCCTGGAGCGTCCACCCCAGTCGGGTCTGAACCGCGACTGGGCATCCTTTGGGTCCGATGTGGGCCGCCTCAATTGGGAGAATGAGGTCCGCGTGGTCGGAGCCGATGAGCAGGGTCGGTGTGGCGCCGTCGATAAGCGGTATATGTAGTTGACGTAGGTGCACATACTTCGCCATCAGCTGTGGGATGGGGTAGGTGTACTGTGATAGGCCTATGTCGTGGCTGGTGAAGACGTTGGTAATACTATACTGCTTCTCGGGCTGGTCCACCGCTGCTATCTTGAAGGAGACATTTTCACCCTTTATGGTCTTCTGGTCCCTTCTGATGGTGCGTATTGTCATTGTTCCTTTGGCACCCCGCAGACCCAGCTGGGCTGCGGCGGAAGCGAGGAGGAGAGTCTTTTCAGACCCATCGTCTAGGACGGCGTAAGTGTCCAGGACCTTGTCCTCGTAGCTCAGGAGCACTCTGACCACTTTGATGAGCACTCGGGGGGTCCCGCTATGCTGGTCTATATGGAGCACTCCTGTTGGTCGGTTGCCTTGGATCGTCTGGGGTGGTGCCGACTCGCGGTCGTCCGAGTAGCACCGTGACTCCCAGTGTCTGCTGTAGCAGTCGGGACACCAGGGGGCGGTCTGGTTGATCTTCGGTACTGGTGCCACCGCCTCGGCCTGGTACATTACCGTGACGGGCCCACTTTGTTGTCCTGGCGGACGCCTGTTGATGTCATGCAGGACCTCCAAGTGGGCGCCGCCGCACCTGCTGCACTTCTTCTTCAAGCGGCACTCAGCTGCCATATGGCTGCGCGCGCAGCGGAAGCAGCGGCGGTGGTCTTTGATCCACTGACTCACCTCGTCCGTGGTCAGCTTCCCGAAAGTGTCGCATTGATACAGCCGATGTTCCCCTTCACAGTACTGGCATTCAATCTTCCACTCCTCTTTCGTCGAGGGGGTGTTGTGGTTCTTGTGCTGCGGTACTGATTCGGCTTGGTGCATAACGGTCACCGACCGGCGGTTAATGCATTCAGTCATTTGGACGGAGTTGTTAAAACTCACTCCACTCAAACCAATAGAGTTATAATTCACTCTACTCAAAATCAAATTTAAATCGACGTGACTGGGGAAATGTTGCCAGTCAGTCAGCCAAAACAAATTCCTGGATGACTCCAAGGTCGAACTTTGAGCTGCTGGAGTCGAAGGCTCTCTTGGAGATAAGAGTGGCATGCGGCCCCCCCACCCCCAGCCCCCTCCCCCCACCCCCCCTCCTACGTGTATGGCCCAGCGCCTGTATGGCAGCTAACTCGTATGCGTGCTGGAGGGGGGAGCCAAGGCTGTCTCGTCAACCCTCACCCCCCAGCCCCCCCCCCCCCCCCCCGGGTGCTCCGCGCCAAACATGGCAGCGGTAATACGCATACGTCTGTCTCAAAGAGTCCTGCATGTATAACAAATGCGCATGTTGGTGAATTTATGACTGTGTGCCATTATTACTATCAATGTAATAATTGTGGAATATTACTATAATGAGCTGTATGTGTATGAACCAAGCATCCTTTGTGAAGCACTTTGGTTGACAAGTGTCATGTTTAAATGTGCTATATAAATAAATTTGATTGATTGATTGATTGGTCCACTCCATACGAACGTGTCCAGTCGTAGGCTGCTGACCTCCCTGGCGAGGAACTCAGATAGGTCTAGGAGGGATGTCTCTCTGCCGCCGAAAACGCTCTTGTCGGGCGGGAGGGAGCTTCTCTAATATCCTTTCTACATTAGAGTTAGCGTACAGTTCGTATATCCCTTTTTCCTTTTGGGACCCCAGCATCCCTACCAGGGACTGTACCTTGATAGAGAGGTCATCTAATGCTCTGTTGTCTCTGGCTGGGGGGAGACGGTCGATGTCTCTTATCTCTTGTATCACGTAGTCCCATATGCGTCCATAACGTTGGTCGAGGGCTACTAGAGCCGCGGTGTATGGGGTACTTGAGTTGGAATATGCCAGCGCTATATTATGCGCTCTGGGCACCTTCAGGTGCTTGAGGAGGATAGCGTATTTGTACGTCTCGTCTGGGACGTCGGACAGCATAGTCTCTAAGCACATCCGTAGCTCCGTGTACTGTGCTCTGTCCTCGTGTGTAAAATCCGGGAACGTCGGTGTGCCAAGGTACGATGCCATGGATGGCTGACACATCGGTGAGCGTTGGGGGAGAGGCCTCCTGGGCGAGTCTCCCCGTACGTGTCGTCGTGGGCTGGTACTTGGTGGGTACCGAAGCCCGGGTACCCAGGTGCTGTTCCTCGGGGCTGGCGGTGCGTCAAACTCACCCGTGAGTTGAGTCGGGGGTTTGTAGCGCAGTGACTCGGGGCTGACGTCTGGGCTGTACTGGGCCTCCTGGTCCAGAGTACGTTGCTGCTGGTCGGGGCTGTACTGGGCCTCCTGGTCCAGAGTACGTTGCTGCTGGTCGGGGCTGTACTGGGCCTCCTGGTCCAGAGTACGTTGCTGCTGGTCGGCTTGACATTCCTCCTCTTCCTCTTCCTTTTCCTCCGCTAGGTCCTGGAGTCTTCTGTTCAGTCTCTCGGCGACGTAGGCCGGTTCTTCCCGGTTGCTGGGTCTCATATGGACCGGCCGGGGAGGGGGTTCGGAGACGTGGACAGGATCCTCCTGTTGGCGGGGTCCCGGGTCGCTTGGTCGGGTAGGGGAATGTGCCCTAGACCCTTGTCGTGATGATCTCCGGGAGCTCCGTGCGGAGAGAGGGGGTGTCGCCATGGCAATCAATTTTTCCATCATCTGCACCTGCAGCCGGTCGCGCTCTGCCTCGCGCTGGGCATGGGCGGCGTTGCGCACTGCTTCGCGCTGGGCATTGGCGGCGTCGCGCTGTGCATTGGCGCTGGCATGGGCGGCGTCGCGCTGTGCATTGGCGGCGGCGCACTATGCATTGGCGCGGCTTCTTTCAATGTTCTCTTCCGTCTGAAGGCGTCTGGTCTCCAGTCTTATGCGGTCGTCTTCACTCCTTTGTTGCGCCTGGAAGCGCTCTCGCTCGGTTGCAGAATGTTCGCGTTCACTGAGGGCTTGCGCTTGGAGTTGCGCGTGAAGGCGCTCTCGTTGGTCTGCAGCTTGTTCGCGCTCGCTCGTCTGTTGCGCTTGAAGTCGATCGCGTTCGGTGGAGGCTGCCAGGGTGGCGATGAATGCCTGCGCCAGCATCTTGTCCGCTTCGCTGGGGGAAGACACCGGCGGAGGTGATCGGCTTCTGGCAGTGCTCGTTGGAGATCCGTTCTCCTGTCGCGCTCCGAGGAGGTCCATCTCCTGGGTGTGCGTCTCTTCTGGTAGTGGGTCGGGTTCCGTCCCTGGAGCGCTTTCTTTATCCTGGAGCTCTCCGGGGACTGTCCCGTTGGCGTTGTCGGGGGGTAAAGTCATGTCATGTCCCTCCTGGTCCCCCCCGTGAGCTTGGTCAGTTACGTTAGAATCCACTAGGGTCTCTACTGGCAGGGTCGCCTGGTCGGTAGGGTTTGACATACTTTGGCTATCCGCTTTACTTATTTTATCCGCCTTTAACGTCTGTATAAAGCTAGGTAGTAGACTGGCGGCGTAGTCCTCTAGGTCAGGGGTTCCCAAACTTTTCAGGCCAGGGCCCAGAAAATAAGGCGTCAGAGAGCCGCGGCCCAATGCACATCATCAGGCTTTTTTGTATTTTTTTTTTGCCAGGCGACCGATTTTTTAAGCCAAATATCACTTCAATCCTATTAAGTTAGTTCAAGTTAGTTATTCATTTATATGTGCTATTTATGAGAGGGCTAACTTGTTGCAAAATAATAATGATAATAATAATAGCCCCATTAAAATACTATTGTTGCTTCGGTTGTTTTCAGCGTTTTATGTGCATAATCTGTTATTTAGTTTGAAATGTTCGTTGAAATAAGTAGATTTTTCGTTTTTGTTTATTTATTAAGTTAATATAAAACCATATAGTCACATTTTAGAATACAATAGAATAGCATTTTAGAATACAACTAGAAACACTGTCCTGGCCTGCTTCTAAGTTCAGTGGCCTGACAAAAATAAATAAAAATAAAAATAAAAAAATTTAAATAAAAAAAATAGATTTTTTTTTTTTTTTTTTTTTTTTTTTTAAATCATCTCGCGGCCCACCCGTGGCTGCTCGCGGCCCACCTTTGGGTCGCGACCCCGACTTTGGGAACCACTGCTCTAGGTAAGGAGGTGGCTGCCGTCTGAGCGTCGGGCGTTCTAGCTTAGGAGAGCCGTTTGTGGAGTGTTCACCGCTGGTCATGTCAATATTAATATTATATTAATATTACGCTAATTACCCTCCGGCTCGAAGGACCAATTGTAACTGAGGGGTACAATTCCCTGACTGTATTGAATAAGTATGGTATCATTAAACCACTACTGCGTTATGTACATTACTACTGGCCATACAGTACACAGGTATATGTGATGAACACCCCCACAATAACACGGCTTAACAAGAAAGTACTGTTTAGAATAATATTTATTAGAAGAGCACCAAGATTATCTTACATTATTTATTAAGATTGAGAGTTGCGCTTGTAAGGCGAAGAATGTGCATGAATAGGTCAAGAGCGTAAGTCCATGAGCATATTACGCAGGAGATAATTAATTCCACCTGTAACGTAAGAATTATATATGGTACACTCGTAGGTCAGCTGGCGATACTAAGGGGGTTCCCTCCGGTTGTAAGCCAGCAGGGGGGAGGAATGTTCGAATGCAAAAGTCTGGATCAACGGGGAATCAATAAGCTCCAGCTACGGGAGGCGGTACATTACTCCCTTGATCGGCAGACGAAAGCAGCAGCTATAATCCAAGTATGCGTGCAGCATGGATGAAAGCCAGCCAGCCTCCTCCTAGAGACGGGCTCGAGTGATGCTCCTCACGGGTAAATCCCACACAGCAGCGGGGTAGACGGTTCTCTGCTCCAGCAGCCACAGTACCAAAGCAATAATCCAGCCGGAAAAGGCTCTGCATTCACCGGTGTAGATTCTCCTGTGCACGGTACTTCACATTTAACTAGGTCGAACTTGACGTTATTTCACTAAGCTCTGACACTTTTACTATCCTATTCGCACGCGGTTATAAGTGCTCTATTTAGACGCAAGGTTGCTCACTTCACTTGGTCGTTGACTCGTGATGACGGCTTTAACGTTTTGGGGTAACTAACTGGACTAAGTGCTTCTGTATCCACCTGCGACGTATTTATACGTACGGTGAATAATCTAGTGCCAACCTCATTTCTGTCTCGTATTCCTGCGCAAAACTGGGCATGTTGAGACAAGCCTTGGCGGTGGCTTTGAACTCGGCATGGCCGTTGGCGCCTAGGGGATCGCTGTCCAATAGGAGAACGAATATTATGGTCTGGCCTGTACCTAGGTAAAGGGATATTCCGTGTATATGTACAAAGAATATACAAGGGATATCAGACGATATACAAATATTATACATGGGATCTCAAGCAATAAATATATATATTCGGTTTAATCTGACCCTTTGTAACACTTGCTATCTATCTAGGTTGCTATGTTAGGGTAAATACGCTGATGTTATTGAACGTGTAACTATATAACGTTAATGCCACAAAACGAATGCATTTGTTAATCATAAGTAGTAACTTTGATGCAGTAGTGTGTGTGTGTGGGGCGGCGTTGTTCAAAAGTTTGAACGTGTGGACCAGATGATGCGACACAATCCTCTTGGGCAAAACATCACGATATCCACGATACGTTTAAAAAGTGTATCGTTAATGAACTGTACCCGATATTTATATAATATCGTCATATCGCCCAGCCCTACTTTTAGCCAACGCTGTTCTGTTTGATGTCAGGCATTTCCTCTCCAAATAGCGCATGCACTCACTCAAGCACACACACACAGAATGAATCCCTGAAAACACACGCTTTGTCAATTACATCAATTAAATCTGACCCTGATGTGTTTTGTTTCAGGCATTTGCTCAGTGTTTGCACTGCTGTTTTAGAAAGGCAAACAAACTGTATTGCTGATGGAGAGAAAGTCACTTAGGACAAATATCTGGACTCTGAGAAGTGTGGAAATTATTATGTATGAAATTATTATTTGATTTGTTTCACAGGATAAACCTTTTGAGGTGTAGCTTTCAATGGGGTTGTTTTCAAGGGGGTTGTTTTCAAGGGGGTTGTTTTCAAGGCGGTTGTTTTCAAGGCGGTTGTTTTCAAGGCGGTTGTTTTCAATGCGGTTGTTTTCAAGGGGGTCGTTTTCAAGGGAGTCTTGCAGCATGACATACAATACTTGAACAACAGTAAGCAACAATAAACAACAACAACGCAAAAATTATTAACACTTTGGTCGCCAGGCTTAAATTCATAATATACCATCCCACGCCAGCTCTATTTGTCTATGGAGAAGTTCCCCTTCTTTGCAGGGCTATAACTTTTTAAATTGTATTGCTAAATTGATATTACTATGGCCCATTCAACATCAAGTATCTATTGTTCAGGGTGTAGCAACGTTATACTTTTTCATTCACATATTCATACTAAAATACGGTCTAAAGTATAAGTATGTTTTTATCGTTTTCTGCAGCTTTCTCCAGAACGTGATTTATAGCCCCAAATGCATTATATTGATGATTGTATACAGTTTGATAGCAATCTGCGCGAGATAAAAAATTTCAAATGGACGTGCTTCTAGAAGTTACTACTTATCATCTGGTGTTGACCGGATGGGGGGGGGGGGGGTCGTTTATAATTCCGTGGCCAACGTTAGATGATTCTTCTAGTGTGGGTGATATGATCATCAGAGCAGTTTATATCGAAGACGTTAAAAAATAACGCTGAAACTAACCGTAGCTTCCTCGGGCCGTTGGGCAATGAGCAGAAATATTCCTATTATGGGATGTAGAAATATGCGATCCATCTCCAGGTTGTATAATAGTATATACGTCCAAATCATGTTGTTTATCGAGTTATTGGTAACGGATTGCTATCTATTGTGTCTAGCTCGAGTCCTGGGACTATTACCGAGTGATCGGACCGAATTGGAATGAGCACCAGCTTCCATTTCCGGTTTCCGGTTTGAGCGATCCGCCGATCGGCCACCAGATGGCGCTCTTGAACCGTTGGAGAGTTGAGAGGGGATCAACAGTAGATCTCAAGTCTCCGGGGGAGAAATATGATTGCGATCACAGATTTTTGAAATATTGATCTCAAAGACGTGGTACGGCGTCTTTGGCAGAATGAGCATGGCGGGGAATGACGTGGTAAGGCGTTTTTGGCGACCAAAGTGTTAACATTCTTTCATTTATTTGCATTTATTTTAAATTTGTTGGATCTTATGGTGTTCTTGTTCTGTTCTTGACTTATTTTTATGTTTTCTTCTTGACTTGTTTAAAGAAGACCTGTACGGCCCATGGGGACATTAACGTGTGTTGTCGGGCCTTATAAATAACTTTTATTTGATATTTAACATAACAATAATCAAAAACAAACAATGGATCACTAACAGCATGAGAAGCTAGTTTTAAGATGGAAAAAAATAATGTGTTGAAATGAGAATTCACTTCCTTATGAGAAAGGGTGAATAGGGACAATGCTGACTCACCTGTGTATGTGTGTAGTCCTACACAGAGCTGTCTCTATGCCAGTGCGTCACAGCCTGCCAAACAGCTCTGCCCAAAGTACCTGTATGACTGTACCAATCTTGTACTATTTAATTACAGGAAAGTAGTCCCATCCTTTAACTCATTGGCCGCCGGGGATTAGCCTTATCATGTGGTAGCTACTGCCACGCTGTAAACGATGGGAGTTAGTCACCTTGTTTGTAGAGCTAAATCTATATTCTATATTATAGCCATGGATACAATACTATAGTCATTTGACATTGAGTTTCTTCCGGTCAAGATGCAAAAGAGAGATAATTTGTCCATCCATACGTTCCCGTGTTATACCGTGGTGAATATAAGTATGGTTTTAGAGCGATCTAGGGTAATTCATGAAATGCTTAGTTATGGCAGTATACGTCGATTCCACTGTACACGTTGCCATGTCTTGCCTGTATACGCTATTATCCCGAAATCAAATCTAGATCATAGCTATTATGTTCCATCATGAATGCATGAAAGGAAGGGGGGGGGGGGCTCGTTTCGGATTATTTTATTGTCAGTAATGGCATACGCATTGAACATTAAAAACGGTTATCAGGGGGAGCTCCAGTAGCTCACCACGTACCGCAAGTGCTATTTCAGCACCGTGGACAACCGTGCTCGCGCGGCTCTGGGGCTGAGCGCGTTCGAATCCCGGACGGCAGCCGTGCCTTTCCCAGAGTGTCTTTCCCCCCATCTGAACCCTTTCAGCCTGCTTCTGTCGGTCGAACTTGACCAAGTATGAATGCGACGAAAGAGCGATAAACGCTAAAAAGAACCAGCTGACTGGTCAAAGTTTAAAAAAAAAAAAAAAGGTTATCAGCCCGATCGGTGTAAAAGCATTGCAGGATCAAGCTAAAATATACGTCAAATCGCACTTAAACAGGCCGGGCCCGGGAGTAATCCAAAAAGAATATTCCAATTTCTTGATCGCCATCTGGTAGATCCAATTTATTGATCGCCATCTGGTAGATCCAATGTCCATTTGCTCGACGGCATAATCCACCATAACAAAGGGATCAGGCATATTTGATGTGCTTCAATGTAGAATGTTTGTAGAATCGATGATTTCTCACAAATTAAGCCCTGTGGTGCACACCAATCTGGCCTATCTACGACTGCTTTTCCGCATTCTTATATCCTGTTCTTAGCCAAGAACGAATCCCAGATAAGAAACCTTTCGTCTTGTGAATGCCAGAATCTACCTGAGAAGTTAAGAAGAATTTTCTTTGTAACTTTTTCATAAGTGTGTTAGTGAATGAGGTCCAATATAGGCAATTCCCAGTACAAAGACAAAGAGACACACATAGACACAATGTAGGCAATTCCCAGTACAACTCTGTGTGTGTGTGTGTGTGTCAGCGTTTCCGTTAGCCGGTAATTACCGGTATTTGACCGGCAAAATCTGTTGAAGTCCGACATATTTAATCTCTCCGGTCATAATGTCCGGTGAAAATAATTCCCTTTAAGCACAATTAGATTATTTGAATTGTATTAAAATAGGCTCAAATTAAATAGCCTATGCGATGAACGAAACAATCATTACATTTGTTTCATCGTTGCTTCACCAAGCAGCCGGTCTAATAATGACATCGCTGTTGTCAGCGCGAGCCTGCTGCTAGATTTGAGAGAAGCATCCATCTGCAGACCGACAGAATGCAGTACTCCAATTCAGCCATTGGCAATTCAGCTGTTGGGTGGGGGGCGCTGCTGAGCGGTCACCAGACTGGACCTAAAAACACAGCTGCTCTGTGGGTCTGCAGCTCCATGCTTCACGTAAATCAGCAGCCAGCTCGCGCTGACAACAGCGATGTCATTATTAGACCGGCTGTTTAATTTAATTTTAGCCTATTTTAATACAATTCAAATAATCAAATTGTGCTTAGAGGGAATTATTTTCACAGGACATTATGACCAGCACCAAGTCGTTGGGAGGTGGAGATATACATCACGCAAACCCACGATAATGTTGCCGTCTCTCTCTGCCAAATTTCTCAGTTCTTCGCTTGATATAATTAATACAAATGTCCAATATAACGGAATTTGTTAGCTCATAAAAATGTGATTATAACAGACTGCTGTTTATTAATGTCGGGCAGACTGCCCACCGACACCTCAAGTCGGCAGCAGCACGAAGTCTCGAGGGACTTATTTTATTTGGAATATATTAATGACTGTATATACGCAAAAGTAGCCTAGTTTTAAGTTAAAATATTATAAATGCCTTGATGATGTCATTCTTTATATAGGCCTATCAATTGTTTTTAAGCTCAATAAACTCTGACCGGAATTTATCCCATTTGTCCCACTCAGACCTGCAAAAAAAAATTCTAACGGAAACCCTGGTGTGTGTGTGTGTGTGTGTGTGTGTGTGTGTGTGTGTGTGTGTGTGTGTGTGTGTGTGTGTGTGTGTGTGTAGACTTTTGGGCTAAGTGAGAACATTTTGGTCCTCAATTTAAAGCAGACCATTTCAGGGTTAGTTTTAGTATAAAGGTTAAAGGGGAACTCCACCCAAATTATGAATTCCAATGCGTTATTCCCATGGTCTAAGACAGTTCAATCAATATGTGTGAACTGTGAACATGACCTACTCTCTCACAAAGCCACAAACCAGAGAAGTAAGACTGAAACTTGTGATGTCATCAGGGATAAAGTCTGGAGCTGCTCCATAGACAATGAATGAGAATCAGATTATGTGGACCCACAGAACGTTTGCTTACTTTTATACACCCAAATGAGCTTCACTATAGTAATGTTCTCAGTTCCACAGACAATTAACCCTGGATGCTCTCTGTGTCATCTTTACCATCCAACCAAATTCATTGTCTATGGAGGAACGTCAGACTTTATACCTGATGACATCAGGTAGTGGTACCCATGTACATGTCAAAATACTTCCCAAAGGTCAGTGAATACCACGACCCCAGAGGAAGCTCAACAAATCATGTTAAACCCAGATTCGGCTCAAACAAGGGACTAAACACGTTTCGCAATTATGCCACATCAATGTGGAACGCCCTACCCAAAGCTGTAAAGGAATGTGAATCCCTACCCACATTCAAAACCGCTCTTAAAGAGCACCTACGGGAGGCTGCAATTCGAAACTGGCCACCGTAAATGTCCAAACCCCCCCACCCCCTCCTAATTGACAGTCTCCTCCCCACCGCATGTATATATTCTCTCCCCACCGTATGTATATTTCTCTCCCACCCACCCACCCCTCCTAATGTACAGTCCCCTCCCCATCATATGTATATACTCTGTCAGGATATATGGGTAACAGTACTGTATATTTGCATATCGTATATGTCACAAATGTAACAGTACTAAATACCTGTATGTCATGTATGTCCCTATGCCATAAATGTCATGTATGTAGTGTATGTCATAAATGTCACTATGAATTGAAAATGGGGGACCCTGATGTAAACAAGACAAACGTCTTTCTCTGGTCTGCATCCTCTTAACAATTGTGTGTATTGAGCCGTACTGTATTGTACCCATTCTGCAATCTGTTAAATAAAGTTTTCATTCATTCATTCATCAGAGTGTCATCACTCTAGTTTTTGGTTTTGACATGGAGTTGTTCATGTTATGGTGAGGGGTAGGGTCACTATGTGTGTACCTTATCGTGGGCCTTCTCAGTGGCGCGGGCGGTCAGCTGGTGTATGTCCTCTCCTGTAGTGGTGATATCCTCAGGTAGGTCCCACACCTTGAGAGTACAATCCTGACTACCAGACACTATAAAGGACTCCTTCAACCTGAACACACACCAAAAAAACGTTTAAATACTTCATTTGAATGGGCAGATTATACATAAAATATAGAGGTTCTTTAGGGATGGGTATCGATTTTTGAATATTCGTTCGGTTTTGTCTAAAAGAATATATTAAATATATTCCCTTGTTTTTAACGGCACCTACAATGTGTACTGTATTGGAGGGGAGCCTATTAACTGTTACACCACTGAATGGCATGCTGGGTACAGCTCGCTAGCTAGCCAGGTAGCATACCAGTCTGTTAACAACTAGGAGAGCAGAAAAGAAAGATGAAGAGACTGGAGATGTTACATGGTAGCAACGTTCTGTACATTTGCCATGTTGTTGCAATTCATTTCACACATTTCAAGCATCAGTGATGTAACATTCAGAATGAATGCTTTTGTTCCAGAAATACGCTAGCTCCGTCCGTTCACTATTAAGTAAAAACAAAACCATACGTTGACGTGGAAGCTCAGACATTTCAAACATCATCAATGTAATTTTCTGCTTTTGTTCCTGGAAATAACGTTAGCCTGCTGCGACTCCTAAATATGTAGCTGTTAGCAATGGCAGGAGCCAGCTAGCTCGCTTGTTTCATTGTCACGTTTGCTATTAAGTAAAAACGACATTTCAATGTGGGGGTAATTGAATAGTAAACTGAATAGTTCCCAGTGACTATCGAATAGTAATTTTGTGAGTTTTGTCCATCCTTAGATCTTTATACTTTCGTGGATCTTATTGGTACAGAAAACTTTGTCTGCCCCTGTTTCCCCCACATAGAACAGGGAAAGGTTAGCCGTATTGCCCTCATGACTTAAGACTCACCAACAAACCAAACACTGAATCACTGCTTTCCTGTAAGTTAGTACAACAATTCTCTTCCGTTGGTTTATTCATTATCAATGTCATCATAAATGTAGCTTGATCATTAAAGATGACTACATACACACACTAAACTGTAATGTCTGATCTCCCTGTGTGTGTATGTGAGAGAGAGTGTTTGTGGGGGGTACCTGGAGCAGGTGATTGAACCCACGGCATTGGCATGGCTGGAGCCCTGGGCCACACAGCACACCTGACCACTGGCACGATCCATCCTCCACACGCGCACTGACTTGTCCTGGACACAGAGAGAGAGAGCGAGAGAGAGAGAGAAAACCATGGTCAGATGAGAAGATTTTGTATTATTCACACACACACACACAACGGAGTATGAATAGTAGTGCGTCATGCCTACCTCTTAACGTGCAACGGCCCGGCCCCGGGCCCTCTTGAGGACGATTTGCCCACCGGTGCGACGCGCCACTTTGCCGACCTCTAGCGGCTCGGGTGTATATATATATATAATTAAAGCCCTATTTGTTGCCTGTCGATTGCCGTTTCAGGCGACAAAATCCGTTCAGTGGTTCTCGAGTTACATGGCGATATGTGAGACGTGCACCAAAGTACACGGCAGAGTCAGATTACCACCCCCGACTCCCGGGGCTCTAGCTCCGTCAATCATTTGGCGATCTCGAACATTATTGGACAGGGTTGTAGCCAATGAGTGTGGCAAGTTTTTCTACAACTCAAGTTCAGACCTATGTTACTCTATTTCATTAACCCTTTAATCGCCAAGGACGACTTTAGACATCATTGCTCGCCATGCTTAATCTGCCAATGACGTTGTACAGCGTCTTTGAGATCAATATTTCAAAAATCTGTCATGGCAATCATATTTCACCCACGGAGACTTGAGACTTGCTGTTGATCTCCTCTCAACTCTCCAACGGTTCAAGACCGCCATCTGGTGGCCGATCGGCAAATCGCCAAAACTAGGGATGCCCCAATCACGTTTTTTGCCACCGATACCGATCACCGATCGTCGTGAGCCATATCGGCCGATACCGATCCGATACCGATCGTTTTTGATTAAAAGAAATTTAAATTTATTTTATATAATTTTTTTTTATATAAAATATATATATTATATAATTAGACTTGTACTTGTATTATCTGCGAGACATCGCCACCACGCAACAAGCTCCACCGTCTGTGTGTACTCTAGTAGCCTCCAGCTACGGCCAGGATTCTCCGGAGCTGCAGCTGGACCTATACTCGAGTAGCCTCGAGCTACGGCCAGGATTCTCCGGCGCTGCACCTGGGCCCTATTGGTATAACGTTACTTAACTGTGCTCAGCAAGCCCTCAGCTCGAATACGCATCGAATCAGTGTTATAAGACATTGATATCAGGAGCTATCTGTAGCTACTGCTAGCCGGATATATAACGTTAATACAACGCCTCAGTGAATTATTTAGTTCAATGGGACATTTCGTTTTGAACAGTGAACTAACTTGCGCTAACGCGAGCTAACAGCTAACAGGTATCATACACATCTCTACTATACTTGCTGGAGCGTTTGTTGATGTCAGGAGCGATCGGTAGCTGGCCGGCTAGATACCGTTCGGTTAGACAATGCCTCATCATGTATTAAACTAAAAGTGAATAGTTGACTGGGTCATTTTGTAACGGTAGCTAAGCTAACGATAGCTCAGGGCAACGCCGTCCTCCCGTGTCCCGTCCCACTAGACTAGAGTAGACCCGTGTTTACATGCGTGCGGGAGGGGCTGGAGGGATGAGCAGACGCCACACCACCCGGTGTCTGAACTCAGCGACAGCGAGTGAGATCGGGTTTGACGATCTGCGAAAATAAAGCATTATCACCGATCACGATCGCATATTTATACTGATTATCGGCCGATAATGATCGGTGGCCGATCGATCTGGGCATCCCTAGCCAAAACCGGAAGTGAGCGGCCGGAAATGGTGCTCACCCATATTTCGGACTCCAGCTCCGTTGGATCCGTTGCCAATAACTCGATAAACAACATGATTTGGACGTATATAGTATTATACAACCTGGAAATGGATCGCATATATCAACATCCCATAATAGCGATCTTTCTGCTCCACGCTGATCACCCAACGGTCAGAGGAAGCTGCGGTGAGTTTCAGCGTGTTTGATTATTATTTTCGATACAAACTGCTCTGACCAATATATGACCCATACTACATAAATGATTTAACGTGGGCCACGGACTTATAACCCCCCCCCCCCCCCCCCCCCTCCGGTCACCAGCAGATGATGAGGCATGACGTTTAGGACCTTGTACAATTGACATTTTTTATCTGACGTCAATCGGTATCAAACTACATTTGATGATCTAATATATGTATTTATGGCTATAACTCACGTTCTGGAGAATGCTGCAGAAAACGATAAAAACATATTTATACTTTAGACCGTATTTTAGTATGAATAAGTGAATGAAAAAGTAGAACGTTGCTACATCCTAAACGATAGATACTTGACGTTGAATGGGCCATAATAATGTCAATTTAGCAATACAATTTAAAAAGTTATAGCCCTGCAAAGAAGGGGAACATCTCCATAGACAAATAGAGCTGGCAGAGGATGGTATAAGGATGGATATAAGCGTGGCAGAGAAAGGGTTAAAAGTGATCTTTCCTTCCGGGGTTGTCACCAGCTTGGCTGGCCGTTCACACTAATACAATTGGCAGTATTAGAGGGTGGGAGAAGCTGGCGGGGTGGGTCCGGGTCGTTGTAAACAGCGACTCCTACAGTTTGGTCGGGGCGCCTGCTAAGCGCGGATAGGACTTGAGTGGGATAGTGTGATCCTTCCACACGCTACGCCCTCTCAATGAGAATCCGCGCTGCCAGGTGAAAAGAAGCGGTTGATTGGCTGGACGTGTGTCGGAGGAAGCACGTGATAGCCTCCACGCTCCCAGACCGACTGTGGGGGGTAAGTGCGCAGCGACCAGGAAGGGGATTGGGAATTGGCATAACGACTAACATTGGGATGGGAGAAAATCGGAGGAAAAATGGAGGGGGAAAAAGATTTTTTTTTTTTAAAAGAAAAAAAGTGATCTTTCTTTATTGTATCAGAAACTTCAGAATTTTATCTTTCAAAATAGACCAGGCTTATGCATGTGCTATAAGTATAAAGTATAGTATTTTGGTTTGCAAAGAAAGTATGCAGTCCTCAAAAACAAAAATGGCCACTTTTTGGGGCGCCTGTTAACACATTGAGCGCCGGGGGTTGTGCCCATCAAAGTACCCAGTCTGCCACCGTTGAAAGCCTATGGAGATTGTTGTGAAGGATCAGATTAAACCGAATATATATATTTATTTATGGATATATGTTTAGTGGTATTTGTATATCGTTTGATATCCCCTGTATATTCCTTGTACATATACACTGAATGTCCCTTTAGTCTACTAACAGCCCATAATAGTTTCATTCTACCATTGGACAAGAACCTGGCGCCAGCAGCCAAGCCCCTTGGTTCAAGTTCAATCGTGCCGACGAACATGTCGTTACAAGCCCGGTTCCGCGTAGGAATACGTCTGGCGAAATACGAATGGTACTGTTTGTTCGCAGCGCATATATATATGGCGCAAGTAAAGTAGAACTTTCTTTTAGTCCATTAGTCCTTTACCCTCCAACCTAGTAACAGACGTGAAGCCTCACCCACGACGCACGTGTGGTGCAGTATGGCCTACTTGGCCTCAGAATAGGCATTGAGACATCGTGTGGATTAATAGTTGAATTGTCATAGTTTGGCACTATACCGTCGAGTGGGACGTATTTCTATTAAGTTAATAATAGTCTATTATGTATGGTGCATCGTTCGGTTAGAGTTATAAAGTGAGCAGTACCCCCATCGTTCCTGACGTTATCTGGAGTCTTAACCAGGCTGGGCAGACCACGTGTGGTGCTTGCATCCGAGGAGCTCTGGGCCAGGACGAGTGGACCTGTACATTGGATTACTTCACCCGGACGACGGCGAGCCCTCCACGGCTTGGATTATCTACATGCTTTGGGTGCTTTGATTATGCCATGGATAACGGCCAACACTGCTGAGTGTTGGAACTACCCCCCCGAGAGGAGTCCAGGTGAGACGGCGCTCTACCCCGAGTGAGGTCGCCTCACGTCTCTTCGTTGTGAACCGGCAGCTACCGTCCACCAGAGGGCCCAGCTGTATTCATCTGCGGACCGAGGTTCTGTGGGCACCGTGTTCAGCACTCTGAATTCTCCCAAGAAATCGTCGGCCAGATGGGATATCGCCAGCGGCTCTCCTAACCCCCCCCCCCCTACTGACTTACAACCAGCGGGACCCCCCCTTTAGTGTATCCAGCTATAATCATTTAAGTACCATCGCTATAGTTCCCTAAAGAACCAGGTTGTATACTTGCTCCCTGCGTAACCAGAGATTGGACATTCAATGTTGATTTACCTACGAATACTCATTTGCCTTACAAGTGCATTTCAAATCATAAATGTCATTAAGTGAACGTTGTATATACCCTTTGCTATATAAAATATTCGATTTATACATTTGTGTGGACTTCGTTTCATCAGGTGGGAAAGTGTTCATCATATCTACATCATGTACTGTGTGGCCAGTATTTAAAGTACATAAAGCAGGTAGTGGTTTAATGATACCATACTTATCAATACAGTCAGGGAATTGTACCCCTCAGTTACAATCGGTCCTTCGAGCCGAAGGGTAACTAGTGTAATATTAATATAGTGTTATTAATATTGAAATGGCCTATGATGAACACTCCACGAAACGGTCCTCCTAACGTAGAACGCCCGCAGCGCAGACGACAGCCACCTCAGTACTTAGAGGATTACGCTGTCAGTCAACTACCTAGCCTTCGACAAACGGTAAACGCGGTAAAAGTAGAAAGTAAAATTATGTCTGACCTTAACGACCAGGTTTCCCCGACCACAGAGGCCCTAGTGGGTTCTAATGTAACTGACCAAGCTCACGGTGGGGACCAGGAGGGAGCTGACATGCCTTTACCCCCCGCCAATACCGAAGAAGTAGTCCCCGACCAGCCCCGGGAGGAAGACAACCCTACAGAGAGAGAACTCTGCACGGAAGAAGAGGAGGAGAGCGCCGAGGAAATAGAGCTCCGGGACTCCCCAACGAGTACCGCCAGGAGCGGCTCACCTCTACAACCGTCTTCCCCCAGCGAAGCGGCGAGGATGCTATTACAGGCGTTCCTCGCCAGCCTGACAGCCTCTACCGAACGCGATCGACTTCAGGGTGAATGCGATCGACTTCAGGGTGAACGCGATCGACTCCAGAAACAGCAACGGAGCGAAGAAGAGCGCATACGCCTGGAGATGAGACGCCTTCAGACGGAAGAGAATATGGCAAGAGACCGAGCAGACACCCAGCGTGCCGCTGCCGGTGCCCAAAGAGAAGCAGAGCGCGCCGCCGCCGAAGCCCAGCGCGCCGCTGACGGTGCCCAAAGAGAAGCAGATCTCATCCAGCGCGAAACCGAGCGCGACAGACTACAGGGCGAGCGCGACAGACTACAAGCCGAGCGCGACAAGTTACGGGCGCGGCTAATGGAGCGGCTGATCCCCAGGGCAACACCCTCTCCCTCCGCCAGGGGTTCAAGGAACTCGTCGAGACAACAGTCAAGGGCAGCGTCTCCTAACCGAGCAAGCGACCCTGAACTTGACCAACAGACCAAGCCTATACCCCCCGCAGACCCCCTTCCCCGACCGGTCCAAGCGAGACCCAGCTACAAGGAAGGAGCGGCATACACTGCGGAGAAGCTAAATAAACGACTACAGGATCTAGAGGACCTGATAGAAGAAGAAGAGGGAGAGGAGGAGAACCAAGCCCGACGACAGCACAGTACTCCACCGGACCAGGAGGTCCAGTACAGCCCAGGCTATACCCCCGCGGCGCTGCGCTACAGACCCCCGACTCTATTCACGGGTGAGCATGACGCACGACCAGCCCCGAGGAATAGCACCTGGACCAGCGGGCCATGGTACCCTGCCGGTACCAGCCCACCGAGAGGCGCAAGGGGAGACTCGCCTAGGAGGACTCTCCCCCAACGCTCGCCGATGTATCAGCCATCCACGGCGTCATACATTGCCACACCGACCACCAGACGGAGTGTGTACAGAACACTCGCCAGACAATATGACCCGTTGGGATGTATTCTACCTTACACCACCAGGGCAAAGATGATTGTCCGAGCACTATGGGACAAGGACCCGGGCTGGGACGACCCAATACCCGCACACCTTGCCTCCACATGGAGAGAGTGGGAGACGGAGCTCCGCTCACTCCCAGGCGTCAATATACGCCGCAGCTACTTCCCACCCACAGTGAGGCCAGAGACATGCAAGATGGATCTACACGTCTTCAGTGACGCCTCCGAAGTAGCCTATGGATCGGTGGCCTACTTGCGTGCCCAAGAGAAGGGAGGAGAGATACACACTGCTTTCATCCTGGCTCGCTCAAGAATAGCCCCACGAAAGCAACAATCTATCCCGCGTCTAGAGCTCTGCGCAGCCCTAGCAGGAGCGCATCTAGCCACGTTAATCCAACGTGAACTCACCATTCCGGTGCACAGAACAATCTTGTGGTCAGATTCCACGACAGTACTCACATGGATCAAGTCTGATTCATGCAGACACAAGGTCTTCGTGGGAGTCAGAGTCACCGAGATTCAAGAGTTAACAGAAGCAGCGAGCTGGCGGTATGTGGACACCAAACACAACCCAGCTGACGTCATCACCCGGGGAATGTCCCTAGATGACCTCACCCGTCGCAACATCTACAGTGACGGACCAGAATTCCTCAAGCTCCCGGAAGAAGAGTGGCCTACGCCCACCCCACGGGAAGCGAGTAAAGAGGAGGCTGAGAACAAGAAACCTATGTTCTGTGGACTGAGCACAGTCGCCTCCACAGACCCCAACATAGATGATTGCATTACCCTACAGAGTGCGCAGCTAAAGACATTCCTGTGGCACCACCCAGAGAGTCAGCACACTGCCGACATTTCAGCAGCTGACTACGAAGAAGCAGAACTTCTTCTACTACAACGAGCCCAGAGAGACTCGTTCCCCGATGAGCTAGACTGTCTACAGGGAGGAAAGCCCGTCCCATCAGACAGCAGACTGCTCCAACTGGCACCCGAGAGCGACGCCCATAATCTCATCAGAGTGGGTGGTCGTCTGCGGAGAGCCCCCGATCTACCGGATGACGTTAAGTACCCGATAGTCTTGAACAGCCGACACAAGGTCACAGAGCTGATCATAAAGAAATACGACGAGGATGTACACCACGCAGGAGCAGAGAGAGTCTTCGCGGAGATCAGACGTCGCTATTGGATACTTCAAGGAAGAGAAGCGGTGCGACGCTTCCAGCGAACCTGTCTAGACTGCCGAAAGTGGCGCGCGCAGCCCAGCATACCCCGGATGGCTGACCTACCTCCCTGTCGCCTCCGACTCTGCGACAAGCCATTCCACTCCACAGGCATGGACTGTTTTGGCCCGTTGTATATAAAGAAAGGAAGAGGAACCGAGAAGCGGTGGGGTATTGTATTCAAATGCATGACCACCAGAGCGATACATATCGAACTCCTTCCGACCATGAGCACAGACTCATTCCTTATGGCCTTCCGAAGATTCACATCACGGAAAGGAAAACCGTCTACATTGTTGTCTGATCACGGGACAAACTTCAAAGGCGGAGAAAGAGAGCTGAGAGAGAGCTTCCAAGCTATGGGCCCAGAACTTAAGACCCACCTCGCTCCATCCCAGATTGACTTCCAGTTTAATCCCCCGAACGCACCCCACTTCGGTGGAACCTGGGAACGAGAAGTACGTTCTATAAAGACAGCCCTGTACGCCGTGCTTGGGGCCCAGACTGTGGCGGAAGAAGTCCTAATGACAGTCCTCACGGAGATCGAGGGAGTATTGAACTCCAAGCCCCTCGGCTACGTTTCCAGTGATGTAGCAGATGTCGACCCAGTCACCCCCAACACACTCTTGATGGGGCGGCTGGACCCCGCGCTACCCCAGACAATGTACAGGCCTGAAGAAGCGAACGGCCGAAGAATGTGGAGGTACAGTCAAGTACTAGCTGACAAGTTTTGGAACAGCTTTCTACTCCACTACCTACCGTCTCTACAGACCCGCCAGAAGTGGGTAAAAGAGAGAGACAATTTGACAGAAGGAACAGTCGTCATGATTATCGACCAGTCACTACCCAGAGCTATGTGGCCGGCTGGCCGCGTAAGCAAAGTGATCACCGGTGCCGATGGCAAGGTCCGAGCAGCCGAGGTGCTCGTCCAAGGGCGAACTTACACACGACCCGTGGCGAGGCTAATAGAACTGCCCAGACTCCCAGACACTATCGATGACGACCATGACCCCATGACTTTGTGAGTTGACTGACCCTTACAGCGGACCTTGAGTGGTAGACAGTGCGGTTAATCTGTCTCTGCTTAGCTAATTAGGTGGGACTAATTAGGGGGCGGCTGTTGTGAAGGATCAGATTAAACCGAATATATATATTTATTTATGGATATATGTTTAGTGGTATTTGTATATCGTTTGATATCCCCTGTATATTCCTTGTACATATACACTGAATGTCCCTTTAGTCTACTAACAGCCCATAATAGTTTCATTCTACCATTGGATAAGAACCTGGCGCCAGCAGCCAAGCCCCTTGGTTCAAGTTCAATCGTGCCGACGAACATGTCGTTACAAGCCCGGTTCCGCGTAGGAATACGTCTGGCGAAATACGAATGGTACTGTTTGTTCGCAGCGCATATATATATGGCGCAAGTAAAGTAGAACTTTCTTTTAGTCCATTAGTCCTTTACCCTCCAACCTAGTAACAGACGTGAAGCCTCACCCACGACGCACGTGTGGTGCAGTATGGCCTACTTGGCCTCAGAATAGGCATTGAGACATCGTGTGGATTAATAGTTGAATTGTCATAGTTTGGCACTATACCGTCGAGTGGGACGTATTTCTATTAAGTTAATAATAGTCTATTATGTATGGTGCATCGTTCGGTTAGAGTTATAAAGTGAGCAGTACCCCCATCGTTCCTGACGTTATCTGGAGTCTTAACCAGGCTGGGCAGACCACGTGTGGTGCTTGCATCCGAGGAGCTCTGGGCCAGGACGAGTGGACCTGTACATTGGATTACTTCACCCGGACGACGGCGAGCCCTCCACGGCTTGGATTATCTACATGCTTTGGGTGCTTTGATTATGCCATGGATAACGGCCAACACTGCTGAGTGTTGGAACTACCCCCCCGAGAGGAGTCCAGGTGAGACGGCGCTCTACCCCGAGTGAGGTCGCCTCACGTCTCTTCGTTGTGGACCGGCAGCTACCGTCCACCAGAGGGCCCAGCTGTATTCATCTGCGGACCGAGGTTCTGTGGGCACCGTGTTCAGCACTCTGAATTCTCCCAAGAAATCGTCGGCCAGATGGGATATCGCCAGCGGCTCTCCTAACCCCCCCCCCCCCCCCTACTGACTTACAACCAGCGGGACCCCCCCTTTAGTGTATCCAGCTATAATCATTTAAGTACCATCGCTATAGTTCCCTAAAGAACCAGGTTGTATACTTGCTCCCTGCGTAACCAGAGATTGGACATTCAATGTTGATTTACCTACGAATACTCATTTGCCTTACAAGTGCATTTCAAATCATAAATGTCATTAAGTGAACGTTGTATATACCCTTTGCTATATAAAATATTCAATTTATACATTTGTGTGGACTTCGTTTCATCAGGTGGGAAAGTGTTCATCATATCTACATCATGTACTGTGTGGCCAGTATTTAAAGTACATAAAGCAGGTAGTGGTTTAATGATACCATACTTATCAATACAGTCAGGGAATTGTACCCCTCAGTTACAGAGATGTTTACCTTCTTTGCAGGGCTATAACTTTTTAAATTGTATTGCTATATTGACATTACTATGGCCCATTCAACATCGATTATCTATCGTTCAGGATGTGGGAACGTTATATTTTTTCATTCATACATTGTTGTGTTAATAGCGTCGAGAATATAAGTATGTTTTTAATCTTTTCTGCTGTAATTCCAAAAACCGTAGTTATAGGCCCCGAAGCATATGATAGATTATCGATTGGCGTTTCTTTCCTATACACGCTATATTAAAAAATTCAAATGTATATGATCGGTATACATTATACTTCATCATGCATTAAGGATATTAAAAAATTCAAATGTATATGATCGGTATACATTATACTTCATCATGCGTGAAGGAAAGGGGGGGGGGGGGGGGTTGTTTATAATTCCTTGATCGTCAGTAACGGCTTTATTTAGTATGTGTTGATATATTGATCAGATGGTTTGCAGTGAAATTAATAAACAATCGGGCTGAAAATAACGTTAGTGTCCTCTTACCGTTCGCCGATGAGACTGGAGGAAAAAGATCCCAATTATTTGACGCCGATCTCCTAGATCCATTTCCGGTTTGTATGGCGCAATAAACGCCAAAATCATATCGATTATCAAGTTTAGAAAGCGATCCAAATGCACTATAGTGTTTGTCTGGAGCCACGTAACAAGATATCAGTGCCGGAGGGATTTCCTCGACGCACCGATCGGCACTTCCGGTTTTGGCGAGAGTGTAACTCGCCCGACCATCCACCAGGCGGCGGTATTGAGGCGTTGCAATCTCATACAGGTCCCACTGCAGTCCGGAGGTTGGCTGGATGAATTATGAATGCCATGGCGAAAAAATGAAATATTGATCCCAAAAACGGTGTACGTCGTTCTTGGCGTTCAACGCATGGCGGGCAAAAACGGCGTAACTCGTTCTTGGCGCAGGATGTGTTAAGAGGTTAAATATGTTTCATACTTCTTTTCTATATCCACTTTTTCTCCTTATTTTCTATTTTTCCCATCCCAATTTCGTGTATCCAATTCTCCCCTCCCCTGTCTTGAACGTTGCTCGACTATGTCCCCCAGTGGTCGGTTGAAGAGAGGATAGAAGCGGACTCTCATTGGCGAGGTGTAACGCATGGGAGGCTCACACTACCCTCGCCACTCTCTGCTGTGCAGGCGTCTCCCAACCGACCTGTAGGGGTCGCTGTCCACAACGTCCAAACCCAACCCATCGACTTCCACCCGCTGACTCTGCCAAATGAGCCAGTACGACGGCCGGCCCAAGCCGAAGGCAATGCTGAGACTCGATACCGGAGTCTCTTGCATTAGTGACGAGCGCAATCTCCGCTACGCCACCCAGCCGCCTCTATGTTTCATACTTCTTGTAGTCTGTCCAATCTACGCTGCCGGCAGCATTGCGATATTGCGCAATTGTCGATGCAGGGTTTGAGTTTGGGAGCCGCACACCGCCAGGAGCTTGTAACAATGTGATCGTGGCTGAGCAGAGACCACGTTGCAATGACAGCCGCCGCGGCCGCCCTATAGTGAGAAGACGCGTCTGTTGTCTCAAGAGTTCTTCACCTGCAACGACGATGAGACGACGTTTGCGTGTTCTGCTTACTACGTCAGAATGCTGTTCATTGTCCAAAGCTCAGTGACCGGAGACTGAACTCAATCCCATGTCAGTGGCTCCTCCACCTCATGACAGATGGTGAGGGGTTGGCGGCGATCGACCATCACCCTCAATATGCAACCCCCCCCCCACCCCCCATTACTTTTAATCAAGTTTCACTAAGAATTTTATTATCAAGGAGTTTTATTGAGCATTTTACTGGTTTTTATTCATATTCATTTCATATATATGTCTTGTTGAAATGCAGTCTACAGGTCACACAGGGGAAGCATTTCACTACACTTGTACTTGTATGTGACAAATAAACTTGAACATACATGTTGTCTTCATTTTGACACCAAAAGATGTGAAGCCATGGTTCCTTTTTTCCCCGCGCCTATGGAAAAACAAATGCACTAACATCCGACGCTGGTGACGTAGGGGTGATTCTTCCTTAAAAAGGTTCAAAAGTGGCGGCTAAAAGGCGGCTACGTGGCGTAGTGGGCAACGCACTCGCCACGAAATGCTGGAGACGCTGGGCTCGTCAGTTCGAGCCCAGCGCTCCACATTTGCTTTCAGTTTAGCTGGTCGTCCACAGTAATACACATTGGCCGTATTACGGGGAGGGAAACTGAAGGGTGGGGATCGGGCGTTGTGGACAGCGACTCCTACAGGTCGGTTGGTGCGCCTGCGCAGTAGAATCAGGAAGTGTCGGGGGCAGCGTGAGCCTCCCACGTGTGATACCTCGCCGCTGAGAGATCGTGCTGTACAGGTGAAATGATGCGACGGCTGCCTCCTCGTGTACCGGAGGGGACACGTGATGCAAGCCTTGGTCCACATTGCAGCCGACCAGTGGGAGGCATGGTCTAACAACGTTCGCGACAGGAGAGGGTAGAATTGGATAATACGAAATTGGGATGGGAGAAAAAAAGAAAATGGGGAGAAAAAGAGATAAAAAAAAAAGTTCAAAAGTAAAAAATCCCCTGCCTCGGCAGATAAGAGAAATCATTATTAGAAGTCAGACCTTGTTGAAGCTAAAGAGCCTACATGACCCACAGACAAAGCTTGGAGTGATCTATTAATATCCGCATTAGGGACTGTTCGTGCATGTAGCTATGGGGCTAAATCAGTGAATATTCTACTATTATAAGAATACATTTCAGAGATAGAAAGTGTATTTGGGTCAAATAGGCACTGCGATTTTTTACTGTGGCACAGTATTAGTGGCTATGTTTCACCCGTTTGAATGGAAACGAGCCCTGCCCTTCCAAAGGGCCCCCGAACAATTCAATTCCCCTTGCGCTTCTCACTATTTCAGCGCCATGGACAGCTCTCACAGGAGAGCAGAGACATGATATCAGCCTGACATGAGCTGTCCGTGGTGCTGAAAAGAGCAGGAAGCATAATTCATTAAACTACCAGTAATTTCAGACACTTTTCATTCCCAAGCAAAATATGGCAGCCCTTGCTGTGAAAATACCTCACTACACAACCAGTTACTACAGCAGCCCTAGCTGTGAAAATACCTCACTACACAACCAGTTACTACAGCAGCCCTAGCTGTGAAAATACATCACAACAGCAGCCCTAGCTGTGAAAATACATCACAACAGCAGCCCTAGCTGTGAAAATACATCACAACAGCAGCCCTAGCTGTGAAAATACATCACAACACAACCAGTTACTACAGCAGCCCTAGCTGTGAAAATACATCACAACACAACCAGTTACTACAGCAGCCCTAGCTGTGAAAATACATCACAACCAGTTACTACAGCAGCCCTAGCTGTACTGTAAAATACCTCACTACACAACCAGTTACTACAGCAGCCCTAGCTGTACTGTAAAATACCTCACTACACAACCAGTTACTACAGCAGCCCTAGCTGTGAAAATACCTCACTACACAACCAGTTACTACAGCAGCCCTAGCTGTGAAAATACCTCACTACACAACCAGTTACTACATCAGCCCTAGCTGTACTGTAAAATACCTCACTACACAACCAGTTACTACAGCAGCCCTAGCTGTACCACTGAGAGACAAATGGTCAGAGGACATGTCGTCTCCCAGTGCTCTGTCTCCAGGAGAATGTTGGGGCTGTGTCCCGTTCCCCCGCCACATCATTCTAGAGTTGGAACCAGGAGAGCTCACCTTGGCACAGCTGGCGAACAAAGAGCCCTTTTTGAACACATCCAGCGACAGGACAGTATCTGAGAAGGAAGGAGAGGGTAAAATATATATATATATATTTGTTTTTAAAGGAGGGATGTCAACATTGAGTGATCGATTAGGAAGGTCTGGAAGACCTGCCCAACCGGTCAGCTTACCACCACACAAAAGCCAGACAGGCAGATAACAAGTCTCCACTCTCCATTGTTTTTAAACTGGACTAGAAATGATGGCTCCGTCTTCCCTGTTATGTAGAGACAGGGAGACACTGTAGATTCTTGAGCCTCGACTGACAGTTTTCAGTCAGTGCGTTTGTACCCTATAATAGTCAATTTAGTTGCATTCGAAATATACCAAATGGAATATCTTATCATTCTCTGAAACCGTTTTTGAGGCCCAAAAATTATGTTGGGCCCAGCTTTGGACAAAACCCTGATCCAAATTATTTCATCCTTTACAAAAATAATTCACCTCTATGACCTTGTGCCATTCTAACAATCATTCTGGGTGCAGCCGTCAGTCACTGTTGTGCCACGGATAGCTTCTGCCCTCTGGTGGCGGGTATAAAGTGACATGAACATTCAAGGTACCAATATTCCTTGCATATAATGCATATTAAAATGAATAAGAAATAGCGCTGCAATATTCACATTGGTATGAGAAGAACTCCCTAAAGACAAACATTAAATCATTTTCACATTTTCTACAAATGTATGAGGCCCTATATAGAATCACCCTCGGGTCATCCACCCTACGCCTCCTGGTTAAATACTGCCCTCTGCTGGTCACCGTTGCTCACACTGACCTGTGTGCCCATAGAGGATCTGGCAGCTGTTGGTGAGCAGCTCAAACACCTTGATCTGAGAGCTGTTGGTTGCCACGACGATGTGGCTATCGCCTTTGCCCAGGAACTTCACGTCCAGCACCTCGTCATTGTAGCCCACAAACTGGGAGTGGGTAGATATGGAGGAATGAGAAGGATGGGTGGGGGGGGGGGGTTAAGAGCCATGTTGCTAATGTCAATACCATGTAGTACTGTAGCACCCAAGTTAAACACTGTTTGATGAACAATGTTACTTAGCTGCCAGAGTTGTACCCTTCCTGCTGACCTGTTGTACAGAACTTATAAGTCTCTTTGGATAAAAGCATCCGCTAAATGACTGAATGTAAATGTAATGATACACACATTTATAGATTCTATACAAATTTCCATAAAATTTAAATGAGACCTAGTAGGGAAGAGAAGAAGAATCCACAATAACCGTTTTCAAATTAGATTTTGTATTGAGATCATTACACCCCTATAGGATTCCGTCTATACTTGACAACATGCAGAATAAACATATTTTACTTCAGTGTGACGTTCAGCGCAGCCATTTTGTGCGTTGTTCTCAAATCACCCGTTTCCCTGGTGGAATAAATGTGATCTAATGTCCTCATTCCCGACCAATGAAATCAACAATTGGGCTAGTGCTTCCTAGGAGTACTCGGAACGAATAAATGGAAGAATGAATGCAAACAAATGAATGTGCAAACGAACGAACTTGCAAACACACAGAGGTAGGATCTCGTTCTCATTCCGGCACCTGCTTGTGTTTTGGAATGCGTTTTCATTCTTGTACTGAGCACGTCATATGTCATCCATCTCTCAGCCACTACCCTATCCTACCTGCTGTTGTGTGGTGAGGCCGGGCAGCTGGTAGAGAAGGATGTTGTGTTCCGCAGTAACCGTGGCCAGTCTGGAGGAGGCGGGCAGCGGGAGGAGGTAAGTTAGGCTCCGGGGGTCCCCGTCCTCCTCCTCCCCTTCCTCAGAGCCAGGGGAGGTGGCGCAGGGGAGGGTCTGGACGTAGATGCACCGCGCCGTGCTGGCCTCCCACACTCTCAGCACACCTGAGGGGAGCAGGGGGGGGGGTAAGACACTTTAAGGAGTAGCTCTAAAGTAGTACAGTCCTTTATTATTCTTACACAGAGACAATCTCTGAAGTATGCTCCAATGATCTTATCCCCATCTTGCAGTTATGGAAGAGTCTGTGTAAAGAGTCCAACCTTTGCTTCCTGCAGTGATGAAGTGCAAATCTTTGCTCTTTACTCCAATCTGAGAGAAGTCTTCATTCTCAGGGAGCAACACGACACCCTCCACTGCCTGGAGAGAAGGGAACATACACATGGAGCAAGACAAACAACAAGGAACTCAAAAAACTCTTAATTATTACAATATAACAAAGAAAGAGATTGAATATAAGTCATTACCTTCGCAAGAAATGAGAATCAGCTAAGTTCAGTAGCTAGAGCGACTTTTAAAGTGATAATGTGTAGTTGTGGCGCCTGCTGGACGTGAGCGGTACTGTCTCTGTTTTCAATAGCTGCTTTGCTCCGTCTGTGCGCTTTCTTTTTTCCCGCATGCAGGTTTTCTGCAGAGCAAATTCTTAGTTTCTTGGTGGCTGCATAATTGTTTTCCAAAAACACCCGGCATTCTGTATGCAAAGACGTGTGTTCTAGGTATACGTCTGGTATGACGAGAAGGCTGACCAAGCTGGTCACACCAGACCTTTTGAGGCTATAGCAGTGGTCTCAAATTGTTCTGTGCATGCTCCAGAACTTAATGAGTAGAAAAATTACACATTGTTGCTTTAAAGCAGGGGTAGGCAACCTTAGGCACGCGTGCCTGCATAGGCACGCGGGGGCATTTGCATAGGCACAGGGGGCAGCAGTAAAAAAAAAAAAAAATATATATATATATATATATATATATATACTTTTTTTTTTTTTTTTTTTTGCTTTGAAATATTATAGTGAAATATTTTGCACTGTTGTCGCATTTATCTTGTTGAAATCCTCCCACAGGTTCTTTTTACTACCACATATTTAATTGAGACCCTTTATTTGTTTATTATTTCAATTTAGCTGGAAATACATTGCTACATCATTCAGTAACATTTGCAGAGCCTTATAACAAAAACATTATTACGGTCACCATTGTGACCAGTGGGATTAATCAACTAATTTTATTATTTATTTTTCTATTTCATTGAACATTGCACATGTTAAAAGCCATATTCTTTACTCAAAATGTGAGTATTACCAAGTCAACTTGTGTTAAAACAATGACAATAAACATAGTTTTATTAGGTTGAAATAATGTGGTTGTGTACTTATTTTTCTGGATTATTATGGATTGAAAACTGAAAACCTTAATGCACAGTAACTGAACTAAATATATGTTCTGGTAACTTATTATTATATATTTTTTACAGTGTAGTCTTGCGATCAATCAAAACTTATTTACACGATATACCTCACATTCACCCTCCATTCACATCCTGGTGTTCTCCTGGTGTTCTCCATTAGGCCTGTAGGTGGAGCTATGACAGCCCACGTACAGTACACACACCGATGGTGTGTGATGTGTCCAAAAATGAATGGGCAAATGTGAGTGAAATGGTCGCACTGTATGCAGCTGTTTGTCTGCATTGCATTCCCCCCCCCCCCCCCCCCCCCCCCAACTCAGATTTAGGGTTGATACAACCATCATAATAATATTGTTAATAATAACGATAATGATGTAATAATGTAAAAAGTATCATTAAAAATACCTGATTATGAGAAAAAATATTTACGATGCATGGAATATTGTTGAGGCACACTAGTTACAACTATATTTCAAACAGGCACTCCATGTCAAAAAGGTTGCTGACCCCTGCTTTAAAGCAAAGTAATTAGTAAATACGAATTTGCTCTTAATTGACCTGCCTGGTTAAATAAAAGGTTTTAAAGCCAGTTTTCTCTTCTTACCTCGTAGACTGGTACTGTTCTCTTGGCTTTCCGTGCCTTCAGATCCCACACTGTGCAGATCTTATCCCTCCCAGAGCTGGAAACAAAGACAAGCATATAGATACACCCATGAAGCGCACACACTTCTAGTACAATATACAGTACTACTAGTACTAACAAGTACTATACAGAGCACTATATACACTATAGTACAATATACAGTACTACTAGTACTAACAAGTACTATACAGAGAGCACTATATACACTATAGTACAATATACAGTACTACTAGTACTAACAAGTACTATACAGAGAGCACTATATACACTATAGTACAATATACAGTACTACTAGTACTAACAAGTACTATACAGAGAGCACTATATACACTATAGTACATTATACAACGGCATGCAAATTTCTCGATTCTGATTGGCCATTTGCACGTCTTTATTGGCAACAATCCACGGTCCTGGGCTCAGGACCCGCCCACAACCGAATCACATATCACTCCCCGGCTCACTCCGGGAGAAAACAAGATCGCGGACAACAAATGGATATGTTGATAGCACCATAACGACTAAATATGAAGCGATTCTGTCAAGGGGAATGTGTTAGTCCTTTAAACAATGTTGGATGATGTAATTGATGGGTCTTGAGTCAATCTAGAACAAAAGAAAAATCGCGGATTGATTGATTGATTAATTGATTGATTTAAATTTCTACTTCCTTTCCACTGACTGCAGCGTTCACTCTCACACTGTCCGACGCTGGCGTACCCACAAACACACACACACACATACACACACAGTGACACACACACACACTCCTGTCTGCAACAGCGGGGGAGTCAGACTGAGAGAGAAGCAGCGCTGTTTTAAGTGAGCATGGTCTATTGAATTGATTGATTGGTTGATTGCTAATTTTATTACTGTACCCCTGGTTTCCAACTGGTTAAGTTTAGGCTAAAAGAAATAAATAAAAAAATAGGGCGAAGAAAACGTTTTTTTCCTATAGGGCAAAGAAAACGTTTTAATTTGTTTTACCTACTTTATATAGAAGCATCTAAGAATGAAGTTCTATGGAAAGTAGGTCTGCATTCCCTTAACAATTGTGTGTATTGAGCCGTACTGTATTGTACCCATTCTGCATCTGGTAATAAAATGTTCAATCAATCATTCCAATAATACACAGTTGGATGTGTTAGTTGGTTGGATGCACTTCAAGCTGCTTCCACATGAGGCAACTTCTCTCAATCATTCCAATAATACACAGTTGGATGTGTTAGTTTGGTTGGATGCACTTCAAGCTACTTCCACATGGAGGCAACTTGTCTTTTTTGTAGTTGTGGGAACTACTTTTTCTGGCGGATGGTTTTCAATAAATCTTCGATTAATGTGTGTTTATTGTATAGAAATAAGGTTGGATGAATCTGGCAGTTGTATAAAAGCTTTACACCACTTGTAGTCGTGATTTGTGACCAATAAACCATGCCTAGGGGGGTCTAGCGACCCTCGGCTGCGCCTCGGGCCTAACGACCACCCCTAGGCATGGTTTATTGGTCACAAACCACTCCTGCGCGTGATGTAATGCTTAAATATACAGTACTACTAGTACTAACAAGTACTATACAGAGAGCACTATATACACTATAGTACTATAGGAGAGACAGGGGCGATCAAGGAACAGTCTGCTAATGGGTGTGGTATGATCTGCTAGAGCAGGGGTGGCCAACCCGCGGCTCGCGAGCCGCATGCGGCTCTTTGCCCGTCAATGTGCGGCTCTTCCATCCATACATTTTTTTTTTTTTTATTATTATTATTTTTTTTTTATGTCACTCATTCCATAAGGACGTAGAATAAACATTTACAATTTTTTTTAAATGGTCCATTTGCATGTTCTTTGTATCTGAATCTAGGGACATATATGGATCAGTGTCAGAAATAGTGTGTCTGTTACTAGGCTTGAGTAAATTGTAATGAACCAACCAAAGGAGAATATCAATTCTATTTAAAAAAAATATATCTTTGATTGTGAATAACACCATGCTAAAATTGACCAGACCTGAAAAATCTAAGCAAATGAATAAAGGGAAGATGATTATACAGAAGGTTTTGTAGATACAGTACTGAATTCTGCCATCTTTTTTATAATGTAAATTTCTCCACCATTTTTCATCGTATTGCAACACCGTTTTTTGCAAGACGTTCACAGAAAGGTAGAGAAACTAACTGTGTTCCGTTTTATGGCAATAACGTTCAGGTTTGTGGGAGATAATCCCAAAAAATAGAGAAATAAAAAAGTTAATCCAGAAGTCAGATGATTGACAGGGGCTGGTGTGAGCTGGGTAGGGTAGTTTTTCAAAATTCTAAAGCACTGAGTCTCTTCCTTCAAAAGACTACACTCACTTTTGGCTGTGCCACTTCCTCCTGTCAATATGCGCCGGTTTCCGACTCAATGCCCTGAGATTTCTATAATCTTATATTTCACTAATAACAGTTAAAATAATTGGTAAACAAACATAATGCTGAAAATATACACTTTTACTGTATATCTCGGGCTTAAGAGGTTAACACTGTGAGGCCCAAATTAAAAATACATTAGCAACTTCATAGGCCAGAGGGTGGGACATATAAACACATTTACTATCAAATAGCATTGTGAGGCTGAACAACAGGACCAATACATGTGCTTAACATTTTAAATAAACATTATTTTTTTAAATGGCTAAAAGTGATTTAGTAATTTCGCAACCGTCTCACAGGGTACTTTTAACCCTGTGAGGCCCAAATAAAAGACATTAGCAACTTCAGAGGCCAGAGGGTGAGACCTATAAACACATGAAGGGTGCCGTGACTGAAAAAAAATTGAGAAACGCTGGTATATGGTGTGGCTCTTTGTGGTACCACAGTCATTTTTGTGGCTCTTAGTCTCTGACTGGTTGGCCACCCCTGAGTATGGTATGGGAGAGCACTATCATAGTACACATTATTATGCTTTTTGTAATTTTAGAAGTGTATGCGAGTGAAAACAATAGCCGCCATTTTAGTACATGTCCAGTTGACTTATCCTAAGCTCTGCCCTCTTTTCTTGACTCCCCTGTCACGATTCCTCAGCCTAAATAAGAGATTGGTCGATTGTCTTCAGATTGGATTGGATTTTGTTCGGGGGTTGGACACTAGTAGTACGTGTACTAATACAATAGGAATCCCACCCAGAGATCAGCACGGGCAACACCGTACCTGACCATGGTGCCACCGTCGGGGGTGAAGGCGAGGGAGGTGACGGCGCTGTAATGGCTCTGCAACACACACACACACTGGCTGGAGCGCAGGTCCCACAGTCTGATGCCACAGTCCATGGAGGAGGAGAACAGCTGCAGGAGACTGATGTCTGGGTGGAACTGGACCAGACTGCAGAGGCAAAACCAGTTCACTGATCAGGAACACTAAAACTACTACAAACTTTCCTAACCATGTACAGTCAGATCCATAAATATTTTGACAACACAATTGTCATCCTTTTGGCTCTGTACACCACCGCAATGGATTTGAAATTAAACAATCAAGATGCGCTTTAAATGCAGACTTCCAGCTTTAAATTCGAGGGAATTTACTTTGGGTCCCTTAAAAGTGTGTGTGTGTGGGGGGGCACATGTAAAAACTGTCTACACTGTTCACCTGATTTGGATGTAAATACCCTCAAATTAAAGCTGAAAGTCTGCACCTAAAGCACATCTCGATGGTTTAATTTTAAGTCCATTGTACTTACTGCACAACACCAGACGAGCCTTTCAGGTTGTGAGTGCAGTACTGCTTCAGTATGTCCCATAGCTTAATGGTGCCATCACAGCCACCTGCAAGACAATAAGAGAGTAAGAATAATAATCTTTTGTGTAAATATACAGTTTATTGCAGATATCTAATGAAAATATCTAATCTCCAAATAAATACTTTTTCAGGAATTGTATAAAAACATTTTTATATTCAGATTGACCATTCATTTTCTTTTTTATATACGATGGGTTTTGAAAAGACTTCATGGGCCATCATACCAGCCACATAAAAAACATTAATTTTGAATTCAAACAATCCACCAAAACTGTAATTACAAGAAATGTTTTTCCCATAGCAGAGATTAGATAGACAATTATACTACACAGCAGATGTCCGCCTAACTCTTTCTCATTAGTCTTGCGTGAGCTGACCTGTGGCCAGTAGCGTGGTGGTGGGGTCAAAAGTCATGCTGGCTACAGGTGCTGTGTGAATGGCCCTCCAGGAGCGAGTGCATTGGGCCTGCTTCCAGTCCCACTGTTTCAGTAGGAGAGCTCTGCTGGCGGTCACCAGGATCTGTGGTGGGAGAGAGAGGGGAGATAGGTCCAGATTATACAGCGTAACAGACTCTGGGATCACGCATCTGTGTAGGATTGTTCCGATCATTTGAAATGAGGACTGTTGAATAGAAACTATGAACAACAATTATGTGGGGGGGAAAAGCATGTAAATTAGTTGAGTCTACATAGTCTCCATTGCTGGCCTGATAGAATGAGAACCATGTGCTTATTCCATGAGATTGTACATAGCTGAGTGTATGCGGTCCTCATTACAAATTGTTGGACATAATATAATAAAGTGTATATAGGATTAATCAGTCTCATTTACAGGCACTATCAAATTATACACAATGCATCTTTAGGCTATTGGATCTATACTCTATAATGAACAGTTTGAGCGTTAAGGATTGGATTGACACATGATTAAGAAATTGGTCACAACAGCAGGCATTGTTTCGTTTACCTCATCATCACAGCTGAGAGTGAATGATGTGATGTCTTCCTGATCCTCCTGCAATCACAGTATCAGAATAAATGACAGGTAATATTATTATATCATCATCAGTGTAACGTTAGAGAGAGAAAGCCTCACCTGCTCAATGCTGTGCACAATGTTTCCTGTGCTGATGTCCAGGACATTGACACGTGAACTGCAGGTGCAAAAGATGTACTTCTCATCTTTGCTGATCTGAGAACAGAGAATAAAAGATCAGAGTGGTCTCAGTATGCAATAGGGTAATTATCTATTCTCTGCAAGTTATGTATAGTAAACTTCAAAGTAACGTTACAATCTAAAAAAAACAAGGTAGTCAACAACTCACCTGCACTTTCCCCCCTTTATAAAATGGTTCAATCTTGCTGGAAGCAGCATAACTGTATGGGAATAATAGAAATAAGTTGGTATGTGTTCATTCATGTAAAGGTATTGAGCTAACATTCGCTGGCTAACGTTAGCCAAGTTAGCCACCTAGCGAGGTCTGCAGTATCCACGTGAAATGAGTCTACCGTTAACTTACTTTGTTTTAAACTTCAGATTGGCGTTTGCCATCTTGCTCAGAAGACGTGCCAAAAATCACAATATTTGCCAGGTAAAGTAATTTCGATCACTTATTCTTCATAAGACATTTGCTACGATCAACAAATCCGACATGTGTTGGTAAGTATGAGTCGCATGGATTAGACGTCATCTGACAGAGAGGAGAATGCGCACGACGCTGTGATTGGTTAGAAGGTTTTGAGGAATGTAATGTAATTTTCAAAATTTTCCGTCATATAAAATAAATAGTCTGTAGCATTTGAGGCAGAGGACATGCAAGTGTTGGAATTGCATGAAGTTTACTCAGATAATCGACTTTGAAAAGGAATAATGTACATAATCCCTAACAATATCTTTCCTAACATTTACAGAGCAACGCAGGTAGCTATGGATGCTGCTAGATAGAACCACTCGTCTCGACAAAAAGTTCTGTTTCACAGGGAGAGCCTCGCGTTTGATGCTAGAACAGGAGGGAAAGAACACGCTCCACTACGAAACACCGTTATTTCAATGCTTTATATAATTTAGTGGTTTCATATGTTGGTGCGCATGGTCCCTCCTTTAAGCCTATGTTTTGTCAGGAATGTTCATGTATGTGTTCTATTGATAAGGAGGGTGTGTGCGGGGTGCTACATGACTGTGTACGATATGGATTAGACAACGGGAATGGCAACAGGGTGAACGCAGAGCATTATCATGGTGAGCTGCAAAACATTTGTTTATTATGATATACAGATTCCATAATTATTTTTCTCTTAAATTAGGTCATTTTGTTGCTCAAGTCTAAATTCGAGATGGTTTCTTTTAGTACATCATGTAGAAATGTGGAATTTAATAAATGTTGGCATCATAGTCATAGTTTCACATATATTAATACACGTACTATATTGCGTTTATTTCATTTTTTATTTTATTTTTTACCTTGATTAAAGATTGTCTGGGAATTCTTGACAATTATAGCCAATCTTCGCTGTTGCTGAATATTTACTTAAAAAACAATCAATAACATTTGTTTTGTCAAATGACTGTAAAGACACATCAGAGAAACATCACATCTGCTTTGTTTGATCACATGACCAGTCATATGACTTTCCAGAACAAGTCTATTGTTATTTGTCACTTGTTGCTTTCATGTTGACAACAGTGTTTGGTGTTGTCACACTGAGGCTTTACACACAGGCATACAGAATGTCCACCTGTTTCTTTGAGGACATGGAGTGTGGCCAGCTATCAGCAAATATATATATCACTATAATCACTTGTTACACTGTATATTGTTATGCGCTGCACTCTGGTTAGATGCCAACTTCCTTTCATTGTACTGTACTTGTGCTATACGATGACAATACATTTGAATCTTATCTTAACCTAATCTAATACTTTACATATCCATATCCATATATACCCAAATATATCATATGAATATAAATGATCTTATCTTATCTTATCTAAATGCCTGATTTCCTGTTAAGCGCCCTGGGTCTCCTGAAACGGCATTATTAATATTGATTGGATTTAGATAAAGTCATTGGGTCTCATTCCCGAACGAATTTACGACCAAAAATTTCCTCTTAGGCAGATTTCTGGCCATTTAAGACATATTAGGGCTGGTAGCGCGAGTCCCCACATTTTCCTGAGATCAGATTTGAGCATGGCTGAGAGCAGATTTAAGAGTGCTGAGGAGCACACTTATGATTGATTGACTAATTGAACATTTTATTAACTTGACAGACTGTGTTCTCATAGTGATTCCTTCATGTTAACGCTACAGGCCTCCTTGGAATTAATTACTTAATCATAATTAAAATAAATGACAATATTTGTACGATAAGAAATTACGCATTTGATGTCGGAAAAATAAATAATATGGATTCATCTGATCACAAGGCAGCTGCTTAACCATATCAACCAGCTATTTTGGACAAATGTATAATTACTTTAATTACTCAGATATTCAAACACAATTATGCAATTATTGTGAAATTATTGAAAATAATTATTATTTAATGCCTTCTGTGGAATTTCTTATTTGTTACACATCTGTTTTAATGATTAATTATATACATTTGAAAGAATGCAGGTCAACATGCAATATATCCCATTGATTACAATGGGACAGAGTCAGACCTTTGTTTGATTGATTGATTGATTGATTGAAAACTTTATTAACAGATTGCAGAATGGGTACAGTACAGTACAGCTCAATTACATACAATTGTTAAGGGGATGCAGACCAGAGAAAGACGTTCGTCTTGTTTACATCAGGTCCCCCATTTTCAATTCATCATAACATATATGACACACGACATACAGATAGACAGTACTGCTACATCTATACATTTATGACATACCAGATTTGCAAATACAGTACTGTTTGTGATACAAAAAAGTCCAGAAAAGAGAGTATATACATTTGATGTAGAAACTGTTAGAGGAGGTTTGGTAGGTGGGGTGGGGTTGGGTGGGTGGGTTGGGGGGGACTGTACATTGGAGGTGGTTGGCGGGGGGGGGGGGGGACACTGTACAAGCAAAACTGTACATTGGGATATTGACAACCATACTTGGTCATTTACTGTACATTGGAGGGGGTTGATATAGCTATAACCCTGCATTCCTTCGAATATATCATTAATCAATTAAACTTATATTGAAATACACTATATAGCCTATACACCAACACTGAAATGACAGTGGATAAATAAATAAATAAGAACTAAAGCTAATCGCATGGAAATAGACTGCATTAATATTCCATAACAAGTCTTGTGTGCGCCAGTATGGCCTACATAATGAACAGTATAGGCTTAATATATTCTAGTTACTTGTTTCATTAGGATTTAGTAGATACTATATATGCTCTGCCTCTGCCCTACGTACAGTATAAGTACAGACTGTACCTATACTGTACATAGGGCAGAGCATATAGTATCTATACTAAATCCTAATGCAACAAGTCATTAATGGAATAATAAGCCTATACTGCGTTCATTCATTACGCCGTAGGCATTAATGGAATAATAAGCCTATACTGCGTTCCTTCATTACGCCGTAGGCTACAGTATACTGCGCGTGTGTGTGTGTGCGCGCTGCGGCAGGTGTACCACGAGCTGTACTATATATGATGACAATACATTAATCTAATCTCATTTCGATGGGTCGCGCAAGACTCGCAAGGCACTTCCGCATCCATTTCCACACAGCTGCGTCATTACTTTGCCTTATAAGGGGCTCTGGAGGCGTTGTTTTGTATGCAAATGACCTGAACGGGAACGCGCTTTCGAGTTTAAGACAGAATGCCATTCTCCAAGCAGATATCAGATCATATCACAGCTGTGACCGTTTCAGCCCCTTAAGACATATTACCAGCACGTTCGGGACTCAGAGTGAACTTGTCATTGAGTCGGTTCCAAGATAAGTCTTCCAAGAGAACTCTTTGAAAGATTTTGGAGAATGAGACCCATTGAACCATCTTATTTGTCATAATAGAACATTCTAGAACATTTGTGATGTCACAGTATGATGTCATAATCAAACATTCTAGAACATTTCTGATGTTACAGTATGATGTCATAATCAAACATGCTAGAACATTTGTGATGTCACAGTATGATGTCATAATCAAACATTCTAGAACATATATATATAAATCCATGGCAGGTCTACAATGGAATCAGTCGCCGTTTAATGTTTAATTGGATAAAGGATTTTTTATTAGACAGGACAATTCAAGTATGTGTGGGGGGGCAAACCTCAAAAACTGTAAAAATAGAAAATGGCACCCCGCAAGGAAGTGTGATTAGTCCAGTCCTCTTCGATGTTATGATTAATGACATTTTTGGTCAAATTGGAAGAGGGTTTGGGTTGTCTTTATTTGCAGATGATGGGGCCATATGGAAAAGAGGGAGGAATGTTGAGTATTGTTTAAAGCAGGTTCAAAGAGCTCTGACCTGGGGGAAGTATAGGGAATGGGGAGACAAGTGGGGTTTTTAAATATCAGCCTCTAAGTCTAATTATATGATTTTTGGTTTTTAAAGGAAGTTGCCTATAGAGGTGGGCTGGTCATCTATGGGTCTCCCTTAGACAAAGTGAAGGTGTTTACATTTTTGGGAGTTTGGTTCGATGAAAGAATGAATTGGGCTGTTCATATAGAGAAAACCCTGGCAAAGTGTGAAAGAATAGTGAATGTGCTGAGAAGCTTGGCTGGGAGTGGGTGGGGAGCGGATAGAGAGACCATGTGCTTGATATATCAGGCGATGATCAGGTCAGCAATTGATTATGGCTGTTTTGTGTACGGTTCTGCTGCCAAGTCTAATTTAGGAAAGCTGGATGTGCTTCAGTGCAAGGCTCTGAGAATCTGTTGTGGAGCTTTCAGCTTTTAAGACCACTCCAGTTCCAGCACTGTTGGTGGAAATGGGGGAGTTGCCCTTAAATCTGAGGAGAATTAAGTTAGGGCTACAGTACTTGGCAAAATTAAGTGGGACTAGTGTAGCTAGGTGTTTACTTTCAGGAGATGGGGATAAGTATAAGCCTTTTTGTCCAGTATTGATCAGTGGGCCAGGAAGTTGAGGTTGCATCAAGGTGGGGGTTGCGGAGCACACTCGTTGGCTGTCAGTGCCATTTTGGCTAGTTCCTGATCGAGTTATTGAATTTAGGTTCTTGATGGAGAATGACAAGGGCGAGATTGTGGGAGAAATAGAGAGGTTCCTTTTGGCCTCAGGGTCTCTGGAGGTTTTTACTGATGGCTCTGTGGATCCTGAAAGTGGGAGGGCAGGCTTTTTTGGTGGTGTGTGCCTCGGTTAGGGATCGGTAAGGGACAGAGAATCTCTGATGGCAGCTCTGTATTTGTGACAGAGTTACTTGCCATTCTCTGGGCATTGTGGCGGGTGGAGGAAGTGGGACCAAGCCAGGTGATCATATGTTCTGACTCGGCTGCTGCACTGATGGCTCTGAGTGCAGGTAGGTCTAAAGCTCGCCCTGATCTCATTCAGGAAATAATGTTGGTTTTATATAGGATTGAGAAGGCAGGCTGTTCAGTGGAGTTTTGTTGGGTTCCGGGGCATGCTGGGTTTGAGGGAAATGAGATAGCTGATTCCCTTGCCAAACGGAGCCTGGGAAGGGAGGAAGAGATAGGCATTTCAATGGGAAGAGTGGAACTCAGAGAGAAGATAAAGAAAGGAGTTGAGGCTGAGTGGCAGGCTGAGTGGGAAAAGGGGACCAAGGGAAGGCACTATTTCTCTCTGCAGCCTCGGGTCAAAATCAAGGTGGCTGGATATGGGTCTAGGAGCGATAGGGTCAAGATGTGTAGATTGAGGCTGGGACATTGTGGGTTGAACAGTACCTTGTGCATTGTGGGAAAACATCCAGATGGGCGGTGTGAATGTGGAGAGACTGAAACTGTCAAGCATGTTTTCCTAGAATGTGAAAGGTATAGGAAAGAAAGGAAAATCTTTTATAAAAGGTTATCAGAATTGGGAGTCTCTTCCTTCTCTCTTAAATCTTTCTTTGGCATGGATAATGAGAACCACCAGCTGACAGTGCTGACATTTCTGCACTAGTCAGAGTTGTATCAGAGGATATAGTGTTATTTTATTTATTATTATTACTATTATTATTATTATTATTATTATTATTTTTTTTTTTTTTTTTTATGTTTTAAGGCCTAAATTGTGGGCGTAGTATGGAACTGAGGAGGGCAGTAATACGCCATGTTGCGTCTACACTGCCGGAAATTCTAAAGAAGAAGAAGAAGATATTATTATTATTATTATTATTATGACTACACTGCCGACCCAATCTGAATAAAGGTTGTGTTCTTGACATTGTTGTGCCCAGGCGGATCCAGAAATGTCATCGCAGAGTGGGGGCTATGATGTGGAGCTGTTTGTCGACACGCCTGACTATGACGTGATCTGCACCATATGCCAGGGCGTCCTCAGGTGCCCAGTAAGAGCTGCATGTCACCACATCTTCTGCAAGAAATGCATTTTACAATGGCTGAAGAGGTACTGGCTGTGCCTCATCACCGCAAACATAAACACGGATCAATATGCCAAGACAAGAATGTGTTCAAACTGCACTGTAATATCTTACCGTTGATCGACACTCCCAAGTGTTTACCTGATGGCTGTAGAACTGATGGTTATGTCCAACTCTAGACAGGAGACCTGCCCCTGCTGCAGAAAGCCTGTAAACCACAACTTGATCTTCGTCATGTTCAAGCTGAGCAAGTCTATTGGCCGCCTGAAGGCCAAGGTAATACAATGTGTTACTGGTATCATCAATATGCATTATCATCATCATCATCATCATCATCATCATCATCATCATCATCATTATCATAAAAAACTGTCAAATGAACTGTTTTTCAATTGTGTAGAAATAGAGCATATGTGTAATACATACACATTTCCCACTAAAGATATTTAGTATACACATATTTAGTATAGCCACCATATAGAGGAAAACTCTTCCATAACTTTATGATTGTCTGCTCATGAATGGTTTCCCCACCCTTTATCCCTTTATGTAGTGTAAGAATGAGATCCGTGGCTGCCCGGAGACCTTCCCTCTGTCGGAGCAGTACTGCCACAGTATGGGCTGTCTGTACGAGCTCATCCCCTGCCCCTACCAGGGATGCCGGGCACAGCTCCTCCGTCGGGACCTGGACACCCACGCCCGCCACTGTGAGCACTGGCGCCAACCCTGCCACATGGGCTGTGGCACAGTGCTGTCCCACCGCACACAGGTTGTTAACACTAAGCCAAGAAAGATAGAAAAATAATTTTTGTAGTGAACTGAAAGAAAAATACAAACCGAGCAATAAACTTAGACTAAACAGAAATTGAAGTTGCAAAATGAGTGTGTGCATATACTGTGTATATATAAACTCCTTTCTCTCCCCCAGGCACAGCACAACTGCTACCAGCAGCTGAGGCAGGAGTACGAGGCTCGCCAGAGGAACCACAGGGCTATCGCCGCCGCCCTGCAGAGAAAGATGAGGAGGATGCAGAGCACCATGGCCCACATGAAGAGGCAGATAGGGCTGATCTGTGAGAGCCTGGAGGTCATGGACGACCTAGAGGAGGTGGAGGAGGAGGACCAGGGCGTGGCGAGCGGCTCGGCCGGGACCCTGAGCCGTAGTAATAACAACAGTTCCTGAGGGAGGAGCCAGGCCACAGCCGCTGGCCCGCTGTGTACAGTTTAAACATGTGTATAATTTCCTTGAAGGCGTTTTCCTTTGGTGTAGGTAGCCTACACGATTGAACTAGTAAGAGTAGGGATACTGTATGTACAGATATAGTATCTACAGACATGTAAAAAGGATTATGTGCAGGTATGTACAGACGGTGTGGATAGATGTATATACACGGTGAGAATAAATATATATATATGCATATACAGCATTATTCTATATGCTAGCATACAGAGTTATGGGTTATATGCATGTATAAAAGTGTGTTTATGTGGTTGCCTTTCACCTGCCCTTAGTGCAGAATGGTGTGTTTTTTTTATTTCTTTTGCACGGGTCGCTGACATTCTGTCCTGGTTTCAGGCCTTTGGCGACAGTTTGAACATGTGTATCATTTCTTTGAAGGCGTTTTTCTTTGGTGTAGGTAGGTAGCCTACATGATTGAAATGTTTGGATTTGTAACAATTTTGTTCTGTTGCCTCATGGTTTTGTGAGTTTGGAATTATAAGGTTCAATATCTGCCCGCAGAGTCGTTCTGAGATACTGATCATTAAAGCTTTTACATCCCATAAAAGAAAACTATTAGAACCTTTTAAGTGGCATTTCTTACCCACTAAAATAATCTGTTTACATTTTTTTTTCTTTTTTTTCCCCGTATATAACTTCAGCTACATGTAAACACTTGTTTATACAGCTACATCTATAACTCAATCCTGACCGAATTATCATATGGAACCTTATAATTCCATGGTCACGATTTGTTCATATGCCTTTTTTTAAATAAAGCAATATCACACTACGTTATTGTCAATGTCTACTTTCAAATGTATCCATATGAATGTGAAAAGCAACAACCACCATATAGGCCTTAAAGTTTCAATACACAGGTCAAATGAAACGGTAATGTGTTGAAGACATAAAGAAAACTACCAAATAATTGACTGTTATAATATATACGCAGATTAAACCAACAAAACACTGAAGATCATGAATCATGTTTGTTGAATCATGCTCAAAACTTGGATAAGACTTGCCTTTTTCTGCAGAGGGAATTTTATATAGAGATACCCTGAAGACTCTGGCAGGAGCAAAGTACCAAAGTACCTCAAAGGCGCTAAAAACAAGATTACAAACATCACAAAACAAACTGGACCGTCAGACTACTACTTGACCTTACTCCTAGAACCCACCTCACCCCTGCCCACTTTGACTATAGGATGGCTTAGAGTAGAAGACAGAGTACAGCAACTTGCAATGGGCCTGGTCTACAAGATACACTATAAGACTAAGGTACCCATGTACATGTCAAAATACTTCCCAAAGGTCAGTGAATACCACAACCATAACACCAGAGGGAGCTCAACAAATCATGTTAAACCCAGATTCGGCTCAAACAAGGGACTAAACACGTTTTGCAATTATGCCACATCAATGTGGAACGCCCTACCCAAAGCTGTAAAGGAATGAATCACTACCCACTTTCAAAGCCACGCTCAAAGAACACCTACGGGAGACTGCAATTCGAAACTGGCCCCTGTAAATGTCCTAACCCAACCCCCTCCAATGTATAGTAAATGACCTAACCCAAGAATACAAGAGACCCTCCTCTTGGAACCAAGTATGGTTTCGTCGATATTCCAATGTACAGTTTTGCGTGTACAGTTGTACAGTTTCCCCTGCCTACCCAACCCCCCCACCCCACCCACCTAACCACCTCCAATGTACAGCCCCCCCCCCCCCTACCCACCTCAATGTACAGTTTCTACGTCAAATGTATATACTCTCTTTTTTAAACAATTTTTGTATCACAAACAGTACTGTATTTGCAAATCTGTTATGGTCATAAATGTATAGATGTAGCAGTACTGTCTATCTGTATGTCGTGTATGTCATATGTTATGATTAATTGAAAATGGGGGACCCTCATGTAAACAAGACGAAAGTCTTTCTCTGGTCTGCATCCCCTTAACAATTGTGTGTATTGCGCTGTACTGTACCCATTCTGCAATCTGTTAATAAAGTTTTCAATCAATCAATCAAGATTATGCAACTTTGTGTAGACTGAATGGAATCTGCTTAAAAAATAGCATTCATGTATTGTAAATAGCTATAGAGATGCAACTGTTGAAATCCAAAGTCAAACCAAGACTGGGAGATTTTTCGTTGTCAAATCAAGTATAAATGCTGGCTAAAAATGTAGAGATATTTTGGGGCTATGATGATTCGTGAAAATTAGAAAAGGCTTGTTTTACATCTACAAGTCAAACTCTTCAATAATCAATGGACTGAATGAATGAATGAATGAAAACTTTATTAACAGATTGCAGAATGGGTACAGTACAGTACAGCTCAATACATACAATTGTTAAGGGGATGCAGACCAGAGAAAGACTTTCGTCTTGTTTACATCAGGGTCCCCCATATAACATATATGACATACATGACATACAGATAGACAGTACTGCTACATCTATACATTTATGACATACCAGATTTGCAATTACAGTACTGTTTGTGATACAAAAAGAGTCCAGAAAGAAAAGAGTATATACATTAGGCATAGAAACTGTACATTGGATTGGGTAGGTGGGGGTGGGGGGGGACTGTACATTGGAGGTGGTTGGGTGGGTGGGGGGGGGGGGTTGGGTAGGAGTGGGGGGGGGGGGGGGGTTGGGTAGGAGGGGTGGGTGGGGGACACTGTACAACTGTACAAACAACACTGTACATTGGATTATTGACAAGACCATACTTGGTAATTTACTGTACATTGGAGGGGGTTGTGTTCGGACATTTACAGGGGCCAGTTTCGAGTTGCAGTCTCCCTTAGGTGTTTTTTGAGAGTGTTTTTGAAAGTGGGTAGTGATTCACATTCCTTTACAGCTTTGGGTAGGGCGTTCCACATTGATGTGGCATAATTGCGAAACGTGTTTAGTCCCTTGTTTGAGTAGTAGTCTGACCAGTTTGTTTTGAGATGTTTGTAATTTTGTTTTTAGCGCCTTTGAGGTGCTTTGGTACCATGAGGTGCAAGCATAGTCGTAGTACCCTTGAATGAGTGCTCCTGCTAGAGTCTTCAGGGTATTCTTGTTTACCAGTGAGGAGATCCGGTACAAGAATCGTGTTCGTTGGTTGACTTTTTTTATTACATTGGATGCCATTTTGTCACAGGAAAGATTTGCCTCTAGGATGGAACCCAGGTAGGTAATATCTTCTTTCCTTGTGACAATATTGTCACCCACTGGACACACTCACAACGTTTATTTTAGATGGTCAAAAGAATTATAAATTGGGCATTTAGACCATAGATTTGTACCTATCTATCCAGAGATGGTCTGGTGGAATTGAATGTGAATGCAAGAAGGAACCAGCAGGGGCACCAGTCCGTCAAAAGGAAATATCGCGATGGCGCCGTCAAATAAAAGCCAGCGGAACCTTTCTCGGGCCTTCTTCCTGTTATACAGATCACGTAAGTGTACATGGAGCTACCAAATCGTTGGCACAAAATCCTATATTATCGCTTACATCACACCATTAAACACACTGAAATCACTCCGTAAATATGTATCAAACTAGTTGTGTTCAGACTGTATCTAAATGTATACGTTTATGTGGGATTTGATATATTTGATTTACTTAATTATAGAGCCTCTTTGATCATAGCTTAGAACTCTAGCCTTTCAATATGGCGGCGACGCTCGTGATCATTGACTGGCCAAGCTAACGATATGGGGAAATTATTTTGACCACATTGGCTATTGAAATAAAAAAAATGACTTCATTGGGTTCTTTTGTCTTGTAGCAAATGGCGGACAACGCCGGTGATCGAGGAGGGTTTCGCGGAGGTTTTGGCGGCGGCGGCGGCGGCGACCGTGGAGGTTTTGGCGATCGTGGTCGTGGTCGCGGTCGTGGACGGGGTAGAGGCCGTGGCAGGGGCCGTGGTGCCCGGGGAGGCAAGTCCGAGGACAAGGAAGTAAGTTGCATTAATGCCACTAACACGTATTTAGTACGATTGTGTATTTGATGATGGAGCCGGTGTTCGTAACCGCCTATAGTGTGTAGTCTGTATAGCACGGGACCCTTGGTTATACGTCTGTTCTTGTACCATGCATGTGCTGCCTCTAGAGAGATGTGTGCACCAGTGCCATTTAGAAGTCATCCTTGCAGTCCTGTTTTTCACCTGCTCTAACATTGTTATGGAAAATATATATTTCATCCTATTGCATCATTTGTACAGCTTACTGGTAATACAGTTTCCGCTGGTTTTAGACAAAAAAATACTGTCTTAAATGTAATATCGCAATTGTGTAGGTCTTGTAAAAATCTTAAATATTATTTGATCAGTCTTAATGTATTTGATTAAATGATGTATGTATCGCATTTTTGTCTTAAATTGAACTAGTATCTAGTAAATTGAACTAGCAGGAACCTCGAAAGAGAAAGTTGTCTGATTTGAGATTCTCTTATAGTGGGTGCCAGTCACCAAGCTGGGTCGCCTGGTCAAGGACATGAAGATCAAGTCCCTGGAGGAGATCTATCTCTACTCCCTGCCCATCAAGGTAGAGCTCACCCCATGTATATAAACCTGTTTAAATGGACATGACTGCATAAGACCATATGCTGAAGAAATCTTTGTTTCCAGGAGTCTGAGATCATCGACTTCTTCCTGGGCTCTGCCCTGAAGGACGAGGTGCTGAAGATCATGCCTGTCCAGAAGCAGACCAGGGCTGGGCAGCGTACCAGGTTCAAGGTGAGGCTTGAGATTAGATACAAATTTATTTGTCATTGTACAACGAGAAAAGAAAAGGTTGACATCCAACCAGAGTGCAAATGTAACCGTAAAGTGGAATAGTAATATACAATGTACAGATGATTAAACTGGGTATATATTAGTAAATCATATGCATGTACAGTTGTAATGTGTTTAGTTTAGTTTATTCGGATCCCCATTAGCCATTGCCACAGGCATAGGCTACTATTACTGGGGTCCACACAAATCAATACAATAAAATCAATACAATACAATTAATACAGTACAATACAATAAAACAATACAATACAGTGATACGGGTATAAAGACTGTATGGTGTAGTAGGGGTGGGAATCACCAGTTTCATCATGATACGATACGATATCGATTCTTTGGACAACGATACGATATTTGCCGATATCACAAAGTCTCTCACGATACGATACGATTAGATTCAGGTGCCTGCGATCGATATGAGATGATATCATATGCCCATTTAACACAATCAGTTATGAGACTCGTCACAGGATTTTCAAAATAAGAGTATCGATATGAATTGATCTTATTACATCGCATCGATCCGATTCGATCGTTGATAATTACATCGATGTATCGTCCCACCCCTATGGTGTAGTCATACTGGCCAGCAGCTTAACTAGTAAGGGATATGTACAGATATAGTATCTACAGACGTGTAAAAAGCATTATGTACAGATGGGTGTGGATAGATGTGTAATTGTGTTACACGGTGAGAATATATGGTATACATATACAGCATAATTTAATATATTATGCTATCATTATGTTATGGGTTATATGCAGGTGTAAAATTGTCTTATGTAGTTACCTTTCACCTTCCCTAATGCAGAATTATTTTCTTTGCATCAGTCACTGATATTCTGTCCTGGTTTCAGGCCTTTGTTGCCATTGGCGACTACAACGGCCACGTGGGCCTGGGGGTGAAGTGCTCCAAGGAGGTGGCCACGGCCATCCGTGGAGCCATCATCCTGGCCAAGCTGTCTATCGTCCCTGTGAGGAGAGGCTACTGGGGTAACAAGATCGGCAAGCCCCACACAGTGCCCTGCAAGGTGACTGGCCGCTGTGGCTCGGTCCTGGTGCGTCTGATCCCTGCCCCCCGTGGTACTGGCATTGTGTCTGCCCCCGTTCCCAAGAAGCTGCTCATGATGGCCGGTATCGATGATTGCTACACCTCTGCCAGGGGCTGCACTGCCACCCTCGGCAACTTCGGTAAGATTTCAATCATTTCACTAAAGCTGTGACTGACTTCTCCTTGCTCTCGGAAAGGATGTGGTTTATCAAACCTCTGCCTTGATATTAGTCGCATGGTTTGTAGTATACATGTCAAACCTGTGCCTTGATATTGGTCATAGTATTCGATTGCAGACATCTTGGTTGCAAACCGGTGATTGCAAATACTGAATGCATTTCTCCTTGCTCTGCTCAGCTTAACCTCTTCCAATGGTGTAGTTGTCGTTATCAGGAGATACAGTATTGAGTATAGTAGTGCACGGCAGATGGACCTTCCTAATGGTCTCTTCTGTTCCCCTTTTCTTTGCTCTACATACTGCCAGATAGACCCTCCTAGTAGTCTCTTCTGGTCCCTAATGTGTTTTACATACTGCCAGATCCCTTCTGTGCTTTACATACTGCCAGATCCCTTCTCTGTGCTTTACATACTGCCAGATCCCTTCTCTGTGCTTTACATACTGCCAGATCCCTTCTCTGCTTTACATACTACCAGATCCCTTCTCTGTGCTCTACATATTGCCAGATAGACCCTCCTAGTGTTCTCTTCTCTGTGCTCTACATACTGCCAGATACCCTCCTAATGGTCTCTTCTTCTGCTCCCTTCTGTGCTCTACTTACTGACACAGTGACACTGTAGTGCCAGCGAATGGTACTTTCAAAAATAGATTCTAACCCATTTCTCTACTCTTGCAGCCAAGGCTACCTTTGACGCCATCTCCAAGACTTACAGCTACCTGACCCCTGACCTCTGGAAGGAGACAGTCTTCACCAAGTCTCCCTATCAGGTTATTATAACACCACCTGGGCCTGATGCCTTTTCATCATTGCTTGGTTCTGGAGTGGGAGGTGAGCTGTATTGTCTAACTAATGTATGTTGTTTACCTTGCAGGAGTTCACAGACCACCTGGCCAAGACTCATACCAGGCTGTCTGTGCAGAAGACCCAGGCTGCTGCTGTCCAAGCCGCTGCCTCCTCATAAACGTCTTTTTGTACAGTAGACTGTTGAATGAATAAACATTCTGAAACATCACTATATGCCGTCTTCTGTATTCGTTTTAAATCAGATCTATGAAATGCCAAAGGGAATTTGTTTCTCGTAGATTTCTTGCCCATAAAAAGATACAGTTGGATGAGTATTGACAATCTGCACAGCACGATTACATTGTCAACAAATGGGGGAAATTGTATGACCCTGGGCAGAACGGAAATATTAGTCTACTTTTGTCATGTCTGTAGTAACTTAGTATTGGCATATTTTCATGAGAACTTTGGAGAATGGATTCATGCTGAGCAATTATAATTAAGGCCAGACGTTTGTTTCCAAAATGGTGCATTGGTCTAATGCATTTGCTCTAAATAGGAAGAGTTGTATACAGTTTAACTGGATTTCTATTGCTTGGGAAGTTTGGACCCAAATGTATTTCCGGTCAACTAACATTAAAATGTATAGTCAATACAATGAAAATAAGTTTGGCATCCAGAGTGCAAATGTAAAGTGCAATAGTAATATACCATGTACAGGATTAAACTGGACATAAAATGAATACCGAGTAGTGCTAATCAGTAGTGTAGTTATACAGGTATAATAAACGTATGGTTAGCCACTGGCCAGCAGCTTAACTAGGAGTAGGTAAGTGATATGTAAAGATGTAAAATGATTTATGTACAGACTGGTGTGGATATATAGTTGGTATATTCAGACATGGATATATATATTGATGTGGAATATACACCACTGTTGTACATGGCACAGTATATGGGTAGACTACATGAGGTGGGTAGTAAAGATAATTGGTGTAGGGCAGTAGGTAGGTATAAATGAGTAGGCAACAGAGTTCAGAGTTGTACAGTATGGGTAACGGCAATGAAGTCAGAGCTTAGCTAACATTGCTACAGGAAATAAGCTTGGGTCCTTTTTTCATAATGTCACTGACCGCATCTATACAAATACTGGACAGGTAGATACAGTAGCCTACAGGGTGAAAATTAAACCAAGACAATTGATCCAATAAACCTATTTATTTTACATTTAATACATAGGAGAACAATGAACACTGAAGCTACAGCAGGTGTCTAGGCCTGGGGCTGAGCAGTCATCATCCTCTCCTTCTGCTTCATGAGGCATTTCCTTCCACTGGCGTACGCTCCAAGGTCTCCATCTGGAACATCAATAGTGTTGTGATGGTTGAACTATAAAATAACACTGGCTAGTGGCTACAAATTGAAAATAAACATTTAGCATGGATTTCAGATGAGATGCATGCAGGGGGTTCTTGCCCTTTAGAGGGTCTTGAATGCTCTTCCAGACATTTAAAATGAAAAATAATCTATTGTTTTTAATACAAATAGACCTCCTGTTCACTGTAAAGTGCCACGTTTTTATATATTGAGCTTTAAACTTTAAGTAAAATGTTTTGGAACTCCCAACACGCAAGCTAAAACCCCTTCCTCTCCCAAACCGTTCCTACAATTGTTTTATGTTGCATGATGATCTTCATGTTTAAATATCAACATTATCCGTCCATCCTCAGTAAATAATATCAATATAATAATACTCCTGACTTCATCTGGTATTTTCAAACACACACACACTTCCCCTCTCCGTTTCTCTCTTAGCTTACGATGATGCAAAGCATGTTAGATGCATTTGACCCGTTGCGGGGAAAAAACTGCTCAGACTTATATCGGGTCTCAAAATAGACGCTCCCTAGCGCTGCTCTGCTGTACAGAGCTACACGGAGTTTCACAATACTGGCCGCGGGGCGGATATGACGTCGCCGGATTTTCAAAATAAGAGTATCGCAATATGAATCGATCTTTTTATGTTGCATCGATCCTATTTGATTATTGATAATAGATCGATATATCGATCTGGATCGATGTATCGTCTCACCCCTACTGATGATGCGGTCTCCCAAGTACAGCACAGCACCCTCTCTCACCTGGACCGCCAGAAGGGGGGCTATATGAGACTGTTGTTCATCGACTACAGCTCAGCGTTCAACACCATAGTCCCCACCAGACTGGTGGACAAGCTGATCGAGCTGGGTCTGAGCTCCGCTCTGAGCGCCTGGATACTGGACTTTGAGCGAAAGGCCCCAGGCAGTCAGGGTGGGGGGTCAGACCTCCAACACCATCACCCTGAGCATCGGGTTCCCCCAGGGCTGTGTTCTGAGCCCCCTGCTGTACTCACTATACACACACGACTGTGTGGCCAAGTTCAGCTCCAACTCCATAGTGAAGTTTGCGGACGACAGTGGTGGTGGGGCTGATCTCGGACAACGACGAGAAGGCCTACCGGGAGGAGGTTGAGGTACTGGAACGCTGGTGCCAGGACAACAGCCTGCTCCTGAACATTGGAAAACCAAGGAGCTGATCGTGGATTTTAGGAGGAGACAGCAGGTTCAGCTCCAACTCCATAGTGAAGTTTGCGGATGACAGTGGTGGTGGTGGGGCTGATCTCGGACAACGACGAGAAGGCCTACCGGGAGGAGGTTGAGGTACTGGAACGCTGGTGCCAGGACAACAGCCTGCTCCTGAACATTGGTAAAACCAAGGAGCTGATCGTGGATTTTAGGAGGAGACAGCAGGAGACACACACCACTGAGGATAAACGGGGCTACCGTGGACAGGGTGAGCAGCTTCAAGTACCTGGGGGTCCACATCTCAGAGGACCTGACATGGACAACACACAGACTCAGTCGTAAAAAAGGTGAAGCAGCGCCTCTACCACCTGAGACAGTTAAGGAAGTTCAGAGTATCTGGGAAGATACTCCAGTCCTTCTACTCCGGAGCTGTAGAGAGCATCTTGACTGGAAACATCACTGCCTGGTATGGCAACAGCACGGCACAGGACAAGAAGGCCCTACAGAGAGTGGTGCGCTCAACCGAGCGTACCACCGGTATTGCGCTACCAACCCTGCAGGTCCTATACAACAAGAGGTGCAAATCCAGAGCCTGCAGGATAATGAAAGACCCTCACCACCCCAACAACAGACTGTTCAAGCTGCTGCGGTCAGGCAAATGCCTGCGCACACCAGCAACTAGGACAGAGAGACTTCGGCTCAGCTTCTTCCCCCAGGCCATCAGAGTCTTGAACACTGAACTCTCCACGCACAAGCACACATGAGCACACACACTGTACACGCTCACACACTAGCAGCCACCACACAGAACTATCAAAAGGGTCCATTTGGATACACTATGCTGCTTAACGCACTACTCACAAACACTGGCTATATGACTGTTTTGAAGCCTAGTTTTAAAGCACTGCAATACCCCAAATTAAACCCCACTGAAACCTGGGCTTGTGTGTGGACAAGCAATAAGCACTGACTCACCTCATTATGCCTGCTTGAGCATGACCCTGGACAAGAGGCTGCTGTTAAACATGTGTCAAAGAGTTTGCCAATAACCATATGGCATACACCAAACCAAACAAGTTCCACACATGCGTGCTATTGTACCACATATTTCTCAAGTTACTGCCAGGGGAGTGTGTGTGTGTGAGTGTGTGTGTGAGTGAGTGTGTGTGTGGTTCTTACAGCGGGCCTGAAAGGACCTGGTCACCTCGGTGAACAGTTGGAGCTCCTTGCTACAGTTCTGATGGTAGCTGTTTCCCTCTCTCTGCTGACAGGCCCTCATGCGCTCCTGGACGACCTTCACGATCTCCTGGTCCACTTTGCTGAGGTGGGGACACACAGCAGGACAGCGTTCAAGGGAAATATACCAAGACAAATGTAACTGTGTCAATGCAAGTGTATGGGTTCACTGTTCGTAGTACAGGGTTCTCTAACCAGTAACATTCACCCCAAAAACGTGATAATTTGTATATCAATCACTCACCCTGTGTTGCCTTAAATTCCTTTAAAAAAAGTTTTTTATTTATTTGGTTTATAATTGCATTCCTCCACGGTGAATCCATACGCGGTATACTATCCATACTCGGATAAGTGATGCCTTCAAATGGAGCTTGTGAGTTTGTGGAGGAAGTCGGGTACACGACACGTTTGGCGTGCGTGTGGTTGAGGTGGTGAGGACACTGCTGCAAGGCAACTGGTCCATAGGCACAAAATGTCCACTTACAACGTCAGTGAACACGACCCTATTTGAAGGCAGCACCTTTTTAACGAAAAAATTCACGTGTTTGGGAAGCACTGAGCGCATACGACTGGACAAATGAGACAATGCACAATGTGTTTGAGAGTTTGCAAACCGATATTTTGATATAGTTTTGATTGGGTTAATATTGGGTTAAAATTGGCCCTTGTTAACTTAAATTCATCAAGTACTGATACCATGTTTGGATTCTCTGTTCACAGAGGAGGCATGCGATTAATTACATACCTGCACATAATCCTTTTACATGCATACTATATCTATACATATCCCTTACCTACTCTACTAGTTATGTTACTGGCCAGTATGGCTATGACGACCATACTGTCGCTGTCATTATACCTGTATCACTGTACATATTGGTATTACAACTCTGTACATACATCGGATTAGCAGTACACTCAGTAATACTAATTTATGTATTTTATACCTAGTTTAATCACCTGTACACTGTATATATTACTCTTGCACTTTACTGCTACATTTGCACTCTGGTTAAATGCCAAACTTCTTTTTATTTTACTTTACCGTATAATGACAATACATTTGAATCTAATCTAATCTAAAGAAAACAAGTGTTCAGGAACTCAAGGCAACACGAGGTGATCCTCACTAGAGATCCTCTGGCTCCTGACGCCATGTCCCACCAGCACAGAGGCTGTTCCCCACAAATCATTCATAGTAAACACTATGTGCCGAAAGAGCTCAGTATCATTACTGTAGTTATCGCCAGTATTGGGGTCATTAACCAACAAAAGGTGCTGTATATTACACATTACTTTACAGTAATGCATTGCATATGACTCCCTGGGTAAAGCAATGTAATAAAGTTAATGTCAGTGATGTCTTCTCACTCAACGTGATCTGTTGCTCTTCTGGGGAGGAGTGTGAGACACGTTGCAGTCAGCAGTATCATTATTGCCTCCTCTCCTCCTACCTCTCTCACCTGACACACAACAGCACTGCTTATTACATTCAATGGTGCTTCTCTGAACTTGGAAGCACCTGATAAGTGTCGACTGTCCTCTGAAACATCTACAGTGACACACGTTGCCTCTGGAGAACTGGGACGCTGAGATGCAACACAGACACTACCTTTTGTGCGGCCATCGACCTAAACGTGTACTTGGACTTGTGTGTGCAATAAAGATCTATTGTAAATAAAAAGACCCCATTGATGACGACGTGGGACTTACTAGTCTCTCCTCCACTGCATCTCTGCCTCATAGTAGCAGCAATAGTCTCCATGCTGGCACTCCGTCAGCTCAGGTACACGACGGAACTTCTGGTGGTAGTAGGCAGGCCTGTTGTCACCCTGGACACTCTCAACAAAATCTAGAAGGAAGGGTATAAGCAGTCAACACAGGTCAGGTGGTTACATTTGTTTGGGATAGGCTCTACTCACGTAGCCCATGTTTGCCGTATCTAGACCATTTGGTATGTGGTGATGTTGTTTCAGCCACTCTTATCAGAGCCCATGCATGATTTAACTCATCAGGCAGACGAGCAAACGTTAGTTGAGTTTGCGAGCAATGTTAGTTGATGTGTAGCAATCCAACCCCCTCCAATGTTGAGCTGTGTACTGTACCCATTCTGCAATCTGTTAATTAAAGTTTTTAATCAATCAATCAATCAATCAATCAATCAGGGTCTATATGACAGGCGTTGTACTCTTATACAGTACTGTATATTTGTATATCTGGTATGTCATAAATGTCTGGATGTTTTACAGTACTGTATCTGTATGTCATATGTTATGATGAATTGAAAATGGGGGACCCTGATGTAAACAAGACGAAAGTCTTTCTCTGGTCTGCATCCCCTTAACAATTGTATGTATTGAGCCGTACTGTGTATTGTACCCATTCTGCATCTGTTAATAAAAATGTCAGTCAATCAATCAATATGCTAGTTAACGACACGGGACTACTATCGACGGGACTCTTGTTTAACCTATCCACATTCACCCTTCATTTGATTATAGTTGCTCGTTGCATGCGATTAAATGTTTAATAGCATATTGTATTTACTAACATAAAATAAGAACGCTACACTATAGCAAATCTAGCAACGCTATCTGTAGCGTTTGTTCACCTCTGAATGTGGTGACAGGAAGGTCCACAGAATAATAGAAGAGTTTGGAGAGGATCAGCGCTGGATTTGGCAGACCCGTCTGTTTATCCACAACAGGGGTCTGGCGAGGAGGCTCTGGATATGCATCTTTATCGTAGTCTGAAGGCATTGTGCACTATTTTGAGTAGCAAAACAGAAAAAACCCCTCAAATTCGACCTCGTCTGCTTTCCTTTCGAAGCTGCGCATGCGTTGAAGAAGCACAATGGCGCTTAGAGGTCAACAGATTTAGTTAAATACTATAGTACTATATAATACGATTATGTTCGCATTTTTGTTACAATTATTATACCTCTAACAACTATGTATTGCATTTTAACGTACAATATTATACCTAATATTAATTAATCATCTCCAACATATATGTTTTTCTTAACATAGGTCAAAGGTAAAAGGTCGGGTTTAGATTTGTAGCTCCACTGAAGGCCAATAGGTGGCAGTGCAGGTTAGCATACGGTAATAGAACAGGACAAGTTTCAAGTTCGCTTTTAAGTACACACCAGTGATGTACATTACAGTGAAATACTTGGTTCTGTATGAGCCCCTGAGAATGTGCTTCATACAGTAAAAAAAATAAATAAAAAATAAGTAAAAGTAAAAGAGGAATAAGTCCCAACACTATACAAATATACAATACAATATACAATTGTGCGTTCGGCTGATCGGGCCACTCTCTGCAGTCTGCTGCGGTCGTGTGCCGTGCTATTCCCAAACCAGGAGGTGTGTCAGGCAGGATGCTCTCGACTCACTTTGAACTTCCTTAGGCGCCTAAGGAAGTAGAGGCGCTGTTGTGCCTTCTTCACTACACTGTCAATGTGTGTCCATGTCAAGTCCTTGGATATGTGGACTCTGAGGTACTTGAAACTGTTCACTCTCGACCGATGCCCCGTAGATGCTGAGGGGGCTGTAGTCCCTAGCCCCAGACCTCCTAAAATCCACAATAATCTCTTTAGTTTAGCTGACGTTCAGGGAGAGGCTGTTCAGGAAGATCTGGCCCACCACAGCTGTGTTGTCAGCAAACTTGATGATTGTGTTGCTGTTGTGCTTTGCCACACAGTCGTGAAGCAAGTAGAGGAGGGGGCTCAGAACACAGCCCTGGGGGGCACCTGTATTACTCTACTACATTGCTTACTCTCTGTAATATCATCCGAGCTCCGGGAGGGTCATCAAGGAGAAGCTGCCTTTTCTCAGTCCTTGCCCCACAATGGTGGAATGAACTATCCACCCCAGTTATATCTAGGTCGTCCTTGGACGGGCCCTCCATCGGTGCTTCCAGTCATCCCGATCCTCCATGCATCTGGCTAGCTTGCCGGTGCATTCTGTTCCCGCATCTCTCCTGAGTACGTCCACGTAGGTTAATGTGGGACGTCCTCGTGATCGATGCCCGTGTATTGGTTCCCACAGCACAAGTTTGCTGGTTGGCAGCTCATGGTGTCTCTGGCAGTGACCTGCCAGCCTCATTCTCCTGACTGCCACTTTATCGCTCACCTTTAGCACCCCCCCATACAAGTTTGCATTAGTGACATGCTCATCCCTGTTGATGTTGAGCACCACACGCATCATTCTGGTGTAGCACCCATCCAAGGACTTCTGCAGGGTGGGCTTCAAGGTCCAGCATTCACTGCCATACAAAAGGACAGACTCAACTGTTGCATGAAAGAAGTTGAGCTTGATTTGACGGGGAGGTTGGATTTCCACACACTGGTCATGCCGTTCAGAGCCCTCCATGCAAGCGCCTTCCTCCCTTTAAGGTCTTGCTCGGACGAGTTGACCCACGAGCCCAGGTATTTGAAATCACCGACTTCCTTTAGAGCAGAGCCTCCTGTTGTCCTTAGAGGTGGATGATCCGGGAGGATGTTATACATTATGACCTCGGTTTTCTTGGTATTTAGCCTAAGGCCAACCTTGGCGCACTCCGTCTCCACTCTGCACAGGAGTTCTTGTGCCTGCTCCACGTGGTCAGAGAGCAGGCTGATGTCGTCCGCGTAGTCAAGGTCTGTTAGGACTATGGTGGGGTGTCGTCTCGATCTCCTTGGGGTTATTGTGAGACCAAGTTCCTGCTCCCGTCCATTGATGGCCTTCCTGAGCGCATAGTCGAGAACTATGATGAAAAGGAAGGGGGCAAGGGTGTCCCCTTGCATCACTCCAGCCAGTATGTCAAATTCTTCACTGTTGCCGTCTGGGGTTACCACCTTGGCCCTTGTACCCGTGTGCATGGTCCCTATGGCCCGGAGTAGATTGGGAAGGACTCCGTAGGCCTTGAGTATCCTCATCATCACGGCTCTGTGTATCGAGTCAAAAGCCTTTTTGAAGTCGATAAAGCACAGTACCGCTGTCAGGTTATTCTTCTTCACCTGCTCGAAGATTCTTCTCAAGGCCAAGATCTGGGCCACAGTGGTCCTCTTCTCTCGGAAACCATTTTGGTTCTCCCTGAGGTGGGGGTCGATGGCATTCCGTATCCGGTTTAGTATCATGCGATTGTACATCTTTGCAATGACACATGTCAGATTTATGCCACGGTAGTTGTCTGGCTTCGAGAGATCTCCGGACTTAGGCACTGGGATGATGTTAGAGAGAGACCACATATCAGGCTGGTTGTTTTTCATCAGGGCATGGTTGCAGAACTCCAGGATGATGTTGTCAAGGTCACAGTTCTTACAGACCTCTTAGGACAGCCGAAACCCGTCCAATCTTTCCTCGTCGACTAAAGACGCACTTCTTCAACCATTATCTGAAATACATTTCTTTTTTTTATTAAAAAAATCTAACCCTAACTAACCTTATCATGCACTTAACTAACTAATAAACTAACCTACACTTTAGCACTCAACACTTTGATGAACATTGTTACTCAGCTGATAGAGTTGTGCCCTTCCTGATGACTTGTCGTACAGAACTTGTAAGTCGCTTTGGATAAAAGCGTCAGCTAAATTACTAAATGTAAATGTAATACGAGTAATTATTCTATAATTTTAGTTCACAAATATTCATTAAGCAGTTATTGATTTCATATATTTTAGTATATTAACAGACAAAACGCAGAATCAATAATCAATTAACTTTTATTTAAAACAAAGGAATTCAGCTGTTTTTCATAGAGACGCTTTAATGTAAAATCACTAGTAGTATATATGCAGAGAATAAAGTGCAAAAGAAACTCCATGTTGGAAAACACCTTTTTAATTTACAAGGCTGTAAAATATTTGTGTGTGCTCGCTCATCTTTACTCATCCCTGTGTACTTCATCTGGTCCCTACAGCAACTCGCTCCCCACCAGGTCAATGTGGCGTGCCAGCAGTTAAAGGAGCAGATGTTCACTAGTTACAGGAGCAGAGTCGTGGGATGGAAGCCTGTTTTCAGGAGCTGTCCGAGGTGCTGGAGAGGTGCAGCCAGCTGAGCTCAGAGCTGCAGGGAGCCAACCAGACCCTGTCTGGTCTACTGCAACTACCTAGTACCTGATCGCGGCTGTATCAGGATGGAAGAGCGGGGACCACCGTTATGAGCCTTGGGAAAGTTTGAAGTCCAGTTTGTGGCTTGTAAATGTTGGAGTATAAGTTCATTATATGTAAAATATCTCATGAATATGTATTAACATTCTGTGTTGTTCATTGATGTTCATGCGGTTTAAGCCTGCAGACACCAGCACTATCATTAGTACCCATACTGTATGCATGAAGCTTGTCAAAGAAAGGAGTCCTGATCTTGGACCACTAACCAGGTCCCCTTTCCCATTTTACTCATTATTATCTATCAGGCAAAACTGGTCCTAGATCAGACCTTTGATTCTGACTGAGACTGATAGAAACCAGCCAGAACAAAAGTCAAAAGAACTATTCTATTCCCCATTTTGTCTCGTGACCCTTTTACCCGCTCAGCCGAGCGTACCACGGGTATTGCACTACCAACCCTGCAGGTCCTATACAACAAGAGGTGCAAATCCAGAGCCTGCAGGATAATGAAAGACCCTCACCACCCAAACAACAGCCTGTTCATGCTGCTGCGTTCAGGCAAACGCCTGCGAGCACCAGTAATAGTCTATTTGCCAACACAATGAACCCGGAAATTTTGGAACCACCAAACTTTTATGATAGATATGGATAGTATGGGTCACCAGCACTTAGAAACTGCCGGATGCTAAGTTGTACATGTTGGGCAACTTTTTTTATTTGCATAATTAGCAACATTTGCATAATCACCTAAATGGACAAATCTCGGAAACTACTTGATGAATTTCAACAATGTTGGAGTGGTTTTGGGGGTTATTTGGGATGCTGAATCCATTTATGATACTCAAGAGTTTCGGAATTGCAATATTTACTGGAATTTACCAAATTTCAATTTCAAGAGAAATTCTGCTGAATAATATTATGGGGAAACTTACTCCTTGCTTACAAGTCTTGGTTATCATAGACTCAGGTCTACTGTAAGCTTTAAGTCCCACAGTAAACTCCATGATCAAAACAGCAAAAAAAAATGTCATCAATGACAAAACCGAGGAAAACAAAAACAAACCACGTGAACTTTGGAAATTACTCAATAACCAACTAGGCTGCAGTAAAAAACTTAAAACCAGATTCTCAAACATAAACATAAAGACGGACAACACGCTCATCACAGAAAAGCTGGATGTAGCCAATTACTTAAATAGTTTCTTCACAAACATAGCCACAACACTGGTAAACAAACTACCCTCCCACTCAGGGCATTATGGGGCAGAACACATAGTAGCATACTACAAGAACCTAGGGGTCCACAAAGACGACTTCAAACTGGAAATGGTAACAACAGATGAGGTACTAAAAAAACTGAGCGCCCTCCAACCTAACAAGGCCACTGGCCATGACAACATCCCCTCCAAATTCCTCAGAGACTCAGCAGTCGCCATCACCCCAGTCATCACACACATAATAAACCTCTCCATAAAACAGGGACACGTCCCCAAGGACTTCAAAATTGCGAGAGTGACCCCTCTGCACAAAAAAGGCAGTAAATTAGACCCAGGCAACTACCGCCCTGTTTCTATCCTTACCTCCATCTCGAAAGTCATGGAAAAAATTGTATACGAACAGGTCGAAAAATACCTTGCGGAAAAAAATCTAATCTACGAATTCCAATCTGGCTTCAGAACATCCCACTCCACTGACACATGCCTTCTCTATTTAAATTACCACATCAAACAAGAGGTGGACGCGGGCAAATACTGCGGCATGGTCATGCTGGACCTACAAAAGGCCTTCGACACTGTCAATCACACCATTCTGATTGACAAGCTAAAAGCAATTGGTTTTGATAGTCTATCAGTGAGCTGGATGCAATCCTACCTGGAGGGGAGAGAGCAGATGGTGGAGGTAAACGGTACCCTATCCCCCCCCCTCACAGTAAGCTGTGGTGTTCCACAAGGAAGCATACTAGGTCCGCTACTGTTCCTAATTTATGCAAATGACATGTCGTCAGCTTGTGACTGCAACTTGTTCCTGTTTGAGGACGACTCAGCCCTGCTGGTCTCTGACAAGAACAAGTTACAGGTTGAAAAAACCCTCAGCTCAGAACTAGGCAAAATCTGCATATGGCTCGCTGATAACAAACTATCATTACACATGGGCAAAACAGAGTCCATTCTCTTCGGTTCAAATAACAAACTCAGCAAGACCGACGGCTTCTCAGTTACAGTGGGTGACAATATTGTCACAAGGAAAGAAGATATTACCTACCTGGGTTCCATCCTAGAGGCAAATCTTTCCTGTGACAAAATGGCATCCAATGTAATAAAAAAAGTCAACCAACGAACTCGATTCTTGTACCGGATCTCCTCACTGGTAAACAAGAATACCCTGAAGACTCTAGCAGGAGCACTCATTCAAGGGTACTACGACTATGCTTGCACCTCATGGTACCAAAGCACCTCAAAGGCGCTAAAAACAAAATTACAAACATCTCAAAACAAACTGGTCAGACTACTGCTTGACCTTACTCCTAGAACCCACTTCACCCCTGCCCACTTTGACAACCTAGGATGGCTTAGAGTAGACGACAGAGTACAGCAACTTGCAATGGGCCTGGTCTACAAGATACACTACACGACCAAGGTACCCATGTACATGTCAAAATACTTCCCAAAGGTCAGTGAATACCACGATCACAACACCAGAGGGAGCTCCACAAATCATGTTTTTTTTTTATCGACTTTTTCTCCCATTTTTCTATATTTTCTCCCATCCCAATTTCGTATCATCCAATTAAACCCTCCCCTGTCACGAACGCTGTTTCTTGCCTCCCACAAGCCGGCTGCAATGTGGACTAAGTCATACATAGCACAAGTCCCCTCCGGTAGTTGAGGTAACAGCAGTCGCATCTTTTCACCTGCGCAGCTCGATCTCTCAGTGTCGAGGAGTAACGCGTGGGAGGCTCACGCTGCCCCCGACACTTCCTGATTCTACTACGCAGGCGCACCAACCGACTTGTAGGAGTCGCTTGTTCACAACGCCCGATCCCCACCCTTCAGTTTCCCTCCCCGTAATACGGCCAATGTGTATTACTGCGGACGACCAGCTAAACTGAAAACAATGTGGAGAGCTGGATTCGAACACGCGAATCCTAGCGTCTCCACACTGGTGGCGAGTGCCTTGCCCACTACACCACCTAGCCGCCCCTCCACAAATCATGTTAAACCCAGATTCGGCTCAAACAAGGGACTAAACATGTTTCGCAATTATGCCACATCAATGTGGAACGCCCTACCCAAAGCTGTAAAGGAATGTGAATCACTACCCACTTTCAAAAACACTCTCAAAAAACACCTAAGGGAGACTGCAACTCGAAACTGGCCCCTGTAAATGTCTGAACACAACCCCCTCCAATGTACAGTAAATTACCAAGTATGGTCTTGTCAATATTCCAATGTACAGTTTTGTTTGTACAGTTGTACAGTGTCCCCCACCCACCCCTCCTACCCAACCCCCCCCCCCCCACTCCTACCCAAACCCCCCCCCCCCCCACCCACCCAACCACCTCCAATGTACAGTCCCCCCCCACCCCCCCCACCTACCCAATCCAATGTACAGTTTCTACGTCAAATGTATATACTCTTTTTTCTGGACTCGTTTTGTATCACAAACAGTACTGTAATTGCAAATCTGGTATGTCATAAATGTATAGATGTAGCAGTACTGTCTATCTGTATGTCATGTATGTCATATATGTTACGATTAATTGAAAATGGGGGACCCTGATGTAAACAAGACGAAAGTCTTTCTCTGGTCTGCATCCCCTTAACAATTGTATGTATTGAGCTGTACTGTACTGTACCCATTCTGCAATCTGTTAATAAAGTTTTCAATCAATCAATCAATCAATCAATCAATCAATCAAACATTAACAAGGTGACAAAAACATAATTCTTCCACCTTAGAAACAAAGCTAAAGTACAACCATTTATAAATCAAAAGGATGCTGAAAAACGGATCCATGCCTTTATTCCAAGCCGACTGAAGAAAATACTTCAGCTTATTCAACTCTCAGCTATAGGCTATTACACTGGCGTCCGGTAACATTTAGAATTGATTTGAAGGTCCTCCTCCTTATGTACAAAGCCCTAAATGAAACCAGACCAAGCTATATTGGCAATTTTCTTGTCAACTACATGCCCCCAAGAACACTACGATCATCTACTTCTATCATCTTGTATTTTTATTTTCTGCATTGCATTTATGCTGTCTATTTTATGCTCATTTGATGTATTCTAGTGTATTTTCTGCTGTGACGCACTTTGGGCTGCAATTCTTGTATGGAATTTGTACAAATAACGTTTATTATTATTATTGCCATCCTTAGAGTTATTTGCTACCTCTATCTAGCAGGGCTAAAATTATTTGAAATGGTTTTGTTAACCCTCCTGTTATCCTCAAATTGACTTTACACTCTTTATCCTTGGGGACATTTTGACCCCAGCAGTTTAAACCTCCAGAAAATGATTATAATCAAAAGTGTTACCCAAATGTATGTTTCAGGTGCTTCATGTTACTTTGTTGATTACCTAAATAACCATTTAAATAAAACATTACCCCTACTCCCCCCCACCCACCCAATTATACATACATAATATATATTATGTTGTTCAAGTGGGGAGTGGGACCATGATAACTTTCCGTTTTTGGAAAGTAACGTGTCTGCTTGTGGTTGAGAGACAACAGGAGCATCTGCACTAAGGGTCTCATTCTCATCAGAGGAGGACGCCTCATAATCAGGGTCTCAGACACATTCTCTCCTATGTCACTTTCACCGTCAAATATCTGTGACAAAACTTCACTGGCAGAAAACTTTTTCTTCAAGGTAATTTTCAAATTAGAGTTTAGAAGGCTGCTATGCAAGCTATGTTTGCTCCTCCCCTATGTTGCGTAAAGTTTAGGTAGTCAAAAATCACAAATAACAATAAAAATACAGTCCGGGATATACATTCTAAAATATATACATTCTAAAATATACAGCCAAAAATATACAGTAAAATGTACAGTAATAAATGTAGAATTTTTTTAAATAAATTTTTTTAAGTGTATATGTAAAAATAAGAAGTCAAAAGTCAGGAATATTACCAGAGTTTGTACTGTCACTCTGTGGTGAGGCAGTGAGGCACAGTGATGCGTTGTATACTCTGATGGTTGTTGGAATTAAGGACTTCCTGTGCCGTTCAGTGTTGCATCTAGGGAGTCTTAGTCTAACACTGAACATGCTCCTTCTATCAGCCAAGTCTGTGTATAGCGTGTGGGAGGGGTTGTCCATGATGGCGTGGAGCTTAGCAAGGCTCTTCCTCTCTGACAGAGGAAGAGTCTAGCTCCACTCCCACCATGTTACTGGCCTTCCTGACCAGCTTATTTGTCACATATAAGCTACATGTACATTACAGTGAAATGCTTGGTTCTGTATGAGCCCCCTGAGATTGTGCTTCAGACATTAAAAAAGTAAAAAAAATAAAGACCAAACACTATACAAAATATACACAATGCAAACAAATGCAAAGATGAGTTAGAGAGGTAGTGCAAATCTTTTACTAATAAATAGATACAATATGGTGTAGTGTTAAAAAGTGTTTAAAGTGAATGTTAAAGGTGAGTGTTATTCCATACACATGGAATATGTATCTCGATACGATAGAGAGCACACATTGTGAAAACAAAGAACAATTTACCACCTAATAGAGGCCTTGCACAGAGTGTTTAGAATTCCCATTTCTCCTTGTTAGGGACCAAGCAGTGAGACAATGAGGAAACAGGAGTTGTAGATGAAAACTGAGTTTTTATTTACCCACAAGGTGCAAAACCATTGCAAACCAAGAATTTGATAACTAGGCCTATAGATGGGTTTCTCGTCCACGTCAGCAAGGAGGCCGAAAGGAACGTAATAATCCTGGTCAGAACAATGGGGCAGACTGTATAGAGGCTACTTTGTAGGACATGACCTTGAGAACATTTGAAACTGTTTGGGGAGAGATTTCACACAGAACAACCAGGAATGAGGAAGATACCAGTTTACCATTGTATCTCTTTGTTCCTGGATTGTAGCCAGCTCTTCATAACAACTCATCAACAATAGTCTTCCGGGATTCTGAAATCGGGGAGGAGATAGCGGGGGGAGCAAATGAATGAATGTGGATGAGAGCCGTGATGTAAGTGATTGCAGCTACGGCTGTGGGGGTGCTGGAGACATGATCGAATAGACTTGTATGCGCCTGAATCTCCTGAACACGGTGCGACCCATTCCTAATTGATCAGAACTAAATCGGCAGAGAAAAAGCCCATTTTTAAGCACCTATTCCCCATGCACATGCGCAGATTGCCCACGGATTGTGACGCCACGCACACTCGCCCTGGACTGTTCCATCAGAGGGGGGAGCTTCGGTGGTAGTGTGAGTGGCTACAGACCACTGCACTTAAATATAAACATTAGTCTACCTGGAGACTCAATGAGGTAATTGTAGATGTCGCCATAAGACGCGTCTGGCCATTTAGTGGGATCATTGTTTCATTATCCTGTTCGGCTGAAAGGACACTGGCCACCGAAGCTCGCCCCTCTGATGGAACAGTCCAGGGCGGGTGTGCGTGGCGTCACGATCCGTGGGCAATCTGCGCATGTGCATGGGGAATAGGTGCTTAAAAATGGGCTTTTTCTCTGCCGATTTAGTTCTGATCGATTAAGAATGCAACCACTTACATCACGGCTCTCATCCACATTCATTCATTTGCTCCCCCCGCAATCTCCTCCCCGATTTCAATGTAATGCGGAAGTGTAGTGGTCTATTAGGTGCTCTACAAATTAAAGTTATTATTATTATCATTCTGTTTACAATTGAACATTCCATGAAAATTATCTATAAATTCTGCATCTTCTGAAACATTTATAAACAGAAAATTCATTAAAAATGGCACCAAAATTTGGTAAATTCCAGTAAATATTGCAATTTTGAAACTTTTTTCTTCTCTTAAGTATCATAACTGGATTCAGCATCCCGAATAACCCCAAAACAACTCCAACATTGTTGAAATTGATCAAGTAGTTTCTGAGATTTGGCCATTTAGGCGATTATGCAAATGTATGCTAATTATGCAAATAAAAAAATTGCCCAACATTTACAACTTAGCATCCGGCAGTTTCTGAGTGCTGGGGATCCGTACTATCCATATCCATCATAAAACTTTGGTGGTTCCGAAATTTCCGGGTTCACAATGGGGCTTTATGGGGTGGCAAATAGACTATAACGAGGACAGAGAGACTTAGGCTCAGCTTCTTCCCCCAGGCCATCAGAGCCTTGAACACTGAACTCTCCACGCACAAGCACACATGAGCACACACACACACTGTACACGCTCACACACTGCAGCCACTTTAACATGAGCACACACACACTCATGCTGCACACGCTCACACTACGAACACTTTACAGAAGGAAAGGTAACTTTAAGAATAGTATAGCTTGAGATCGTATAATATAGCATTGTGTAGCAGTGTACATAAAGACCCAACGCCTCATCCGTAGCTAACAGTGTACTGCACTGCCACAGGACCTAGCATGTCCTACCATAATAGCCATAGGCGCCGGGTGAGCTGGACATTAGGGTAGGCTATAGATGGGATGGGAGTCGTGCGGAGCGCGCAAAATCTTCCCTTTTTCTTTTTTGCTTGCACGCAAACGGTGCTGTCCAGGTTCTGATGTCATACAATACACACCCACGTCTACTAGGCTACTACAGCGAGCCCCACTAATTTCATATAGTGAAAATAAATTGTTCAAATGAAGGCATCCAATATGATTAACCATTGTCTTACCTTATTGCAACAAAAGTTTCGGATGCGCCTCATTGGGAAAGGCCGTTCACAAGTTGCGGTGCCGACGGCAATGAAGGAAACATTTTCCGTAATTTGGATCTCATCATGCTTTGAAAACAATGTACATAGTAGCTCTAAAAAGTTTCCACGGTTTGATTAACTCTGACTCAGTCTCATCATGCCCTCGTAGAGCAAGCCCTTGGCCTCAGGTGATCCGTGTTATGCCCAGGCGGCATGTAACTTGGAATGGAGTTCCAGGTCTTGGCAGCTCTCACGGAGAGGGCTGATTTGCTAAATGTACTTGTCCTTAATGGAAATTAGCGTTAGGAATCTAATAGACGCCACCCGGTACAACAGTTCTGAACCCGAACGCGGAACTGCAAGTTTGTTGGTAAAAGACTGTATACACGCAAACCTGGATGTGAAAAATCGGAAAGTGGGGGTGGGGCTAGAGTCAGACCATGGAGGATTTTGAATACCAGACTGGCATCGGTTAGTTTGATGATGCGGCGTGATTGGTTACTGCCTGCAGTCTGGAATGTTAAACGGCCACCACACCTACTGCCATTGACCTTGGTTGGCCGACCCTTGCGTATTGTCACCACCGGGCTGCAGCAGCACACACACACACAATATCGTAGCCTAGGCTGCCTATAATAATGCGCAGACTGGGTCGGCATAGCCTCCCCTGGCCTTATATACGCGCCGCCTATGATAATAGCTCATGTACAGATACCGATATGCCTACTTTGTTTACTTGTTTATTGCACTATGTCGCTCTATTGGTTGGACTCTTATTATTACTTGTACTATGCACATCGTTGCGGGCGAGACCCCCCGCATTTCACTGTATACCTGTATGCCATGACAAATAAAACTCTTGTATCTTGTACCTTGTATCTTGTAAGGACCCCACTTTGAGAGCCCTTGCTGTTTCCCTCATGTATGTATGTGTTACAGTGATAGTGTTGAGCTGCAACTGTAACCTCAGTCACAAATCTGGGGGTTGGATTTGACCCCCACCTGACCTTCAACATCCACATAAAACACCTCTGCAAGACCTCATTCTATCACCTAAAAAATATATCAACACTCCGTCCCACTCTAACCCTGTCAGATGCAGAGAAGCTTGTCCATGCCTTTATCTCCTCAAGACTGGACTACTGTAACGGACTCTTCATCAGGATTCCTGGCAAGAGCATCCAAAAGCTGCAACAGCGCAACAGAACAGCGCTGCCAGGCTGCACCACGCCTGTGGAACAGCCTCCCCATCCAGCTGAGGGCACCACAGAGCCTGGACTCTTTTAAAGCAGGCCTGAAAACCTAAAAAGGCCATTGACTGTTAGCTTTTTATTTTAATTTTCTTGTGCTGTTGTTTTAAAATTTTCTGTTTATACTATGTTTTTAATTAACTATGTTCTATTTTTTATCTTAGTATTTTATTTTATTTGTTTTACTAATAACTATTATTATTATTATTATTACTGCTAACTACATTATAATCGTCACAAGAGTTCTCACGCATTGTCATGGCAACAAGCTGGTCTCCAGAGTAGAGTAGACTCCAGGTGAACAGTACCCGCTGCACATCATTAAAACCCCAGCGATGGATATTGACACAGACTCAGTGTCTGAGGTACGTATGGTATTTATTTTAGACAACAAAACATATACAGTCAGATCATTACATCACATAATTGCTTTTGTCAAGGAGAGGAACGAAAAGCCAATGACTTAACATCGTTGTTCTAACAACTTAACGTTAAAGTTTTGCCAAGTTCAGTAGGTGGCGGTTGACTGTGACAATTTAACCCTGTCAAATGGACGTCTTCTTCCACTAAGCCACGATAATTGCCCGTCTTGTAGGCCTACAATGCTTGCAAATTGACAAGTTGTAAAACAAAATATATTATCCATCTAATAGTTGCCAACTGGTCTGAAGTAGCAGGCTCGTATAACATTGATGGTGCCTTGGTGCGGCCGCTAACCGTCAAGCCTTGGCCCCGCGTCAAGTGTTGAGTTGAGTGCTACAGTGTAGGTTAGTTTATTAGGACAAGTGCATGACAGTAAGGTTAGTTAGGGTTAGATATATTTTTTATTTCAGATAATGGTTGAAGAAATGCGCGTCTTTACGGCGAAAGATTGGACGGGTTTGATCGATTGATTGATTGAAAAGTCAAGTTGATTGTTTACCAATGAACAATTGTTAAGGGGATGCAGACCAGAGAAAGACGTTTGTCTTGTTTACATCAGGGTCCCCCATTTTCAATTCATATTGACATTTATGACATGGGACATACAGCTAGTATACTAGCTGTATGTCCCTACCATCCCTACCATCCCTACCATCCACACCATCCTTGCGGTCCCCTTAAATATGCGTACTATACTGTACTATTCCACGAAGGCCACAAAATGAAAGTTCAGTTTACAGTAGATGTAGCAGTACTGTCTATCTGTATGGCATGTGTGTCATATGATGAATTGAAAATGGGGGACCCTGATGGAAACAAGACGAAAGTCTTTCTCAGGTCTGCATCCTCTTAACAATTGTATGTATTGAGCTGTACTGTACTGTACTGTACCCATTCTGCAATCTGTTAATAAACTTTTCAATCAATCAATCAATCAATCAGTCAGAGACAACATGTGTTCACACACTGAATCTGACCAGCAAAGTGACAAAGAGCTCTGGTCATAGGTACATTAAATACACAGTTTCAAGACGTAACATAACAACAGATTGTTGCTTTCGTCCAAACAACAGCAGCAGGCGAGCCATACCACAGGGCCATCCAATCAGGAGCATCTGCCCATGCAGCCCAGTTTGCAGGTGGAGATTCCCTCGACCTCCGCCTCTGTGTTGGCCACAGGTAAGGGAGCCAAAGAGGAGACTAAAATATTGAAAAATATTCCATTAATGGAAGATGAATGTTCTAAAATGACATTACACAAGCCTGCCAGTCCATGGTTGCTACTCATCAGTTGACCTTGTGAGAAATGTAGGGAAGTTAGAGATTTGCATTTTGCTTCTGCAATTGTTATTATCATCTATGATTGATCAATGCTCCAAGCTCTACCATGCTAAGTGAAGCACTTGAGTTTGGCACTGATTGATGAACAATACCACTTATTATTGACGGTCAGGAGTTTATCCCTTTGCTTTGTTGTACCAAAGTCGCTTTGGATAAAAGTGTCAGCTAAATGACTAAATGTAAGATTGTCCTCTATTCCGTGTCTTTCACTTGAGGAAATATAAACACTGGTGATGAGTGAAATGCCACAATGATTTGATAACTTAAGGATATCCAGAAATCTGCAGGGTTAGTTTTTCAAAGTTTTCTCCCAACTCTGTGCCTTATCTGCAGTCCCAGGCACTCCGGGGAGCTCCTCGAGGCCTCAGGACACCATGGTCACAGATAGCGGCACTTCCTCAATCAGGACTGCGAGAAGGCACTTCAGTAGCACGCTCAAATTCGAACCGTATAAGGAAAGAAAGGTGAGGTACTTAAACATTTTCTTCACAAACATAGCCACAACACTGGTAAACAAACTACCCTCCCACTCAGGGCATTATGGGGTAGAACACATAGTAGCTTACTACAAAAACCTAGGGGTCCGCAAAAACGACTTCAAACTGGAAATGGTAACAACCGATGAGGTACTCAAAAAATGTAGCGCCCTCCAACCTAACAAGGCCACTGGCCATGACAACATCCCCTCCAAATTCCTCAGAGACTCAGCAGCCGCCATCACCCCTGTTATGGTTTGTAACCGACCCCAATCGCACAACACAAGACAGGTATGATGGTTTGCCAAGAAACAGATATTTATTGAAACACAGGGAAAAACAGGGAAAAGGGCACTGTCCCTTTAAGGGAGAATCACAAATACAGGAATATAATATGAGGGGAAGGAAGGGTGCCTTTAAGAGGCGGGCAGGAAAAAGGGAACACTATGGGAAGGTAAGGGAACGCCTAAGGGAAGGTTAAGGGAACGCCTTGGGACAGAGGAACTAGAGACTAGGTAAACAAGGGACAAGGAGAACTAGGGAGAGAGGACTAGGGACAAGGAGAGCTAGGGATAGAGGACTAGGGACTAGGAGAACTAGGGAGAGAGGACTAGGGACTAGGAGAGCTAGGGATAGAGGACTAGGGACTAGGAGAACTAGGGAGAGAGGACTAGGGACTGAGGACCGCGGAGGCGGGCTGGGGAACAGGGAGGAACTGGGAGGACTGGTGGAAATCATCTGGGCCGCTCTGCAGGACAGAGGAGATAGTTAATGCACAAAGGGAAAAAACAGAGCAGGTGCAGAACAGTCCAAATAACAAAGTGAACAAAGTAATAATATCTTCGTGTGACAAACACACAGGGGGAGATGTAAAGTCCAAAAATACTATTCTAAGTGAGAACCAAAAACAGAGGCAAAACGCTGGGAGATGAAATGTCCAAACTAACTAACAGAGGCAATACGCTGGGAGAGTGACATCACAATCAAAACTCACCCAGCGTATGCGTAATGGTACAGGAACAGCAGCGGCGGGGTGCCGGCTGTCCGAGCCGAGGACAGAGTGGTGCTGGAACAGGCGGCGGTGGCGAGGGTATCGCCACCGGGGAGCCGGCAGTCCGAGCCGAGGACAGAGTGGTGCTGGAACAGGCGGCGGTGGCGAAGGTGTCGTCACCGGGTAGCCGACTGTCGGAGCCGAGGACAGAGTGGTGCTGGAACAGGCGGCGGTGGCGAAGGTGTCGTCACCGGGTAGCCGACTGTCGGAGCCGAGGAACAGAGTGGTGCGCCACTGCTTGAGTGCGCACCGGAACCGAGGGACGCGTCGGGGTGCGTCTGCGAGGAGGAGTGTGCCAAGCACGAAGGTTCTTGGAAGATGCGCGTTGCGCGCTGGTCTGGAGAGCGTGCCAAGCTCGAGCGTCCTTGGAAGATGCGCGTTGCGCGCTGGTCTGGAGAGCGTGCCAAGCTCGAGGGTTCTTGGAAGATGCGCGTTGCGCGCTGGTCTGGAGAGCGTGCCAAGCTCGAGCGTCCTTGGAAGATGCGCGTTGCGCGCTGGTCTGGAGAGCGTGCCAAGCTCGAGCGTCCTTGGAAGATGCGCGTTGCGCGCTGAGGACTGGAGAGCGTCTGCGCTGGTCTGGATGTGCGTCAGGACGAACAGCTGCGCGGGGGTCTGCAGTGGAACGCTGGGGTGCCTCCCGTGGAAGTACAGGGAGCGCAGACCAGTCTCCCCCACAGGCAACGGCGACAGCTGGCGAAGGCTGGAGCAAACATCTCGACGCCGGAGAATGGAACAGCATAGGCAGACAGAGGATCTCCCGAAAGAGTCTAGAAGTTTAGAGAATATGACTCGGCAAGTATACAACACGACCCCACGCCAAAACGAGGGGAAGCGCCCTGGTATTTAAAGCCCACAGGGGGACTAATTAGCCTGCCACCACAGGTGCGAGAGATAATAGAATATCAAACAGGTGTGGCCACTAAGGGTAAGGAACGAGAGGGTGGGGGCTAGAGAGAGTGAGTGAGAAGGGAAAATAAACAGTATAGGCTTAAAGAAACAGAGAAAAGGTAGTGAGCAGCGGGCAAAACCTCACAGTATCCCCCCCTCCAACGGGAGCCACCCGGCGACCCAAAACAAATACAGACAGAGTGGCAGGGGGCAAAACAAGAGGTACTGGCCAAGCCAGCAGGGGAAGCCACCACAAGAGCGGGGCTAGCAAAAGAAACAGGGTCGCCGAGGGGTAACTGGGGGAACTGGTCTAGAGGAACCGGTCTAGAGGAACTAGTCTAGAGGAACTGGTCTAGAGAACTGGTCTAGAGGAACTGGTCTAGAGGGACTGGGTCTAGAGAACTGGTCTAGAGCAACTGGTCTAGAGGAACTGAGGGGCAAGCAGGGTAGCAAAGGGGTAACCATGGTAGCACCGGGAAAGGGCTAGCAGAGGGAAGGTTGCTGCCAGGGCACTGATAGCTACAGGGCCTATGCTAGCTGTACTGCTACATCAACATAGAGGCTGCGCAAGCTGCCGGAGCCAGGCTAGCAGAGGGAAAGGGTAGCAGCCAAGGCACTGATAGCTACAGGGCCTATGCTAGCTGTACTGCTACATCTACATAGAGGCTGCGCTAGCTGCCGGAGCTAGGCTGGCAGACAGGGCTGGACCAGCATGAGAGAACAAGCTAGCTGGAAGGACAGTCCTAGCTGTGTGAGAAAAACTGACCTTGCTAGCTGAAAAGGGCAGTCCTAGCAGTGGGATAAACTACACAAAAAAAGTGGAGGCCATGCAGAGGGACCGGGTTAGCTGCTTGGGCCTGGCTAGCTACAGGGCCTATGCCAGCTGCAAGGCTGCAGTAACATAGAGGCTGTGCTAACAGCCGGGGCCAAGCTAGCAGACCGGGGCCATGCAGAGGGAAACTGGGTTAGCCGCCAGGGCACGGCTAGCTACAGGGCCTATGCCAGCAGCAAGGGCTGCATAAACATAGAGGCTGTGCTAGCAGCCGGGGCTAAGCTAGCAGACAGGGGCTCTGCTGAGGGACTGGGTTAGCTGCCAGGGCATGGCTAGCTACAGGGGGGTCAAACAGGGCAAACGGGAAGCAAACAGGGGAGCTAACCGGGGAGACTAACAAGCTAAACAGGGGAGTAACAGGCTAACAAGGGAGCTAAACAGGACTAACAAGGAAGCTAAACTGGGCTAACAGGGAAGCTAGAGGGGAGACTAACAAGCTAACAGGGGAGCTAACAGGGCTAACAGGGGAGCTAGAGGGAACAAGAAAAAAAAAGGCAAACTCAACATACACAGTCTGTGCTGGCTGGGGTCGTAGACTTGGTGGGGTCGTACTGTTATGGTTTGTAACCGACCCCAATCGCACAACACAAGACAGGTATGATGGTTTGCCAAGAAACAGATATTTATTGAAACACAGGGAAAAACAGGGAAAAGGGCACTGTCCCTTTAAGGGAGAATCACAAATACAGGAATATAATATGAGGGGAAGGAAGGGTGCCTTTAAGAGGCGGGCAGGAAAAAGGGAACACTATGGGAAGGTAAGGGAACGCCTAAGGGAAGGTTAAGGGAACGCCTTGGGACAGAGGAACTAGAGACTAGGTAAACAAGGGACAAGGAGAACTAGGGAGAGAGGACTAGGGACAAGGAGAGCTAGGGATAGAGGACTAGGGACTAGGAGAACTAGGGAGAGAGGACTAGGGACTAGGAGAGCTAGGGATAGAGGACTAGGGACTAGGAGAACTAGGGAGAGAGGACTAGGGACTGAGGACCGCGGAGGCGGGCTGGGGAACAGGGAGGAACTGGGAGGACTGGTGGAAATCATCTGGGCCGCTCTGCAGGACAGAGGAGATAGTTAATGCACAAAGGGAAAAAACAGAGCAGGTGCAGAACAGTCCAAATAACAAAGTGAACAAAGTAATAATATCTTCGTGTGACAAACACACAGGGGGAGATGTAAAGTCCAAAAATACTATTCTAAGTGAGAACCAAAAACAGAGGCAAAACGCTGGGAGATGAAATGTCCAAACTAACTAACAGAGGCAATACGCTGGGAGAGTGACATCACAATCAAAACTCACCCAGCGTATGCGTAATGGTACAGGAACAGCAGCGGCGGGGTGCCGGCTGTCCGAGCCGAGGACAGAGTGGTGCTGGAACAGGCGGCGGTGGCGAGGGTATCGCCACCGGGGAGCCGGCAGTCCGAGCCGAGGACAGAGTGGTGCTGGAACAGGCGGCGGTGGCGAAGGTGTCGTCACCGGGTAGCCGACTGTCGGAGCCGAGGACAGAGTGGTGCTGGAACAGGCGGCGGTGGCGAAGGTGTCGTCACCGGGTAGCCGACTGTCGGAGCCGAGGAACAGAGTGGTGCGCCACTGCTTGAGTGCGCACCGGAACCGAGGGACGCGTCGGGGTGCGTCTGCGAGGAGGAGTGTGCCAAGCACGAAGGTTCTTGGAAGATGCGCGTTGCGCGCTGGTCTGGAGAGCGTGCCAAGCTCGAGCGTCCTTGGAAGATGCGCGTTGCGCGCTGGTCTGGAGAGCGTGCCAAGCTCGAGGGTTCTTGGAAGATGCGCGTTGCGCGCTGGTCTGGAGAGCGTGCCAAGCTCGAGCGTCCTTGGAAGATGCGCGTTGCGCGCTGGTCTGGAGAGCGTGCCAAGCTCGAGCGTCCTTGGAAGATGCGCGTTGCGCGCTGAGGACTGGAGAGCGTCTGCGCTGGTCTGGATGTGCGTCAGGACGAACAGCTGCGCGGGGGTCTGCAGTGGAACGCTGGGGTGCCTCCCGTGGAAGTACAGGGAGCGCAGACCAGTCTCCCCCACAGGCAACGGCGACAGCTGGCGAAGGCTGGAGCAAACATCTCGACGCCGGAGAATGGAACAGCATAGGCAGACAGAGGATCTCCCGAAAGAGTCTAGAAGTTTAGAGAATATGACTCGGCAAGTATACAACACGACCCCACGCCAAAACGAGGGGAAGCGCCCTGGTATTTAAAGCCCACAGGGGGACTAATTAGCCTGCCACCACAGGTGCGAGAGATAATAGAATATCGAACAGGTGTGGCCACTAAGGGTAAGGAACGAGAGGGTGGGGGCTAGAGAGAGTGAGTGAGAAGGGAAAATAAACAGTATAGGCTTAAAGAAACAGAGAAAAGGTAGTGAGCAGCGGGCAAAACCTCACAACCCCAGTCATCACACACATAATAAACCTCTCCATAAAACAGGGACACGTCCCCAAGGATTTCAAAATTGCGAGAGTGACCCCTCTCAGCAGTAAATTAGACCCAGGCAACTACCGCCCTGTTTCTTTTTTTTGAAATTATCTTTTTATTGATTTTCACCATGGCATTGGTCCATACAAACAATATCTTGACTTCGCCTTCTGCTGTACAAATTGCATCAATTGTTAATAATTATTACTTAACTTAAAAGTTGCAGTGCAGAAGTACCATTACATGCATGAGGACCCATACAGTCAATAACATCCTATACTTATTTTTTTTCTAGACAAACTAAAACAATAACAAGAAATAATAGATAACAAAATTATATGTTATGGTACCTCTCCAATACATCTGCATTTACCATAAAGTAAACAAATAACAAAATAACCTATAGTAAACATAACATTACATTACTTAGGCCTTTCGAAGTTATATTTTCCAATATGTTATGGCACCAAACAAGACTCTGGCAGTTAATCAGTTGACTTTTGAGTGTCATCGAATGATTGTTTAAAAAAAAAAAAAACTGAATCAAGTGAAATGTATATGTTTTTTTGTTATTTCCTTTCTATGTGTGTGTGTATATATGTATATATATATATATATATATATATATATATATATATATATATATATATATATATATATATATATATATATATATATTAGTGCTGTCAAACGATTAAAATATTTAACTCGATTAATCGCATGATTGTCCATAGTTAACTCGCGATTAATCGCAAATTAATCGCATTTTAATTTTTAATTTTTTTTTTACCTTAAACAGATCTTTTTCAAGTTCCAAGTTTTAATACTCTTATCAACATGCGAGTCAACAAATGCTTGCTTTATGCAGCCATTTAACACAAAAGGATGACCCTCATGCATTGCAAATTTGCATCAAATTCAAAACAGAGTGATGCACAAAATAACTTAAAAGAAAATAATAATTTAAAACAATGAATAAAGTGTGCATGAAATAATAGGGGAAAGAAAACGTTAGGAACTTGTTACATTCACACACACAAGGGCTGATTAATCACACACCCCCCTCTCTCCCTCACACACACACTCTCCCACCTCTCTTTCTCTTTTGCCCCTTCCTCATCTCTCTCACCCCCCTCTCTCTCTATATCTCACTCACACACACACACACACACACACACACACACACACACACACACACACACACAAACATAGTATCAATGAGAGCATCAATAATACACCTGAGTGAAGTCTAGTAAATTTTTTTTTTTTTTTTTTTTAGTTAATCTTGAGTTAAAAAAATTAGTGGCATTAATAGAATCGGGAGTTAACGCGATATTAACGCGATATATTTGACAGCCTTAATATATATATATATATATATATATATATATATATATATATATATATATATATATATATATATATATATATATATATATATATATATATATATATATATATATATGTGTATGTGTGTATATATATACACTTTCACATGTTTATTTTGAGGGCTAAACAGCTCTCTAAAAGTATACCAAAAGTTTACCATTGGTAGCTTATTATTCTAGGTGGACATAAGACATATGTACTGTAGTACCAATGCTTAACGGTTCACACACTTGATTTATATTTGATGTTCATGTTTGATTTTTGATTTTTCTTGTACCAACGGTCACACACCTCAGGTAGTATAGAGTAGAGGTAAAGGAAATATGATTCCTCACAGTGATGTGGACATATTTCGAGCTCGAAAAGGAAGCTACTTAGTAAGGGTTAAGGGTTGCCCGAGTGGCCAACTCGGGCATGTTAGGGGTAGGATAATCTCTCTCTCTGTACTATGGTACCAACCAACTTTATTAGTTTTTATTTAAATCTTTCTCTTATTTCTATATCGTTACACCATGACATCCGAATCTTTACAACAGTCTCAGGGAGACAAAACAACTAATGCAAAATGGCAGACACCTTAATTGAATATATTTCATGGAACTGCAGAGGCCTTCAAAAGCTTACTAAAGTAAAACAAGTTATGAACAGGATAAAACAACTAAAAGCCAAGATTGTGTTTTTACAGGAGTCACACTTACTAGCGAACGACACACCTAAAATACAACAGAGGTGGCCAGGACAGGTCTTCTCAACCTCATACTCTACCAAATGCTAGAGGTGTAATGATACTAATACACAGGTCTATTCCATTCCAAATTGAAGAGTTGATAAAGGACCCTAATGGTAGATTCTTGATTATACAAGGTCGCCTTCTCTCTGAACACCTCAATTTAATCAACGTATATGGACCAAATAATGATGACGTTAACTTCTATAATAATCTATTTCTAAAAATCTCAACACTACCAGGCAAATATATTATCGCTGGGGACTTTAACAGCACCCTCGACCCAAAGGAAGATAGATCATTCGGAGTGGATAACACCCACACAAGATGCAGGAAAACATTACACTATTTTATAAAAGAGCTGAACCTACTGGATATATGGAGGCACCTAAATCCATCAAAGAAAGAATTTTCCTGCTACTCGAGTACATACAAAAGTTACTCCAGAATAGACTACTTCCTGATATCAACAGAACTACTACCTAACATTAGAGGATGTAAACACAACAGCATAGTCATATCAGACCATGCAGCTGTGTCTATGGTATATGTGGAACCAAAACTGATACACAAATCTCATAAATGGAGATTTCAAACAAAATGGATGAAAGATCCAAAATTGTTACTTTTTTTGGGAGAACAAATTGATATATACTTTGAAATTAACACGACTCAAACGTCGGCCACAATTAGATGGGAAGCCTTCAAGGCATATATTAGAGGTCAAATTATAAGCTACACAAGTAGAACGACAAGAGAAAGAACGAAAGAAATTAGAGATCTGGAATCCAAAATCAAAATGTTTGAGAATGAAAGGTTTCAGAAAGGACAGAACGAACATCTCATTTCAAAACAATTATTAATACTTAGAACTCAATACAACGAGATAACATACGATAAAGCTGCTGCAAATGTGATGAGGCTAAAACAGAATTATTACGACCAAGGAGAAAAACCTGGTAGACTCCTTGCATGGCGCATCAAAAAACAACAGACTGAGAGGACAATCACTAACATAGAGGATGGAAATGGAAATAATATAATCGATCCATTAGAGATTAACACAACATTTAGAACCTTTTATGAAAAACTATATAGCTCAGAATATAACATTAGTGAAGATACACAAACTAAATTTCTTGATAACCTTAACATCCCCAAAATCTCTGAAGAAAGAAAGAAAACCCTGGACGAACAATTAAACATAACAGAGATATCAGAGGCCATAGGAGCATTAAAATCTGGAAAAACAGCGGGACCAGACGGCCTCTCAATTGACTTATATAAACATTTTAAAGATAAATTAGTGACCCCCCTTTTTGAAATGTACCTAGAATCCTTTGAAAATGGCTACTTGGGGCAAATCACACGCACATATTCTGGGGATGTCAGAAGCTGAAGGGGTATTGGGAGGAGATAGGGGAAGCAATGATCAGAATATTAGGATACGGGCTACCACAAACAGGACTGGTGCTTTACTTAGGAGACCTGACACACGAGGGAATACAAGGGGGGGACAAATATTTAATAAAGATAATGTTGATAGCGGCCAGAAAAGCAATAACGAGACTGTGGTACAAGGAAGACCCACCGACAATAGCAAAATGGGTAGGAATAGTGGAAGAAATACAGGATATGGAAAGGATAACACACATGCTGAGGTTACAGGAAGAGAAATTTGGGGAAAGATGGGGAAAGTGGGAGGATTATAAAAGGAACGAGAACGACATCACAGAGGAAGAACCAAATGCAACACAAGAGGGCGAAGGGTAAAGGAGGAAAGATGTTCAAGGAGGGTCTATGAACCCATGTCACACACCTGTGCTTTAGTTAGTACTTTCTATTTTGTTTTTGGGATATTACAATTGCTGAATGCTTTTATACCTTATTATTTATGTCTGTTTAACGGTGTGATATTAAATATTCAGGGATGATGTGGTTTGTGTATGGGTGAACCAAAAGGCAAAGTGAAAGTTAATAAACAAGAGAAAAAAAAAAAGAAAGGACGAAGGATAAGGGAAGAAAGAAGCTCAAGGAGGGTCTCTGGACCCAGATCACACATACAAGCCTTAGTCAGCATTTATCATCTTTGAGTAGGAATTACCTGTTTATGCCTGTTTAAGGGAGATACACAATCAGCCTTTGTATCAAATACCTAGAAAACAACAGTAGGGGAACCAGACAACTAACCATGTGATACCCATGTAAATATTTATGTGCACTGTTTTTTCTTTTTGTTTTTATTGTGATGCTAGTTTCTTTATTTTTTATTATTTATTTTTTGTAAGTGCTGTCTGTCTAAAAACTGTTAATAAAAAATTTAAGTTTAAAAAAAAGAAAATGGCTACTTACCTGCATCAATGAAAGAGGCCCTGATTATCCTGCTCCCAAAACCAGGCAAAACCAATACTAAATGCGAGAACCTCCGTCCTATAAGTTTGATAAACAACGACACCAAAATCCTTAGTAAAATCTTGGCCAAAAGAATAGAGGACGTGCTCCCAGAGATAGTGGGAGATGATCAAAATGGATTCATAAAAGGGAGACAGGGATTTCACAATGTCAACATCCTATACAACCAAAAAGGAGAGAGGGACACAGGTCTTCTCTCGCTCAATGCGGAGAAGGCCTTCGATATGGTGGAATGGGCTTATCTTTTTATTTTTATTTTTTTTAATATTGTGTCTACGCATAGTCCCAATCCTTCTGTTGCTATTATTCCTGTTCGAATCACTACCAGGTCCCCGGTTGATCATTTAGGTCGTACTGCTGTTACTCCAAACTTGGTTTTAATACAAATTCAGCCCCCTGTTATTAATCATGTTATTGATTTTTACACCAATTCAGAGTCTCTATTCAGCCCACTTACTTTTAAAAAGAGAAACGGATTAGGGATCATTCATTGGAATATTAGGAGTTTACATAAAAATCTTGATCATGTCAAGATACTTGTCATGCAGTCTAACCCCGATATCCTGATTTTAAGTGAAACTTGGCTTAAGAAAGGTGATTCTGACTCGGATGTAACTCTAGACAATTACAACCTGTTTAGAGCGGATAGGACTGGGAGGGGGGAGGGGTGGCTATTTATGTAAAGTATATTTTTTCTGTGACTATTTTAAACACTGTAACAATTCCAAAATGTTTTGAAATCCTTGTTTTAAACATTTATTTGGGACCCAATAATTCTGTTAATGTGACTGGAGTCTATAGACCCCCATCAGCCGATGTTAACTCTATTGATAGGATAGCAGAGTTACTATCTCAGTACTCAAATGTTGAACTGATAGTTCTAGGGGATTTTAATATTGATTTGCTTAGTAATGATTCAAACCATCTTAGAGACATTAGTAGTAGCATTGGCTTATCTCAGTTGGTTACTGAACCCACCAGGGCCAAATCTAAAAGATTATTCTAGGTCAAGTATAATTGACTGAATGTTTTCTAATAAGACTGATAAAATTAGTGCTTGTGGTGTTTTTGAATGAGGTGTTAGTGATCACTGTCCTATAGCTTGTGTTAGAAACTCTCGATTAGAGAAATCACAGTCTCGCATTATTAACAAAAGGAATATGAAAAACTTTAGTGATCAGGCTTTTCTAATTGACCTATTCCATAGCGACATCCACTACACATTGGAGATTCCCGATGTCGAAGTAGCACTCAACTTTTTTTCAAAAACCTTTCTCTCAATTGCTAATAAACATGCACCTTATAAAAGGCTTAGAATAAATAATAGATTAATCCCTTGGTTCACACCTGAATTATCTGCCTTGCTTAAGGAGAGAGATAGAGCCTGGTCACTTGCCAGACGCTCTGGTGATCAGTCACACTGGGCAGCATTTAGACAGCTCAGAAATAAATGTACAGCATCTGTGAGAACGGCTAACGTTGAGTATCACTTAGAACTAGTAACCAGCTCCTACTCAGATCCTGCTAAGTTTTGGAAGGCGGTGAATTTAAATAAGACCAGAACCACAATTTCCCTCCCTACAGAGATTAGAAAGGGTGAATCCTTGATCTCGGAACAAAAAGAGGTCTGTTTAGCCATAAACCAACATTTTATCGAAGCTGGTCATCTATTTGAGAATAGCCATGTAGGGCCACCAGGTGGACAGGATCAGGAGCCCTGTACATTCCCTGTGCAGATGGGAAATGATTTTCAGTTTCATTTACAACCCTTGTCTGTAAACTCTGTTCTTGAGGCACTTCAAGCCATTGATACCAGGAAATAAACTAGAGAGGATGGGTTGGATCCTTTTTTCCTCAAACTAGCTGCACCATTGGTTTCAAAGCCAATAACACACATATTTAATCTTTCTCTACTAACAGGTGTGGTTCCTGTTGCCTGGAAAACAGCCCATGTGACCCCCTTGCATAAAGGGGGGGGGGGTAAAAGTGACCTAAATAATTACAGACCAATCTACAAGTTATCCTGTCTAGCAAAAATCCTGGAGTTATTGGTAAACAACCAACTTAAAACATTCATCACAACACACTATATTAAACCCACACCAATCTGGTTTTAGAGAAAAACACAGTACAATCTCGGCGGCTACTGTAGTTATAAATCACATTGTATCAGCCCTTGACAAAGGAAAGCATTGTGCTGCCGTAGATTTGTCGAAGGCGTTTGATACTGTTGACCACCTTCTCCTCTTACAAAGATTGCAGAGTGTTGGCTTTGATACAGGTGCTTGCAGTTGGTTTCAAAACTATTTAACAGAAAGATTTCAGTGTGTGAAAATGGGAAATGGCCAATCAGAGCTTCTACCCATCACAAAAGGTGTTCCACAGGGATCAATCCTCGGCCCGGTCTTATTTACCATTTATATTAATAATATTGTCTCATCTCTGAGCAGCTGTCAAAGCCACCTTTACGCGGATGAGACAGTTCTCTATTGTACTGCTGATTCTGTGCAACTGGCCACTAAATATTTACAACTCTCCTTTGACACCCTGCAAGATGCACTTATTAGTCTAAAATTGGTGCTTAATGCCAGTAAAACTAAATTCATGTTGTTTTCCAAAGCCAAATATATTGTTTATAGTGACTTGCATATATCGACTCTGAACAGTTCTGATATCGAGAGAGTTTCAGAATACAAATACCTTGGTATTTGGATTGATGAAGGACTTACATTTAAATATCATGTGGGCGTTCTCGCCAGTAAATTACGGAAAAAGATTGGCTTTTTGTATAGAAATAGAGCCAACTTCCCTATGATTAGTAGAAAGAGAGTTGTTGAAGCAGTGTTCCTATCTGTTTTGGATTACGGAGATGTGATTTATAGACATGCAGCGGCTTCCACTCTTAAGCCCTTAGACTCTGTTTATCATTCAGCCATTAGATTTATCACCGGTGATAGTTATGGTACTCACCATTGTATCCTATATAATAAGGTCGGGTGGGCCTCTCTGGCAGAGAGACGTAAGTCGCATTGCAATCTTTTTATCTATAAAGCCATAATTAGAGATTGTCCAAATTATATTAGTTCTTTATTGGAATGGACCACGGGACCCTGTCGTACACGATCCAGTTTTTGGCTTACACTTAGAGTTTGTACTGAACTTGGTAGATCTGCTTTTGGCTTTTTTGCCTCTACATCATGGAATACCCTGCAGGAAACACTGAAACTAGACACTCTAGTGTCTATGGGTCGGTTTAGAACCTTAATGACCAATCAGGTCACCACAATATGTAATTGTTTTTAAATTATTACCTCTGTTTTAATTTTGAGCTATTTTATTCTTTTTAAAAGATTTTTTATAATTTTTTTAATGTATTTTAAAATGTGCTCTTAATTATTCTGATTGTCTGATGTCTTTATATTTATGAACACACTGTGACACTTGTGTATGTAACATCTCGACGGCACTGTAAATGAGTTTAATTACTCAGTGTATTATCGAGTATAAATAAAGATTGAATGAATGAATACTAAGACCGCTACTGTTCCTAATTTATGCAAATGACATGTCGTCAGCTTGTGACTGCAACTTGTTCTTGTTCGCAGATGACTCAGCCCTGCTGGTCTCTGACAAGAACAAGTTACTGGTTGAAAAAGCCCTCAGCTCAGAACTAGGCAAAATCTGCATATGGCTTGCTGATAACAAACTATCATTACACATGGGCAAAACAGAGTCCATTCTCTTCGGTTCAAATAACAAACTCAGCAAGACAGACGGCTTCTCAGTTACAGTGGGTGACAATATTGTCACAAGGAAATATGAAATTACCTACCTGGGTTCCATCCTAGAGGCTAATCTTTCCTGTGACAAAATGGCATCCAATGTAATAAAAAAAGTCAACCAACGAACTCGATTCTTGTACCGGATCTCCTCTCTGGTAAACAAGAATACCCTGAAGACTCTGGCAGGAGCACTCATTCAAGGGTACTACGACTATGCTTGAACCTCATGGTACCAAAGCACCTCAAAGGCGTTAAAAACAAAATTACAAACATCTCAAAACAAACTGGTCAGACTACTGCTTGACCTTACTCCTAGAACCCACCTCACCCCTGCCCACTTTGACAACCTAGGATGGCTTAGAGTAGACGACAGAGTACAGCAACTTGCAATGGGCCTGGTCTACAAGATACACTACACCACTAAGGTACCCATGTACATGTCAAAATACTTCCCAAAGGTCAGTGAATACCACGATCACAACACCAGAGGGAGCTCCACAAATCATGTTAAACCCAGATTCGGCTCAAACAAGGGACTAAATACGTTTCGCAATTATGCCACATCAATGTGGAACGCCCAACCCAAAGCTGTAAAGGAATGTGAATCACTACCCACTTTCAAAACCACTCTCAAAGAACACCTACGGGAGACTGCAATTCGAAACTGGCCCATGTAAATGTCCTAACCCAACCCCCTCCATTGTACAGTAAATGACCAAGTATGGTTTTGTCAATATTCCAATGTACAGTTTTGCTTGTACAGTTGTACAGTGTTTCCCCCCCACCCCTCCTACCCAACCCCCCCCCCCCCCCCACCCACGAACCACCTCCAATGTACAGTTCCCCCCCCACCCCCCCCCCACCTACCCAACCTCCCCCAATGTACAGTTTTTACGTCAAATGTATATACTCTTTTCTGGACTCTTTTTGTATCACAAACAGTACTGTATTTGCAAATCTGGTATGTCATAAATGTATAGATGTAGCAGTACTGTCTATCTGTATGTCATGTTTGTCATATATGTACTGATTAATTGAAAATGGGGGACCCTGATGTAAACAAGACGAAAGTCTTTCTCTGGTCTGCATCCCCTTAACAATTGTGTGTATTGAGCTGTACTGTATTGTACCCATTCTGCAATCTGTTAATAAAGTTTTCAATCAATCAATCAATCAAGAGTCCGGTCGACGACGTCCCGTCAGCTTCAGCTCTTCCTCTAGATTCCTCCCGGTGTAACTGGAGGCCGGCTTATTACCCGGTTTGTCATGTGGTTTGTGTTACTTGTCATCGGTACCGTGGATGACTCTCTTGGCCGTCTCTTAAAGGGATATTTCACTTCGGTAGAGCTCGTCACACGTCTGCAGTCTCGCTCTCTATAGTCTTCTACGAGTGAAGTAGTGACCACCGCCGTCCCCGTCAACAATCCCTAATTGCTCCCAATGAGCAGGTTGGCTCCTTGCACGGTGTGTGAATGTGTGAGTGAATGTGAGGAACAAAATTGTAAAGCGCTTTGGATAAAAGCTGCTATATAAATGCACCATTTACCATTTACCACCGTTCCGGCTCCTCGTTCACTTCCATTTCATTTTGGGGGCCAAGTCTAAGACACTCAATGCTGAGTGGATAACTAAATTAATTAAATTATATTCATATATATATGTGTGTATACAGAAACAATTCCGTTGCTCGACATGACCTTGCAATTCCATTGCGAGGTCGCATGACAAGTACTGCCCCTTATAAGGCACATAAGGAAAGAAAGGAAAAGGCACAAAACCTGCTTTTTCATACACCTACTGTAAAAACCCTCTAGCATGGTGGCATAACACACACGGTGCTACAGAGAGTATAAGTTAAGTGCCTTCCTGTGGTTCTTGTATAAAGTACAATGGGCTCTTGTTCTCCTCTGTCTCCCAGGAACCCAAGCAACCCAAGCACAAGCGGGTGGTGGTAAAGGTGAAAAATGCAGACTCCGATACGAACTCCTGCAGCTCCACAGAGGACATTGCCAGGTATTATTGCCAAAGCATAATCATCGCTAGACAATAGCTGTATTTTACTGTCCAGACATGAGGATATGATTTCGGGGATGCTCGTTGAGGCCAAATAAGCGTTAACTGTCGCAAGCAATTGCGCGCGCCACTTTTGAGCCCCATGTGGAATCTTAGCGCAATGGAAACAAGTGGTGCCCTGACGTTGTTTGGCTTGGTTTTTGCTTTGCAGGAGGCAGAAGCGCAAGCTGCTGCTGGAGGCGCGGGCAGCGGCCAAGCTGCAGCTGAAAGAGCGGCAGGACATGCAGACCACACAGCGGTGAGGCCTCGAGGGTTGTCCTGCTGTTTTACAGTAGATAATAATAATAATACACTTTATTTATTTATTTATTCGTATAGCACCTTTCATACAAGACGTGCAGCCCAAAGTGCTTCACAGCAGTGATGTAGACATAAAATAGACATAAGATGTAGGATGATCGATGGGTGGAGAATAAAACAGGCGAAATAGTTGGTATGCATGAACACATATACGTGTAATTTGTCCGATGCAATAGTGTCTTTTATGGTCATCGCTGCACCCCCACTTACTGTCCAACCGTCCCCCAGATTGAAGATGCACAATGATCTTCATCAGAATTATCAGAAGGAGCTGAAGAAGTACACGGTCCTGAGGGAGAAGCTCCTGGCCACCGAGAAGTTACTCGCCGCCCTGAGGGAGCCCCAGCAAAGTGAGAGTAGTGTGAGTTGATGAACATTGTTACTCTTTGATGAACATTGTTACTCAGCAGATAGAGTTGTGCCCTTCCTGATGACTTGTCGTACAGAACTTGTAAGTCACTTTGGATAAAAGCTTCAGCTAAATGACTAAATGTAAATGGGTGAACTGGGATGGTATATCTCATCTCAAAACCTCCCAGTCTAGTTGCAGGCTTGTTTATTACCAACATGCTACACGTTGCTCTTGCTATTTAATTTTGAAACCAGGGAAATTGTTACCGTATTTACTCTGGAATGTGGCAGGGTCAACCCCAGCAAGGTCAGACCAGTGGCGGCTCGCCACTAGGGGCGCTGGGGCGCCACCCCCCCTGGTTAACCCTGGTTAAAAGAGAGAAGAACAAGAAATATTTATTTTTATTTTTTATAGCCCTATAAATAATATAAACATGTTTAAAATGAATAATATTTACTAATTTTATGTATGTTTGTGTTTCCAATGCACAATATAACGTTAATATATCAAATATAAATAATCGTTTTCATGAACAGGAAGTGACTGTGTCTGACAGAGAATACGTTCCGTTACCGTAGCCGCATTTCTCCTAGCCGCATTTCGCTCGGGCTAGACGCAATAGCGCCTTGAGTGCGCATGCACGCCATGCACTGGTTTCATCGCTGTATCCGTCGCAGCCAATCAGTGCGTAACGCGCTGTGCGTTGAAATATGATGTATTATGATGGAAGCCGGGCGCGATTTGAAGCGGTCTAAGGCAAGCAGCGTCTATAATTTCCGTAGCCGCATTTCTCGGAGACGCTCTCTGATTGGCCGACGACAGTTTTTTCCGTAGCCGCATTTCGCGGAGACGCTCTCTCTGATTGGCCGACGTCAGTTTCTGGTTAGTAGACTAGATAGTTACTCAATACTAGCTGTTGTGTTGTGATGTTGTCTTAGAGTGTGACGGCAAGTTCTTTTGACGGTTAAGCTTAGGCACTCTTTCAAAGTTGGTTAAGGTTAGAGTTTGTCTTAGAGCAGGGCGATAGGAACGCCAGGTAGTTTGCAGGCTGTTTGACGCGGAAATGGGCAAAGACAGACTCATTCAACAACAACAACAAGCTATTTGGCTAATAGAAGCTATTTGGCTAATAGAAGCTATTTGCCTAATAGCTGGATGCAGTCTGGACAGAGTGGATATACATCAACGGTCTGGGACTGTGGGACAACAGTGGACATAATTATACACCTTATCAAGCCCTCCTCGACCACGTAAACAGTGAGTTAATTCGGTCTCTCTCTCTCTCTCTCTCTCGCTCTCTCTCTGTTGTTGTTAATTTGACGCATAATGGAAGAATGAATGAATGGTAACTTGTTTAAAATGACAAGATATATATGTGTTCATTATTGCATTGATCATACGTGTACTAGTGTAGTAATTCGACTTAACGTTGGTAACGTTATGTCGTCAGCTGTCCACTTGGTCAGCTGTGAGCTGTCCGCTTGCCCCCCTTCACCCCCCCCCCCACCCGCGACCACCCAAATGTAATTCATACCGGTGTTGTGCCAAAATCCTACCCCTTGCCATAATTTTACCCCACCCACTCAGTCAGCGTTGGTTAATACTGCTGGAGCATTGGTTCATTTTGGTCCGATTTCCTTGCGCGATTTTGCGCGCCACGTGGGAGTAAATTCAGACACATATTCGGTTGGAAAAAGGTGTCCCACAGTCTCCTCTATGGCCGTGAATATTTTCACGCGGATCGGAATCACGGCGCGCCCGTGGGACACTTTTCCGTTTCGGCGAGTTTATTCCACGCTTTCGGCTTTCCTTTTCTAAGCATTTTCGGGGCTACATGTGAATGAGTAAAAGTTGCGGGACGCCCAGATGTACCCACGGTAGAAAGCTCGCGTGGAGCCCATAATAGCCTCACTTAAAACAGCGTTTTTAAAATCACACAACATTTTCAGGGTCGCGAGCTGACCTTTTCCCCTCGTTTTCGATGATGGAAGTGATTTAGGAAAAGCTTCGGCACGCCGAGAGGTACCCGTGGATTTAATCTCGCGAGGATCGGGGCAATATTCGGCCCGTGGGAGCAGTCACACGCAAGTTATTGAATTGGGGTGGGGTAAAATTATGGCAAGGGGTAAGATTTTGGCACCACACCGGCCGCTACTGGGTCAGACCTCAGTTGACTGGTATTTATTTGACAGATGCCTGTAGAATTGTATATGAAATTTGTTCCCAGTTCAGTCAGATGGTAGAACTATCAGCACCACCACGACAACTAGTGTTTAAACCTGTGTGTGTGTGTGTGTGACAGCAGAGACAGATGGAGACCATGACCGTCACAGAGGCAAGGTATGATGCATCATATTTATCATTCACATACCTATAAGATCCAGCAATGAAACGCCAAATGATAAACATGATAAACAGTGTCTTTTATGGTCATCGCTGCACCCCCACTTACTGTCCGACCGTCCCCCAGAATAAATAATGAGCTGTGGCTGCAGAACAGTTGCAAGTCCCTGAAGCAGAAGTTCCGGGCCTCCAAGAAGAGACTCGCCGACTTCCGTACCTTCCTCAAGAAGTCCCAGGAACTGGTGGGTGCCACTGCCAGGGGTGTAGTGGGGGGGATCATCCCTATGTTCCCCGGGTCCTATGTTCCCGCTTGATTGATTAATAGATTGAAAATTTTATTAATTTCTATTATTTTATTAATTATTAATGTCCGCCTTGTTTCGAACTGGTTAAGCTTAGGCCCTCTTTCGAACTGGTTAAGGTTAGAGTTTGGAATCAGGGCTGGTGGTCTAAAATGTTCAATCAATCAATCAATCAAAGCGGGGAACATAGAACCCGGGGAACATAGGACCCGGGGAACATAGAAATGCTCCCTAGTGGGGGACTCTTTAAGTAAGGGGTCAACTCTATGGGCACAACTCTATCTGCTGAGTAACAATGTTCATCAAAGAGTAACAATGTTCATCAACTCACACTACTCTCACTTTGCTGGCCCCTGAGGCAGCCCCAGCAAAGTGAGAGTAGTGTGAGTTGATGAACATTGTTACTCAGCAGATAGAGTACACTTCAATGTTAAATCGCGTACCGTCAGGTTGTACAAGGACATCTTTACCTTCACTGAAGAACACTTTGGCGCCGTTTGCCGTAGCAGATTTCACTGAGAATAGTTCTTGCGGGAACGAAGGTATGTAGAGAGCGTTCTTTAACGTCACTTTACACCGGCGCCCCTCACTGTTTATGAGGCATACCTGTGCGTCTCCTCTCCCCTGCGCCAACCCGAAAGTGCGCTTCCCGTCTGCCAGCTCCATGCTGTGTCTCTCCGGCTCGAAGGTGTTGTCAAAGTTCTTGAATCGGTTCCTGTCGTCGATGATGTGGGACAACGCACCTGTGTCCATGATCAGTCCCTTCCTTTGGGACTGCTGCTGCTGCGTTGACTGGGTGACGTACGTTGTCTGCGCCCCGAAGATGAAGTCCTCTCGTCCTGCTGCTCTCCGGGCGTCATTTCGACTCGCCTCACGTCCACCGTTGCCGCCATCTTGTCCACAGCCGCCATCTTGTCCACAGCCGCCATCTTGTCCATGGCCGCTATCTTGTCCATGCGCATATCGAGTGCTCTGGTCTCGTTTCTTTCTGCACGCTTTGTCTGTGTGCCCCGTGGATTTGCAGAAGCTACACCAAACAGTCTCTGTGCAGTTATCTTTCCGATGCCCTTTTTCTCCGCATCGCCAACACGCCAGCTCCGTCGGGGGTCTGGTCTTCTCTCTCGGTGCCGCCCGGGCCTTCAGCACCCTCTCTCCCGCCTCCGTGGCGACTGGGTGTGTGTCTTCTGAGGCCTCAAAGTTCCGCAGCTTGGCCTTGAACTCCCCCAGCGACATGTCCGCTGAACCGTGTGTCACCAGTAGTGTGAACGGTTTGTACAGCTCCGCTAGTCCTCTCATAACCATCGCCATCATTAGTCCATCGCTCGGTGCTTCTCCTGCACTCTTCAGCGCCGTAATGATCTGCTCGGCCCTGATGACGTATTCGGTCACAGTCTCGGTGTGCGCTTTCTTCAGCGCGGTCAGTGTTATGTAGATGAGACGGAGGTCCGTGAGTATATCCACAGTCACAGAAACAGTTGTGTTGAGAAGTTACTGTGGCAGTAAGCGGGCTGGGAAGTTAAACTCACTTCCTCATAACAGGGTTAATAGACGCATAGGTACGGTACTTAGAGGTGAATTCACTTCTTAGTGCAGCGGTCTATGTCGTCACCCGCAGAGCGGGAGCCCCCTGTTCGACTCCCCCTAGGGACATCAGCCTTTAATACACAACGCAGAGGAGTCCGATACGATCTGTCACATAGAGGGATACGATTCGGGGTCTTCCTCTTCCGATATAGTGTTCTCTCAACACTTTCAGGCTCTCTCGGCCTTGGTCCTTAGTGTCGCGGAATATCAGCCCCAAGCTCGTGCCGTCCAGGAGTGGTGCCAACTCGCAGTATGCATCGGCGTTCTGCTTGGTATCCTGGGCTTGCGCTTCCGCCGTTAGGTCTCCCGTGGGGGCCGTCAAGATCGTTGTCTTCAGTCCCACTCCGTGCATGCAGCACAACATTCGCTCTTCCCAGAGCTCATAGTCCTCTGCCTTTCCGTTGAACGAGGGCCATTTGCTCCTTCCTTTTGTCGCCATCCTCTTTTTGATGGTAGGCGTAGCTTTAGCTCCTGTTGGCCTAACCTTTAGCCATGCGGTGCTCCCGGTGCTAACCTAGCCTATACTTCAGCTAAACTTGCTACCCTTATTATTTCGCCCCCTGCGTGATCAGGGCCCATAACCTGTTGACAGAGTTAGCTATGGGGCGACAATAACTTAGTCATGACGACAAGGTCCTCTCACTTCAGCCTTTAATCGGCGTGGTTTATTATCACATTGCAGTATAGTACATGAGACCTTCTCTCTGTGAGAGGTAGGTGGGAAGAGACAGAGAGGGAGGGAACAATCCCTTAAATACCCTCTTACCTGGCGCCAGCGTCATTAGCTCCGCCTATAGTGCCCTCTTGTGGAAACAGTTAGACAGTTACATGCAATCGTATACAACACATAACTTTAACAGTACCTGTCCGGCTAAGTAGCATAGACTCCGAGGGGGCCCTGGCGGCGTGGGTAGCGGCCGTCAAGCTGCAAGAGTGTCAGGACAGGCTGATCATACAGCGGTGAGGCCTCGAGGGTTGTCCTGCTGTTTTACAGTAGATAATAATAATAATAATAATAATAATAATAATAATAATAATATTTATTTATTCGTATAGCACCTTTCATACAAGACGTGCAGCCCAAAGTGCTTCACAGCAGTGATGTAGACATAAAATAGACATAAGATGTAGGATGATCGATGGGTGGAGAATAAAACAGGCGAAATAGTTGGTATGCATGAACACACATATTTGTCCGATACAATAGTGTGTTTTATGGTCCTCGCTGCATCCCCACTTACTGTCCGACCGTCCCCCAGGGTGCTGATGCAGCTGTGGCAGCAGGAGCTGAAGAAGAGGGAGTCCCTGGAGCCCGCAGAGGAGCAGCAGGTGGGTGCCACTGCCAGGGGTGTAGTGGGGGACTCTTTAAGTGGGGGCTACAGGCATTAAAACGTTCCATCTCCAGACGGATTTCCGTCTATTTGATTCGGAGTCTGATCGAATTGGCTCCCTGGTATAATATGATTTGTAGATGAATACAGATTGAAACTAAATTGAGCCAATCAGAGGCGTCAAATATCATGAAAAAGGGATTTTTTTTCCTATCGCGGCGCGGCCGCGCCAAGCAGTAATTGGCGAGCTGCGGAGCACTAATGGCAGGACTCAGTGGTGACTCGAAAGACAGGATTACGCTAATAGTTTGTCGTCAGAAATGTATAATAATCGCAGACAGTGTTGGATCTAAATACATGGATTTATGGACACATTTATGCCCGGACCACAAAGCTTATTGAAGGGTTAGTGGAGGCGCGACGGCTCTACCGGAGCCCGTGAGCCTGTTATATGAAAATGTAATTGTGCTGTCAGACCCCGATACGGGTTGTCTTTTCCTTTAGCTAACGCTATTAAATACAGTGGAGGTTAAAATAAGAATGACTTTGCCTGAAAAAAAAAAGTTTAGTCAGGAGATGTTTTGAGATGACGCACCCCCGCGAGAATCTACTTTACCATAAATCATAGGCTGATATAATACGCTACATTCTCTTTAAACATGTAAATGTTACAGGACAAAAGCAATAGATTTAATCACTTTTATTCTTTTAAACTTGGTCTGACGACCTTCAGCATAGACCATGAACAGTAGATCAGGCAGTAGATCCAGTCGTAGAAACGCATGTCAGAAAACACGAGTCTTACGCCTCGCACGTCAAATCTATCCTTGCTTACCGACGTCACATCCACCACCTGCTTATGTACCTGCTTGCACTTAACCAGTGTGCGAACCATAGCATGGTCTTTGGGTGAGCCAAGGAACCTTAATATTTTTATAGCTTTTCCAGTGTTTTGCCTGGGGGGGGGGGGGGGGGGGGGTGTATGTATGTATGTATTATTTATTTTAAAAATGTTTATTGTATTTTTAGAGTCCAAAATCTAAATCCAAAAAAGAACATTTCTTCTTCTCCTTCTCTCCACCAGGGGGGGCGGCGCCACCAACCAATCAAAATATTTTGGTTGAGATACAGTAGGTTGGAAATGAGCCTGATTTGAACACAACTCAAGGCTAAACCACTGAAAAATTATAGGATATGTCACACATATATACACATAGGTACATTGTACATGTACATCCTGGTGTACTTGACACCATAGTATACAGTACTTTAAGGTACATGTAGAATACGTCCTGGTGTACTTGACACCATAGTATACTTTAAGGAATATGTGGAATACCTTCTGGTGCACACTCCACCATAGTCTATCCTGGAAACCTTTAGGGAAAGAAACGTGTTGTACTTTTTATCATATAAAAAATCATGTCATACTTTCTTTGGAAATGTTTTTGATTAGGATCTATACTGTTCTTAACCAATGGCCTCATGACAGGGCAGCTGGGTAGCAGGGTGTAGGCAGCAGGTAGCAGGGTGGAGGCAGCAGGGTGGAGGCAGCAGGTAGCAGGGTGGAGGCAGCAGGCGGCAGGGTGGAGGCAGCAGGCGGCAGGGTGGAGGCAGCAGGTAGCAGGGTGTAGGCAGCAGGTAGCAGGGTGGAGGCAGCAGGGTGGAGGCAGCAGGTAGCAGGGTGAAGGCAGCAGGGTGGAGGCAGCAGGTAGCAGGGTGGAGGCAGCAGGTAGCAGGGTGGAGGCAGCAGGTAGCAGGGTGGAGGCAGCAGGTAGCAGGGTGGAGGCAGCAGGGTGGAGGCAGCAGGTAGCAGGGTGGAGGCAGCAGGTAGCAGGGTGGAGGCAGCAGGGTGGAGGCAGTAGGTAGCAGGGTGGAGGCAGCAGGGTGGAGGCAGCAGGTAGCAGGGTGGAGGCAGCAGGGTGGAGGCAGCAGGTAGCAGGGTGGAGGCAGCAGGGTGGAGGCAGTAGGTAGCAGAGTGGAGGCAGCAGGGTGGAGGCATCTGATGATGAGGGCCAAGGTAAAAGGTAATTTTCTTTTTAAAACAACCTTTCATGGCACGTACCACTGTCACAAATAGGCATAAATACCAGGGTTTAATACAAATTAATTAATAATTAAACTGTACAGGCTATGTGGTGGTTAATCCGGGCTTGAGTATATATATATAAATACATATATGTTTAGCATTTTTATTCAGCATTACTCCATAGAAATGTTATAAATGAGCAATAATGATAATAATACAGTTACTGTAATTAGGAAAAGCAGGTCTTACCTTAACACAGAAGCGACCACAAATGCCTGGGATCAGCTGCCTTTGCTGCTCGTCCACCAGCCCATGATGTGGACTGACGATGACCTGCTTTAATCCAAGACGTGATGAAGGGCATTGGGTCGAATCTCTCCAACGGGGGGTCCATTAAGATCCACAAAAAGGAGTGATGAGAGGCTGGCTTCACGCAACCTATTGCGGGTCTTGCTGTCAGTGTCATTAACGGCTGAAAAGCCTCTCTCGCACTCAGATGAGGTGGGAAGGTATGTCCTGCTTGTTGTACACAGCTTTTCCAGTGTTTTGCCTGGGGGGGGGGGGGGGTATGTATGTATGTGACAAATAAACCTCTTGAATCCTGTCATATATTCAATCACTTTCAGTAACTACAGAACACATAATAGACAACTCACTTGTTGATGGTGTGGTCCGGCCGTCTGGACGGTCTGGGCTTCCACAGCACATTCCATGATAAAAAAAAGTATCCATTTAGTTAGATAGATGATAGATCCAACACTGTCTACAGTATCTCGTGATTATCTCTCAGACTCCTGACTTACTAACTCCATATGAAATACTCCTGGTCCCAAGCATTATTTTCTCGACTGACGAGTCACTGAGCTTGCTTCGACCACTAGGAAACGCGCCCATATTTCATATTATATTTTAAGACCCTAATAGGCTACATTTATTTGCTTGCTGCATTTACATTGGCTGCGACGAATCGATACATTGGCTGCCTGCAGTGACGCTGACGCCCACCACTGTGAGTGACGTGAATCTCAAAACAATGATTTATATTTTATATATTATAACGTTATTGTGCATTTTAAACACAAACAAACATAGTAATTATTATTTATTTTAAACATGTTTATTGTATTTTTAGAGTCCAAAATCTAAATCCAAAAAAGAACATGTCTTCTTCTCCTTCTCTCCAGCAGGGGGTGCGGCGCCACCAACCAAAATATTTTGGTTGAGATACAGTAGGTTGGAAATGAGCCTGATTTGAACACAACTCAAGGCTAAACTGTGATGTATGTGGCTGTTGGTGTGTTACGACCTCACCATTCCTATTCCTGCCCTCTAGGGGGAGGGCGAGCACTTCTTAAGGTGACAGCTCAGCCCGCTTCCGGGTTCGTTGTTATGGCAATAAAGATAGCTACAGCCATGGTCTGTAGTCCCTGTAAACAGCGTATCCAGTGTGATTAATATGCTACCATTGTACGGGGTCACATATATAATAAATGGCGACGAGTACGGTTCATCCAGTGACGGCACTGGTTGAAAAGAATCCACGCTAACGTTTGTTTGATGACGGAACGAGTGGAAGAGGAATCTACACTGACGCCGGTTAGCGAAGGGGCTAACGTCGGCGGATCTGCTGCGGGACAATCACACAGAGGGATGGCTGGTATCATCGGGCATATCGTGGCTTTTGATGAATCGACGGAGCAGTGGCCGACTTATGTGGAACGGTTTGAATATTTTGTGGCTGCAAATGACATTTCCGATGAGAAGAGGCTTCCGGTGTTTTTGAGTCTAATAGGGGCAACAACATACGGGTTACTGCGCAGTTTGATTGCTCCGGATAAACCGGGGGATATAACTTATACTCAGACTGTGCGAGCATTGCAAAGCCATTTTTCTCCCAAGCCCATTGTGATTGCGGAAAGATTCCGTTTCCATAAAAGACATCAATCGGAGGGGGAGACAATAGCCCAGTATATTGCGGATTTGAAGAAGCTGTCGGAGCACTGCGAGTTTGGCACGTACCTGTCAGACGCGTTACGGGACCGGTTCGTGTGTGGTCTCCTCAGCGAGTCCATACAGAAGAGACTATTGACCGAGAATGCTCTCACCTATCACAGAGCGGTGGAAATAGCTGTTGCTATGGAAACGGTGGCGAGGGAGGCACAACAGCTCAGCAGCTCTGTAAAAGTGAATGCGATGTCTCTCTCATCTACACCTGGGAGAAAATGCACCCGGTGTGGGAGGACAAATCATGTGGAGAGTGGCTGTTTCTTCAAGGACCAGGCCTGTCACCGTTGCGGTAAGAAAGGCCATATTGCACGTACATGCAGAGAGAGCAAGCAGGAAAATAAAGCAGCAAGTGACACAAGATGGGAGCAAAGAGACAGAGGGGGGATTAACACAAGATGGGAGCAAAGAGACAGAGGGGGAGAAAGGTCAAAAAGGCGGATAAATAAGATGAACACCAGGGGGATGCAGAGTGATACGGGGTCTGATTCAGATGGGGAATTAGCCCTGCACAGGGTGGATGCAGCAGGTGATGTGTCTCAGCAGGGCGGTTCAGCCTCATCAGTGATTTGGGTTAGGCCAAAAGTGGAGGGGCAAATGATTGACATGGAGCTTGACACGGGGGCAGCCGTTTCACTTATATCAGAGAAAATGTATAGTGAAAAGTTCAGTCATATTCGCCTGCGCCACACCCACATTCTGCTGAAAACATATACAGGTGAAGTGATCGCACCAGTGGGGGTGGTAAAGGTGAAGGTTCAAATGAACAGAGACCAAGCACGGCTCCCACTATATGTGGTGAAAGGCAATGCACCCCCCTTGTTCGGCCGTGAGTGGCTGAGAAGAGTGAGACTGGACTGGAGAGCCATAAAAACAGTTAGATCTGGACAACGCATGCAGGGGAACACGCTGGAAGCAGTGTTAAAGGGGCATGCCAATGTATTTAAGGACGAACTGGGGACATTGAAGGGCTTTGAAGTAGCTCTGACACTCAAGCCCGAACATCAGCCGAAGTTCTGTCAGGCCCGGGTGGTTCCCTATGCACTTAGGCCAAAGGTGGACGCTGAGCTAGAGCGCCTGCAACTGCTAAATGTAATTTCGCCTGTGCAGTTCAGTGAATGGGCGACCCCCATTGTGCCTATCATTAAGAAGAATGACAGTGTGCGCATCTGCAGGGATTTTAAAGTGACGGTGAACCCGGCCCTCTGTGCTGAACATTATCCAATACCCCGGATAGAGGATATGTTTGCTTCGCTAGCGGGGGGGCAGCGGTTCAGCAAGCTGGATCTGGCTCATGCATACTTGCAGGTGCCGGTGCAGGAGAGTTCACGCAAATATCTCACCATCACAACGCACAAGGGGATGTTCTGCTATAACCGACTGCCTTTCGGCATAACGTCAGCGCCCTCTATCTTTCAGCGTATTATGGATCAAGTCCTCCAGGGGCTTCCCAATGTGCACTGCTTTTTGGATGACATATTGGTAACTGGGTGTAATGATGCAGAGCACCTGAAGAATCTGGAGGGGGTGCTGGGTCGATTGGAGAAGTTTGGTCTCAGGGCGCAGCAAGGGAAATGTGAGTTTTTCAAGGACTCACTGGAATACCTGGGACATTATATTGACGCCACGGGCCTTCATAAATCCCCAGAAAAGCTCAGGGCGATTGCTGAGGCCCCAGCCCCGACAAATGTGGGCCAGCTGCGCTCCTTCCTGGGATTAATTAATTATTATGGTCGGTTTGTTCAGGACATGGCAACGACACTCAGCCCCCTTCACACGTTACTACATAAGGGGACACCATGGAAATGGTCACAGGAGTGTGGGAAGGCTTTCTGCTCAGCTAAGGATCAACTGCTCTCGGAGAGGGTGTTGACACATTACAATCCCCAACTGCCAATCATACTGGCGTGTGACGCCTCACCCTATGGCGTGGGCGCGTTGATTTCGCATGTGATGCCGGGAGGTCAAGAGAGGCCCATAGCGTTTGCCTCCAGGACATTGAGTAAAGCGGAGCAAAATTATGCTCAGATTGAGAGGGAGGCCCTGGGGATCATATTTGGCGTGCGCAAGTTCCACGCCTATCTGTACGGGCGCCATTTTACCCTACTCACAGACCACAGGCCCCTGACTACAATATTGAGCCCCAGTAAAGCTATCCCATCGATGGCGGCTGCTAGACTGCAGCGATGGGCCCTAATATTAGCTGCTCACAACTACACGATTCAGTACAGGGGGGCGGCGGAACATGGCAATGCGGACGGCCTCTCACGCCTGCCACTGCCGGTTGAGCATAAGGACAAACCAGGTTCAGTGGATACGGTACTGATACATCACCTTGAATCGCTGCCAGTATGCAGCACTGACATTCGTAAGGAAACGAGGTATGATCCAGTGCTCGCTCAGGTGATGGACATGTGTTTGTCAGGACACTTCCCTGTGGCGCAAGGGCAGGACAGTGCACTGACTCCCTATTACACAAGAAAAGATGAACTCTCAGTGGTACAGGGGTGTTTGTTGTGGGGAAATCGGGTGATTGTGCCTCCAAAATTGAGACCCCAATTACTACAGGAGTTGCATGCAGGCCACCCGGGAGTAGTTAAAATGAAAGGTGTGGCTCGTAGTTACATCTGGTGGCCGGGGATTGACGCTCAAATAGAACAACAGGCCAGAGTGTGTCAGTCGTGTCAGCGCAACCAGAAATCTCCCGGTCTCTCCCCACTTCACTCCTGGCCGTGGCCAGGCACTCCGTGGCAGAGGATACATGTGGACTTTGCAGGGCCCTTTGAGGGTCATATGTTTATGGTGGTGGTGGATGCTCACTCCAAGTGGCCAGAAGTGAAGCTGATGGGCTCCACCACAACCGCTAAGACTATTCAAGTACTGCAGGGGTTGTTTAGTCGCCATGGATTGCCAGAAGTTCTGGTGAGCGACAATGGGCCGCAGTTTACTTCATATGAGTTTGCGTCTTTCCTCAAGGGAAATGGAGTGAAGCACATGCGCTCTGCTCCTTTTCACCCGGCCACGAACGGTCAAGCGGAGCGCTTTGTACAGACACTAAAATGCTCATTGAAAGCGTCCCGAGGAGCGACGACAGTGCAGCACAGACTGGATTCGTTTCTGCTCAGCTACAGAAATGCTCCCCACGCCACGACTAATGAGTCTCCGGCGGTGCTTTTCCTTCGCCGCCGACTCCGCTCCCGCCTTGACCTTCTCAAACCCAGTGTGGCAGCGGTGATGGATCAAGCTCAGACAGTCCAGCAGGATCGCAGAGCCCAGTTCGCCAGAGACAAGGACTTTGCATCGGGAGACCCGGTGCTGGTCTGTGATTATAGACGGGGGGAGGATAAGTGGATGCCAGGGGTGGTGGTCTCCCAGGAGGGGCCAGTGTCCTACACAGTCGGGGTAGGCTCGGGGCATTGGAAACGCCACACAGAACAGATGCGGGCCTGTGACCCGATGCTACTCACTTCAGGGGAGCCTATACCACCAGCCCCATTGGCACAAACTACGTCCTTATGCCAGATCCAGTGACCGTTTCCCCAGCGGGCGGACAGGAGTCCTCCCTAACCGGTCCCTCAGTCACGCACACTGAGGCAGCTGACTTAGAGCCAACCAGAACATCTACAGAGACTAGTAGGAGGTACCCGGTGAGGGTAACTAGGCCTCCTGATCGTCTCACATATTGAGCGGGATGTTCTGACAGTCTCAGTTGGACTATGGGGGTTATTGCACTATTGTTTTTTGGTGTTATATTAGGAGGGGTCATTCAGGGGCACTTTATCACTATATTAGGTACTGGGTTTGGAAGTGGGGACAGCGATACGATTAAGTGGGGAGGAGTGTGATGTATGTGGCTGTTGGTGTGTTACGACCTCACCATTCCTATTCCTGCCCTCTAGGGGGAGGGCGAGCACTTCTTAAGGTGACAGCTCAGCCCGCTTCCGGGTTCGTTGTTATGGCAATAAAGATAGCTACAGCCATGGTCTGTAGTCCCTGTAAACAGCGTATCCAGTGTGATTAATATGCTACCATTGTACGGGGTCACATACCCCGTACAATTATAGGATATGTCACACATATATACACATAGGTACATTGTACATGTACATCCTGGTGTACTTGACACCATAGTATACAGTACTTTAAGGTACATGTAGAATACGTCCTGGTGTACTTGACACCATATATACTTTAAGGAATATGTGGAATACCTTCTGGTGCACACTCCACCATAGTCTATCCTGGAAACCTTTAGGGAAAGAAACGTGTTGTACTTTTTATCATATCAAAAATCATGTCATACTTTCTTTGGAAATATTTTTGATTAGAATCTATACTGTTCTTAACCAATGGCCTCATGACAGGGCAGCTGGGTACAGTTGTGGGCATCTCCTGCCTGGCTGGATGTGGTACGAAATCTGAATGATCTGGATCAATACAAGTGATAATGCCTATAGATGTGGTCGGGTCATGACATGTGGGGAAATGTGCCCTGGAATGGAGCGACAAACCATTCAACATAAGACAAAGAAGACACAAGAATCTACAAATCTACAACATCTTAACATCTGTTTTGGACATGTTGTGTTGGGGAGCAGGTCCTGCAGCCAGCTCAAAATAACTTCTTGTTCCCGAGGCAGCAGCAGCAGGGTGGAGGCAGCAGGCGGCAGGGTGGAGGCAGTAGGTAGCAGGGTGGAGGCAGCAGGGTGGAGGCAGCAGCAGCAGGGTGGAGGCATCAGGTAGCAGGGTGGAGGCAGCAGGCGGCAGGGTGGAGGCAGTAGGTAGCAGGGTGGAGGCAGCAGGTAGCAGGGTGTAGGCAGCAGGTAGCAGGGTGGAGGCAGCAGGGTGGAGGCAGCAGGTAGCAGGGTGGAGGCAGCAGGGTGGAGGCAGCAGGTAGCAGGGTGGAGGCAGCAGGTAGCAGGGTGGAGGCAGCAGGTAGCAGGGTGGAGGCAGCAGGGTGGAGGCAGCAGGTAGCAGGGTGGAGGCAGCAGGGTGGAGGCAGCAGGTAGCAGGGTGGAGGCAGCAGGTAGCAGGGTGGAGGCAGCAGGGTGGAGGCAGTAGGTAGCAGGGTGGAGGCAGCAGGGTGGAGGCAGCAGGTAGCAGGGTGGAGGCAGCAGGGTGGAGGCAGCAGGTAGCAGGGTGGAGGCAGCAGGGTGGAGGCAGTAGGTAGCAGGGTGGAGGCAGCAGGGTGGAGGCAGTAGGTAGCAGGGTGGAGGCAGCAGGTAGCAGGGTGGAGGCAGCAGGTAGCAGGGTGGAGGCAGCAGGGTGGAGGCAGTAGGTAGCAGGGTGGAGGCAGCAGGTAGCAGGGTGGAGGCAGCAGGGTGGAGGCAGTAGGTAGCAGGGTGGAGGCAGCAGGGTGGAGGCAGCAGGTAGCAGGGTGGAGGCAGCAGGGTGGAGGCATCTGATGATGAGGGCCAAGGTAAATTTTTTTTTTTTTTTTTTAAACAACCTTTCATGGCACGTACCACTGTCACAAATAGGCATAAATACCAGGGTTTAATACAAATTAATTAATAATTAAACTGTACAGGCGGTTAATGTGGTGGTTAATCCAGGCTTGAGTATATATATATAAATACATATATGTTTAGCATTTTTATTCAGCATTACTCCATAGAAATGTTATAAATGAGCAATAATGATAATAATACAGTTACTGTAATTAGGAAAAGCAGGTCTTACCTTAACACAGAAGCGACCACAAATGCCTGGGATCAGCTGCCTTTTCTGCTCGTCCACCAGCCCATGATGTGGACTGACGATGACCTGCTTTAATCCAAAACGTGATGAAGGGCATTGGGTCGAATCTCTCCAATGGGGGGTTCATTAAGATCCACAAAAAGGAGTGATGAGAGGCTGGCTTCACGCAACCTATTGCGGGTCTTGCTGTCAAGTGTCATTAACGGCTGAAAAGCCTCTCTCGCACTCAGATGAGGTGGGAAGGTATGTCCTGCTTGCTGTACACAGCTTTTCCAGTGTTTTGCCTGGGGGGGGGGGGGGGGGGGGGGGTGTATGTATGTATGTGACAAATAAACCTCTTGAATCCTGTCATATATTCAATCACTTTCAGTAACTACAGAACACATAATAGACAACTCACTTGTTGATGTTGTGGTCCGGCCGTCTGGACGGTCTGGGCTTCCACAGCACATTCCATGATAAAAAAAAGTATCCATTTAGTTAGATAGATGATAGATCCAACACTGTCTACAGTATCTCGTGATTATCTCTCAGACTCCTGACTTACTAACTCCATATGAAATACTCCTGGTCCCAAGCATTATTTTCTCGACTGACGAGTCACTGAGCTTGCTTCGACCACTAGGAAACGCGCCCATATTTCATATCATATTTGAAGACCCTAATAGGCTACATTTATTTGCTTGCTGCATTTACATTGGCTGCGACGAATTGATACATTGGCTGCCTGCAGTGACGCTGACGCCCACCACTGTGAGTGACGTGAATCTCAAAACAATGATTTATATTTTATATATTATAACGTTATTGTGCATTTTAAACACAAACAAACATAGTAATTATTATTTATTTTAAACATGTTTATTGTATTTTTAGAGTCCAAAATCTAAATCCAAAAAAGAACATTTCTTCTTCTCCTTCTCTCCACCAGGGGGGGCGGCGCCACCAACCAATCAAAATATTTTGGTTGAGATACAGTAGGTTGGAAATGAGCCTGATTTGAACACAACTCAAGGCTAAACCACTGAAGAATTATAGGATATGTCACACATATATACACATAGGTACATTGTACATGTACATCCTGGTGTACTTGACACCATAGTATACAGTACTTTAAGGTACATGTAGAATACGTCCTGGTGTACTTGACACCATAGTATACTTTAAGGAATATGTGGAATACCTTCTGGTGCACACTCCACCATAGTCTATCCTGGAAACCTTTAGGGAAAGAAACGTGTTGTACTTGTGTTGTACAGCAGCAGCAGGGTGGAGGCAGCAGGTAGCAGGGTGGAGGCAGCAGGTAGCAGGGTGGAGGCAGCAGGGTGGAGGCAGCAGGTAGCAGGGTGTAGGCAGCAGGTAGCAGGGTGGAGGCAGCAGGGTGGAGGCAGCAGGTAGCAGGGTGGAGGCAGCAGGGTGGAGGCAGCAGGTAGCAGGGTGGAGGCAGCAGGTAGCAGGGTGGAGGCAGCAGGGTGGAGGCAGCAGGTAGCAGGGTGGAGGCAGCAGGGTGGAGGCAGCAGGTAGCAGGGTGGAGGCAGCAGGGTGGAGGCAGTAGGTAGCAGGGTGGAGGCAGCAGGGTGGAGGCAGCAGGTAGCAGGGTGGAGGCAGCAGGGTGGAGGCATCTGATGATGAGGGCCAAGGTAAACGTTTTTTTTTTTTTTTTTTTAAACAACCTTTCATGGCACGTACCACTGTCACAAATAGGCATAAATACCAGGGTTTAATACAAATTAATTAATAATTAAACTGTACAGGCTATGTGGTGGTTAATCCGGGCTTGAGTATATATATATAAATACATATATGTTTAGCATTTTTATTCAGCATTACTCCATAGAAATGTTATAAATGAGCAATAATGATAATAATACAGTTACTGTAATTAGGAAAAGCAGGTCTTACCTTAACACAGAAGCGACCACAAATGCCTGGGATCAGCTGCCTTTGCTGCTCGTCCACCAGCCCATGATGTGGACTGACGATGACCTGCTTTAATCCAAAACGTGATGAAGGGCATTGGGTCGAATCTCTCCAATGGGGGGTTCATTAAGATCCACAAAAAGGAGTGATGAGAGGCTGGCTTCACGCAACCTATTGCGGGTCTTGCTGTCAAGTGTCATTAACGGCTGAAAAGCCTCTCTCGCACTCAGATGAGGTGGGAAGGTATGTCCTGCTTGCTGTACACAGCTTTTCCAGTGTTTTGCCTGGGGGGGGGGGGGGGGGGGGGGGTGTATGTATGTATGTGACAGATAAACCTCTTGAATCCTGTCATATATTCAATCACTTTCAGTAACTACAGAACACATAATAGACAAAACTCACTTGTTGATGTTGTGGTCCGGCCGTCTGGACGGTCTGGGCTTCCACAGCACATTCCATGATAAAAAAAAGTATCCATTTAGTTAGATAGATGATAGATCCAACACTGTCTACAGTATCTCGTGATTATCTCTCAGACTCCTGACTTACTAACTCCATATGAAATACTCCTGGTCCCAAGCATTATTTTCTCGACTGACGAGTCACTGAGCTTGCTTCGACCACTAGGAAACGCGCCCATATTTCATATCATATTTGAAGACCCTAATAGGCTACATTTATTTGCTTGCTGCATTTACATTGGCTGCGACGAATCGATACATTGGCTGCCTGCAGTGACGCTGACGCCCACCACTGTGAGTGACGTGAATCTCAAAACAATGATTTATATTTTATATATTATAACGTTATTGTGCATTTTAAACACAAACAAACATAGTAATTATTATTTATTTTAAACATGTTTATTGTATTTTTAGAGTCCAAAATCTAAATCCAAAAAAGAACATGTCTTCTTCTCCTTCTCTCCACCAGGGGGTGCGGCGCCACCAACCAATCAAAATATTTTGGTTGAGATACAGTAGGTTGGAAATGAGCCTGATTTGAACACAACTCAAGGCTAAACCACTGAAGAATTATAGGATATGTCACACATATATACACATAGGTACATTGTACATGTACATCCTGGTGTACTTGACACCATAGTATACAGTACTTTAAGGTACATGTAGAATACGTCCTGGTGTACTTGACACCATAGTATACTTTAAGGAATATGTGGAATACCTTCTGGTGCACACTCCACCATAGTCTATCCTGGAAACCTTTAGGGAAAGAAACGTGTTGTACTTTTTATCATATCAAAAATCATGTCATACTTTCTTTGGAAATATTTTTGATTAGGATCTATACTGTTCTTAACCAATGGCCTCATGACAGGGCAGCTGGGTACAGTTGTGGGCATCTCCTGCCTGGCTTGATGTGGTACGAAATCTGAATGATCTGGATCAATACAAGTGATAATGCCTATAGATGTGGTCGGGTCATGGCATGTGGGGAAATGTGCCCTGGAATGGAGCGACAAACCATTCAACATAAGACAAAGAAGACACAAGAATCTACAAATCTACAACATCTTAACATCTGTTTTGGACATGTTGTGTTGGGGAGCAGGTCCTGCAGCCAGCTCAAAATAACTTCTTGTTCCCGAGGCAGCAGCAGCAGGGTGGAGGCAGCAGGTAGCAGGGTGGAGGCAGCAGGTAGCAGGGTGGAGGCAGCAGGCGGCAGGGTGGAGGCAGCAGGTAGGGTGGAGGCAGTAGGTAGCAGGGTGGAGGCAGCAGGCGGCAGGGTGGAGGCAGCAGGTAGGGTGGAGGCAGCAGGTAGCAGGGTGGAGGCAGCAGGTAGCAGGGTAATTATTATTTATTTTAAACATGTTTATTGTATTTTTAGAGTCCAAAATCTAAATCCAAAAAAGAACATTTCTTCTTCTCCTTCTCTCCACCAGGGGGGGCGGCGCCACCAACCAATCAAAATATTTTGGTTGAGATACAGTAGGTTGGAAATGAGCCTGATTTGAACACAACTCAAGGCTAAACCACTGAAAAATTATAGGATATGTCACACATATACACATAGGTACATTGTACATGTACATCCTGGTGTACTTGACACCATAGTATACAGTACTTTAAGGTACATGTAGAATACGTCCTGGTGTACTTGACACCATAGTATACTTTAAGGAATATGTGGAATACCTTCTGGTGCACACTCCACCATAGTCTATCCTGGAAACGGCTGAAAAGCCTCTCTCGCACTCAGATGAGGTGGGAAGGTATGTCCTGCTTGCTGTACACAGCTTTTCCAGTGTTTTGCCTGGTGCTTCATCTTGTAGCTTCCAGTTGCGGAACTCCTCAACCGCTTCTCTGGTAGGTTCTCCAAGTATTTTAGCAAGGGCCCGTACCTCATTTTCTCCATACAGGATCAGTGTGTGTGTGTTGTTGCGGTCCTGTGGCCAAAAACGCTTGTCGAGGGGTTTCAGCATATGGAGGTCTGATTCTGGCATTCGCTTTGTGAGATTGTCAATCACAGATTGATAAAACTGACTCTGATTAATCTTGCCCCTGCCCTCAACTAGTTCAACATCTTTGAACAGTCCTTGTGACCAGTGGTGCGTTATTGAAATCATCTGGGGTGACACGCACCACGTGCACGCGCGCTCCCGGCGCGTGCTCCCGCGAATGCGCATTTAATGTCCCCTCGCTTGGGCACAGACTAAAGACAGTGCCTAATTGCCTCTACGAATGGAATGTAACACGTCTTCACAACAAGTTAGGTGTGAATGTGTCTGAGAACGTATTTAACACACCTGACGACCGGAGCTATTGATATGCAAATAGCGAGTGAGCTTGCACACCGTGCTACCCCGTCCCATGAACAACGCATGCCTGCTTGTGACATGCGCGAACCGGCATCGCTGCGCTCATCAACGACCCTCCGTGCTCCGGCTTTCAACAGCGGGGAGAGTATTATGGCGCGTATGCCGCGAAGCAGTAAGTTAGTAACACACATAGTTGCAATGCATCTGTCAGTCGTACTCAGGCATGCGTTGTTCATGGGACGGGGTAGCACGGTGTGCAAGCTCACTGAGTATTAAAGATTTGAGCAGAAGCGCGTGCACGCACATGCATGGTTGTGCGCGCATGCGCGTGCACTCAAGAACGCGCTGCGCTCGACTCGGCTCGTCTGTTTACCTGCCTCCCGGCGCTACCTCGCATTATCATAACAATAGCCGCTAGGCCGGTGTCTTCAACCACGTCTGGACTCTTTGTGATGTAAATATGGAATGTCCCAAGTTGCTGCTGTTTACAGAGTGTATTGTTGTCCAAAGGTGAATGATGTATGAGGACGTGTCTCACCGTTTGGAATTGACAACTGTTTTGATTTAACCCTTCATTCACCATCATTCACCTTTGGACAACAATACACTCTGTAAACAGCAGCAACTTGGGACATTCCATATTTACATCACAAACTTTGGGACTGAGTAGATAATTAATTAATCTTCTCTTTATTTTTATTATTTATATTAAAACTGAATCAAACCATAAACAAGGTTGCCTGTTGGGATGTTAGATCCTAATGTGAAAAACTGATTTTATATGTCTGCACTTTATGTGCTCATTTTATGCCTGTCTTTCTTCTGTTGTGAAGCACTTTGAGCTGCAGTTTCTGTATGAAAGGCTATACAAACAAAGTGTATTATTATTATTATGTGCGCAAGGGAACATATGCGCATGCGCGCGGGGCCGCGCGTGCGCGCGCCCGTGCGCGCGGCGTCATTATACTGCGTGCCGGCTCAGTCCATATTAACAACGCACCACTGGTCGTACTTAACTATGTGTTCACTGTTGTGTTACTGCTTCGTGGCATAAGCCCCATAATACTCTTGTCGTATATTTCTAAATGAAAACATGAATAAATGCAAGTGAAATGTACAAGGAAAAAGATTAGAAAGACAAAAATGCTGATTGAGAGAAGGGCCATTTAGGTACACCATGTGAAGTTATTTCTGAGACCCTAGGCTTGAGGCAGGTTGACTCCCCAGAAACAGATGGCTGACCTTAAGACAATAAAACTGACCCCTCAGGACTATAGTAAGACGGGCCGAAAGGAGAACTATCGTTGAGAACTAAAACAAACTGAGAATAACCGTTGAGATCATAAAGGTCATATTTACCCTACGGAAGGAACTTCAGGTTACAACACGGCTGCTGCTGACTAACCCAGAGGTCAGAAAGGTGACACAGACTATTTGGAAATCTCCCCTTACACAGTAGAATGCCACTCTAATAGTTAGACTAGACGGTTTTTAGACCTTAAGGATATAGAGAAAACTAATGGCTTTGTCAGAGAGATTAGTTAGATGGCCTTAGAAAACATTGCAACACATATGTAAAGAAAGGACCATTATGGTAAAAGTGAGCTGTCATACCAAATCACCTTAGATAAATAGGTTTGGCAGGCATGAAAAGTTGACCATAAGTGAACCAAATACAAAGACATTGTTTGTAAATTAATGTTAATACTGAACAAAATACTAAGTGATCAAAATAGAGCTAAAACCTAGATTACAGCGTACTTTAGAAAAGGAAAAACAAACAGTAAGATAAATAGTTCAATCAAATAAAGTAAAAAGTGGACCCAACTGAAGACAAGACAGTGAGTCACTGGCTAGAAAATAAAGAATTATCTTAGTATTCTAAAATGCAATTACAGAATGGTAAAGAGTTTGTAGATGGAAATAGCTCATGTTTTATTATCTATGCATCAAGAGCCAGTCTGTCTCCCCATAGACTATGAAAACTGTTGTCACAAGAAGCATGAAGAGATGACACGCATTAAACTAATCAATGATTAAACAGCCCGGCAAGGTTATATGGAGAAACGGTTGTGTCAGCGAAACATGTGGTCACAGGAGGAATGTGACCAAAAATAAGGCAGGCAGGGACTCGCTCTCTCTCCCCCTCTCTCTCTCTCTCTCTCTGTCTCCCCCTCCCTCTCTCTCTCTCTCTCTCTTGCTCTGATAAAAAGGGCTGATGGCAACAGAAAGGGACACGACTCACACCAGAAGGGACCTGGAGAGACACGCCACACACACCGGCTGACCGAAGGAACCTGGAGATGAGCGCTCCTTGCTTGAGCGCTGAACCTCCACCGACGGAGAGAGAATCATCAAACAGAACTCGAGAGCCGAGCATGACACTCAGAGGAGACGGAGAAGGATCCCTGCAGAGTCAAGCCGTGACACAGAGGGACTGAGACCCGATGACGGATGAAATCGCCTAAGCAGCAGGGGATCCAGACTCCACCGAGGGTAGATGAAAGAACCAAGCGCTCCCAAACCTCCAAGGATCCGAAAGCGAGGTTGCCGTGGCAACCAGACCACGGACCACTAGAGAGAACGCGTGTTGGCCTGGAAACCAAGACAACAACGAGAGAAACGCACCGGAAGAAGAAAACTGCCACATGAAACAACAGCCACATGAAAGAGACAATTAGATTTAACCAAAGAGACGATGTACTTGTTGATTCCTAAAGCTGTGGTTTTATTAATAAACAACCGCCGCCCGTTGATTTTGACCATATCGTCAGTCTCCCCTCACTTGAACCGAACATCTGAGAAAAATACCTAACCAATGCAGAGGAAAAGGGTAATAGAAAACTATACGATCAATGAACTTAGATAGAAATAAATGAAGCTAAGAAAGACACTTCAATTGGTCCGTGACCCGTGCTGCATTCGGCCAGTACCGGTTGAAGACGACAACAACAGCCACTTCTCAAGGACACGGAGAGGTTCTCTCCCCCTCATCGATGCTCTCTACGACTGAAAACTGAGGGATCGTCACCATTTCGACCGAGGCCAGTGGGAATAGGTGAGTAGTACTAATGTGTTTAAGATTGGTAAATGGTCGAAGCAGTCTCGCATTTTGGGGTTGCTGTTGCATTAGGTGGAAATGAGTTGTAAATGGACCAGGATAATGTTGGTGTTGGAGGAGTACCGGGGTCCAGGTTTCACAACCTGGCTCTGGTCTCAGCCACACACCGGCGCTGCACTTATGTTCAGTTAGGATGCCTATAGTTGGTACAAGGCCAAGTGAGGAGAGGAAATAGATGTCTGTATTTAGTTATATCAGCTTAGGGGATAGGCTAGGGATTAGGTAAAATATTTGAGGGGACCGGCGTAGGAGCAGTAGAACGGAGATTGGTCACAGATAGCGGGAAGTGGGACTGTGCGTGACGTAGTGGTTCATTGAAGGGTAAAGAGGAGTAGTCAGATCTTAAAGAGTAGAAAAAGAGTACCGTGGTGAAGTTCAGGGGTAGCCTGGTTCCGCGAAGAGAAACAGGGAACAGGGAGATGAGAAGAAGTTAGGGTTCGGGCTAGAATGCTGTAGAAACCACACTTAGAATCGGTGCGACGGAGTAATGGACTTTGGAAGACGTTCCATAAGCGAATTACCACTTCTAGTCCGACGTCATTTAGGCTCAGATTGGCTAAGGTCGATATCTGGAGAACATCAGCCGCGTGGAGGAATGCTGAAACTCTTCACGGGCAACTAAACATGAATGGAGTGGGTTTCTCAGGGGTATAGCAAGTCGGACTCAGTAGATATATGAAGCACTTTGGAAGTAAATACTGCACGGGGGATTAGAACATAGGAGGATATTGTGTGAAAAGAGCAAGCAAATGCGTTTAGGATAAATGTGTGCTAATGAATGGTATGCTTATGAATGGGACATTGTTTTGCTAAGTATATGTGTTTAAATGGATGAATGTTAGGAGCGCTGAGTGAATGTCAAGGTATTTTTTGTATTATTATAAACCAGGTGGCCAAGGCTGCAGCGGGGAGAAACCACACCCCTGTCCTGCCAGCATTAGCTGGCGCGACGGGACTAGCGTGTGGTCGCTGTGTTGCGTTTTCGAGTGAATTGAATGAATGGCATGTGTGATGGAACCTAGATGATGTGAAGTGTGCGTTAAAATTTTTCATAACGGTGGTGTGGAAGTCTAAAAGTAATGTAGTAATGATCAAAGAAAACTGGGATTTTAGAGCTGATGACGTCACTGGAAGCGTCGGAGCTTGGGGTGCGTTAGATTTGAAATACGGGGCTGGATCGGGAGCGTTAGATTTAAAATACGGAGCCGGCCGGGGCCAATCGGGCGAGCGTGCTAGAATAAGGATAATAATATATGTTCTGTGAAATAGGGCTAAATAGGATTAAAGTTATGTTATGGGGGAAAGCAGGGGTTGTGTAAACGTTGCGATGTGTTGTGCCGCTCGAGTCAACAGGACTGGGCCGTTTAGGAGGAGTGATGTTGGATGCTGAGCTAAGCTAATAGGAGCTAGCAGCACTGAGCTAACGAAGCTAAGATGCTAAGCTACCTGTGCTAACAATATAGCATGATTGAACTCTCGGAGGATCTCGCGTGTTGCTACTGTTGCTGGCGCAGGATCTTAGAGAGGCGGTGGACAGGGGCTTCCGCTGTGGAGGATTCTGGGAATTGTAGTTTTGTGGTTGAGGTGGAACGTCGAGATGACGTCTTGGGGTGGTTTACGTAATGACGCACTTGCGGGGGAGGCGTGGGCGCCTCCTACAGGAAGTGGTGAGTGCTGTAGTGCAATGGTGGTGTTGGACAAGACGTTCCAGCGGAGGGCGCTGTTGCCTCTTTTATAGTTTCACCTTTACAGGTGGAACGAGGTGCAGTAGGCAGTAGAGAAGGGTTTGTGATTATTATAGGTTTTGAGTAGCGGACATCGGTGGGGATTTGTAAATTCTTTATGTTCGGTTTTTTCAGTTATTGATGATGGATGTGTATACTTGTTTGATTATAAATCTGTATTTGTTATGGGCCAAGTATGGTTGAAGTGAGAGCAGCGGCGTTTTGTGATGGGATTTGGCGTGAACCCCCCCCCCCCTCCCCCCCCTTTTTTTCCCCCTGTCTCTTCCTCCCTCGTTCACACTCTCCCCTTCCTCCCTCCCTCCCTCCCTGTCCCTCCCTCCCTCCCTCCCCCTCCCTCCCTCTCTCTCTCCCTCCCTCCCTCCCTCCTTCCCTCCCTCCCTCCCTCCCTCCTCCACCCCCGCCCCCCTCCGCTCCATCCCTGTCTCCCAGCTTAACTTTGTGAGATGACGGGTGCACAAAGGAAGTTTTGTTTAGGATGGATTGCCTGATTGATTGTTTGATTGAAAACTTTATTAACAGATTGTAGAATGGGTGGAGTACAGTACAGCTCAATACACACAATTGTTAAGGGGATGCAGACCGGAGAAAGACTTTTGTCTTGTTTACATCAGGGTCCCCCATTTTCAGTTCATCATGGGCGTGGAGTATTGGTTATATTAAAATTGGTTATGTTGGTTATATTAGAATAATGTTACTTGCTAAAATAGGATTACATAAGGATAAATAGGATATTCATGGTTATTTTGGAGCCCTCCCCCCCTCCCTCTATGTCTCTCCATGCGGGCTCTTTTAGTCTGATTGAAGTTAAGGTTGATTTAAATTAAAGTTGGCAGCAGATGATGGTGATAGTGTTTGAAGTCCTGTGGGTAAACGGGACCAGGCAATACGGGGTATTCTGCTGATTGAGTGTAGACGGTTTTGGTAATAGTTAATGTTGCATTGTGTGCCCCCCCCCCCCCCTTCCTCCCCTTAGTCCCTGTATCCCTGTATCCCTCCCTCCTTTTTTCTTTTCCCTTCGCCCCCCCTCTGTCTCTCCTTGTATTTCGCCATCCCTAGATTGCGGCGTATGTTGTGGGCATTTGGTTGTAGGTTTATTTGTACTGCGTTGTTATTGTGTATGTGAAGTAGGTACCGGATGGGCGTTGGCCTGTCTAGGTGCTGGTGGTGGTAGGATGATTTGTGATATTCCTTGGTGGGAAGCTTGGGGTGTTTTCGTTCGGATTCGCGACTGGAGGAAAACGCTTTGGGCTGTAGGATGACGGTTCTTTGTGTATTCAAGGATCTGGGAATATTGCGGTGGCATAGTGCGGGTGTCCGTGAATTTATTAACGTGGCCAGCTGTACTATGTGTAGGTCAGGGTTTTAGTGATCTAAGTTGCTAAAAGTTTATTGTTTTCCCTGATTGATGGTTGGTAGCAGTAGCGACACTAATTAATTTTTATTAAGTGTTGTGGGGGGAAATGGTTGTGTGTAAGGATGAATGAAATGGATGTTGTATGAGGAGTGAAGCGAAAGCGAATAATACATTTAGTCAATACGCAAATCGGACATTTAAAAGTAAGAAATAAGGTTAGGATGAACAGATTCATCAAGCAAAAAGAGGTTAGAATCAGATGAAGGACCAGGTTTACAAAGGATTATTAGACAATGGATAGAAAGGGGTCTAATGATTATATTTCCCAGAAAATCAGGTGGAGAGAGCACACAGGGGATTGGAAACCTCCAGTGTTCCTGTTGAAGGAACGGACAAAAAACAAGATAAGCTGTATCGTTATTTTTTCAAACAAATCACACTGTGTCTCTTTAAATATATTAGTATAGTGTTGCCCGACATTTCCAATGCATAACGAAGAGTGGAAATAATAAGGGAAATGCCACTGTATTAAGTCTGGATGTTTCTGCTTTCTTTCTGTACAGGTGCTCGGCCGGACAGGAGCTCTAACGATTTCCATAGCCAACTAGGGAAACGGTGGTGTTTAGCCTTGGTATAAGTATGAATGATAAGCCAGTTATCAATCCTTGTCTGCACAGTAAAATTTTGACAGTGTGAGTGTTTTAACTCAAGTAAGTAGAAAATAGTGTAAGACGGAGAAACTTGTTTTTTCAAACGGTGATTACAAGAGTGTTTTGAAAGTGGAATGAATGACAGTAACATAGGGAGTTCACCTTAGTGGAACATTGATAGGAACGACTGAAGCGTTAGATGCAATAACAATAGAATAACAACAACAACAATATGGAGAAAGGCCTTAGTGGTCAGGCCATTGGGGGGAGTAGGCCGAGGGCCTCTGCAGACATTTCCCAGATAGACTTTACCAGTGATGATGATCTGATTGATTGGGACTTCTCTCATGTGACCAGTACGACAGAAGGACTTGAGATGTTGACTTTGGTTCCGATACAGGGGAGTGAACCAGTGACAACGGTGTTACTCCAACCAGAACCGATTCAAGCTGGAGTGTCCATTGCAGGCGACTGCGGTTTAACCAAGGGGCAGAAAAAGAGACTGAGGTTACAGCCGTCCCACGAAGTCCACTCTGGCCGGAGGGCTGGAACTGAGACCGACAGCAGGTATGGAATACACGAACAGTTTCTACAGCCCACCCGTTTCCCATATCCACCCTGCCCTCAGCACCAAAGCCAAGATGAGAGGCGGAGCCCAACGATGGGACGTCAAACCGCCAGTGCTGAGATGGGGGAAGAGGCAGCATACTATAGACAACAGAGAGCGTTTGTGACAGCGTTCGAACAACACGAGGCAGTTCATCGAGATCTGATGAAGACACAGCTGGAGATCGGTCAAGCCGCACACGAGACTCAGAGATTGGAACGAGAACTGGCAAGAAAGGCTGCGCTGCTAGAAGCGACAGCTGTTGAGATCATGCTTCGAGCGTCTGACCTAGGCCGCCGTGATCAAAGAGTGCCCTGTGCTCCGTTGCCCGGACAGGGAGCTGGGCCGCGACAGGGTGAACAGAACCGCAGGAGGGGTGAGTTTCCAGGCCCCTCCCAACAAGAGAAGGCCCGAGGAGAGGCAGCAGAAAAGGACAGGTATGCCCCTCTCTCCTCCAGGCAACAGGACATGCGACCAGAGGACAGGAGAGGGGTGGACCTGGCGAGGACTGTGGGATGCCAGCCGAGAGACTGTGGGAGTCGTGGTAAACTGGAACCCCTGGGATGGCCGGCGTCGGCTGTGTGCTGGAATTGTGGGGAGGTTGGCCATTTCGCTCGGTCATGTTACAAAGGGTGGCGGACTCAGCGAACGTCCAGTAAGAAGCAAGAGTCCAAACAGGGTTGCTGGGAATGTGGAGAGTTGGGACATTGTCAGAGGGGGTGTCTGCATAGGTCATAGGTTGATTAAGAGCAAAGCGGAAATGCACAAACAAAGCCTATTGGGTGCTCGAGTAAATAGAGTTATTGATAAATTAAGATGGATAATGAGACTGATTAGAATAAAGATAGAGACGCAGATACATAGATAAGGTTTGATTAGGTGTGCAAGTTACTAAAATGGTTTGGAAGACTAACCAGGGTAAGTTGGGGCTGTTGATGGGATGAAGTAACTGGGAAAATTGCATGGATTAATCTAAACTAACAAAATGTATGGTTTTAGACAGGAACAATGGAACATATAATATTAGACAGAGTTAGAAACAAAGGACTAGTTATAGTAGTGATTACAATACTTGATCAAAGGGTGGTCAAAGTTGAATTAAGGAATTAAAAAAAAAAAAAAAAAAAAAAAAAAAAAAACACAATTATTATTTCATTACTTATTTTATTTCTTTTTGGATTTTTAATTTTGCTGTCTTAAGTTTTTGCGGGGGTATTTATGCCTCTAGATGATAGTTTAATTCTGTTGGATGGGTGTGTAGCATGTAGGCACTCACAATTTTTTGTTTATTTACAATTTTCTTTGTTTTTGTTTGACTATATTTTTTTAGGAACTGGCTGGCTGGGAAAGGTCTCTCGCCGGTCAGGGATAGCAGGTGGTGGTGACACAGCGAGACTGGTAGGAGGTCTGATATAATGAGCTGGAAACTGAGAATGGACAGGAGCTGGTTCATGGTTTGTTTTCCGCTCATTAAGGCTCCAGATGTAGAATCTGGAGGGTTGTGTCATTTTTTGGGTTATGATAAGTGTTGGGGAAACATATTTCTCTGTCTATAGAAAGCTCTGTAGGTTTTTGGTCGCAAATTGGCCAGACAGTGTTCATGTAGAGTGCAGACATGTGAATTTGATGATTGACTTATGGAGGACTCTGCACCGGCTTGTTGAAAGCTGGCGGAGTGTGTGTGATGTGTGTTTAAAGGGACTGTGGTTTGTTGACCATGCACATAGGTTCTGTTGGTGATTGGCCTCGTCTAGAGCTGACTGTCCGGACCGAGGAGCTGTCGGGAAACAAGGTATTTGAAAGTGAAATAATGGTTATTCCACTGTCAAGGGTGGAGGTAGTTGTGTTGATCTTAAGATATTTGATCTAGTAAAACAGTACAGCACAAAAAGAAATGAGACAAAGATGATTTGATTGAATGCTAACGTAAGAAGCTGTGAAATACATAGATAATTGATTGGAGAAAAAATGTATTGTCAAAATGCAGAACAGTAGAGAATGTATCTGCGAAAATAAATGTTTCCAATCTATTGTGTGTTTGTAAATAATAATCCAAAATGCAAAAAAGGACAGAGGGAAAATCGTTTCCTTCTGTGGAAAATCGGAGCAGTACCAGAGACCTGCATACAACGAAGAAGAGGCGGTGATTAGCACAAGATACAACAAGAAGAAAACGGTCAAAAACGAGTTAGCAGTAAAGGCCTCAGGAGGTTTAAACAGGGATAACTGACAGGGATGAAAGCGAAGAATAATTGAGGCCTCAGTGGTCTTTTCAAGGAGAAGAAATAATTTATGTTGCTTGTTTGAATTTCCCTCAAAGGTTTAGAGAGTTAATCTTTTAGTGGTGTGATGTATTAATCTTTTCTTGCAGAGTCCATTACACAAAATAGACATTTAAGCTAATTACACGGATAAAAAATAGTCTAAACAACAAAGCTATTATTGAAAGAGTGTTTCTTGTAAAAACAGGAACAGCTTTCTTAGACTGGATGTCATAATAATAACTGATAAATGTGTATAACTGTGAAAGGAGGAAAAGGTAGGTGAAATGATGATTTTGTAACTGTACAGATGGAAAGGGTTTTGTAGTTCGATTTGGGTAAATTTTGGATTTTTTTGAAAATTTTAGAAAATATTAGCAAAAATTATGGTTATGATTTTTAACATGTTTAATTTAGAAAATTAATGTTGTATAGTGGGTTATTAAACCCCCTAAGGGTGGATTGTCGTATATTTCTAAATGAAAACATGAATAAATGCAAGTGAAATGTACAAGGAAAAAGATTAGAAAGACAAAAATGCTGATTGAGAGAAGGGCCATTTAGGTACACCATGTGAAGTTATTTCTGAGACCCTAGGCTTGAGGCAGGTTGACTCCCCAGAAACAGATGGCTGACCTTAAGACAATAAAACTGACCCCTCAGGACTATAGTAAGACGGGCCGAAAGGAGAACTATCGTTGAGAACTAAAACAAACTGAGAATAACCGTTGAGATCATAAAGGTCATATTTACCCTACGGAAGGAACTTCAGGTTACAACACGGCTGCTGCTGACTAACCCAGAGGTCAGAAAGGTGACACAGACTATTTGGAAATCTCCCCTTACACAGTAGAATGCCACTCTAATAGTTAGACTAGACGGTTTTTAGACCTTAAGGATATAGAGAAAACTAATGGCTTTGTCAGAGAGATTAGTTAGATGGCCTTAGAAAACATTGCAACACATATGTAAAGAAAGGACCATTATGGTAAAAGTGAGCTGTCATACCAAATCACCTTAGATAAATAGGTTTGGCAGGCATGAAAAGTTGACCATAAGTGAACCAAATACAAAGACATTGTTTGTAAATTAATGTTAATACTGAACAAAATACTAAGTGATCAAAATAGAGCTAAAACCTAGATTACAGCGTACTTTAGAAAAGGAAAAACAAACAGTAAGATAAATAGTTCAATCAAATAAAGTAAAAAGTGGACCCAACTGAAGACAAGACAGTGAGTCACTGGCTAGAAAATAAAGAATTATCTTAGTATTCTAAAATGCAATTACAGAATGGTAAAGAGTTTGTAGATGGAAATAGCTCATGTTTTATTATCTATGCATCAAGAGCCAGTCTGTCTCCCCATAGACTATGAAAACTGTTGTCACAAGAAGCATGAAGAGATGACACGCATTAAACTAATCAATGATTAAACAGCCCGGCAAGGTTATATGGAGAAACGGTTGTGTCAGCGAAACATGTGGTCACAGGAGGAATGTGACCAAAAATAAGGCAGGCAGGGACTCGCTCTCTCTCCCCCTCTCTCTCTCTCTCTCTCTCTCTGTCTCCCCCTCCCTCTCTCTCTCTCTCTCTCTTGCTCTGATAAAAAGGGCTGATGGCGACAGAAAGGGACACGACTCACACCAGAAGGGACCTGGAGAGACACGCCACACACACCGGCTGACCGAAGGAACCTGGAGATGAGCGCTCCTTGCTTGAGCGCTGAACCTCCACCGACGGAGAGAGAATCATCAAACAGAACTCGAGAGCCGAGCATGACACTCAGAGGAGACGGAGAAGGATCCCTGCAGAGTCAAGCCGTGACACAGAGGGACTGAGACCCGATGACGGATGAAATCGCCTAAGCAGCAGGGGATCCAGACTCCACCGAGGGTAGATGAAAGAACCAAGCGCTCCCAAACCTCCAAGGATCCGAAAGCGAGGTTGCCGTGGCAACCAGACCACGGACCACTAGAGAGAACGCGTGTTGGCCTGGAAACCAAGACAACAACGAGAGAACCGCACCGGAAGAAGAAAACTGCCACATGAAACAACAGCCACATGAAAGAGACAATTAGATTTAACCAAAGAGACGATGTACTTGTTGATTCCTAAAGCTGTGGTTTTATTAATAAACAACCGCCGCCCATTGATTTTGACCATATCGTCAGTCTCCCCTCACTTGAACCGAACATCTGAGAAAAATACCTAACCAATGCAGAGGAAAAGGGTAATAGAAAACTATACAATCAATGAACTTAGATAGAAATAAATGAAACTAAGAAAGACACTTCACTCTCCCCGCTGTCGAAAGCCGGAGCACGGAGGGTCGTTGATGAGCGCAGCGATGCCGGCTCGCGGCGCCCCTCTCCCCACTGGCGAAAGCCTTATCGCAGCACAGCTGAGGGCCGCGTCGCGCATGCGCGCGCTCGGCCAATCAGAGCGCAAAACGGCAACGCGGAAACCGAACAGCGTTGTAGAAGGCATAGACGCTGCCAGGTCACATTTGCATTGCTGTGCTGTCAAATATTAAATCATTTTTATTACGAAGGTAGCTTGCTATGGCAGTGAACTATAGACGCGGTTCCACATAAATGTAATAGCACACTAATACTACCAGCACTATGAAGTACCGTAGGCTTACCACCAGAGGGAGATGATGTGTAACCTTACTACTAGTACTACACTGACTTTTCAGATCGCATCAGTTCCTTAATTCTGTACTCCTTTAGATGAAAATGACCATTTATGACTTTCCAAACATCTTTATTTCAGTGACAGCACGACGGCAGTCACAATGAAATCACAATAAAAATAAACTACTTCTGAACAATGTTACAACAGCTTCTGGTAACATCAGAACAAAAACAGCACCAAAATCAAATTTTCTCAAACTCACTAGCATATATATAGGTCAATCTCTGGAATTCTCTGCCGAAAAACATCTCATCCACAATACATAATAAAATTACTTTCAAAAAAAATATTAAGAGATATCTTGCAAACATGTCAAGTAGGCTATGTAACTTATCTGTGTATTTTATCTTTTTTTTTTTTTTTACTGGAATGTTAGATTTTATAATGTGAATTTGTATTCATTTTTAATTTATGTGTTTTGTTTTTATCCGTATTTTTTGTTGTACATTTGTATTGTATTTGTTTTGTGCAGGACCCCAGGAAGACTAGAGGCTCTTTCATGTGTCTCTAATGGGGATCCTTTAATACACATAAACATGTGCTTGTACTGTACACCTGAGTTCTCAAAACTCTAATAAGCGTTTGTAGCTTGTACTGTACACCTGAGTTCTTCTCAAAACTCTAATAAGCGTTTGTAGCTTGTACTGTACACCTGAGTTCTTCTCAAAACTCTAATAAGGGTTTGTAGCTTGTGCATATATGTTTATATATAATATAAATATATAAGTATCTATATCAAATCAAATCAAATCAAATCAAATCAAATTTATTTATAGGGCCCGACAACACACGTTAATGTCCCCATGGGCCGTACAGGTCTTCTTTAAACAGGTCAAGAAGACAACATAACAATAAGTCAAGAACAGAACAAGAACACCATAGGGTCCAAACATTTTTTAGATGAATGCAAATAAATGAAAGAATGCAAGCACTCCCAGACATACCCCACGCGAAGGTAAGGAAAAACTCACTAAAACCTAACAATAGGGAAAAAAGCTCCACAGGCAGTGTGGAGGAGAGAAACCTTAGAAGGGCCATTCAAGGGGGGATCTCCCTTCTTAGATGTTGGTGATAGTAGTGTTGCAGACGGACAGTTGGTAAGCATGCACTCATGTGTGTGGTGAAACACAGATGAGTGCATGCAATAGCAACTGTACATTTTGAAAAATTAAAGATAGAGCTAATAGCGATAGCAACTGAACATTTTGAAAGATTAAAGATAGAGTTGATAGCGGATCTATTTGAGGCACAGGGGCGGCGCAGAGAGGGTCACGTCCTCCCCGTCTTAGTCACGGGACATTCAACACTCCGGTCGTTGCTCAGGGACAGCCGGAGACAGGGAGATAGGGGGTGGCGCAGAGAGGGTCGCGAACTCCCCGACATCATCGCGGGACATCCGGCACTCCGGTCACCACTACGAGACCTCCGGAGACAGGGGGGCACGCAGAGGGGGTCGCAATCTCCCGGCCTTCGTCACGGGACGTCCAACACTCCGGACAACACTCCAGGACAGCAAGTCATAGGAAGACAGGGAGACGGGACAGGCGTTAGACAGCTCATGAGATTGTAGTAGGCGGACATAGCAATAGATACAAGTGGTAGGCATATATGTGAATGGAGTAGATATATGAAGTAAGCGTATTATGTGAATAGAATAGAAGTACTTAACCCAGCAATGAAACCGCGTTGACTGTTAATCTGTTAACAGTCTGTTAATCAGTTGACAGGACCACGGACAGACGGCGGAGAATAACTGATCCAAGGCCTCGGAGGTGCATGTAGAGCAGTCACTACAAGCTTGGCCAAGACCCCGAGGCATCCATCACCTTGGTCAGCGCCAGGAGACGGGTACTCAGAGAGAAGGGGGAGGGAGGGGGGGGGGGAGGGGGGAGAAGAGTTAGAGAGTTCCCATGTTTGTGGTGCTGCAAAGGAGCAGACATGTAGTACCCTGTAGTGCCATGTAGTACCCCGTAGTGCCATGTAGTACCCTATAGTACCCCATAGTGCCATGTAGTACCCCGTAGTATCCTGTAGTACCCTGTAGTGCCATGTAGTACCCTGTGGTGCCTTGTGGTACCATGTAGTACCCCATAGTGCCATGTAGTTCCATGTAGTGCCATGTAGAGCTATGTAAGCCATGTAGTACCCTGTAATGCCATGCAGTACCATGTAGTACTCTGTGGTACCATGTAGTACCCTGTACCCTAACTAAACTACCCTATAGTAAACTACCCAGTGGTACCATGTAGTACCCTGTACCATAACTAAACTACACAGATTAATCTAAAGGTCAGTCCCCGACCAGGTGAGATCAAGGTAGGTTGAAGGAGAGAGAGAAAAGATGAGTCTTAAGCAGGGATTTAAAAGCTTCGACAGAGCAGGCGCCCCTGATGACGGCAGGTAATTTGTTCCACAGGTAGGGAGCGCGGTAGACAAAGGCTCTGTGGCCGGCGGATTTCTTTTTAACCCTAGGGGTCGATAGAAGCCCCGCATTTTGTGAGCGCAGAGCACGAGCGGGCGAGTATCGGGAGATGAGATCGGATAGATAGAGCGGTGCAAGCCCATTTAAAATTTTGTAGGTGAGGAGTAGCACTTTAAAGTCAGAGCGGGCTTGGATAGGAAGCCAATGTAGGGCGGACAAAACTGGTGTGATGTGATCAAATTTTCTAGTTCTAGTTAGTATCCGTGCAGCCGCATTTTGCACGAGTTGAAGATTTTTGATGCTTGAATTAGGTAGGCCTGAAAAAAGTGCATTACAGTAGTCCAGACGTGATGAGACAAAAGCATGAATCAGGGTTTCAGCATCAGCCAGAGTTAAAATGGGGCGTATTTTTGCGATATTACGAAGATGGAAGAATGCAATTTTGGTGACATTTTTTATATGTGCATTAAATGAGAGGGAGGAATCAAAAATGACTCCGAGGTTTTTTATGGTGGAGCTCTGGGATACATGACAGGTATCAAAGTTGAGGGAGATGTCCTGAAACAGGCCTCTGTGGTTTGGGGGGCCAACAATTAACATCTCAGTTTTATCTGCATTAAGGAGTAGAACGTTTTGCGACATCCATTTTTTGACGGCAAGCAAGCAGGCCTCAAGGTTTTGTAGTTGGGAGGAATCATTTGGCTTAATAGGTATATATAATTGGGTGTCATCAGCGTAAAAATGAAAGTTTATGCCAAATTTGCGTATGATATCGCCGAGGGGTAGCATGTAAATCGAAAATAGCAAAGGGCCCAGGACAGAGCCTTGTGGGACACCACATTGCACTGGGAGGGTCTCAGATGTTAAATCATTATAGACCACGCAGTGTGTTCTATCAGTTAAATAGGATTTAAACCAAGCTAGTGCGAGACCCCGAATGCCAACATGGTTCTCAAGCCGACCTAGAAGAATCGAGTGATCGATAGTGTCAAAGGCTGCACTGAGATCAAGCAATAAGAGCACAGAGGTGAGGTTTGAGTCAAGAGAGAGCAGTAAGTCATTTGTGACTTTGGTAACCGCCGTTTCGGTGGAGTGTAAGGCTCTAAAGCCAGATTGAAATGATTCATTAAGATTATTGTTTGATAAATGGTCAGTAAGTTGCGTTGCGACGATCCGTTCTAACACTTTGGATAGGAATGGGAGATTGGAGATAGGTCTGTAATTTTTCAAGATTAGAGGGTCGAGGTTCGGTTTTTTAAGTAGTGGTTTAATGACGGCTGATTTAAAGGCCAGGGGCACCACGCCAGTAGACAAAGAGGTGTTGAAGATATTGAGTAGGGCAGGGCCTAGAGTTGGGAAGAGTTTTTTGATGAGAGTTGCTGGGAGAGGGTCAAACAGACAGGTTGAAGGTTTAGCCGCGCCAACCAGTTTAGAGAGGGCACTAAGTGAGACGTTTTCAAGGCAGCATAGCGTATGACTGGAATCAAAGTCAGGGGGAATGCCCGTCAAAGGTTGGGAGGGACTCTGATTGTTGAGTAAAGCAACAATTTCATCTCTAATGAGGTCAATTTTCTTGGTAAAAAATGTCATGAATTCGTTAGCCGAGAACGCATGGTTTAGGGCACTTGGTTGTTTCTGCGTAAGTTTTGCAACTGTGTCAAACAGAAACTTTGAGTTGTTTTTGTTTTCATTTATGAGCCTGGAAAAATAAGAGGTTTTGGCAAGTGAGAGTGCCTTTTTGTATTTACGTAAACTATCATTCCAGGCGAGGCGGAATACTTCGAGTTTGGTCGAACGCCATTTATGTTCAAGTTTGCGACAAGCCTTTTTAAAGGAGCGCGTTTCCTCCGTAAACCAGGGAGTTAGTTTTTGCGGAGCACGTTTAATTTTAGGTTTAAGGGGAGCGACAATGTCGAGCGTGCTACGAAGGGCGGCATTAAGTTTGTCTGTAAAGAGATCAAGGGGGCCAGAGTAAGAGAGGAAGGGAGAGAGGGTGTCTGGTAGGCAGTTAACTAGAATTGGGACAGTTGAGGCGTTAATACGACGGCTCATGTAGGATTCTACACTGTCTGGGCGAGAAACCGTCAGATCAATTTGAAATTTGATGAGGTAGTGGTCTGAGAGAGCAGGAACATAGGGGGAGACGGTCAAATTTGACACAGTGAGACCGCGGGCTAGGACTAGGTCAAGGGTGTTCCCACCACTGTGAGTGGGTTGGTCAACGATTTGAATGAGACCGACAGAGTCAATGATGTCGGTAAAAGCCTTATTTAGGGGATCTAGAGTTTTATTGGAATGAATGTTAAAATCACCAACAATTAAAATGTTATCTGAGCGCATAACAAGCTCAGAGATGAAAGTAGAAAATTCATCTAGGAAGAGGGTGTAAGGGCCTGGGGGGCGGTATAGGACAGCCATTACAAAGGATGCAGTGGAGGTAGGAATCAGACCGCCACACTTTCTGTTGGGTGGAGAGGGATGCAACAGGAGCACCTCAAACGAGGAAAACTTACAGTTTGCGTCGGATGTAAAGTTGTGCTTAGAGTCATAAATTAGAGCAACTCCGCCTCCTTTCTTGGAGGTGCGTGCGATGTGGGAGCTACTAAAATTAGGGGGTGAGGCCTCGTTTAAGGGCAGAAAATCATTAGGTTTAAGCCATGTCTCAGTGAGGCCAAATAGGTCGAGACTATGGTCTGTTATCAGTTCATTTACCAAAAGAGCTTTGGTTGGCAGAGAGCGGATGTTGATAAGGCCAACCTTCACACTCTCTGTATACTTAGCAGCGCGGTTTTCAGCCATGCGGGTAGGTTTAATCGCAATTAAGTTGGCATGGTTTATCGCACAAGGACGAGCTGGGTAAAGCGGAGCGTAACGGGATATTCTAGTTTTGATTGGGTATACAGGTTTAGGGGTAGAGATAGAAAGAGAGGAGTGGGGAGCCTGGTGGAGGAGGGACCGAGCAAGAAAGGTATAAGGATTGGCAGGGTCCATCAGTTTAGCATGACTAGCAGGCTCGCTAAGAGCCTGCACCCTGGCATGCTTGTGGGGTGGCTGTCAGCCCGAAGCTATAATCTTGTCTATATTGCGAGATAAGAGAGAGGCGCCTTGCATGTTAGGATGCACGCCGTCCTTTCTCAGCAAGCCAGGGTGCCCCCAGAAAGAGGACCAATTATCCACAAACCCTAAGCCCTGTTCTTTACAGTATTTTTCCAGCCATCGGTGTAGAGAAGCTGTCCTACTCACGAACACATCATCATGCCGGTTTACAGGCAGGGGGCCAGAGAAGATTACTCGATGCCGACTCATCTTTCTGGCGAGGTCAGAAAGCCTAACTATGTTGATCTTTGTGACCTCAGAGACTTTCATCCTACAGTCATTATTTCCGACGTGTATAACAATATGGTAGAATTTATCTTCAGTGGGTGTGATACGTGGGTTACCTTTTGCCTTGACTATGCTATTCGCCAGAAATCTCAGGTTGGCTTCAATGTCGGTAGCTCTGGCTCCCCCATAACATTTGATCTCGGCTGGCTTGTCTAGCAAAATATGCCGGGTGATGGAGTCGCCAATCACAAGGACGGAACGACGGGGTTGCAGTGGAACCGGCTGCGTACTGGGACCGGAACCCGCAACACGTGTAAAATCATGTTGCGGAGCAGGTGCTGTTGAGGCCGAGGCCGAGCGGTTACACTGCCGCTTCGTAGTGGGCGCAAAGGCCTTGTCCTGAGCACTATGTCTGGGACTCTCCAGACGAGAAGACCTCTCTAGAGGCTCCTCAGAAAAGCCTGTAGTGTCCAAGACGTCTAAAGCTGACTGTTTTCCTGACTCAAGTTCAAGGACACGACTCTCTAACAGAGTTAACCTTTCTAGGAGAGAGGGACAGACAGGACAGACAGAACACATAGCCATGCTTACACCAGGTAGAGCAGGAACAAATAAAGATACGAAGTACTATGGATCAACTGCTAAAGGCTATGTGTATGAAGCCGATTGAAGGTTTAGCTAATGAGCTAAAACCAGTGGGTCGAGTAAGTTGACAAGCTAACAAGGCAAGACCAGAAAATGCAGGTACAAAGGAGTGGCCTGCTAGAGGAGGGCAGGTGAGGGGCAGTAGATACGCTAGTGCACTCGGTTGCCTCCACGGATAACTCCAGCAGGAAAACTCCAAGTCTTTGTCTGTCTTAGTCGGTCGCCGGCGCTCTGCTGGCGCTTCGATAGACTACACTTAAATCCCTATTGAATATTGTCCCACACCTGTAGGGGGCTAGTCTCTGACTGATTGGACTAATTAGCACAGGCTGCTCAAGTCAAACCCAATGGGGTTGAAGAGAGCCTGATTGATTAAAAACAAACAATTATCAAAATATACAATGGATTGAGTACTAACTTACATTACTCAGCAAGAACACAGTGAAGTCAGCTCAGGTTTTAGAGAAATGTGTGCACAGGCAAATGTATTTAACAAGCTTTGCCTCTGACTGATTGGACTAATTACCACAGGCTGCTCAAGTCAAACCCAATGGGGTTGAAGAGAGCCTGATTGATTAAAAACAAACAATTATCAAAATATACAATGGATTGAGTACTAACTTACATTACTCAGCAAGAACACAGTGAAGTCAGCTCAGGTTTTAGAGAAATGTGTGCACAGGCAAATGTATTTAACAAGCTTTGCCTCTGACTGATTGGACTAATTACCACAGGCTGCTCAAGTCAAACCCAATGGGGTTGAAGAGAGCCTGATTGATTAAAAACAAACAATTATCAAAATATACAATGGATTGAGTACTAACTTACATTACTCAGCAAGAACACAGTGAAGTCAGCTCAGGTTTTAGAGAAATGTGTGCACAGGCAAATGTATTTAACAAGCTTTGCCTCTGACTGATTGGACTAATTACCACAGGCTGCTCAAGTCAAACCCAATGGGGTTGAAGAGAGCCTGATTGATTAAAAACAAACAATTATCAAAATATACAATGGATTGAGTACTAACTTACATTACTCAGCAAGAACACAGTGAAGTCAGCTCAGGTTTTAGAGAAATGTGTGCACAGGCAAATGTATTTAACAAGCTTTGCCTCTGACTGATTGGACTAATTACCACAGGCTGCTCAAGTCAAACCCAATGGGGTTGAAGAGAGCCTGATTGATTAAAAACAAACAATTATCAAAATATACAATGGATTGAGTACTAACTTACATTACTCAGCAAGAACACAGTGAAGTCAGCTCAGGTTTTAAGGCTCTAAGTACTATTTGAATGTACTACGAATGTACGTACAAAACTCAAAAGCCTGTTCGAGCTACTAAATGGATTTCTCATCCAATAACTTGGCAGGAGGAGGTTGGACAAGCATTAAAATGAACAGTAGACTTAGAACATTAGGTCTATTGAAAAGTAGACTTAGAACATTAGGTCTATTGAACAGTATATACTTAGGCCACCAGTTTAACTGAACAGTATAGACTTTCATTCAATCTTTATTTATACTCGATAAATAAATACACTGAGTAGTTAAACTCATGTACAGTGTCGTCGAGATGTTACATTCACAAGTGTCATAGTGCGTTCATAAATACAGAAACATCAGACAATCAGAAACAATTAAGAGCACAAAGGATAACTCACTTGCTTTGGTGTCTCCCCTACAACCCTGTCTCTGCCACGATATGAAGCTGACCTGGTGGCATTTGTTACTCTCCTGGCTAGACGTCTCATCGATCTTACTGCATTGGAAGTCACCCACTCCTCCATCTCACTCTATGTGGCTCAGGGATATTTACATACATATACATATATATACAGTAGCTCAGCAGGTAGATCAGTTGTCTGGTAATCCAGAGGTTCTCCATTTGATTCCTGCTCCTCCCGGGCAACGTGTCTAATAAGTGTCCTTGAGCAAGACACGTAACCCCTAATTGCTCTCGATGAGCAGGGTGGCACCTTGCATGGTTGCTTCCGCCGTCTTGCACTGTAAAAAAAACGGATTTTATATGTCTGCACTTTATGTGCTAATTTCATGTCTATTCTATTCTACTACTTATTGCACTGCACTATTGCACTATTTTACTCTGTCTATTCTATCTTACTCTTTTTATTATTGTCTATTTTTAAAGCTGAATCAAACCATAAACAAGGTGGCCTGTTGGGATGTTAGATCCTAATGTAAAAAACTGATTTTATATGTCTGTTACAGGTGTGTGTGTTTTTAATTAAAAAAGTAATCACTCACCCATCCTATTTGTAGAGGAATGGTATCCTTCTCTCCTTCATGTTGGCAAAACAGCCAATAACTCTGTCATAGAACACTTTGCGGGTCTTTAGTTGATGCAGCACAGACGCTTCCATTGACATTTTGGCCAAATGTGTGAGTCTCTCTTGTCCACAGCTGTTGCGTAGGTAGGTTTTGACACATTTCAGACAGGAGAATGACCTTTCAGCTGATGTACTTGTCACGGGAATGGTGAGCATCAGTTTCAGGAGTTTGCATAACTCGGGTAAGGAGGTGACCAGTTTGTCTTTAACAAGTGATTGCAGCAGCTCACCTGATGGTTTGTGGAAGGAGACATCAGCATAGACAACCTGTAACAAATTTTGTATCCTCTGGTCGTCAAAAATATTTGGGTAGGCCTGGAGCAGCTGTGTGAAATCCCTGGCAGGAAACTCCTGGAAGTACGTGGGGAATAGGCTGTGGTCCAGAAGACGGAAAAAGCGGAAGCTCTTCATGTCTGCAAATCTCTCTCCCATGTGAAGTGTGATTCCATCGATCACTTCATAGTACAGTCGCCTGTAATGGTCCTGGGGGCCTGGGTTGTTGTCAGCGTGAGGGTTGAGTCCTGACTCATAGTCATCCCATCCACGGCGACATCTTTTCCGTCTTTGGTCTTCATGTCCTACTGTCTGGACAGTGTCGTCATATATCGCTTGGAACTTTGTGGTACTTCTTATAGCCTTCAAAGCATCTTGTGTACTCTCCACTCGTACACAGGCATTTCTCACATCCAGAGACTTGCTCTGTAGAGCCTGAAACAGTGGTTCTGTTATGCCAAAAATTGCCTGGAAAACCCCAAGAAAAAAAATAAACAAACTCATTCAGTTTTTGTTTAAGAGCACCGCTCTGGGATATTGACTCGTTGTCCCAACCAGGCTCAGCAATGATCCTATCAAAAACAATATTCAGTGATCTTTGGCCTTCATGTATAGCATGCACTGCTCTGCTTTTGAAATTCCACCGTGTGGCACAACCACCTGGTACTCGAATGCTGTTGTCAACCTGGGTCAGCATAGCTGTTTTTTTGCATGACCGGGTAAAAATGTTATGAAAGCTGTCAACGGCTGCAAAAAACACCTTTACATCTTGGATATTGCTAACCCCCTGAGCTAAAACCAAATGTAATTTATGGGCATAACAATGAATAAAAGTGGCATATGGACAATGGGTTTTCACAAGAGCCTGGACACCACCTCGCTGCCCACTCATACAGCTTGCCCCATCATATGTCTGACAGATAAGTTTGGCTGCTGGGTTGTATCTGCCTATGGTTTCCATGACAACAGCAGTGATTGCCGCTGCGTTTCTCTCGGCGCTCACGTCGATCAACCCCAAGAATCTCTCGCAGATAACACCCTTATCATTTACATAGCGTACTATGACCGACAGCTGGCATTTGCATGAAATGTCTGTGGTGTCAACCACTTGGACAGATATAAGTGGTGCAGAACTGATTTCACCATCTATCTCTCTTTGCAGTGGCGGACTCAGGCTGTTTGAAGGGCAGGGGCGAAAATAAAAAAGGGCACCTACTGCACAACATGGGACCCCATCAGTAAGCAAAAAGCTATGATGCGTCATGTTATGATGAAATAATAATAATACAGGACCTGCTCAGAGGTCTTTAATTGGCATTGGCAATTATCCTCAACACACACACACACACCAGAACACACACGCATGCATTGTCTGTAGGATCGCTGATGCGATTCGTCTCTGCGATTAACCCATCCCGCCGTCCTTCCCCCCCAAGGGCAGCCGGGAGCAGACAGGCGTCAACGTGAGCCGCGCCAGGGGACCAATCCAAGTGCTCCTGTCCGTCTTCGTCAAGGACGCCACAGCGTTAGCGATCTGTTGTTGTGCATGTTTTTCCATTGGGTTTATCTTATCGGGGGGGAAACCCTTGCGAGCACGGGGAGAACATGCAAACTCCACACAGAAAGGCCTGGGAGATACCCCACCTGGGTACCTGGCATCATGGAAACCTGGTCCCCAAGCAGGAATCGAACCCTGGACCTTCTTGCTGTGAGGCGACAGTGTTAACCACTACACCACTGTGCCGCTGATGAATAGTATTCATCCTTGATTAAGATTAACATTAGAATAACATAGACAATCCAGATTAATAGTATAACCACACCTCTATGATAAAAACACACAGGGAACAATACACCTTTAATATTTTTATTTCATAAAACAGTTTAACAGTTAAAGTTAATTAGAGTGCCGTTGAGCTTCTTCCTTTCTCTCTCCTCCCCTTCTCTCCTCATGTCCTCTCCTCCTGTACTCCCCCTCTCCTCTCATTCTCTCCTCCTGTCCTCTCCTCCCCTTCTCTCCTCCTATACTCCCATACTCTCCTCCTGTACTCCCCTTCTCTCCTCCTATACTCCCCTTCTCTCCTCCTATACTCCCCTTCTCTCCTCCTATACTCCCCTACTCTCCTCCTGTACTCCCCTTCTCTCCTCCTATACTCCCATTCTCTCCTCCTGTACTCCCCTTCTCTCCTCCTGTCCACTCCTTCTCTCCTTCTGTCCTCTCCTCTCCTTCTCTCCTCCTGTCCTTTACTCTCCTTCTCTCATCCTGTCCTCTCCTCCTGTCCTCTCCTTCTCTCCCTCTCTTTCTCTCCCTCCCCCTCCCTATCTTCCCCATTCTCTCCATTAAACATACTATATTGTACCACCTGACTCCTCCCTCCTGCCATCCTCTGTCCTCTCCTCTATCACCTCTAATGAAAATATGTTGGTTATGATCGCTCTACTGAAGCAGTTGTCACTGGTATTGTAGCATATGTTTTGAGGAGCATGGTTATATTTGGGAAAACAGATTCCACATCATTGTCTTTAAGGCACTTAAGCGCAGCTTTGACATTGTTGGAGGGGAGAGCATATGAAGAGTGGATTACCTTGAGTTCGGTGACAACATTCTCTTCCTCTACATCATAAAACTGACACACATCTCTGACAGATACAGCAGCTGTGTTGTTTGTCATGCCCTTCCAGTGACTTGAGATGGTAAGGCAGTGAAGACCTGATAGGATTGACCCAGTAGGCATGTCATCCTTCCCTTTGAATCTTCGGTGTAGCTCATGGGAGAGTATGTCAAGGTGTTTTAGTCTTGTAGAATCATGTCACTATTATGAAACCTTATGTGTCCTGAGGGACAAGATTAGAGTGTGTGTGTGTGGTAACAGAGACCGGGGGAGCACCACAGGAGGTCATTTGCATACAGTCCCTGGCAGCTGCAGAACACTAGATAAAAGGTTGTTAAACTGGTCCTGTGGCTGATAATAGGACAGGAAGCCGACACCTTATGCCCCAGGTCCTGCAGCTGTCAGGAGGAGGAGCAAGCGTCTCCATTCTCTGTAATAATAAGTACATGTTTAAATGACTATTGGTATACTTGGATTAATTAAATATGAACTATAGAAAATCCTGTTTTATTGTGGACATAATCTTGACTCTAATGATATAAAGTACGCCAGGTTTATGACGGGGAAACACAGAGTTTGAAATTAGGACACGTTTTGAATCTACATTGGAAAATACTTAAATATGTTGCATACTAAACTGTATAAAAGAGATTGATGTAAGTTAAATGAATGATTAGGCCTGTTAGCTATTCACTGAAAGTCAGCAGACTTTGTGTTACAGACTTAAATCCCCTGCAATGTAAAATTAGTTTCACCTAGGGTGAAATTAGGCTTAATGGTAACAGAATGTGTTCAATTATGAAATCTCTGTGTTTATGTAATCAAGGGCAATTCAAATATATATATTGTGAGATCAATAACCCAAGTATTAAGTTGTTGGACGGTGTTTGTTCTTTGACTGGAAAACAGAGGAAAGTATAGAGTTGGCTGTAAAGCCAACCCCCAATTTCACATTCAAACTTAGTAGGCCTGGGATTGGAGGAAAACATCTGATGATGTCATTTTGATGACGTCACTCAGAGACTCCAGGCTTTTGGATATAAGATGGGGTGTGGTGACGAGGTCAGGACACTCTGGAAACGAAACCACCAAAGGAACCACACCCACCTCTTCACACAGGAGACGACGACCGGCAGAGAGGAGACTGAACAACAAAGAAAATTTTTGGAGGGAGAACAACCTTTGTTCATCAGCCAGAGAACAAAGACAACTCAACAACTACAATTCAACAATCTACTTTCTTAGTCTAGTTGGGATCGCAGACGGCATAGTGTCTCGTGATCACAACTATAGCGTTCTTTATTTTAATTAAAACAGATCATTTTTGTATGATGTTGTGGATTTTAATAAACCACTACGTTTGAAATAACTACCTTCTCCTCTCCATTTCTCCTGTGCCGCTGGTCGTCAAACAAAGACCTCCAGGTCTTTGTTAAAAGTACTTTCCAGGGCTTTTAAGGTTTTGAACACAACACAGAGCAGATTAGATATTAGGTTCTGATTATATCAGAACAATTAGCTCAGGAAAGTACTACATTTTGGTGCTGTGAACCGGAGAACAAGAAGCGACTCGGATGAGATTTTTTTTTTCTCCTTCTTCATTCTTCAAACCCAACAACGACCAGAGCTGCCAGAGCGACAGCTTCGAACCTGGGATATAGGTGAGTGATGGGTCGCTCAGTTCGAACAAAGGGGTTGACAAAGTTAAAGCCTCATATAGAAATAATGTATGAAGGATCGATAGAAACCACTCATATTGAAATATATGAGAACGTTGAAAGCCTCGTATAGGATGTATATACGAAGGAGGGGAGGCATAACGACTGTTTAACAGCATGATCAAAGTGTTGAACTGCAGTAGATTGAAACGTTCATTGAATCGTGAACGCGGTATGTCTAGAGTGGCAAGTTAACTGGGCGCATTTTTGGTAGTGAAAACACCTATTTCATTTATGACCTAGAACGGGCGCGGATAAGGTGGCTATTTTTTTTACATATCGAGGCGATGTGTGGATTATGTGTCTATACTCATGGCCGCCTAGTTATAGTTGAAAGTGGGGGTGCACATTTTTTTTTAAATTTTTTTTTTTGTTACATTTTTTTTTTTTTTTTTTTTTGACCGGCAAGGGGTGGTTTGGAGGGGGTCCGGCACGACCCCCTCCATGGCAGATTATTTTTTTAATTTAATGAACCTGTACGTGCAATTTCCTGCAATATAGAGCCTTTAATCTTGACCAATAAAGCTGCTCTTTTCACTATAAAACTCAGTTTATATTGCAGTATGATAGCCAATTACTATAATAATAATAATAATATATTAATATATATATATACTGTATATACACTGTATATTGATTTTTCGCTCATTCATTTTTATTAAATCAATCTCCTTTCAAATAGGCCAAGTTTTTAATAAGAAAGAGAAAAAAGATATATTTCCATTACCTGTAAATCTTGTCTCTTTCTCTCCTTCTCTGCCTCCTCCCTGAGTCTGCAGTGCACAATCATGACATCGATCTAAAAAAAATAAAAAAATAAAAAAAAAGTAAAAAAAAAAAAAAAGGAGGCCCCTCGTCACTATAGGCCCACGGGCCGTGGCCGTCGTTAATACGGCCCTGCTCGTCTGCCATATAGATAGCGTTAACGTTTGCAAATGAAGTCAACGTCATGCAGCTCACAGTGCCTCACACCACATATCTAGATAACGTTAGCTAGAGGCTAGCACTAAAGCTAACGCCAACCAGAGAGGGAAACGTTATTATTATTTATTCGAGGAAACCGTATGACCAGATCGCAATTCGGGACCGTGAAACACTTTTATTGTATTGCGTGGTAGAACCGTAGAAGTTCTACTACCACTCAATAGTAACTTATGTCTAACATAATCCTTTTATTTGAACAACTTACTGGAAAAGCCTGCCTGCCTGCCACCAATATTATGACACACTCTGTGGGCTTTGATTTACACTCAGCCTACCCGCTGCAGCGCTGTGTGCTGAAGGTCTACGCGCTGGAGATGGGAGGTACTGGATCAAACCATAATGGGGCAGGGGGGGGGGGTTCGCAATCTTTGGAAACTTAAAAACTTGTTATTAAGTGTCATTGCGTATTATTAATTTGATTGAAATTACGTAGTTATGGTTAGATTTATATATTGGGGGGGGGGGGTATATCATATTTTTCATATGATCAAAAAGTGGTGGAGCAAGATCATAACCTTGCTCCCCCAAGTTCAATAGTGGGAGAGCAGCCGCTCCCAGTGCTCTTAGGGCCAGGCGGCTATGTCTATACTAGTTGGTGGGGCAGGATCTGGGCTGTAACCGTGACTCAAAGCGGAACCAGCGTGGAGTCTGGTCCATCGACGAGGTATGGGATTGTTAAATACACAAATTCAACATTTATTTGGATCATGTAAATCAGAATGATTAAGAGCGAAATAGATCAGTGATAAATGGGGGAGACGTTATGCGATTACAGGAATGAAACGACTCGATTAATGTGAGCGAGGGCTAGCTGGTGGGACGAGGTTGTAAAGTATTTTTTAGGGATAAGCGCTGTGACGTCAATTCGACGAAGCGTGGTATCTGCTTTAAATATCGGCCGAATTAAATGAAGAATTATGCCCGCATTAGGGTATTTTTCAAATAGATTGAGTTGACGAAGGGTTGTCTATAAATTGAGATGTGGATTACAAGAACCCATGGTCACGGAAAGATCTTTTTTAATACGTACACACCAAAACATATTATGAGACTCATCTGCTGTAATAAAGGGCGAACAATGGTACTTGATAGCAATTCGGTTGAAAGACTGATATAGTACTTGGTAGCAATTCGGTTGAAAGACTGTTGTAAACTTAAACATTCAGTATAGTTAAAGTGTACGATTGCACTTGATCTCGTTTTTAATAGTCGCGTGGAAGTTATTGAATAAAGTGAAATGAAATGTGAATTTTTTTAAATGGCCGCGCGGACGGTCTAGTAACAATAGTATGTAAATCTGAATGGATGTTTGTAAAGTATTTTTTAGGGATAAGCGTTGTGACGTCAATTCGACGAAGCGTGGTATCTGCTTTAAATATCGGCCGAATTAAATGAAGAATTATGCCCGCATTAGGGTATTTTTCAAATAGATTGAGTTGACGAAGGGTTGTCTATAAATTGAGATGTGGATTACAAGAACCCATGGTCACGGAAAGATCTTTTTTAATACGTACACACCAAAACATATTATGAGACTCGTCCGCTGTAATAAAGGGCGAACAATGGTACTTGATAGCAATTCGGTTGAAAGACTGATATAGTACTTGGTAGCAATTCGGTTGAAAGACTGTTGTAAACTTAAACATTCAGTATAGTTAAAGTGTACGATTGCACTTGATCTCGTTTTTAATAGTCGCGTGGAAGTTATTGAATAAAGTGAAATGAAATGTGCATTTTTTAAAATGGCCGCGCGGACGGTCTAGTAACAATAGTATGTAAATCTGAATGGATGTTTGTGTTTTTATTTGTGGTTAGGAGTGGCAATAATATGTATGTTTGAATGATGGCTATGGTTAGGAATGATTGAGGGAACGTAAGAGTTTATTGTTGTATTATTATGAAATTTTAATTTTATTATGAAGTTTCAAGAGTATAATGTCGATCGGTAGTATCATGGGACTACGGGGTTGTGTAAGGCACTTTAACATTTTCAAATTCGACGCGGATAAAGTAGTTGTTTAATATATTAAGGGATCGGAACGAAAGAAAGTTGACCCGGAAGTCGTCCTGAGCACCGCGGAAGCGAGGGGGTGGGGTCAAGCTAGTGTTGTGAGAAGGCCTGTTTGATGTAATGTTTTTATTTTTTGATTAAATCTCTACACTGGCGTTTTGAGAGGATTAGGGTTCTGTTGTGGGGAAGGTGGTGTTGTGTTAACATTGCGAGGTGTCGGCCCGCGCGGCGAAACGGGACAATGGGCCGTTGGGGAATGTTATTATGGTGTCGTGGGTGAAGCTAAGCTAATGCTAACTAGCCACGCTAACGGCTAAGCGGGCGCCGGTTGTGACGTCATAAGGGTGCGTGGAGCGGAAGACGGACTGGCGGCCTGCGCTGGGCTAAAGCTAACGAAGCTAATATGCTAAGCTAACTGTGCTAACGACATAGCATGACGAGACTCTCGGGATATCTCGCGATGAGGCGGCCATCTTGAGTAGGGGCGCCGGGCGTCCATTGTTAAGGGGAAGGTGGAGTTTATTTAGGAATGCGGTAGGGGGCAACAGAGGACATGGTGAGTTTCCATTCGAAACTGTTTTTGGGTTCTACACACAGAACGATTTCATTTAGAGGTTAGTTTAATAATAGAGTTAGATTGTTATGCTGTGATAATTTGGGGCAATAGCTTAATCTGGTGGTGGGATGTGGGGCCCAGGCCCCCCCCTCCCCCTCACTCTCCCTGACTCGCCCTTTCTCTCTCCCCCACCTCTCTCTCCCTCCCCCTCCTCTCCCGCTCTCTCCCTCTCTCTCTCTCCCTCTCTCTCACTCCCTCTCTCTCCCTTTCCCCCCCCCTCTCTCTCTCTCTCCCTCTCTCTCCCTCCCTCTCCCTCTCCCTCTTTCTCCCCATCTCTCTCTCTCTTCTCTCCCTAAACCCCCCCTCTCTCCCTCCCTCTCTCTCCCTCTCCACAACCCCCCCCCCTTCTATCTCCCTCTTTCTCCCCCTCTCTCTCTCTTTTCTCTCTTCTCTCCCTAAACCCCCCCTCTCCCTCTTTCCCTCCCTCCTCTCCCTCTTTCTCCCTCGCTCTCTCTCCCTCTCTCTCCCTCCCTCTCTCTCCCTCTCCATACCCCCCCCCTCTCTCTCTCTCTCTCTCCCTCCCCCTCACTCCCCGCATGGTCATGTGGCACAGGCTATATTGTAATGAGGTGTTATATGGACGAGGAATCTCGCTTAGAGGTATACCTCCTCCACCTCTCTTCCATTTTCTCTTCCCCCCTCGGCCCCCCCCCAAAACGCTCTCTCTTTCTCTCCTAGTTTGGACTTATATATTGTTTATTGTTATTCTTTATAGGTTTCAAACGCAGTGTATTGTTACAGATGAAGCTTTTAGTATTCCTGGGCGCTTTGCCGCGACGCGCGCACGGTTATATCACGTTGTTTTAATTAATTGGGAACCCAGGCTGCTGTTCTGTTTTATGCCGCCAGGAGGCGCAAAGTCGCCCGGCGCGGCGGCGGTCTATTGATTATTGACTTCCTCATTCAACACTGTGCCTTTGTGTCAATAACACGAGCCACTGTCAACGTTGGGACGGCGCGAGACAGAGAGACTTTATTGTGAATTTAAAATATGCTGGTAAAGTGGGGAGGGAGATTGTTCATTCAAGTAAGCTATAATATATTATGAAATTCGTATTATGAAACAGGAAACACCTCGACCATTGTCTTCAACTTATCTCACTACGATTCAACCTATTGCGTGGCACAACAGAGAGACGTTGTAGTATCCGCGTCTGTGATTTGCCTAAACGTTATTATTTTGGTAACGTTTTATTTCTGACTACAGTACAGTATGTATTACTATCTATTACTACCTACTATGGGCCAGCCGTGTATAGGTGTAACAGAGTTATAATAGTTCAATGGTTGTGATGGCGGAGTTACAGTAGCGACGCGTCACGTTCCTTTGCATATCGTTTTATTTACTACTACCTACACTATGCTGCTATGTCTACTATCTACTACTACTTTGTATCACAAACAGTACTGTATTTGCAAAACTGATATGTCATAAATGTATAGATGTACACTAGCAGTACTGTCTACCTGTATGTCATGTATGTCATTATGAATTGAAAATGGGGGACCCTGATGTAAACAAGACGAAAGTAAAAATAAAACATTCAAACTGTTCCAACTTGTGTATTGTTTTCATAAAAGTTGACTAAGATTGTACTCTTGTATTTTGCACTGTACAGTATGTCACAGGTGAGCTTGCTAGCCATTGGATTGTTAACGTGATATAAAAAAAAAATCAATACTTGATTGATTGATTGATTGAAAAGTTTATTAACAGATTGCAGAATGGGTACAGTACAGTACAGCTCAATACATACAATTGTTAAGGGGATGCAGACCAGAGAAAGACTTTCGTCTTGTTTACATCAGGGTCCCCCATTTTCAATTCATCATAACCTATATGACATACATGACATACAGATAGACAGTACTGCTACATCTATACATTTATGACATATCAGATTTGCAAATACAGTACTGTTTGTGATACAAAAGTGTCCAGAAAAAGAGTGTATATACATTTGGCGTAGAAACTGTACATTGGAGGAGGTTGGGTGGGTGGGGTGGGGTTGGGTGGGTTGGGTGAGGGCTGTACATTGGAGGTGGGGGGGGGGGGTGATCATACGGGTGATCATACAGAAAGCATCCTTGAAGCTGTCATTACAAACAAAGTTTTAGTTTTGAATCACTTCTCTTGTAACACAACTCCTGGTCTACAGTTCTCCTGGTACAGTGTGTAAACCCATCTTAGGTCCCGTCATCTATTAACAGTCTATACTGTAGTTGAGGGGAACCTGTGTCAGAAACAAAAACAAAATTACAAACATCTCAAAACAATCTGGTCAGACTACTGCTTGACCTTACTCCTAGAACCCACCTCACCCCTGCCCACTTTGACAACCTAGGATGGCTTAGAGTAGACACAACTTGCAATGGGCCTGGTCTACAAGATACACTACACGACCAAAGTACCCATGTACATGTCAAAATACTTCCCACTTTCAAAAACACTCTCAAAAACACCTACGGGAGACTGCAATTCTAAACTGGCCCCTGTAAATGCCCTAACACAACCCCCCCCCCCAATGTACAGTAAATGACCAAGTATAATAATAATAATAATAATAATAATAATAACTTCGTTTTATATAGCGCCTTTCAGAGGACCCAAGGTCACTTTACATAGGGGGGGGGGGGGGGGGAGATGACAAATTAACAAACATAGTGGACAGACACAACATATACATATAAAGTGAGAAAGTTAGGGGTTGAAGGCCAAGTTGAAGAGGTGGGTTTTGAGCAGTTTTTTAAATTAGTCCAGAGTTGGGGCGGTGCGGAGTTCTGCTGGGAGGGAGTCAATATTCCAATGTACAGTTTTGCTTGTTCAGTTGTACAGTGTCCCCCACCCACTCTTCCTACCCAACCTCCCCCCCCCAACATCCTCCAATGTACAGTTTCTATGTCAAATGTATATACTCTCTTTTCTGGACTCTTTTCGTATCACAAACAGTACTGTATTTGCAAATCTGGTATGTCATAGATGTAGCAGTACTGTCTATCTGTATGTCATGTATGTCATATATGTTATGATGAATTGAAAATGGGGGACCCTGATGTAAACAAGATGAAAGTCTTTCTCTGGTCTGCATCCCCTTAACAATTGTATGTATTGAGCTGTACTGTACTGTACCCATTCTGCAATCTGTTAATAAAATGTTCAATCAATCAATCAATCTCCCCGTACTGTGAACCTGATGTAAACAAGACAATTTTTCTGTTTGATATCTCAATGTTTTGTAATACAATTTTTTATTCTGATTGGACAAGAGATAACAATTATTTGCATCTTTATTGTAACAAATGTATGAACAGTCAGCAATAGATGTCAAATGATTTACAGTAATATCAAGTAACAAGTGACTTATATCTCGACCATTAGCCAATGGAAATGCATCTTCAGAAATAAGATCAGATAAACAAGACTGACACAAAACTGATGAATGATGAAATGAGCACATAAAGTGCAGACATACTATAAAATCCTATCTACATGGGTGTTCCAGGTTAGTGTGTTATCGACAAAAATCCCAAGATATTTATATGAAGAGACCTGTGAGATGGACTGTGTGTGGATGACCACAGGCCTGTGGTCCCCAACACCTCTGGGGTCAAACACCATCTCCCCAGTCTTCTTAACATTTAAAACCAGACAGTTATTGTCGCACCAGTTTTTAAAACCTCTGGATTTCCAAATAATAGTCAGCTAGGTCACTGTCATTCTTAATTAGAGCTAAAACTTTATTTAACAGATTGCAGAATGGGTACAATACAGTACGGCTCATAGATAGATAGATAGATAGATAGAAGAAAAACAAACCTGTGCGAGTCTTAATTCTTTATTTTTGTCAATATACTATGCAGTATACTAATATACAATGCTATATTACATCTGTTCTAGCAATGTTGTACCAATGTTTACCATATGTTACTGTTTTACCAATCGTATGCTACAGCAGTAAAGGTGTTAATAATTGGAATGGTTTGAAATATTTTTTTTTTAGAAATCATGGAATTAATGTAAAAACACAGAAAGTATATTTAGATTCAAAGGCAATTTTAATAGCTTTCAATGAATACAGTTTCTCTCCTGTGAAATACAGTTAAAGCATTCACTTTTGACAGCCCTAGTATTTACAGGACATAACATTGTTCAAATAACGTTGAAAACATAACAAACTGAATTTAAATAATCCACATCAGTAAAACTAAGAGGCCTTGATTTTCCATTTTAGCTTTAGCATAACAGATAACAGATAACTCCGTCTCTCCCTCACTATCTGGTAACGCATGGTCTGGTGGTTTCATAACAACACTGTGGCACATATTTGTTAAGGCACAGCACACAGTCACAATCTTGTCAATGAAAGAAAAGTCCTCGCCTTCAAATGGAACCAGCAGTTGGACTGGTATGGTATTATGTAGCATGCGATACTTATTGCGTACCAAACCGATCACTCTTTCAACATGGACCCTGAGGTGAGCTATTTGCTGTGTCTCTTCTACAGATTTTGGATCCATCTGGGCACGTCCGCTTGTGAATCCAGGGATTTTCACCGATGCACACATTAATGAAACATGGTCCCCAATGTCAAATCCACGGTCTGCTAAAACCAAGTCTCCAGGCAACAGTTTATTGAGGAGACCACTGTTCTCGGTCAGATGCTTGTCACTTACACACCCTCCCCACCCTTTGGAAATGAAAGAGATAGACCCCTGTGGTGTAATGCCAATCAGGTACTTAACTGTGCTTTTTCTTGTAGTGGGAATATGTCTGTGCCTGCGCTTTCAGATTTGATGGTCTCAGTGCCAATTTCAAAGCAGTCCAGAATAACCGCAACACGATTGCCAAAAGCCTCTACAAACTGATGTGGCATGGTTAGTTGGAGGCAATGTCTTGGGCCAGGCACGTGGGGGCATCATTTGAGCTGTGGGCATCCACTGTGGTGCCGGCGGGGTCTGAGATTGAGGCAATATGGCTCTTGCAAAAGTCCCCATCATCTGCAGGAAGAGTTGGGTGGTGGCCTGCTGCTGCTCCTGCATGGACCTACTTGTGCTGTATAATGACAATACATTTTAATCTAATCTAATCTAATCTTTAGACAAGGTTTAATAAGGTGCAAGGTTCAAAGTAATCTATTATTAGTATCAATTTATTTGTCTAAAGATGATCCATGATCCTTTTTGATGACTGCTATGGTAGAGTGTGAACTCTCAAATGGCAACGATAAATACTAGGTGGTGGACAATTAGCATTTCAATGGTGTGGGGGTTGCAGCCATCGCATTCCAATGTAAGTGTCCTTGAGCAAGACGCCTAACCCCCAATTGCTCCTGCAAGACTGGGTCTCGGGCTGCCTGTCTGTTCTCCTCCTCCTTCTCCTTCAGCTGAGCCTGTAGCAGTGAAGGGCTTGGGGTAATATGTGGACTGTATGAAGGCATCTGAAATTCTCTCTCTTTAGTATCTTGCCAAATTCTGATGCAGTCAGCCTGCCCTCTCGCTCCTTGTGCCACAGTGGACATGCAGCCTGTCCCGTCATTTGCAGTTGTAGTTGTCTTGCTTCCTCAAGATCAAAGCTCTGGATGTGCTGTGGTGTTGGTATGCCTATGTCTGGAGAGAGGGGCATGGGGATGGTCTTGGTACAGTGAGAGGATACAGGCAGGGATGTTGTTGGGTTGGTCTGTGGTCGCTGCAACAGTGGGAGCTGCAGCGAAAGAAAAAAGAAATAGATTAGAAATAATTTGTCTCATTTCTTTCTCTCCCCCTCATCCCTCTCCCCTTATCCATCACCCCTCTCTCCTCCCCTCTTACTCCTCTCTCTTCTCTAAGAAGGTCAGGGTGTAATAAAATGTAACTATTGAGCACAGAATTAACATGAGTTTATAAAAACCCTTTACATGTGAACAGCTTTTACTGTAGATAGAAATGGATGATCCCATGTTGTAGAGCATGCTCTTGGCATCCTATATGGTATATTGGATGTTGGAATTTGATGCAGGCAACTTGGTGAGCCAAGGGGGCCTTGGCATCTACAGTGAAACTTGAGTGAAACTTCTTATGCAAGTTTATCCTCAAATGTAAGTAGCTGTGTTTTAACTGTGTGGTAAACCTGGGTTTATCAACGTTAGTTAGTAAGCAGTGCAATCTTTCACGTAATGTCATGGTGAATGAATGAAAACTTTATTTAACAGATTGCAGAATGGGTACAATACAGTACAGCTCAATACACACAATTGTTAAGGGGATGCAGACCAGAGAAAGACTCGTCTTGTTTACATCAGGGTCCCCCATTTTCAATGCATCATAACATAATGACATACATGACATACAGATAGACAGTAGTGCTACATCTATACATGGCAAGCTATAACACTGACGAAGGAATATGTCATTCCGAAACATGTTTGTTTCAGGCTGCCATTAAATACTTGAACCTGAGAGTGCTGGTCTAGCTTCACTGCTTCTTTTTTACATCTATACATGACATACCAGATTTGCAAATACAGTAGGCTACTGTTTGTGATACGAAAAGAGTCCAGAAAAGAGAGTATATACATTTGACGTATTATTATTGTATTGTGATATGTTTTGTTTCATGTTGAAAAAGAAAAAAAAAAGATTATACATTTATTTTAATAATACAATAAATATCGGTGGGGGGGGGGGCCCAGAGCTGTCAATCTCGCCTCAGGGCCTGTGGGGCATTCCAACCGCCACTGTACAGCCGCCATATTGCATCATATCCTGTGAAGGTTTGGGGTTATGACTCATGCTCAGATGAAATTAGTCCACGTTTGCATTTGATTCAACACTCCACCAGTGGGGGAGAAATCATACCCAAGTTTGCGATTGACGTTTTATTTGAGTTTTCCTAGTAGGAAGTTGTTATTTCCGACCTCTGAGTTCGAATGGAATGCAGCATTAGTCTTGCACCACTGCATCCTTTGGTCCCGGCGTGTGGCTCACCTGAAGATGGCCAAGCTGAGCGACCACAGCACCATCAGCCTCCGCAGGTTCAGCTTGGGCCTCTCCCTCATGAAGTACTGCCCGCCGAATATGATGGCGGCATACAGGCCGCAGAACATGAAGGACTTGCTCCTGAAGTGGGACAGAATACACACAGAACATGGAAGATTTACTACGTTAGTAGGACAGAACACACACAGAACATGGAAGATTTACTATGGAAGTAGGACAGAACACACACAGAACATGGAAGATTTACTATTGAAGTGGGACAGAACATACATAGAACATGGAATATTTACTCCTGAAGTGGGACAGAACACACACAGAACATGAAATATTTACTCCTGAAGTGGGACAGAACACACACAGAACATGGAAGATTTACTATTGAAGTAGGACAGAACACACACAGAACATGGAAGATTTACTATTGAAGTGGGACAGAACACACACAGAACATGGAAGATTTACTACTGAAGTGGGACAGAACACACACAGAACATGGAAGATTTACTACGGAAGTAGGACAGAACACACACAGAACATGGAAGATTTACTATGGAAGTAGGACAGAACACACACAGAACATGGAAGATTTACTACTGAAGTAGGACAGAACACACACAGAACATGGAAGATTTACTATGGAAGTAGGACAGAACACACAGAACATGGAAGATTTACTATGGAAGTATACAGGACAGAACACACACAGAACAAATGTATATATTCTCTTTTAGAAACGGTCTATATATATAGACAGAGTTGTCTGTATATCCTGTATGTCATAAATGTCTGGATGTAACAGTAGTGTACAGTATATCTGTATGTTGTGTATGTCATAAATGTCTGGGGACCCTGATGTAAACAAGACGAAAGTCTTTCTCTGGTCTGCATCCCCTTAACAATTGTATGTGTGATGCCCACTAGAAGTGGTATCATGTTAATATCTTTAGATTATGTGTCAAAACAGTGTGAACATATGGGTACAGGATTACCTCCATCAGAAACAAGTTAGAAGAGTCATTTATATGTAATGGGAGACATTAACATAATCTGGTCAATAGGTGGCGGTATAGGACTGGTGTTTAGTGACTTCGCCTTCCAGGGACCCGTTACTGTGTGCTTAGGAACGCACGAGGCAATCTCAGCCTCACAACCGGGAGGAGCCAGAGTCAATAACATCGTGTCTGCACCTTTCCTTTGTCAAATGATTAACTACAACCTGTTTCATAGGTGGGTAATATACTACAAAACACACATAAAGGTTAACAAGGATACATGCAATGTCGAGGGTTCAAATTAAGTAACTATTGTCGATGTTTGAGTCAAGTTTAAGAAGTTTAAGACGACAGGTAACGTGGTTGAGAAGCAGACCGTCTATTGATGGCGCCACGTTTTGTTGGTACATTTAAATAGTGTTGGAACACAATTGTCCATTTAAGCACTAACGTGTCGAAGTTAAGTATCTCCAAGGGGATTATAAAGGTTTATGTTTTGAAATACATACTGTGTTGGGTTGAATTGCTGTGTAGTAAATGTGTATATTGTGTACAAGATGGTTAGAGGGAAAGTACTTTAGCTTACCCTACCAAGAAGGTAGCTAAACACCGGGGCTGTACCACATGCTCTCTCTCTCTCTCTCTCTCTCTCTCTCTCTCTCTCTCTCTCTCTCTCTCTCTCTATTGCGCCCTCAGTTAAATATAAATCTATTCCCTTGAGTTATACCATGGTCACGGTTTAGCAAATTCCTAGTAGGGTTGAGAACGGCCCGATACAAATATATATATAAATGTACTTTCAGTGCACATTTGAGTTTCAATAGAACTTGAGACAGGAACACAACTATGGATAACACTGAGGTGTGGAGGTATTTCGGTATACTAGAGAATAGTGGATATGACTGATGATAAGTGACTGATGATAAAGGTAACACTTATTGGTGATTTAAGGAATTGTTTGACAGACAATGAGAATGACAGTGTTGGTTAAAAGACATACTATGGTCCCTTCCAACATGCCTAGACATGTCTAGACAGAGGTTAACAGGATAATGTTTCTCTTCTCACGTGCTTATATTTAAGACGCCAAATATGTATAAAGACATAAGTAATCACAATGTACAGTATATAATACTGGATAACTACATTTAAAAGGAAAATGCTATTGAAGTGAACCAGGGTATCCTAAAAGGGTAGAATGTGTGTTGCAATGATGAATATGCTTTTGAATTAATAACAAGTATGGGATTATAATTGAATGTATTGAAGTAATGTAACTAATTGAACTGGATGATGATACAATGATGATACAATGATTATACAATGATGATACAATGATGATACAATGATGATGATGATTGATTGATTATTCTATTGAATGAATAAATGTTGTTGAAATATACAACCGGGAGGAGCCAGAGTCAATAACATCGTGTCTGCACCTTTCCTTTGTCAAATGATTAACTACAACCTGTTTCATAGGTTAAACATATCTCTGCTATCAGGTGCCATATCCTGGTACCTGTAACAGTTTATTGGGGGCTCGTCCGGGATCAGCCCCACCTGCTGGATAGGAGCTGATCCAAAGATCTTGACACCTGGACCAACCGCGACCCGATGAACCAGGAACCAACGCCCGGTGTAAAGGTCGTCGAATGAGGGATTGATCTGCGCAGTACCGACAGCAGTGAAGTGCCTCATCTGATGCCAGATGACAACGAGACTACGTCCACTACTCTACCTGACGAGAAGGAAGACCGGTGTCGTGTAGAGGAGATCCACCCACCACGGAAAGTCGTCACAGTGATCCTGAACTGAGAGCCAAGTGCGAGGAATCGGGAAGCAGCCATGGGAGACAGCGAGAGGAAAAGCTTGGTGTGGGACATCAAGAAGAGCCTGCTCACTCTACCTGCGGATGAACTGTTTCGCATTGCCGAGACATTGGAACTGATACCAGGACTGGAGACGTCTGACCGAACCCACCTTACCGTAGACGACGTGGAGGGGTGCTTCAACTTTATCAACGACTATCTGTACAGTAAGGTTTTACTGGAGTTAGAGGATACAGGGTTGTCTTATTTATTACAGATAAAAGATGTAACTGATGGACTTATGCAGAGTGAGGTGGTGGGTCTAGAAGAGGGTAAAACCGAGGGCCTACGGTCCACCAGTCAAAGTGATGCAGTACCAGTCGACCCCGTTAGCGTCTTTTATGATGTAAGTGAAACCATTGAGGGTGTGCCCACTCCAAAAGTAAGCAACCAGGTTTTACAGTGCCTGCCCAGTGTACCACCACCCACAGCTCAGGCTGTGCCATTGAATAAGAGTGTAACAGACACCGAAAGTAAACAGGAAACCCCTGGTGTGTCGCCAGATAAACTAATATCTTTACGAGAACTGTCGTACCTTCACCGCAGGGAGTTTAAGCTCCAGGGAGGTCAGATAGGAGACCAGGGATCAGACATTAGTTACAACAGTGTCTGCAAACAGATCGACGAAGGTCTGAAGGAGCAATTCAGCGATGCAGAGGTTGTTAGAGCAGTCTTGAGAGTGATCAAAGCTGGCAGCTTTAAGGATATGTTAATGGTAAAAGACGATTTGACTATCGATGAGCTGAAGGGTTTTCTCCATTCTCACCTCGGTGAACAAAGTAATACAGAGTTGTTTCAAGAACTCATGTGTACAAAGCAAAAGGATAGTGAAACACCACAGCAGTTTTTGTATAGAGTCATAGGACTCAAGCAGAAGATTTTACTAGCATCAAAATATGCTGCTACTGACGTTAAGTACAACGAACGAACCGTTCAGGATGTCTTTCTCCACACTGTATATCAAGGTTTAGGACACAAACATGATGACATTCGTAGGGAACTCAAACCCTTACTTGAAGACAGAGTACCTGATGAGGCCATTCTCAGACAGATGAAAAAGGTCATGAGCGATGAGAGTGAAAGACAGCGACGGTTGGGGCCTACCAATCGCAATAGACCCCCCCATGTACATAGTGCAGGTGCTGAGGTGAAGGGAGCACAGTGTCCCCCCCCCACTAGGGAAGAAAATACAGGAAAGAAACTTAAACTAGACCCGATCCAGCAGTTAACAGAGAAAGTAGAGAAACTTACCAATCTAGTGGATCTCCTGCAACAACCACCCCAGGTCAGAACAGGGAGGATAAATAGGCAGAGGGACAGGCCATATGGCTGTAGCAAATGTGTAGCACAGAATTTACCTAATTGCCCTCACTGTTTCCATTGTGGCGAAGAAGGCCATAGAGCGTTAGGCTGTCAAAAGAGACCACCGCGTCAGGGAAACTGAGGCCGGTCACTGCAAGAGGACAACCATTGACCGGTTCCCCTTTACTGTCCCAACCTGACAACCGTCGTACTAGTGAGCCTGAGAAGGAAAGAGTAAGAGAGGAGAAAACTGCACCTAGAACAGGAACCAAGACGGTAAACCAGATACAGAAGCACACAGACCCCCCTAATTTACCAAACACTAAGAGTGAATGCCTCGCCAAGCTCGTAGGGAGAAGAGCTCTCACCCATTGTAACCTAAACGGTTTAGCAGTCCAAGCCCTGCTTGATACAGGGGCCCAAGTAAGCATGATTGACAGAACTTGGAAGAATAGATACTTACCTGACATGCCAGTCAGACCCCTTAGCGAAATCATCGAAGAAGAAGAGGAGTTGAAAGTCTACGCGGTAAACGGTGAGGTCCTCCCATTTGATGGTTGGGTGGCCCTTACGGTGAACTTAAAGGGGAATGAAGATCCTAACCTGTCAATCACTGTGCCTTTCCTTGTAAGCAGCCTTGTCCTTGAGAGACCCCTACTGGGTTTTAATGTGCTGGAAGTGATGATACAAGAACAACCTGGAAGACTGATCCCAACTCTCACCAGCCTGCTCTGTAACGCCATGGTGATACCAGCCGAGAAGGCAGAACTCCTGGTGAGTTATATCCAGACTGACAGACCCCCTGTCCAGGTTGGTCGCCTACGAACAGGTAAACAAGCCACTGTCATCCCCGCCGGTCAAGTGGCCTGGGTCAAGTGCCAAATCCCCCCCCACGTGGACCTGTCTGACCCCACCTTCCTGTTCGAACCAGATGACAGCAGTTTAGCGCTGGCAGAACTGGATGTTGGAGAAGGCCTGCTGCAAGCGCAAAACCCCAGGAAGCCGTATGTCACCGTGCCTGTGGGAAACAACACAAGGCATAACGTCACTCTCTCCAGGAAGACAGCTCTGGGCAGCATCCATTGTGTTGGGAAAGTCATCACGACAGACTCCCCACGGCAAACCCCCATCCCAACCTACTCACCTGAAATCTCCCAGCCCACGGTACCCCCCAACCGTGCTGCTACAACGTCGGCTGTGCCCAGCTCCATCCTGTTCAAACCCCCCGTCGATCTCAGTCACCTCGACGACGAACAACAGACAATAGTCAACCGGATGCTTTGTGAAGAGGCTGGGTCCTTTGCACAAGACAGTGGTGACATTGGGTGCATCCCGAGCCTGCAGATGACAATCGCTCTCCATGATACTGTCCCGGTCCAGAAGACGTACTCATCAGTACCAAAGCCACTGTTTAAAGAAGTAAAAGAGTACATACAGGAACTGTTAATGAAAGGTTGGATAGTCAAGTCAAAGTCTCCATATTCTGCCCCAGTAGTCTGCGTCAGAAAGAAGGACGGCAGCCTACGGCTATGCATCGACTACCGCCTCCTGAACAAAAAGACTGTGCCCGATCGTCATCCACTAACTAGAATACAAGACCTGACTGACACGCTTGGAGGCTATACCTGGTTTAGTATCCTAGACCAAGGGAAAGCCTACCACCAGGGCTTCGTCGCCGAGGGTTCACGACCCTTCACCGCCTTCATCACTCCTTGGGGTCTTTACGAGTGGGTGCGCATCCCATTTGGACTCTCGAATGCCCCTGCAACGTTCCAACGGAGCATGGAGGAGATGCTAGGCCCCCTCAGGGACGAATGCTGTATCCCGTATCTTGACGACGTACTCTGTTACGCAAAGACATTTGAAGAACATGTAGAGACCCTCCGCAAGGTTCTCCAAGCCCTTCAACGTCACGGAGTGAAATTGAGACCTGAGAAGTGTGACCTCTTCAAGCAAGAAGTCAGATACGTGGGTCGCCTTGTGTCAGCAGAAGGGGTCAAGATAGACCCACGAGACATTGAAGCCGTGAAAGCCCTGTCAAGTAAGACACCCAGAACTGTCGGCGAAGTGAGGAAAATAACAGGATTCCTGGGATATTTCCGTTCATACATTCAGGATTTTTCCCGAATTGCCAGACCCATCTACGAGCTACTCCAAATCAAGCCAGGAAAGACCCCAGCCCCAGCACGGAGTAAGAACATCAAACGCCCCCAGTTGCCCTCCAGAGAGCCCATAGAGTGGACCACGGAACAGCAGAGAGCACTTGAACAACTGATTGACCTTCTCACAAACCCCCCTGTCTTGGCATATCCTGATTTCAACCTACCCTTCAGGTTGCACACGGATGCCTCCGACCAAGGCCTGGGAGCTGTTCTGTATCAACATCAAGATGGAAAACTGAGAGTCATCGGGTACGGGTCAAGAACATTGTCACCAGCCGAACGAAATTACCATATGCACAGTGGGAAACTGGAGTTCCTTGCATTGAAATGGGCTGTGTGTGTGAAATTCCGTGACTACCTGTATTATGCCCCACACTTTACTATCTACACCGACAACAACCCGTTGACCTATGTAATGAGTACTGCCAGGCTCAATGCAGTCGGTCATCGGTGGGTTGGAGAACTGGCAGACTTCCGGTTTGACATCAAATACAGACCCGGAAAGTCCAACATAGATGCAGACACACTTTCCCGCCTTCCCCTGGATATGGAGAAATATGAAAGGACCTGCACAGAAGAGCTCTCTAATGAAGCAGTACGAGCAACGTGGGAAGGAAGCCAAGCAGCTGAAAGGAAAGACGTGGCATGGGTTGCGGCGCTCAACATCGCGTCCCCAGACTCAAACCAGCAGTCTCACCCACACCTACAAACAATCAGCCACGATGAACTGGTGAAGGCCCAAAAAGAGGACCAAGCCATCAACACGATCAGGGAGTTGAAAGAGTCGAACACGAAATTGTCAGACGACGTACGAAGAACCGTAAGCGCAGCAACCCGAAAGCTACTTCATGAATGGAGCAGATTACATATTGAAAATGATCTCCTTTACAGAAAGACCAATCAATACCAACAGTTGGTCCTCCCTGTAAAATATAGAACACTTGCCCTGAAACATCTACATAATGAGATGGGTCATGTTGGAACAGAAAGAGTGATCCACCTCGCAAGAGAAAGATTCTACTGGCCTTTCATGTCCAGAGAGATTGAAGAATATGTGACCCGAAGATGTCCTTGTATCAAGTCTAAGAAGCCGGTCACCCATGTCCGAGCTCCCATGGGCAGCATTACCTCCAACTTCCCATTAGAACTTGTGTGTATCGACTATCTACATCTGGAAACCAGTCGTGGAGGGTATGAATATATCCTAGTGGTGATCGACCATTTCACTAGGTTCGCCCAGGCATACCCCACCAAGAACAAGAGTGGGAAAACAGCTGCAGAGCGTATCTTTAATGACTTTATACCCAAATTCGGTTATCCCTCGAAATTACATCACGACCAGGGTCGAGAATTTGAGAATAAACTGTTCCAAGCACTGCAACGGCTGTCTGGGGTCGGCCACTCTAGAACATCACCCTACCATCCACAGAGCAACCCAGCGGAGCGGCTCAATCGGACCATACTACAGATGTTGAGGACATTGACTGAAAATGAGAAATTGCGGTGGAAGGACCACCTCCCGCATGTGTTACACGCGTACAACTGTACCAAACATGAATCAACGGGTTACTCACCCTCTTTCCTCCTCTACGGTCGTCATCCACACCTCCCCGTTGACCTGTTGTTTGGGTTAACGAAGAAAGAGGAACCGTACTCACCCAGAGGATACGCGGAGCAATGGGCTGAGAAGATGTCTGAAGCCTATCGGATTGCTTGCGAACATAGCAAAAAGTCCAGTGCAAGAGGAAAAGTAACTTATGACAAGAAAACAAAAGGAGTAGTGCTGCAGTCAGGAGACAGAGTTCTGGTGAGAAACCTCAATCAGCGTGGAGGACCAGGCAAGTTGAGATCGTACTGGGAGAAGGCGATCTACGTGGTCAAAAGCCAGCTCGCTGAGAGTCCAGTATACATTGTCTGCCTTGAACATGGAGACCAGAAAAAGACCAGAACACTACACCGAAATCTCTTACTGCTGGTAAATGATTTGCCCGTGGGAATGACTCCACCACCAGCCAGAACTGTCCCTGCGAAGAAAACGAATGACAGACCAAGACAAGGAAGAATGTCAGACACACAAAGACAAGTAGAGACAAGGGACAGCAATGACAGTGATTCGGATGATGACAGTGACAGAGGATACTGGCTAAGGATACCTGTTGAAAGGACAGAGGAAAGATCACTTGGACACCGTGAACGACGACCTGAAGTCATGCCAGGCCTGCGCCCTGAGAGTGAAGATGACAGGGGAGGAAACATGGATGGGAATTTGCCTGTCTTGGCCAGACCGGAGGGAGATGTTAGTGAATCAGGGGAAGAAGAAGAAAGGGAGACCCCCCGAGCTCACTCTCCAATACCCCAAGCTCACTCTCCAATACCCCAACCCCACTCCCAAGCTCACTCTCCAATACCCCAACCCCACTCCCAAGCTCACTCTCCAATACCCCAACCCCACTTCCAAGCTCACTCTCCAATAGCCCAACCCCAACCCCAAGCTCACTCCCCCGTAGCCCAGCTCAATCTCCGAACCCCTCCACTCTCGCCGGTAGAACAGGTCCAGTCAGAGGTTAGGAGGTCTGTCCGTGACAGAAGGCCTAAACAATGTCTCACGTATGATATGCTAGGTGAACCGTCAGTGCAGAACAAGGTGACCGTGAATTCAGTAGTACAGTGGCCACCGATGGTGCCCGCACCACACCACAGTCCACTACCACATCAATTGATACCCTTCGTAATGCCATGGTTGCATTCAATTTTTTACAGCCTTCCACGACATGGACATGGCCAGTATGCTTACCGTCCAGCCGTCACCCACGGTCCGCCCATGGGAAGTTTGTTAGGGGTCCACGCCTGAGGGTGATATTGGATGGGTGTATTTAGTGATTTTCGGAAATGTCAGGAGCCATTTTTTTAAGGTCAGGGAGTGTGTGATGCCCACTAGAAGTGGTATCATGTTAATATCTTTAGATTATGTGTCAAAACAGTGTGAACATATGGGTACAGGATTACCTCCATCAGAAACAAGTTAGAAGAGTCATTTATATGTAATGGGAGACATTAACATAATCTGGTCAATAGGTGGCGGTATAGGACTGGTGTTTAGTGACTTCGCCTTCCAGGGACCCGTTACTGTGTGCTTAGGAACGCACGAGGCAATCTCAGCCTCACAACCAGGAGGAGCCAGAGTCAATAACATCGTGTCTGCACCTTTCCTTTGTCAAATGATTAACTACAACCTGTTTCATAGGTGGGTAATATACTACAAAACACACATAAAGGTTAACAAGGATACATGCAATGTCGAGGGTTCAAATGAAGTAACTATTGTCGATGTTTGAGTCAAGTTTAAGAAGTTTAAGACGACAGGTAACGTGGTTGAGAAGCAGACCGTCTATTGATGGCGCCACGTTTTGTTGGTACATTTAAATAGTGTTGGAACACAATTGTCCATTTAAGCACTAACGTGTCGAAGTTAAGTATCTCCAAGGGGATTATAAAGGTTTATGTTTTGAAATACATACTGTGTTGGGTTGAATTGCTGTGTAGTAAATGTGTATATTGTGTACAAGATGGTTAGAGGGAAAGTACTTTAGCTTACCCTACCAAGAAGGTAGCTAAACACCGGGGCTGTACCACATGCTCTCTCTCTCTCTCTCTCTCTCTCTCTCTCTCTCTCTCTCTCTCTCTCTCTCTCTCTCTCTCTCTCTCTCTCTCTATTGCGCCCTCAGTTAAATATAAATCTATTCCCTTGAGTTATACCATGGTCACGGTTTAGCAAATTCCTAGTAGGGTTGAGAACGGCCCGATACAAATATATATATAAATGTACTTTCAGTGCACATTTGAGTTTCAATAGAACTTGAGACAGGAACACAACTATGGATAACACTGAGGTGTGGAGGTATTTCGGTATACTAGAGAATAGTGGATATGACTGATGATAAGTGACTGATGATAAAGGTAACACTTATTGGTGATTTAAGGAATTGTTTGACAGACAATGAGAATGACAGTGTTGGTTAAAAGACATACTATGGTCCCTTCCAACATGCCTAGACATGTCTAGACAGAGGTTAACAGGATAATGTTTCTCTTCTCACGTGCTTATATTTAAGACGCCAAATATGTATAAAGACATAAGTAATCACAATGTACAGTATATAATACTGGATAACTACATTTAAAAGGAAAATGCTATTGAAGTGAACCAGGGTATCCTAAAAGGGTAGAATGTGTGTTGCAATGATGAATATGCTTTTGAATTAATAACAAGTATGGGATTATAATTGAATGTATTGAAGTAATGTAACTAATTGAACTGGATGATGATACAATGATGATACAATGATTATACAATGATGATACAATGATGATACAATGATGATGATGATTGATTGATTATTCTATTGAATGAATAAATGTTGTTGAAATATACAACCGGGAGGAGCCAGAGTCAATAACATCGTGTCTGCACCTTTCCTTTGTCAAATGATTAACTACAACCTGTTTCATAGGTTAAACATATCTCTGCTATCAGGTGCCATATCCTGGTACCTGTAACATATGTATTGAGCTGTACTGTACTGTACCCATTCTGCAATCTGTTAATACACTTTTCAATCAATCAATCAATCAATCAATGAATTTAAAATGGGGGACCCTGATGTAAACAAGACGAAAGTCTTTCTCTGGTCTGTATTGTACCCATTTTGCAATCTGTTAAAGTTTTCAATCAATCAATATATCGTTGAGTAACGTTAGCTATAGCTAGCTAGTGATTGATCGATTGAAAACTTTATTAACAGATTGCAGAATGGGTACAATACAATAGCTTAAAGACGTGTTTTCACCATGTTAAGGCTAGACGCTCTGGCTAGGCTAGGCAGCTGTATGCTAACATTTGCCATTGTGAGATTGTCGACTGACAAAACCTACTGTGCTGTTTTTAGTGGGAACAAAGTCCTTTCGGTTGGTATTCTTAATCCACTTCTGGCGAATATCTTGCTCGTCTGCACGGCCAGGGAATCGATGCAAATGGTATGGTCTCAGACACGGGCAGTGGTCGGTCAGGTTGAACACAAGTGAGGCACAGAGCCACGAATTTCATAATAAAAACGGCGACTTAAAAAAAAAGAAAAAAAACACGCTTGCGCCCAAAGGACATTTTATAAAACGAGGCATGATACAATACTATACATACAATACAATACTATATATTTTAGCCAAAACATGTGGTCAGAACACAGTGCATTTAGTCCATTCGCTCTCATTCTCTCTCGGGACATCCCTATTGATTACCAATAACCGCGTTAGCCTCAGTAGCCACATACGCTGATCGGAGTGTCATTCATAGTGTAACACCCAACAAGAATGTGAAACAACTTATTAGTATTGGGTTAGAGTTGTTTGATTTCCACTAACGTAATGTTAGATTGCTATCTGAGAAAGTTACGTAACGTTAGTCTACTGTATGTGAGCTGGCTGGCTACACCATTTGCGGCATTTGCCATGTATAATCTGTAGGCAAAACGGACTGCATATAAACGGCTGATGACTCATAACTTCCTATCACGTTTGAATAATGCTGTAAAGTTAAGTAAAAATGCATTTCAATAGTAATGTATATAAATTAAGAGCTTACCGATTGAGAGCTAAATCCACTGCCGACAGACGAGACGCAATATTTACTTCCTAGTCCACGGCACTCTCTCTCTGCCTCTCTCTCATTTTGCCGAGGGCGGAGCTCGTCCAGCACGTTGTCACCAGCTGTATGAGAGCGCCCCCGCTGGTCATTGTTAACATTAACCACGCAAAGCGGCGTCAAAACGGCCGGCAAACAGCTGTTCCATGACTAATTCTGGCTGGATCTGTAGATTTCTTGTTTATTGTTATTCACTGTAGGTTTCAAAGGCAGTTTGTTAAGTTTTGGACTGGTTTATTGTATGTTGTTATTCTCTGTAGGTTCCAAATGCAGTTTTATTGTTATTTTTGGGGAATTTCTAGTGCTGGTAGTGGTATAGGCTGGCGTTAGGGCGATGACGTTGTAGCAACCAGCGGTGGGCCATACTCTCTGGCTCTCACCAGGTCTCCGTGCCAGTGGTTTGGGGGTTGCGTTCATGTTGGTGGGTCGTAAGTCGGAGCATGCTTTGAGGACGGGTTGGGGACTCTCCACGCAGATGGACCTGCGTGTGAGGGGTCACTCTGCTCGGCTGCACCTGCGATGGCGGTGTTGGTAGACAGATCGTCATGGCTCGCTGTCTGCCTCCACGCATTGACGGGGATGCGCTATGTGTGCAACTCGTCGAAGCTCGCTGCCACACTACGCGCATTGAGTTATATTATGTGTGGATATTTGGGTGAAGGTGGTTACGGTGGGTAATTTGAGTCGGAGGTGCTGTGTGTGGGCAGCAGTGGTTGAGAGTTGTATGAACTTTGGATATCCTTGAGTAGGAGGCCCGGGGTTTCGCGTTCCAGGTTGCAAACTGGGGGTGACGCCGTGGGCCACAAGTCAGGCTGACCAGTGAGATGTCATTGGTCTGCAGGGATTTCAAAATGGGGGTGGTGTCTGCACCTGTGGTTTAATAAACAGGTTGTGCGACACTGTTCCCAAGGCACGAGGATTCGGTGACATAAGGTACTGAAAATTAATTTCTTTTCTCGTGAGAAGTGGGTTTAACACCTAAGTGGTTAGGTGTTACGGGGGAATGTGTAGAAATTGTGTGCAAAATTGTGTGTGAGATATGGGTATTACTGGTATGTAAAATGTAATATGAGTGGAATACATTTTTAGGCTTTCTCAGATAGAAATAAATAAAGCTACACATAGAAGGAAATGATAGAATTAAAGATACACATAGTCACTTGCAGAGCAATAAGAGTTAAAGTGATTTTATTCACCTAAATTATAAGAGTTAAAGTGATTTTATGCACCTAAATTACCATATCCAGTACAAATGTTTAGAAATGATAGGCTGTGAATAACACATTTCTGATTGACCAACAGAAGGAAAAGACTGATGCGAAATTGGGTTCCCCAGAGTTGTGTGAAGGAGCATGACAACGGGATTGGAAGATCCAGTTTTCCGATGGAGACAACGAAAAACGATTAAGGCCGTGTCGTTGATAATTCAAAAGAAAATTGCACAAATGCTCTCTTAAGTGATATTAGTATAGAAGATGCCCGACATTCCATGCTTAATGATAAATGATGGATTGTGAACGGGAAATGCCACTGATAATTAAGTGTATGCTTTTTCTTTTCTCTCTTCACAGCTGCTCCGGGGCGGACAAGGCAGTGCTGACAATTCCGAACTCCGAACGGGGGATCAAATTGACTTTGAAAGTCTGGGTATAGTATCACGAAGCAGTTATCAATTCCTGTTTGCACCAATAACTCTGACAGTGTGAGTGATATTAACTCAAGTTTGTAAAGATAGTTTAAATACAGAGAAACTTGCTTTCCAAACGGTGGAATTTGAGTGTATGAGAGCACGTGTGAATGATTAATATAGAGCGGATTCACTAACTTTGATAGGAGCAATTAGGAGCAAAAATAGGGTAACCAAAACTGGACAAATAGTCTAGTTCATTTGAGCCATAGTGTAATAGATAGAAGCAATATAAAAATGGCCAACAGTCAGGCCAATGGTGGGGTAATGCCGATAACCTCTGCAGACATTTCATTGACCGAATTTAACAGTGACGTTAACCTGATTGACTTAAATGTGACCGACTCCCCTCCTGAGTCCAGTGTGACGGAGGGACTGGAAATAATGTCTTTAACTCCGCCACAGGGGGTCGTTGCTGCGAGCGACCCAGAGACAACTGTATTACCCGAGCCGATCCACGCTGAAGTGTCCGTTGCAGGTGACTGCCAGTTAACCAAGAGACAAAGAAAGCAACTGAGGAGAGCGATGTTGTTGCAGCAGTCCCAGGGAGTTGACGCTGGCCGTACGGCGGGAATAGAGACTGACAACAGGTATGGGATAATACATGAACAGTTTCTACAGCCCACCTGTGTCCCGTGCCTAGGTTTTCTCCACCCCCACCATCAGTACCAAACTGAGAGAAGTGGCCCGCTGACTAGGAGCCAGGCAGCAAGGGCCAAGGTGGAGGAAGAGCGGGGGACGTGCCTCCCTCAAGAACAACAGCCAACCGAGGCAGGACAGGTAGTGGAATACCTCCAAGGCCTAATCCAGGCCGCACAGCCAAGAGGGGAGACGGGCTCCAACGGAGAACCAAATGGCCAGAGACGGGCCCAGTTGGGGCCACAAGGGGGTCCTTCGCCGGAACAACAACAAACCCCAAGAGGAACACCCTGGCAGGCACGGGGATCATGTGGAAACAAAGGAGGGGGTGCGAATGGATCCAGAGCACAATCAATTGTGTGTTGGGCGTGCGGGAATCTCGGACATATTTCATGGGAATGTGAGAATGGCTATAGAGCCAGAAGGGGAGGCACTCGAGGGGGAAAACGAGGAGGTGGGCGTGGGCAAAACCAAGGTCGGTATCAAGTGCAGTGTCCACGGCCCGTAAGCTCCCCCTGTCCAGGACCCCCTCAGCACCAGAGCCAAGATGAGAGGCGGGGCCCAGCGATGGGAAGTCAGACCGCCAGCGCTGAGATGGGGGAAGAGGCGTCGGCCTATAGACAACAGAGAGCGTTTATAACAGCATTTGAACAACACGAGGCAGTTCATCGAGATCTGATGAAGACACAGCTGGAGATCGGTCAAGCCGCACACGAGACGCAGAGGCTGGAACAAGAACTGGCGAGAAAGACTGCACTGTTAGATGGTACAGCTATTGAGATCATGCTTCGGGCGTCGGTGTTAGGCCGCCATGATCAAGCAATGCCGTGTGCCCCGTTGCCCGGACAGATAGCGGGCCCCTCCCAACAACAGGCTCAAAGAACTGTGACTGAACCAAATAGGTACGTGGCTTTCTCCCCAGAACAGGCTCAAGGGAACCATGGCGGTGATGGCAGACAGCAAGGACATGCTCTGGGCCCGATGACCCTAGGGCCATCCGATCACAGGCGGACGGGCCACAGGGTCCCACAACCAAGGGAACAAGGACAGGTTTGATGGATCTGTGGACTGAAAGGTCATTTTCAAAGGTCATGTCTGCAGAGGCCACCGGCAGAATAAAGATATATATACAACTGATTAGGGTAAAGATGGAATAGATTGAATAAAAAATATATGCTCCTGATTAGAATAAAAATAGAATACAAAATAAATAGAGGGGTTAGGTGATTAGGTTATGAGTGGAAGTTACTAAAATGGTTGTGTGACTAATACGGCGTGATGAAGTAACTGACGGATTTGTGAACTAATCGGACTAACAAGAAAATCAAATCATGTTAAACAGTTAATATTAGGTATTCAATATTAGACAGTGAAATGATGTGACACTGCGGCAGCTAGTAGTCAATAGATTATCCATGTTTGATCAACATTCCGATTGGTCAAAGGGTGGACTGCATGATTAAGAAATTAAGGAGACCCATAGTTGTTCCTAGGTTTTTATGATATTGATAGATGGACATCAACCATCATGAGTAATAGATATAGGTGTTTATTTTTATTTCTACATATTTTTTCTCTTTTCTAGTGTGTTACGAGCAATTCCTGACTTAGGCCGGGAGCGTTCATTTTGTTTATTCATTTGATTTTTCCATTTTTGTTTCTTAGTTTATACGGGGGTGAATACGCCCCTAGATAATAGATACATTTTGTTTCAGAAAGTGAGTGAAAAAAGAGATGCTCACAAGTTTGGTTTATTGTTTTCAAATTATTGTTTTGGGCATGTTTTTTCTTTGTTTTTTTGTTTCTTTTCTATATTTTTTCTTAGGGTACCTGACAAGCTGGGAGTGATCTCGACACATCAGGACTGGGTAGTATATGTCTATATAATGGACTGGGAACAAAGTGAATGGACTAGAGCTGGTTCATGGATTTTTGTTCTCCGCCCATTAAAAATCCGGATCTAGGATCTGGGGGTGTGTCGTGATTGGTGAAAGTGTTGGGAAGCATGATTCTCTGTACATTGATAAGCTCAGTAGGTTTTGGTCGCTATTGGCCAAATAGTCTTTGTGTAGGGTGTGGACATGTGCAATTGATAATTGGCTTGTGGGGGACTCTGACGGCTTGGTAGAGGCTGACAGAGCATGTGGAAGATGTGTGTTTAAGGCGGACTGTGATTTGTTGCCATACATGTAGGACTACTGGGAGAGAGGGTGTGTCAGTACTGGCTGTCCAGGCCCGGAGGCAGCTGTCCAGGGACGAAGGTAATGATGTTTGAATTTTATTCCACATCAAAGGGTGGTGTGGATTATACTGTTTTGACAGCATAATATAAAGAGAGCCATGTGAATTTTTCTGAATTTTGAATATTAACGATCTAGAAGCCATAAAATATATAGAAAAATGATTTGGAAAAGAAAGTTGTCAGAACTCAGACCAGTAAAGCGTGTCTGAGGGAGGAAAAATATGGATTCTCAATCAATTGTTGTGGTAGAAGTAACCTGCACTGTCCACTCCACCGAAGCGATATATATTCACTGCAGGATACGAATGGGAGATTGGGGAACCAGCAGGCATCCGAGTGTGGTACGAGGCAGACCAAGGACTCCATCAGTACTGGGGAACCAGACACTGGCTAGTGTCTACCCAGAGGTCCATGAGGAATCACAACACTGCGAGTACCAAGAGATCCAGGAGAAGCCTAACTCTCAAGCGTTGAGAGTTCCGGCCAACGCAGTGACCGGGTCTTGAGGCTTCGGAGGGGAACGAGAGAGGCCAAATGACAGGCAATCTACGAGGAGACAGGCTGCTAGGCCTCATCAACAACTCCGGCTGTCAACAGACAGGCTGCAAGGCCTTAGCAATTGACCAGGGTGTCAACAAGCGAAAGGGTGGAGCTGCTATCGCCCCTATCAACGACCATGCGGAGGGTGGGGAGAAGTAAACCTCTTCCACTAATCCGAGGGTCAACGGGGGTGGAGCAGCCAGCGATGACCTCCTCACAGCCGTGACAGCGCAGAGGGGAGATCTAATCACCCCACCTGAGAGCGACGCAACTGACACCCGAGGGAAGAGCTCCTGGTTCAACTGAACCGGCAATACAGCAGGGGGTCATACCCCTATAGAGTTCAGCACGAGGCACGAGGTCTCGACAGAAGACGGGGTGGGATGATGTCTAATTCCACCTCCCAGAGTTGGTTGTAGCATTCAGCAGTCATGAACTGCACCAGCTCTGAGAAATAAGGAGGGGGCCAGGTCAATCTAGAAAACATTGACCCCCCCCCCCTTCTCACTGCTCCAAGTCAGAATTTGACAACCTACAGTGGAAACCAGTGGAAATTGATCCTGGTACGAACAAGCGGGTCAAAGACTGCACACGGCACACAATAATTAAAATGGACTGCAAATAAAGATGTTTGAGTTTATAAGTATACATAAGAAAGAGATTTAGAAAAAGAATGTTGTGTTGATTTTTAGGATCCGAGTGTGGGAAACCGTATGTATTTTATCCAAGTATGATTTAAAATGTCTTAATTCTTATCCAGGTAGTAGTAAGCAGAAGTTAGGATCTATGTTTGACATAATTAAGGATAGTTAAACTATCCGAGTGTGGAAACTGTAGTAGTTTTTGATAAGAACAAAAAACCTAAACCTCATTGAATCTTATTCCTACTAGAAAAGGTCTGAAACTGGTGTTCAAATCAAACTAAGGTGTTTTAGTCTTGTAGAATCATGTCACTATTATGAAACCTTATGTGTCCTGAGGGACAAGATTAGAGTGTGTGTGTGTGGTAACAGAGACCGGGGGAGCACCACAGGATGTCATTTGCATACAGTCCCTGGCAGCTGCAGAACACTAGATAAAAGGTTGTTAAACTGGTCCTGTGGCTGATAATAGGACAGGAAGCCGACACCTTATGCCCCAGGTCCTGCAGCTGTCAGGAGGAGGAGCAAGCGTCTCCATTCTCTGTAATAATAAGTACATGTTTAAATGACTATTGGTATACTTGGATTAATTAAATATGAACTATAGAAAATCCTGTTTTATTGTGGACATAATCTTGACTCTAATGATATAAAGTACGCCAGGTTTATGACGGGGAAACACAGAGTTTGAAATTAGGACATGTTTTGAATCTACATTGGAAAATACTTAAATATGTTGCATACTAAACTGTATAAAAGAGATTGATGTAAGTTAAATAAATCAGCAGACTTTGTGTTACAGACTTAAATCCCCTGCAATGTAAAATTAGTTTCACCTAGGGTGAAATTAGGCTTAATGGTAACAGAATGTGTTCAATTATGAAATCTCTGTGTTTATGTAATCAAGGGCAATTCAAATATATATATTGTGAGATCAATAACCCAAGTATTAAGTTGTTGGACGGTGTTTGTTCTTTGACTGGAAAACAGAGGAAAGTATAGAGTTGGCTGTAAAGCCAACCCCCAATTTCACATTCAAACTTAGTAGGCCTGGGATTGGAGGAAAACATCTGATGATGTCATTTTGATGACGTCACTCAGAGACTCCAGGCTTTTGGATATAAGATGGGGTGTGGTGACGAGGTCAGGACACTCTGGAAACGAAACCACCAAAGGAACCACACCCACCTCTTCACACAGGAGACGACGACCGGCAGAGAGGAGACTGAACAACAAAGAACATTTTTGGAGGGAGAACAACCTTTGTTCATCAGCCAGAGAACAAAGACAACTCAACAACTACAATTCAACAATCTACTTTCTTAGTCTAGTTGGGATCGCAGACGGCATAGTGTCTCGTGATCACAACTATAGCGTTCTTTATTTTAATTGAAACAGATAATTTTTGTATGATTTTGTGGATTTTAATAAACCACTACGTTTGAAATAACTGCCTTCTCCTCTCCATTTCTCCTGTGCCGCTGGTCGTCAAACAAAGACCTCCCAGTCTTTGTTTAAAGTACTTTCCAGGGCTTTAAAGGTTTTAAACACAACGCAGAGCAGATTAGATATTAGGTTCTGATTATATCAGAACAAATAGCTCAGGAAAGTACTACACACCTTTCCGCGGTAGTGCTCCTCCAAGTCTTGGACTTGGTAGTCCTCCGTAGCAGATTGAGAGCTATACCTGTACCTTTGAGGTACCTTCCTGCGTCTTGTTTGTCCAGGTATTTCTTCTGGCACCTCAATGCCTGCTGCCTCTGCTTGCCCTTTTGCTTTTGAGAAAAGGACCTTGAACTCCTCATCCATCCTCATTGCTTTCACTCTTTGTATGACTCCCTCCACAATGGTGTATGATGCTGACAAGTCAAGGTCTTTTCTCTGAAGTGAAGCAGATGCGATGACAGTCTCATTGAAGACAGGTGTGGCAATCTCCATGCATAGCATAAATTCAAAATCTATGCTACGCAAGAGCATCCGGGCATCACCTGCTGCAGAGTCTGGTGGATCACTATCAGCCATGTTCTGAAGCAGCTTCACCACAACAGAAAGGACCTTCTTCAGGGATCTCAGAGCATCTTCTCTACACGCCCACCGTGTGTCAGACAGCCTTTTCAGTTCACAGAGTCTTTGGCCAGGGTACATGGTCTGTTGCATTTTCACAAACGCAGCGTGGCGTTTTGGAGATCTGGATATGAAAGTGTACAGATTTTCAACTAAATTGAAAAACCTAACAAAATGCTGGCTTGATTTGGCAATCTCCACCAAGACCAGGTTGAGACAGTGGGCATGGCAGTGCACGTATAAAGCTTTCTCATTGTGGCTCTGAATTCGCGACTGCAGACCGGTGTAGCTTCCGCTCATATTTGCGGCTCCATCGTAGCCTTGGCCCCTGATGTCTTCCACTTTTAATCCATTCTCCTCAAGGAATGTCATCACAACATTCTCCAATTCCTTTGCTGTTGTTCCACTCACATCACAAACTTGTAAAAATCTCTCCTTGATTTCCATCTGATGGACAAAGCGAACAACAAAGGACACTTGTTCGACATGAGAAACATCAGTTGTCTCAGCCAAGAGAATGGAGAATATTTTGGAATCTTCCATTTCTTTGAGAATTACTCTTCTGACATAGGTGGCAAGGGCACTGATTATGTCATTCTGTGTCTTGTAGGACAACAGTGATGTCTGTGGTTTTTTCTGTTGAAACTGGATGTTTATCAAGGTGCATTTTGATGGTGGGGTCATATTTTGCAAGTAGCTGTACAAGTTCAAGGAAATTCCCTTTGTTCAAAGATGTACCACTTTCATCATGACCCCTGAACGCCCCATCTTGCCGTGCAAGATACAATGTGATGTCTACCAGTCTTGTCATTAGCTCCCTGTTTCTTTGTCGTTCCTGTTCTCTTTTGGCTTGGCCTTCTACGTCTGCCCTCCTGAAAGCCTCTTCCAGTGGTCTCTGTTTGAAGTTGCTCCATCTTACCCTGCCGTGGGGCACATGGTCAAGTTTAGACTATTGGAAGGGCACCAATGGGCACGTCCTCTCATTTTCAACACTCAAAAAGGGCATTTTAGCGCGATGTTTTCAACTGTGGGGGCACATGGTCACGTTTAACCATTAGAGGGGCACCAATAGGGCACGTCCTCTAATTTCTTTCACTCAAAAGGGCACTTTTGCATGATATTATTTAACCGTGGGGCACATGGTCAAGTTTAGACCATTGGAAGAGCACCAATAGGGCACACCTTCTATTTTTCGCCACTCAAAAGGGCACTTTAGCGCGTGTTTTTCAACCGTGGGGGCACCAATGGGGCATGTCCTCTCATTTCTTTCACTCAAAAGGGCACTTTTGCGTGATATTATTTAACCGTGGGGCACATGGTCAAGTTTAGACCATTGGAAGAGCACCAATGGGGCACACCTTCTAATTTTTCGCCACTCAAAAGGGCACTTTAGCGCGCATTTTTCAACCGTGGGGGCACCAATAGGGCACAACCTCTAATTTCTTTCACTCAAAAAGGCACTTAAGCGTGCGTTTTTCAACCGTGGGGGCACCAATAGGGCACATCCTCTAATTTCTTTCACTCAAAAGGGCACTTTAGCGCTCGTTTTTCAACCGTGGGGGCACCAATAGGGCACATCCTCTAATTTCTTTCACTCAAAATGGCACTTTAGCGCCCGTTTTTCAACCGTGGGGGCACCAATAGGGCACATCCTCTAATTTCTTTCACTCAAAAGGGCACTTTAGCGCGCGTTTTTCAACCGTGGGGGCACCAATAGGGCACATCCTATAATTTATTTCACTCAAAAGGGCACTTAAGCGTGCGTTTTTCAACCGTGGGGGCACCAATAGGGCACATCCTCTAATTTCTTTCACTCAAAAGGGCACTTTAGCGCTCGTTTTTCAACCGTGGGGGCACCAATAGGGCACATCCTCTAATTTCTTTCACTCAAAAGGGCACTTTAGCGCGCGTTTTTCAACCGTGGGGGCACCAATAGGGCACATCTGTTACGATTCTGGTTCTTGACTACGGTCGGGAACCTCCCACCTTCTCTGTCATCTGTCACTTGTTTACTGTCACTTGTTTTCCCTGTCATTTAGTGCTGTCAATTAGGGGTTGGCTCTGATTGGCTGTCACGGGGGTGTGTGTGGAATGTTGGTATTTGGTGGCTATATAGCATTCCTTTCCTCTGCTTGTCATTTGTCAGGTCTTCACTTTAGGCGTTCGGAGATAACGCGGGCGGTTCCTGTTCTGGACCACCACTAAGCTCCATTATCTAATTCTCTCGTTCCCTTGCCTTGGCATAGTATCCTAGTATTACTCTTTGTGTTCTTTACTATTAAAGTCGAACCTGTTCAAGAGTATACCTTCTCCGTCTCTGTGATTGCCTACAACAATTGGAACTCACCTACCTCCATCCTGACACACATCCTCTAATTTCTTTCACTCAAAAGGGCACTTTAGCGCGCGTTTTTCGACCATGGGGGTACCAGGGGGGGCGCCCCCCCTGCCCCCCCCTGAGTCCGCCAGTGTCTCTTTGTATGACGTCTGCGATGCTTTTAATAATTTCATTTTGGATGGTAGATGACATACCCGTAAACACTGTTGAGGACCCTAGATGTTCTGCCATGGCAGTGTCAAACTCCGCAAAGGCATTGATTAGCCCGACAAAATTCCCTCTGTTGAGGCTTGTTGCTGACTCGTCGTATCCTCTGAACGCCTGTTCCTGCCTCCCCAAATATGTAACAGCCGTTATGAGCTTCCTCAAAATGTCCCTGTTTTTTGTTACTTGGGCGTTGTGTTTTTCAACACTAAACACTGCCGCCTGGGCGAGAGCCTCGTCGATCCTGACTTTACCAAAAAGTTGTAGTTTCAGGTTCGCAGTGATGTGCGATTTAGATTTTCCGTGCCGGTCAATGGACCTGGACAGATTGGTGAGGTCTGAATATCCTGTGGTGGACCAGGGATTGTTCAGTCCAGTAGGACCAGCAGTTGGCGCTTTGTCAAAGAGGAGGCAACTCCAGCAGAACAACTGTCGCCTGGTAGCTGAACCGGTTAGCCACTCGGTTCGCGTATAGTTCATTGAATTAGCGTTGTCCCTTCACAACCCTTGGCTGAACAATACACAGCTGTGGTGTAGGCCTTCCTTTACGTTTGATGTCTAATTGTTTTTCAAAAGGCAATTTTGTGAAGTCATGAGTGACTAAATAATCAACTACATCTAGATCTGCCATTATGGTGGTAGTTGTTTTCTTACAATGGCACTGACAGATAGTTTGATTGACAGTTTGATACTACTAGAGAATTCAAACGTGCCCGCGAGGCAAGGTGATGACATTCAGACGTTGTTGTCACGTTAGGTGGACGTCAGGTGGAAACGTTCTGGCCCAGGGTGGCAAATTTGAAGACGCTAGAGTGCTTGCCAGCCAGACTGCCCTGTGTTAAGCGTAGGGCATTAACCCAACCCCTTTATTAAGCTTGAATCTGTTAGGATGGGGTTCGGCGGAGCCCAATAGCAGAACACAGGAGGAGAGAGAATGGAGCGTTTTAGGGTGTTTTAAAATTGTTTCCCCAAGCAGACAGTTTCACAACAGGAATGTGCAACAGACAGGTAGAAGAATGTTCTTGGGGTGAGGACAGGTGCACTCCTTGTGCAGCACGGGGCAGTAGACACAGAACTGTGTCATGGTCGAGAGCAGGAGCACTCCTTGTGCAGCACGGGGCAGTAGACACAGGACTGTGTCGTGGTCGAGAGCAGGAGCACTCCTTGTGCAGCACGGGATGTCCAGGTAGGAGGTGTACTGGAGCGGAGGTCCTGGGCATATAGAGAACAAGGGTTAGGACAAGGAATATCAACAAGGACAGGGTTGCAAGGCTTAGGTTCGTCGTCGTACCTAGGAAGCTAGTTTAACACTCAGACGAGGGTAGGACAGGATCTGCAGGTTTCATATTTGCAGGATTCATTAACACTTTGAGTGCCACTCCGGGTTTTCCTTTTTACCCGCTGAATGCCACCATCGGCGCCAATGTTAACGTTAATATCGCCTAATCTATGTTTTAAATTATGGCTATGTGTCTAATCTGCCCATCGCATTATCAAAGACTATTTTCCAGTCAGTGCTGTCAAGGCAGATTGGTTTTTTATCGCGTCATTTCCGTTTCAGAGCATTTAGAAAAGCACCCGTTTTCAGATAAAAAACAGCCCACTCTGGGGCATTCTATGAAAATCGTCTTTTACTGGAATATTCCACAACGTTGATATTCGTCTGCCTTTTTATGAATAGTTTTCAAATAAACGCTAGATGATCAATATTATACGTGCACGCAAGCACATTCGGGCCGCGCATGGATAATCGCTGCGTTGATTTCCTCTCGGACTTTTACAGTGAAACCGAAAGAGTCCATTTCACAAAACAGCTTATAACTTCATCAAAAGTAGTCTGATTATCCTAACACTGATTGTAACTGAGGGGTACAATTCCCTGACTGTATTGATAAGTATGGTATCATTAAACCACTACCGCTTTATGTACTTTAACTACTGGCCATACAGTACACGATATATGAATATGATGAACACTTCCCACAATGAAATCGGTTCCAGTCAAAGGTATTAATCAAGTATTTAATGGAGCAAAAGGTACATAGGATACTTTACATTATTCTTTGAATGCACTTGTAAGGCAAAGGAGTATGCGTAGGCAAATCAACACTGAATGTCCATTCTCTGGTTAATCAGGAGGCAATTATACAACCTGGCTCTTAGGGAATTATATCTATGGTACACTAGTGGTATAGCGGGATATACTGGATGGGTCCCCCCGGTAGTAAGCCGGCAGGGGGGGTAGGAGAGCTGTCGGTAGTAGAACGTCTGGTCAACGATGCCTAGGGAGACTCCAAGTACAGAAGACAGTGCGATAGACTCTTGATCCGCAGACGAATACAGCTTGGTTCTCTTGTAGACTGTAGCTCCACAGTGAAGAAGAAAGCTAGTCGGCCTCAGGCTGTCTGAGGTGCCGACTCGACTTGACTCCTCTCGGGTAAATCCAACACTCACAGGCGTCGGCGATTATCCGCTCCATAAACCATAGGACCAAAGCAAATATATATTCCAGCCGCAAAGGGCTATGCAGTCGTCGGTTAGGTTAATCCAGTGTACATGTCCATCCGGTCCTCGCCTAGATCTCCTCGGGTGAAAGCGCCATGTGGTCGGCCCAGCCTGGATAAGAATCTAGCTAACACGAGGAAGCGTTGGAGATGCTGGTCACTTTAGAACTCTAACCGCACGATGCACCATACACAATAGACTATTATTGACTTAATAGAAATACGTCGCACTCGACGGTACAGTGCCAAACTCTGACAATTCAGTTATTAATTCGCACGCGGTCTCAATGCTATTCTGAGGCCAAACAGGCCATACTTCACCGCATGTTGTATCGTGGGTGAGGCTTCTACTTAGTGGGTAACAACAACTAGGTTAACTAACTTCTGTATCCACCTGCGCTATATTTATATGCACGGTGAACAAATAGTGCCACTCTCATTTCTGTCGCCGTATCCCTGGGCAGGGCCGGGGCAAGTACAGACATGTCTTGTCGGTCACTTTGAACTTGGCTCCGGGGGCTGGTCCCCTGGCGCCTGGTCCGTTGTCCAATAGGAGAATGAACTATTATGGGCTATAGTAGGCTAAAGGGATATTCCGTGTATATGTACAAGGAATATACAAGGGATATCAAACGATATACAAATACTATTCAATATATATCAATAAATAAATATATATATTCGGTTTAATCTGATCCTTCGTAACACTGATAACATAGAGTCCTTACCTGACATCAGATGGTATCCAACTGGTATATTCCAATTCCTGATCACCATTCAAAAAAATCGATAAGTGTATAGATCCAACGCGATACAGTAGAACTCCATGATCAGCGGGGCTCAGAGGATCCAGAATGAACTGTGGTAACCCCGGCTGGATCAGTGGACTGGAAAATGTGGAGTACCGGATTTTTTTCCCCATCCATTTTCATTGAGTCCATTCCAAAATCCCTTATGTCATCTGAAAGACGATAGGGGGCGCTTTTTTCCACATATAATCTCCGGCGGAGCTCGTGTATACTCGGGTAGGCTCGCGTGATGCAATATTATTTCAGATCGCAAAAAAAAATAAAAAATCAGAGAAATCTCGTGAGTGGCTTTCAACCACATAAAAATAAACCCGAGATATCTCGTGTGTGGCAGTTAAAGTGTTAATAAAGTGTTTAGACGAGGTCGATGTGTTGTGTGTGCATTTAGCCAGCAGAGGGCAGAAGAGTTTCAGCCATGAAAGTGTGTTGTGCATTACTGTATTCTTAGCACAGGGCAATCATAGAATCCAATTCCTAGTCAGCAAGATAATCTAAATATTTAAAATGTCATAACTCAAAATGACAATTATGACATCAGATGCATCAACTGATTTAGTATAGTTCTACAAGTCAAGTGCCTTTTAAATATATGATATAGAAAATGACTATGCCCTAAGCCACAACAGCCATGGCCTCAGGTCCAGACCCTCCTTTCCCTGCACAACCATGCACCCTCATGGACAATAAACTGGCTTTCTCCCAGGCAAGGTTTTGTAGACACTGATCACTTTATTTTATTTACTAAACTTTGTTTTGTTATTATCGTATTATCTCAATTTGCTTTATTGTAATTATGTAAATTAGGGTTCCTATATTTTCAATCAGGGATATATGAAGATATATCCATACAGGTATAGTTCAGAGCACCTGACGTCTGTGGTCATGAAGGTCTTTGAGCGCCTTGTCCTGGCCCACCTGAAGTCCACCACAGACCCTCTCCTGGACCCCCTGCAGTTTGCATACAGAGCCAACCATTCCACGGACGATGCTGTGAACATGGCTCTGCATTATGTCCTGGAACACCTGGACACTGCAGGGACCTACGCCAGGATTCTGTTGGTGGACTTCAGCTCGGCCTTCAACACCATACTCCCGCACATCCTGGAGCACCAGATGTCCCTGCTGCAGGTGCCGGACTCTACCTGCAGGTGGATCACGGACTTCCTGACTAACAGGACTCAGCGGGTGAAGTTGGGAATCAACATCTCCGATCCCAAGTCCATCAGCACTGGCTCCCCACAGGGCTGTGTTCTGTCCCCACTACTATTCTCCCTGTACACCAACAGCTGCGTCTCTCTGCACCCCTCGGTCAAACTCCTGAAGTTTGCGGACGACACCACCCTGGTGGGTCTCATATCCAGGGGGGACGAGTCCGCCTACAGGAGGGAGATCGAGAGGCTGCTGAGCTGGTGCAGCTGCAACAACCTGGACCTCAACGCCCAGAAAACAGTGGAGATGGTAGCGGACTTCAGGCGGAAGGCAGCCCCCCCCCACCCCGATCATTCTGGGAGGCACCCCGGTGGCCTCTGTGGAGTCCTGCGCTTCCTCGGCATGACACTCTCCCGGGACCTAAAATGGGAGCTGAACACCATCGCTCTCAATAAAAAGGCCCGGAAGAGGATGTACTTCCTACGTCAGCTGAGGAAGTTCAGGCTGCCGAGGACCATGATGGTCCAGTTTTACACCGCCATCATCCAGTCCATCCTCACCCTCTCCATCATCACCTGGTTCCCTGCAGCCACGGTCAGAGACAAGGCCAAGCTGCAGCGGGTGATACGCTCGGCGGAGAGGGTGATCGGCTGCCCCCTTCCCTCCCTCGAGTCCCTACATTCCACCAGGGCCTTGAGGAGGGCGAGGAAGATCATGACCCCGCCCACCCGGGTCACAACCTCTTCAACATGCTCCCCCACGGAAGGCGGCTACGGCTGCCCAAAACACTAAAGTCCCGCCACAGACTGAGTTTCTTCCCCTCAGCGGCTCGCCTGGTTAACGAGTCAGGTGTCCCCCTGCTCCACCCCCCCTCTATGGCGAGCTGCTAGGGCTGGACTTCTGGACTTGAACTATGCTGCACTGTATCCATGTCCCCTACCACTACCACTGCACTTTACTGTCTTATTGTTGTCTCACTGTTCTGTCCTGTTTTGCACTTATTTATTTATCATTATTATTATTTTGTTGTTCCTATTTGTGAATAATCATGCACTGAAATGTCAAATCACGTTCCATTTGTACCTGTACAATATGGTGAATAAAGTAATCTGAATCTGAATCTGAATCTGAATCTGAACCTCCTTGAGTGTTATAGAAAAAAATATATGGGCGCCCCAGTGGCGAACCACAGCGCGCTCAGCCGCGACACGGCCGACCCGGGTTCGATTCCCGATCCCATCGTTATTTGCCGAATGTCTTCCCCCCACTTTGTCTCCCATTCCTCCTCTGTCTCTCTCTACTGGACTGCCCAGTAGAAATAAAGCGATAAAAAAAACGCTAAAAAAGAAATATAAAAAAAAAAAAAACTGGTTGCTAGGGTGTTTCTAGGTGGTTGCTAGGGTGTTATAGCTGGTTGCTAGGGTGTGTCTAGGTGGTTGCTAGGGTGTTATAGGTGGTTGCTAGGGTGTTACTAGGTGGTTGCTAGGGTGTTATAGGTGGTTGCTAGGGTGTTTCTAGGTGGTTGCTAGGTTGTTACTGGCTAGTTGCTAGGGTGTTATAGGTGGTTGCTAGGGTGTTTCTAGGTGGTTTCTAGGGTGTTATAGCTGGTTGCTAGGGTGTTTCTAGGTGGTTGCTAGGGTGTTATAGCTGGTTGCTAGGGTGTTTCTAAGTGGTTGCTAGGGTGCTTCTAGGTGGTTGCTAGGGTGTTATAGGTGGTTGCTAGGGTGTTTCTAGGTGGTTGCTAGGGTGTTATAGCTGGTTGCTAGGGTGTTACTAGGTGGTTGCTAGGGTGTTATAAGTGGTTGCTAGGGTGTTTATGGTGGTTGCTAGGTTGTTACTGGCTAGTTGCTAGGGTGTTATAGGTGGTTGCTAGGGTGTTTCTAGGTGGTTTCTAGGGTGTTATAGCTGGTTGCTAGGGTGTTTCTAGGTGGTTGCTAGGGTGTTATAGCTGGTTGCTAGGGTGTTTCTAAGTGGTTGCTAGGGTGCTTCTAGGTGGTTGCTAGGGTGTTAAAGGTGGTTGCTAGGGTCTTACTAGGTGGTTGCTAGGGTGTTAAAGGTGGTTGCTAGGGTGTTACTAGGTGGTTGCTAGGGTGTTTCTAGGTGGTTGTTACTAGCTGGTTGCTAGGGTGTTTCTAGGTGGTTGCTAGGGTGTTATAGCTGGTTGCTAGGGTGTTTCTAGGTGGTTGCTAGGGTGTTATATGTTTGCTAGGGTGTTTCTAGGTGGTTGCTAGGGTGTTTCTAGGTGGTTGTTACTAGCTCGTTGCTAGGGTGTTTCTAGGTGGTTGCTAGGGTGTTATAGCTGGTTGCTAGGGTGTTTCTAGGTGGTTGCTAGGGTGTTATATGTGTTTGCTAGGGTGTTTCTAGGTGGTTCCTAGGGTGTTATATGTGTTTGCTAGGGTGTTTCTAGGTGGTTGCTAGGGAGTCTCTAGGTGGTTGCTAGGGTGTTATAACTGCTTGCTAGGTTGTTATAGGTTGTTGCTAGGGTGTTTCTAGGTGGTTGCTAGGGTGTTTCTAGGTGGTTGCTAGGGTGTTATAACTGGTTGCTAGGGTGTTTCTAGGTGCTTGCTAGGTTGTTATAGGTTGTTGCTAGGGTGTTACTAGGTGGTTGCTAGGGTGTTCTAGGTGGTTGCTAGGGTGTTATAGGTGGTTGCTAGGGTGTTTCTAAGTGGTTGCTAGGGTGTTTTAGGTGGTTGCTAGTCAGCAGTATAATGCAGGACCTGTCGCAGAGGTCTTTTAATGGGCATGCAACAACACTATAATCGATGCAACTAATATATCAGAGAAAAGGCAAACTGAATGACTTCAATATTCAAGTGAACATGACACCTACTAATTCCATGTGGAACCAGAACATACTTAAAATAAAAAAGTTGCCCCCTATAGTTTTGCATAATTAAATAAGATCTGTTTTAAAATTCGAGGACAGAAAGGCATGGGTAAAACTGTTGTAGAGAAAATGTATTCAGTGCAAGTACTGAAGTGAAGTTATTGCCAATATGACACTGAGCGTCACTATGTTCATATAACTATGGTTATATACATAACCGTACGTTCACACGTTTCATATGGAACAATAAAAAACCCAGGTTGAGACTTACACTCCTTTACCTCCCGTATGACAGAGGAGGGCTTAGACTTCCGGATATGAGGCTTTATTACTGGGCGGCACAGCTCAGGACAGCAATGTTCTACTTTCAATATGCAGATATACCAGCTTGGATGGAGATAGAAAAAGAGGAGACAAAAATGACACTAGATGCATATATGTATTCACACGACAGAGTAACTTATTGATAAAACATACAAAGAACCCATTCCTCCAAAATACAGTAAGAATCTGGCACAAAGCGCACTTACACTTAGGTAGAAGGGATAAATTATCGGGGTATACACCAATCTGGGGGAATGAGGAATTTAAACCGGGAAGAAATGATGGGGGATTAAAAAATTGGGCAGAAAGAGGTTTAGGTAGGATTAAAAACGTATACATAGAGGGGGAATTGATGACCTTCGAACAGATAGTAAGCACATTTGATATCCCAAGAACACATAGATTTAAATACTTTCAAATCAGGAGCTACATAGTCTCAAAGAACAGGGGCACATAGGAACCACCCACATCCATAATAGAAAGACTTATGAGGGACAATATGGAGGGAAGAGGACAATTATCCAAGTGTGACGGATCATACTGGGTCTGCGTTGTGTTTGATGTTAAATGAGAATGTCCCTAGGGGGAGTCGAACAGGGGGCTCCCGCGTCCGCGGGCGACGACACAGGCCGCTGCACTAAGAAGTGAATTCACTCCTAATTACCGTACCTATGCGTCTGTTAACCCTGTTATGGGGAAGTGAGTTTAATTTACCAGCCCGCACTGCCACAGTCACTTGTCAACACACCTGTTTCCCTGACTGTGGACATACCCACGGGCTTCCCCGTTACACTCACCTCCCTAAACTCATGCCCCTCAGGACATCCGGGTCACTGGGCACCACTGTGACGGAACATACTGGGTCTGCGTTGTGTTTGATGTTAAATGAGAATGTCCCGAGGGGGAGTCGAACAGGGGGCTCCCGCGTCCACGGGCGACGACACAGGCCGCTGCACTAAGAAGTGAATTCACTCCTAACTACCGTACCTATACGTCTGTTAACCCTGTTATGGGGAAGTGAGTTTAATTTACCAGCCCGCACTGCCACAGTTACTTGTCAACACACCTGTTTCCGTGACTGTGGACATACCCACGGGCTTCCCCGTTACACAAGTTATATGATGTGTTGTTATCAGGATCGGAAGAGAGCTCTTCGAGCAGTTTGCGGGCATGGGAGAGGGACATGGAGGTGGAAATAGCAGAAGAGGACTGGGAACAAGCATGTGAAATGTCACAAACACTTTCAATTAATACCAGATGTAAACGTCTACAATATAAGTGGATACAATGTGAAATACGCCAAGAAAGAAGAAGAAGAAGAAGAGACCATCAATAGAATTGCGGAGGGCAGTAATACGCCACGATGCGTCTACACTTCCGGAAATTCTAAAGAAGAAGAACTGCAGCCGTGTCATAGTGTAATTCCAGTTAAGCTGCAGTGTGATGTCATAGTAGAACCGGTTAGAACAGGCTAGAACGTTCTGGAACATTGTGAGGTCATAGCGGTGATGTCATAGTAGCCCCGCCCAAGGGTATAAATAGATAGCCGCTACAAGGCTCGGCCCTTCTCACTCCTCCACGACTATCAGACAAGACACATCGTCACCAGAGCTCTTAACTTTCCTCTCATATTGCATGCAGTTAACAAGGTACGTTTGGGGCCGTAATGCGCTTGTAGTTAAGTTCAGTTAACAACCAACCTTGCAAAGACCGATAATATGTATGTATGTTGTTATGGTTTGATCAGTGATTTATTGTATTTCATGTATGTTTTCAGTTTTACGGTTCGGAATAAAGATGTTCTCTTCGAACGGAAATAAAGCCAATCAGTAAATATCAAAGACGGGTTGCGTCATCATTGCAAGAAAGGCAGTTACACATAGAGTATATATGACGCCAGAGAAATTACACAAGTTTTATCCCATGATCCCGGATGAATGTACTAGGTGTGGGGTAGAGGTGGGGACCCTGTACCACTGTATGTGGGAATGTGAGAAGATACAGGAATATTGGAAAGAGATCTTGGAACTCATATCGGAGATGACAGAGATAGAAATCCCGACCGATCCTAAGTTATGTATACTTCACTTATATCCAGATACATTTCCGGCTTATATTAGAAAGAGGAAATTGATTAATTTTTGTCTGTTACAAGCCAAGAGAGTGATAGCTCTGAACTGGAAGGAGATACAGAGACCAGGAGCTAAACAGTGGCTGAAGGAAGTGTCAGAAAACTTAGCAATGGAGAAGCTAACATACATACAGAAGGGAAAAACAGAACAATTTGAAAGGACATGGACATCATTTCCTGAAAAATGTGAGAATCTAAAGAAAAGGGATAGGAAACAAGAAAGGTAAGGGATAGGAAAGGGGAGAAAAAGAAAAAGGAGAAATATAATATAGCCGAAGAAAGTTATTTTATTTTATTTATTTTTTATTTTATTTTGTATATATATATATATATATATATATATTAATATATTTCTTTCTAATTTTTATTGTTATTAGTATTTTTGTGATCTCTTATAATTTATTTAATATTTGTTTTTATTATTGTAAAATGTCTGTGTAAAAGTCAAATCAAATTATGATTAGGGAAGGGAGGGGATTGAAGGGTGTCTTTTTACTTTTTGTCCTGTGTTAATGTCTTTATGTATGTATGTATGAAAAAATAAAATGCAATACAAATATTGTTTAAAAAAAAGATAGGTGGACCCGGGCCCTAAGTGTGTACACAAAGTTAAAACACAGATATACACATTCTCTCCTCAAGTAGATAATGTTTTTTTTGGGTTATCAATGAATACATTTTTTTTACATGTATTAACTCTAGAATTGCCACAGTTATCTACAATAGCAACGATAAAGAAGTGCCAACCACATATTATTATAATAATTCATCCAGTGTTTTGGTTAATCAGAGTGTTTACCAATCGTATTATTCGTATATAATCGCTTTTTTTGTTCCAAGTGTTATTTTTGATTACATCACTAACAAAATAATAAAAGAAAAAATACTAATTTAATCAGATTAATCACTTTATTCAAATTGAGGATTTAGTTTGAGGATATAAAAAGAATTAAAAAAAATTATAATTTCTTTTAATTAAAAACGAAGGTTCGAACGTTCGTTCGACGAACCCTGACGAAGTTTGAATCCCAAAAACAGGCTTCGGGGACAGCCTTACCAAACATTATTAAAATTATTAAAATGAAACTCAAACATGTTCCGTTGTGATGTCACAGTATGATGTCATAATATACCATTCTAGAACATTTGCGATGTCACAGTATGATGTCATAATAGACCATTCTAGAACATTTGTGATGTCACAGTATGAAGTCATAATAGACATTCTAGAACATTTGTGATGTCACAGTATGATGCCATAATAGAACATTCTAGTACATTTGTGTATCTATATATATTCAACAAGGGACTCTCTGAAGAGGGGAGTAAGCAGGCCATGCCGTATGTTCGTGGGGGGCGGCTGTTGTTTGGAGAGGAAGACAGAAGTGCGGCCTGTTCATGTGGGAGGATGGATTGGGAGAGATGCGCCGAGTGGCGGCGTCTGTGTCCGTCGGAACTGTGCAGCGAAGACATGCGTGGGAGCAGTAGTCGGTGGTGGGATGCGGAAGAAGTGGCTGGGAGAGATCAGGAACAGGGAAGGCCTTGCGATTGGTGGCCCCGGCCTGTGAGCGGCTACCCAGGGTATTGGGAGGATCGTGATGGAAGTAAATGGTGTGAGAAGGGCGAGGAAGATAGCGAAAGGGGTAAGGATGGCAAAGGGAAGGAGTCGGGTGGTGACAGAATGGAGTATAGTGGGGAGGAGAGTGAGAAAGAAGAGATTGAGAAAGAGGTGTGGGAAACGGCGGGGAAGAAGAGGAAGAAACAGATGGGGAGGAACGACAGCGATGGGGATAGCCAGGGCAAGGGTAAGGGGTCGGGTGAGAGTAGGGGGGAGGAGAGGGGGGGAGAAGGGGGGAAGAGGAAGAAAGTGGGGGACGATAGCTCAAGTGGGCCGGGAGACGAGGGTGCTGGAAAAGATGTGGCAAAAGAGGAAGTGATCCATATAGTGGTCAGGCTTGAGGGGGAGAGGGGTGAGGGGAAGGTAGGTAGGCTCGAGTGGCCCAAACTCATTGCCGCGCGACTAGGAGAGGTAAAGTACGTGAAAGTTTTGTGGGATGGGAATCTGGCCGTAGGGTGTGGTAGTGAGGGGCAGGTGGAGGTGGCTAGGACGATGCGGGGCATTGGGGGGGTGGGTATAAGTAAGGTGGCGAGAGTAGGGGAGAAGAGGGGGGGGGGTGTAAGGGGGTGATAGCTGGGGTACCGGTCGAGGTTACAGTAGAGCAGCTGGTGGAAAAGCTAAAGGAGAACGGGCGTAATGGCATAGTTAAGAGTGCAGAAAGGATGAAGAGGGGAGCGGAGAGGGCAGTGACGGGGACGGTAGTGATTACGTTTGAGGGAGGGGTTGTTCCTAGGGAGGTGTTTGTGGGGCATAGGATGTATAGGGTTAGGGAATTTGTTCATGATCCTCTTAGGTGCTATAGGTGCCAGGAGTTTGGCCATATAGCTACCACGTGTAGGAAGGGGCTGAGGTGCGCTAGGTGTGGCGGGGAACATGAATATGGGGAGTGTGGAGAGGGAGTGAAGCCGAAGTGCTGTAGTTGTGGTGGGGAGCATAGTGTAGCGTTTAGGGGGTGCGAGGTGATGATGAAGGAGGTCGCGGATCGGAGAGAGAGAAGGGAGGGTAAGTTGACGTATGCTGGGGCGGTTAGCAGGGCAGGACAGGGTAGCCAAGAAAGGGTGCAGGGGGTTGAAGGAGGGCATTTGGCAGTGAGGGTAGAGCAGGTGGAAAGAGAGAGGGGAAGGGAGGAGAAATTAGGTATTGTGGCCTTCGTGGCAGGGGTAGTTACTGGTATGGCAGAGGCTAAGGGTAAAACAGCGATGGTGAAGATGATTGTTAGGATAGCGGTTCAACATCTGGGATTGGAAGGTCTGGACTGGGAGGTGGTGTATAGCGAATTGGCTGAGGGGGCTGCGAGGGACAAGGCTGCGAGGGACAAAGCAGCCCAGCATAAGATAGCAGGGGGCAAGGTGGGTCCCGTGGAGGGGGGCTCAGACAGGAAGTAGCAGCAGTAGCTGCACTCCAATGGACAATGTAGGTGATGACGGGGTCCAGTAGAAGAAGAAAAAGAAGGTGAAGAAGGAGAAGAAGGAGAAGAAGAAGAGCCCATAAAAAGAATTGCGGAGGGCAGTAATACGCCTCGATGCGTCTACTCTGCTGGAAATTCAAATAAGAAGAAGAAGAAGAAGATCTCATGCCCGGAGTCTGACTGCTAATGGACAGGAGTTAAAAAGATTTGTGGATGAATTCATAGTGAAACCTGAGTTAATTTGCATTCAAGAGACGTGGCTGAAACCTTGCCTTGAGTTTGTTATTCCAGGATATGTGTGTTTAAGAAAAGACAGAGTTGATAGAGCAGGTGGAGGATGTGCAACTTTCATTAGAGTAGGGATCCAGTATAGGGCACTGGACATAACATCTAATCTTGAGTGTGTGGCAGTGGAAGTTTGGAGTAATCAGAGCCATAGTCCCATAACGGTGCTTAATTTATATAATCCTTGTAAACAATTTATTTTGTCTGAATTTGATGAAATTATGGAGAAGGTGAGATGTCCAGTTATATGGGTCTGTGATTTTAATGCTCATAATCCATTGTGGGGAAGCAATAGTAAGGACAGTAATGGAGTCGTGGTTGAGGAGATTTTGGATAAGCATGAGTTAGTTATGATAAATGATGATAGACCGCCTAGGTTTGATATTTCAAGGAATACTTGTAGTCATATAGATTTGTGTTTTGCCTCTTCAAATTTAGCTAGAATTGGAGAGTGGGATGCGCTGGATATTTATACTCTGGGTAGCGACCATTATCCTATTCTGTGCAGATTTGGTAGGGATCTGATAATAGAAATTGAGGAGAGAGTGCCCAGGTATAATTTCTCGAAAGCTAATTGGGAAGAATTCTTGGAGGCGGCCCGAAAGTTGATAGGAGAGATTGACTCTGAGGGGAGTGTAGACAGGTGGAATGCTTCCCTTAGTGAGATGATTCATAAGGCAGCGCAGGACACAATTCCTATGAAGAAGGATCCCAGAGCTAGAATGATGGTTCCCTGGTGGAATAAAGAGTGTGATGTAGCTGTAAGGAATAGGAATAAAGCATATAGGAGGGTGAGACAGTACCCAGGGTTGCAGGCACGCGGGAACTATAAAACGGCAGGGGGTGCTAGGGGGTCGCCAGATGGATTTTTTTTTTTTTTTTGCGGTCAGGCCACTGAACTTAGAAGCAGGCCAGGCCAGTGTTTCTATTTGCACCAGCGCAATAGTTAGATAACCTAGGTGGGGAACAACCAGGAGATCACTGCAACTCACACAAGTTGGAGAACTATCTCTCTCTCTCTCTCTCTTGCTCTCACACACACACAAAGGGAGCCGCATGTGATTGGTGGAGGCGGGATCCTTACGAAAAACTGCTAATCATTGACACATGCTAGCCTGTAATAATCCCCCCCAGAAAAATGTACTTTGCATTTGATATATTGCAAATATATGCCATCACACACACTGGCATTTAAAGGGTTAGAATTATAAAATGAATATGTGGTGTTATGATCAGGGCTGAAGTTGAATAAAATATTGTATTTATCAATTACAAAAAACTGAAAATCCATAAAAATATGTGTTGTTGCTAATCATACATATGCTAGCCTGTTTTTTAACAATAAGTTGTGATGCCATCACAAACACTGGCATTTAAAGGGTACAAATAAAAAAAATGCCTGCACCAGAATGCAGGAAATTAAGTCTTTTTTTTTTTGGTCTTTTTCCCCCTCCATTTTCCTCCGATTTTCTCCCATCCCAATGTTAGTCGTATGCCAATTCCCAGTCCCTTCCTGATCGCTGCGCACTTACCCCCCATAGTCAGATCATCTGGGAGAGTGGAGGCTACCACGTGCTTCCTCCGACACACGTCCAGCCAATCACCGCTTCTTTTCACCTGGCAGCGCGGATTCTCATTGAGAGGGCGTAGCGTGTGGGAGGACCACACTATCCCCCTCACGTCCAATCCGCGCTTAGCAGGCGCCCCGACCGAACTGTAGGAGTCGCTGTTTACAACGACCCGGACCCACCCCGCCAGCTTCTCCCACCCTCTGATACAGCCAATTGTATCAGTGCAGACGGCCAGCCAAGCTGGTGACAACCCCGGAGCTGTGAGCTGGATTCGAACAGGCGAATCGAGCTCACAGCTCCGGGGCTGGTGACGAACGCAATCTCCGCTCGGCCACCTAACCGCCACGGAAATTAAGTCTTTGTAACAAAAAAATTCCTGGTGGGGGACCCCCAGACCCCCTGCTTAAAAAGTGGCCTGACTGGGGCTATATTTCCTGGCCTGAATGATTTCCCCAGTCCGGCCCTGGTTAAAAGCCTCCAATGCTTATTAGTGTGTGTGCGTTTGAACGTTTGCATGTTTCAACCATACATTTCCATTTAAAATAATTTGTTTTACCTCCTATAATAGTGGGGGTCGCGGCTCTCTGACACCGTTTTTTTTGGGTCGCGGCCTGAGAAGTTTGGGAACCCCTGGTCTAGCCTGTACCCCCCAGACATGTTGCTGGCCCCGTCAAAACAGTATCCTATCAGCCTCTCCATGGGCAGGTCGAGGCGTAAAAGTATTTTATACACAAAAACAGCGTCTCGGCTGTTGTGTCTGGGCCGGGCATTGTAAAAACCCCAAAAGAAGTTCTGAGCTTCCAAGTTGTCATCGGCTAACTGTATATTACACGAGAATTGTTCTTTTCCAGTGAGTGACATCAGTGGTTCCGTCAGCGCTCAAGCCAAAGATTGGGCTTTTGGATGCTTTGCCTCTAATTTGTCGCTGAATATCATGGGCAAGCAGCTGTAAGATTTCGTTTTGGATGATGTTGGACATCCAGTTGTCTCTCTTTTGGAGCCAATTCTTCAACTCGGGATCAGACTCGGTGCGCACTCTTTCCATCATGAGCTGCCATAACACCCCATCCCTATTTGCATCACCCCTCAGTGGAAGCCCCTGGCGCCCGAGGGGGGGTATAGGGGAACAGACTCAGTTAACTCTTCAATACCTGATGCTGAGGCTGAACCTGTCGTCTCTGTCTCTCTCTGACGTTTATCAGATTTAGTGGGACTGTCACTGGGACCGGCGGGACGTTTCGAAAATAAATCTGATATTTTTCTTTTCTGCGAGTGAGACATTCTGTGCTAGCAAAGTCTGACTACTAGCTCAAATCGACTGACTGTGCAAGCACTGTATCACAGTAGCTCAGTGGTTCGTGGCGCATGGGAAGGGCGGGAGGTGAATACAATTAGTTGTTTCACCTGTCATTCAATCAGTCTGTGACAGTCTGTCATCACTCGAAAAGCTACTCGGTTTTACACGTATGATTGTGTACATACAGTAGTGTAATGAATGAATGAAAACTTTATTTAACAGATTGGAGAATGGCTACAATACAGTACGGCTCAATACACACAATATTAAAATGGTGACGTGCTTTGAGCAGGATAAACTTATAATATACAGTGTTACAGTTATACAGTTACATTATATACAAATATATAAATAGTCATATATAAAAAAAAAAAAAAAAAAAAAAAATTGCAATAATTGAGAGGGGGTGCTGCAGCACCCCCCGCACCCCCCCTTCCCGCGTCCCTGGGTTGTGCCAGGCAGTTGAATATAAGAAGTTAAGGGGAGTAGCACGAAGAGTTATTAAAGATGCTAAAAAGAGTAGTTGGAGGAAGTTCTGTGAAACACTAGGTCCTGAGACTCCTGTGAGGCAGTTGTACACAGAATGTCAGGAATATATAAAAAAAATCTCGATTCCAGTGATTCAGAAGGGTGGGGTAGAAGCAGTTACCAATAAAGAGAAGGCAGACATGCTGGTGGAGGCATTTCAAGCAGTGCATAGCTCTGGGAGTCTGGGGGAGGAGAGAGGAAGAAGGAGGACTGAACTGTTGTCGCAAAATGAGTGGAAGTTGAGTTGGAGCTCAGAAAATAAAAATCAGATTAATTTGTACTTTATAATGAAAGAGTTAGGGGATGCTATCCAGGCTGGTGCAAACACGACGCCTGGTAGAGATGGATTATCCTATGAATTATTTAAGAATTTGGACGAATTTGTAAAGGTCGAAATACTGGGTTTGTTTAATAATGTGTGGTTAGAAGGCTGCTTGCCAAAGGAGTGGAAGCATGCCGTCATCATTCCTATTTTGAAGCCAGGTAAAGTAGCGTCTGACCCAGGGTCATATCGACCCATAGCCTTGACGTCTGTATTGTGTAAAATTATGGAAAGGATGATTACTAATAGATTCGTTTATTTTTTAGAAAGTAAGGATCTTTGTTGGATTTCAGAATGGGTTTAGAAATGGCAGGTCTACAATGGAATCAGTAGCTGTTCTAGATCAGGACATTAGACAGGCTTTTGACAATAAGGAAGTAGTGATAAGTGTATTTTTGGATATTGAGAAGGCGTATGACTCTTTGTGGAAAGAGGGGTTGCTTTTGAAATTGTATGAGTTAGGAGTTTCTATTAGACAGAACGATCCAAGTAAGTGTGGGGGGGCAAACCTCAAAAACTGTAAAAATAGAAAATGGCACCCCGCAAGGAAGCGTGATTAGTCCGGTCCTCTTCGATGTTATGATTAATGACATTTTTGGGCTAATTGGAAGAGGGTTTGGGTTGTCTTTATTTGCAGATGATGGGGCCATATGGAAAAGAGGGAAGAATGTTGAGTATTGTTTAAAGCAGGTACAAAGAGCTCTGGGGGATGTAGAGGATGGGGAGACAAGTGGGGTTTTAAAATCTCCGCCTCTAAAAAGAGGGTGCCTAGGGGTGGGCTGGTTATGTATGGGTCTCCCTTAGAGAGAGTGAAGGTGTTTAAATTTTTGGGAGTTTGGTTCGATGAAAGAATGAATTGGACTGTTCATAGAGAAAACCCTGGCAAAGTGTGTGTTACGGATGTGTTGGCAGAGGGCCCAAGCGCAAACAGATACGAGGGAGAGGTAGATATGGATTGTCAAAAGTGAGCACTGCTCCTTTAATCTTGAACACTTCAAGCCAGGGGTGAAGTGTAACAAAATAATCCAATTTAACAGAGGGCAGCAACAAAGATATTTACAAAAATACATCCAAAGGCAGCAGCAAAAATACAAAAACAAAGAATAGCACAGCTGAAGAACTGGCAGAGGGCTAAATACGAAAAACAAATAATAATCTCATAAAGAGAGCAAGTCCAAAAGCAAAACACTGCAAGGCAGGCTAGGAAAAACATGAACAACTGACTACAAATTAAAACCCTAACAAACAAAATGAACATTCCACGAAAAACAACGAAGGGAGGAACAAACAAAATAAACACTAGGAACACTTACTACAAAAATACTGGAAGGAGTAACAGGATCACAGGAACAGAGAAACTAGACAGCAAACACTAGTAGGGAATCCAAACAATGAACCGACAAAGAGAGAATGGCAAACGAGGCAGATATACACACACTGATTGACACAAGAGGGTAATTGGGAACGAGACACCTGATGGGGAAAGCTGAACTAACACACAGGGGAAAGGAAAACAAAAGGCCAAACACACACTGGGGAATAAACTAGACTAGAATCAAAATTACAATTACAGAGAGAACACCATACAAGGGACAAATAAAACAATTACAAAGGGAACAAGACTAAAGACAAAACACAGTTAAACACATGGGAGACAATACAAACGCCAAGAGTACAAGAATGTCCAAAGGTGGGGGCTGGTGAAGAGTAGAGGAGAAAAGTCATCGCAAGGGTGGGGGCTGTTGAGGAGAGGAGACAGGGAAAAAAGGTCCAGGGACAGGCGAACCCTCACAGTACCCCCCCCTCCAGGGATGGCTCCCAGACGTCAAAAGGGACCGTCTGGGAACGGGCAGGACAGGGGGCCGGGAGAACACAGGGAGAGTCCGGGGAAAAAAGTCAGGACAGACAAGGCCGGGACGAGCGACACTGGGGCAGGGGAGCGGCGACAGAAACCCAGGAGGGGCACAGGAGAAACGGGGTAGAGGAACAGGGCCGGAGAGGGGGCCGGAGAGGGGAGAACGGGGCACGGGATCAGGAGGACCGGAGACGGGGACAGAGGCCAGGAGAGGGGGGCTAGAGATGGGAACAGGGACAGGGACACGGTGAGGAGGGCTCGAAACGGGGATAGAGGGCCGATGAGGGGGACGAGGGGAACTGGAAGCAGGGACAGAGGGCCGATGAGGGGGTTGAGGGCAAAGGGGCAAGGGTGACAGGCCCGGAGCAGGACCCCAGACAGGGGACCCTCCAGGCGCCGGACTCGGGACCGGACCAGACGAGCCGAAGAAGAGGTGCGAAGGCGACGACCTCGGAGCAGGACCCCGGACGGGGACCACCCCAGGTGCAGACCTCGGGACCGGGCGCAGAACCCCGGATGGGGGTCTCTGCAGACAACAACCACGGCGTAGACCACGGAGTCGGACTGGACCAGATGAAGAGCCGGGACCAGATGACGAGCCGGGACCAGATGACGAGCCGGGACCAGATGACGAGCCGGGACCAGATGACGAGCCGGGACCAGATGAGGAGACGGGACCAGACGAGGAGACGGGACCAGATGAGGAGACGGGACCAGATGACGAGCCGGGACCAGACGACTCTCCAGGTGCAGATCGACCTCGGTGCAGACCTCGGCGTTGACCACGGCGTCGACCACGGCGCAGGGCTGGACCAGACGACTCTCCAGGTGCAGATCGACCTCGGTGCAGACCTCGGCATTGACCACGGCGCAGGGCTGGACCAGACGACTCTCCAGGTGCAGATCGACCTCGGTGCAGACCTCGGCGTTGACCACGGCATCGACCACGGCGCAGGGCTGGACCAGACGACTCTCCAGGTGCAGATCGACCTCGGTGCAGACCTCGGCGTTGACCACGGCGCAGGGCTGGACCAGACGACTCTCCAGGTGCAGATCGACCTCGGTGCAGACCACGGCGTAGACCACTAGACGTCAGGGTCTTCCCGGGAGCCGGAGGAACAGGGGCAGCTAGAGCTGCTCTAGCAGGGGCTAAACTGGCAGTAGAGACTGGGTTAGCTACCTGGGTAAAGCTAGCTGCTAGGGCTACACTAGCGGGAGCAAGGCTGGCAGTAGCGGCTGGGTTAGCTGCCCTGGCAGTGCTAGCTGCAGGGCCTGTACAAGCTGCGGAGGGTGCACTAGCCGAGCGGGTTCGGGTGCCAGCTGTAGGTGCTACACTAGCCGGCGAGGCTAAGGCGCTAGCAGCAGGGGCTCTAGCGGATGCGACTGAAAGGCTAGCAGCAGGGGCTCTAGCAGACGAGACTGAAACGCTATTAGCAAGAGCTCTAGCGGACAGGACTAGGAGGCTAGCAGCAGGGGCTCTAGCAGACGAGACTGAGTTGCTAGCAGTGGGGGCTCTAGCAGACGAGACTGAGGTGCTAGCAGCAGGGGCTCTAGCAGACAAGACTAAGAGGCTAGCAGCAGGGGCTCTAGCGGACGAGACTGAGGTGCTAGCAGCAGGGGCTCTAGCAGACGAGACTGAGGTGTTAGTCGGAGTAACATGGAAATAACCCATCCTGATAACTGAAGGGGCAGTTCTAGCAGGATAGTTAACACTGGCTGGAGGGCCAGACCAAGGAACCAAGACCAGAGAAACTGGGGCCATAGGGAACGAGCTAGCTGACGGGGCAGTCCTAGCTGTTGAGGCCTGGTTAGCTGCAGAGGCTAAGCTATCAGACAGGGCTGTACTAGTTGTTGAGGCCTGGTGAGCTGCAGAGGCTAAGCTATCAGACAGGGCTGTACTAGCTGTTGAGGCCTGGTTAGCTGCAGAGGCTAAGCTATCAGACAGGGCTGTACTAGCTGTTGCAGCCTGGTTAGCTGCAGAGGCTAAGCTATCAGACAGGGCTGTACTAGCTGTTGAGGCCTGGTTAGCTGCAGAGGCTAAGCTATCAGACGGGGCTGTACTAGCTGTTGAGGCCTGGTTAGCTGCAGAGGCTAAGCTATCAGACAGGGCTGTACTAGCTGTTGAGGCCTGGTTAGCTGCAGAGGCTAAGCTATCAGACGGGGCTGTACTAGCTGTTGAGGCCTGGTTAGCTGCAGAGGCTAAGCTATCAGACGGGGCTGTACTAGCTGTTGAGGCCTGGTTAGCTGCATGGGCTAAGCTAGCAGATAGGGCTGGACTATCTGTGGAAGCCTGGTTAGCTGCAGGGGCTAAGCTAGCAGACGGGGCTGGACTAGCTGTGGAAACCAAGAGATTAGCCGACAGGGCGGCTCCAGGGAAACTGACCTTGCTAGCTGAAGGGGCAGTCCTAGCAGTGGGGAACAGGCTAGCTGACTAAGCTACGCTAGCAGTAGGGGCTGAACTAGCAGTAGGGAACAGGCTAGCTGACGAAGCTACGCTAGCAGTAGGGAATTAACTAGCAGCGGGGAACAGGCTAGCTGACGAAGCTACGCTAGCAGTAGGGGCTGAACTAGCAGTAGGGAACAGGCTAGCTGACGAAGCTACGCTAGCAGTAGGGACTGAACTAGCAGTAGGGAACAGGCTAGCTGATGAAGCTACGCTAGCAGTAGGGACTGAACTAGCAGTAGGGAACAGGCTAGCCGACGAAGCTACGCTAGCAGTAGGGGCTGAACTAGCAGTAGGGAACAGGCTAGCTGACGAAGCTACGCTAGCAGTAGGGACTGAACTAGCAGTAGGGAACAGGCTAGCTGACGAAGCTACGCTAGCAGTAGGGACTGAACTAGCAGTAGGGAACAGGCTAGCTGATGAAGCTACAAGGGCTAGGCTAACCACAGGGGCAGGGTCAGCTAATAGGGCTAACAGGCAGTGCTGAGGTGCTAGCAGTAGGTACCCTAGCAGGTGAGGCTATGCTGGCAGTAGGAGCTAACGGGGTAGCTGTCGAAGCTACAAGGGCTAGGCTAACCACAGGGGCAGGGTTAGCTATCGGGCTAGTGCTAGCCTTCGTAGACTTTCTAGCTCTCCGTGACTTGGTAGCAGTAGGGACTAACGGGGTAGCTGTCGAAGCTACAAGGGCTAGGCTAGACACAGGGGCAGGGTTAGCTATCGGGCTTGTGCTAGCTGCCTGAGCAGTGAGAGCTGCGGGGCCTAAGCTAACTGCTACAGGGGCAGTGTTAGCAATCGGGCTAGTGCTAGCTGCCTGAGCTACGCTAGCAGTAGAGGCCATGCTGGTGGTGGAGACCTTACCAGCAGTAGAGGCTAGGCTGGAGACTGGACTGGCAGTAGAGGCCTGCATAGGCGGAGTTTGAACTTGACGCCAGGGGGTGCGACTGCTTGGCGAACGATTACCTTTATTTTATTATTTTAGCGTTTTTACAATGCCCTAACCCCTAATTTTTTATTTTATTTAGGTAGTACAGCAGCACACACACACACACTCACACACACAGCACTACGGGGGATCATTTTTAACTGACTTACTCTTAATCATTGACAAAGTGACAAAGATAAAGAAGGAAATACTAAAATAAAACAAGTATATTGCTGCTCCACTAGACCACTTTACTGTACCAAACATGACATACAAAAATAACAAAATACTGTGCAACACTCTGCCAAGCGCACAGCCGCGCACACGTATGCATACAGTAGGTTGTCAAAGTGTACAAACAAAAGTTCACATTTTCTAATAACAGCATTATTAGACATGCCAATCCAACGAAAGATGTGCTGGTCGCGCTGGAGAAAAGAAAAGAAAAAGATGTTGCGTTTGTCTTTTATGTGTTATTTGTTATTCTAAGATGCTAATTCATCTGTATCTGGATAACCAATGAACGGATTCTGTCGGGGCAGGTAGCGTTATTTCGGGGAAATTGATATCTATAGTCTGGTATATTTTTCGTCCATGAAAAATGGAGGCTCTAATTATTATTATTCATAGAGACTCTCGAGCAATAATAATTATTACAGCCTCCATTTTTCGTGGACGAAAAATATACCAGACTATAGATATCAATTTTCCCGAAATAACGCTACCTGCCTCGACAAAATCCGTGCATTGGTTATCCAGATACATTAATTATCATCTCAGAATAAGTGGCTTTGTACAAGCATTACAATGTACTATCGCGCGGGGCATTCTGCTGCTGCTGCTGCGAATGGTGGTGCTTGGCCCGCGTTAACCCTTTCACTGCCACACTACAGAAGGTTCGCCTTATAATGTGACATGATTACTACTATAAAATGAATGTATTGTAAAACAAAACATAATAGAATTCAGATTTGTTTCTCACAATTATTATAATTTTATTAAAATAAAAATAATCTTGATTTTTTTTTATTTTTTTTTTTAAAGCAATTTCACCCCCGGCCACCAGGAGGTGCAATGCACCCCCTGCACCCCCATAAACTCCGCCCATGGAGGCCTGGCTGGAGACTGAAACTGGGAATAGGCACTCCAACCAGGTCCTTAGGTAAATGTCCAGCTGTGGGGCCGGCTCAGGGTTCCAATCCATGACTGAGTGGATTAGCTGCTGGGCAGCCCCCTTCTCCCTCAATGAGAAGGCTCGGACATCACTCATGGCTAGGGTAGCCAGGGTGCTCAGGGCCTCCCTCGTTCTGTTCGCTGGGTCCAAACATGGTCGGTTCATTCTGTTACGGATGTGTTGGCAGAGGGCCCAAGCGCAAACAGATACGAGGGAGAGGTAGATATGGATTGTCAAAAGTGAGCACTGCTCCTTTAACACTTTGGGTGCCGGGAGCCGTCTTTAGACGTCTTTGCTGGCCATGCTAAAGTTGCCGGGGGACGCTGTACGTCGTCTTTATATCAATATTTCAAAAATCTGCGATCGGATTCATAATGTCCCTCCGCTGGCCTGAGATCCACCAGCAGGACCCACTGAGCTCTCTGGCGGTTCAGGAGCGCCATCTGGTGGCCGATCGGCGCAAGCGCTTAACAGGAAGCGCACTAGAGGTTTTGCTAGACGTCCGTATTGCTTCCGGCCACTCGGTACATGTCCCGTGACTCTAGCTCGTCACTCTACATAGCGATCGATTGCCAATAACTCGATAAACAACATGATTTGGACGTATATACCATTATACAAGCTGGAGATGGACCGGGTAATAATATATCCCATAATGATAAAATTTCTACTCGACGATGATCGCCCAACGGCGCGCGGAGACTGGGGTGAGTTTCAGCGTGTAACGTTACCGTCTTCGATAATAACTGATATTATCAACATTTGACCCACATTAGATGATTGGTATAACGCTGCCCACGGAATTATAAACGCCCCCTCGCCCATCCGGTCAACATCAGATGACGTGTAGTAACTTCTAGAAGTACGTCTAGTTGGAATTTTTTATATCGCGCTGATTGCCATCAAACTGTATTTCATCATCAATATAATGCATTTGGGGCTATATATCACGTTCTGGAGAAAGCTGCAGAAAGAGATGAAAACATACTTATACATTAGACCATACTTTACTATGAATATGTGAATGAAAAAGTTTAACGTTGCTACACAATGAACAATACATATAGGACTTTGAATGGGCCCTAATAATGGCAATGTAGCAATAGAATTTAAAAAGTTATAGCCCTGCAAAGAAGGGGACTTTCTCCATAGACAAATAGCGCTGGCAATCTATGGTATATCATTAATTTAACCTTAGGCAGCCAAAGTGTTAATCTTGAACACTTCAAGCCAGGGGTGAAGTGTAACAAAATAATCCAATTTAAACAGAGGGCAGCAACAAAGATATTTACAAAAATACGTCCAAAGGCAGCAGCAAAAATACAAAAACAAAGAATAGCACAGCTGAAGAACTGGCAGAGGGCTAAATACGAAAAACAAATAATAATCTCATAAAGAGAGCAAGTCCAAAAGGCACAAACAAAACACTGCAAGGCAGGCTAGGAAAAACATGAACAACTGACTACAAATTAAAACCCTAACAAACAAAATGAACATTCCACGAAAAACAACAAAGGGAGGAACAAACAAAATAAACACTAGGAACACTTACTACAAAAATACTGGAAGGAGTAACAGGATCACAGGAACAGAGAAACTAGACAGCAAACACTAGTAGGGAATCCAAACAATGAACCGACAAAGAGAGAATGGCAAACGAGGCAGATATACACACACTGATTGACACAAGAGGGTAATTGGGAACGAGACACACCTGATGGGGAAAGCTGAACTAACACACAGGGGAAAGGAAAACAAAAGGCCAAACACACACTGGGGAATAAACTAGACTAGAATCAAAATTACAATTACAGAGAGAACACCATACAAGGGACAAATAAAACAATTACAAAGGGAATGAGACTAAAGACAAAACACAGTTAAAACACACGGGAGACAATACAAACGCCAAGAGTACAAGAATGTCCAAAGGTGGGGGCTGGTGAAGAGTAGAGGAGAAAAGTAATCGCAAGGGTGGGGGCTGTTGAGGAGAGGAGACAGGGAAAAAAGGTCCAGGGACAGGCGAACCCTCACAGTGTGAAAGAATAGTGAATGTGCTGAGAAGCTTGGCTGGGAGTGGGTGGGGAGCGGATAGAGAGACCATGTGCATGATATATCAGGCGATGATCAGGTCAGCAATTGACTATGGCTGTTTTGTGTACGGCTCTGCGGCCAAGTCTAATTTACGAAAGCTGGATGTGCTTCAGTGCAAGGCTCTGAGAATCTGTTGTGGAGCTTTTAAGACCACCCCAGTTCCAGCACTATTGGTGGAAATGGGGGAGTTGCCCTTAAACCTGAGGAGAGTAAAGTTAGGGCTACAGTACTGGGCAAAATTGAGTGGGACTAGTCTGTCCTTCCCAGCTAGGTGTTTACTTTCAGGAGATGGGGATAAGTATAAGCCTTTTTTGTCCAGTATTGATCAGTGGGCCAGGAAGTTGAGATTGCATCAGGTGGGGGTTGCGGAGCACACTTGTTGGCTGTCAGTGCCATTTTGGCTAGTTCCTGATCGAGTCATTGAATTTATGTTCTTGATGGAGGATGATAAGGGCGAGATTGTGGAAGAAATAGAGAGGTTCCTTTTGGCCTCAGGGTCTCTGGAGGTTTTCACTGATGGCTCTGTGGATCCTGAAAGTGGGAGGGCAGGCTTTGGGTGGTGTGTGCCTCGGTTAGGGATCGGTAAGGGACAGAGAATATCTGATGGCAGCTCTGTATTTGTGACAGAGTTGCTTGCCATCCTCTGGGCATTGTGGTGGGTGGAGGAAGTGGGACCAAGCCAGGTGATTATATGCTCTGACTCGGCTGCTGCACTGATGGCTCTGAGTGCAGGTGGGTCTAAAGCTCGCCCTGATCTCATTCAGGAAATAATGTTGGTTTTATATAGGATTGCGAAGGCAGGCTGGTCAGTGGAGTTTTGTTGGGTCCCGGGGCACACTGGGATTGCGGGAAATGAGATGGCTGACTCCCTTGCCAAACAGAGCCTGGGAAGGGAGGAAGAGATAGGCATTTCAATGGGAAGAGTAGAACTCAGAGAGAAGATAAAGAAAGGAGTTGAGGCTGAGTGGCAGGCTGAGTGGGAAAGGGGGACCAAGGGAAGGCACTATTTTTCTCTGCAGCCTCGGGTCAAAATCAAGGTGGATGGATATGGGTCGAGGAGTGATAGGGTGAAGATGTGTAGATTGAGGCTGGGACACTGTGGGTTGAACAGTACCTTGTGCATTGTGGGAAAACATCCAGATGGGGGGTGTGAATGTGGAGAGACTAAAACTGTCGGGCATGTCTTCCTAAAATGTGAAAGGTATAGGAAAGAGAGGGAAATCTTTTATAAAAGTCTGGTAGAGTTGGGAGTCTCTTCCTTCTCTCTTAAATCTTTCTTTGGCATGGATAATGAGAACCACCAGCTGATCACAGAGTCAATGCTGACTGTGCCGCCCATTGATGCACGACGAGGACTCCGAGTTCTTCAATTACAGATGGCTGTTTATTGATGCATATTCTTGAATACACGTTCATCACCACCGTAGAACTACAATTGCAGGAAATAATAACAGTCAATACTCATACAATTCAGTCAATAGAATTACAAAAACAAAACGAAAAGTGTGAATAAGCTTTACGAACCACTTTGGCCTGCTTGCAGCTCAATGGGAGGGGGTTATCTTCATGGCTATAGTACTTTAGTCTTTTTTGCTTTGACAAATAAAGTGCATAAATCTGCTGCACTGTCTTCTCCGACAAGTTTGGACACGTTCTGCCAGATCTGCTCAAACTACGGCAAGTGAGAGCGTGAGACAGGACGTGATACGTCACAAGAGATAAAATGAAATATAAAAATAAACATGCGCCCTCTAGAGGCGACAGCTGCATTTACACTCCCACCAATCACATAACATGTGATTTTCAACATAACCATTTAAAACATCAGGAACCCTTTAAGCATTGGGAACACTTTAAACAAACCAAATACACAAAAACAAAAAAAAATGTTTCAAAGAGCCTTTACTCTGCTTCCTGTAATAGTACCGTTTTGTGTATGGCTCTCTCTCTAAATAATGTGGCTGAGATGTGCGTGCGCCTTTGTTGTCTAGTGTTGTGTCACTGACTAACTGGTTAACTCTTCTGACCCTATTGTCAGCAGCTAACTTCCACTGATTTCTTGGCAAGTTCTCATCTTGCTGGTATTTCTCCTGTCCTTGGTCCATTTTCTTCTGTGTTGCAGATTAAGCAGGTACTCCTTTCTCCACCTAGTCCGGAACTCATTTGACAGGAACTGAACTCTCTTTCTTCTTTTCTGAAGATAGAAGTCTTCTTTCACAAACTCTCCTGGTTTTGTTTTCTTTCCTTGTTGATGAGAATGTCTCTCTCCTTGTCGATGATGTCTCTCTCCTTGTTGAGAAGGGCTCTCTCCTTGTTGAGAAGGGCTCTCTCCTTGTTGAGAAGGTCTCTCTCCTTGTTGAGCAGGGCTCTCTCCTTGTTGAGGTCTCTCCTTGTTGAGAAGGTCTCTCTCCTTGTTGAGAAGGTCTCTCTCCTTGTTGAGACGGGCTCTCTCCTTGTTGAGAAGGGCTCTCTCCTTGTTGAGAAGGGCTCTCTCCTTGTTGAGACGGGCTCTCTCCTTGTTGAGACGGGCTCTCTCCTTGTTGAGAAGGGCTCTCTCCTTGTTGAGACGGGCTCTCTCCTTGTTGAGACGGGCTCTCTCCTTGTTGAGAAGGGCTCTCTCCTTGTTGAGACGGGCTCTCTCCTTGTTGATTCTCATCTTCATTCTTCACACCGTTTGCTGTGGCAGTGCATGGCTCTTGTCCAGTCAGAATGACAGGCTCTTCCTGTTCCTCTCGCTCACTCTCTCCTTGTTGAGAAGGGCTCTCTCCTTGTTGAGAAGGGCTCTCTCCTTGTTGAGACGGGCTCTCTCCTTGTTGAGAAGGGCTCTCTCCTTGTTGAGACGGGCTCTCTCCTTGTTGAGACGGGCTCTCTCCTTGTTGAGACGGGCTCTCTCCTTGTTGAGAAGGGCTCTCTCCTTGTTGAGACGGGCTCTCTCCTTGTTGAGAAGGGCTCTCTCCTTGTTGAGACGGGCTCTCTCCTTGTTGAGAAGGGCTCTCTCCTTGTTGAGAAGGGCTCTCTCCTTGTTGAGACGGGCTCTCTCCTTGTTGAGACGGGCTCTCTCCTTGTTGAGAAGGGCTCTCTCGTTGTTGAGAAGGGCTCTCTCCTTGTTGAGACACTGGAGGCGCAAGAGGACGCAGTTCTTCTTGTGGGGTGAGAGCTAGCGAATGTGCTGAAGGATAGTGTAGAAGAGGTAACCACAGATGATCTTCTTCATCAACATTATGAACGCTTTCAGTGTAAACCTTTAGCTTTGCCTTAACTGCGTTGAGTTTCTTGAGTTCCTCTAACCGTTCCACTTCTCTCTTTTTCTCATTCAGCTTTTTTCTTCTATCAGCACTTTCCATGATGAATATTTTCTCTGCCTGGATCTTGGCGTTCTCTGCGTGGATCTTGGCGTTCTCTGCGTCGTTTTCAGCCGACCGCCTTTCATCTTCCTGCTCCAGTCTTTGGATTTCTTCTTCTTGCTCATGGCGCTCTCTCATTCATTTTAGTACCTCTGTAGCTGCGGCTACTTCCGCTGCAGCTTGTCTTGCGTTGTGTGACACTGAGATTTCAGAACCACCGGTGTTGTGGTACTGCTGAGACCTTTTATTAGCAGTCCTGGTTCTCCTCTTGTTGTTGATGAACTGCTGAGCCTTTGTATTAGCAGTCCTGGTGAGCGATTGGCATGTATCATTCCTTCTACAGGTTTCTGAGTCTGGATGATCGGGATGTAAAGTGTCTCTCATTTCTAGATAAATACCATCAATCTCACTTTGGGCTGAATTTATTTTGGCCATGGTCTCAATTAGGTCAGAGTCATCCTTATACTTGAAGGATCTTTTCAGTTTATTTATGTAGTGCTTCCACCTCTCATATGCCATTTTGAAGTTCACCTTTAGATCCATCACTGGCTCACTATCGTCTAGCTTGTCTGTCTCAATCTGAGATTCAGTCTGCTCTATTTCACCCCTTTGTGACATGTTTACTGTGTAGTAAATAAATCAATTATGTATTCATTAAATATTTATGAACCATATCTATGGAATAAGAACTATGATCTGTAAATAGAGGGGTAGGCTAATATGAATTCAGTCTAAGAAAATGTGTAAGCCTAATAATGAAAAGTGTCAACAAATGTCTTAAGTATTCAAAAATAAAATGCTTAATTTAGTTGGACATTGTAGGCTAATTCAAATCTACACCTTTCTTCAATGTGAAATACAAATCACGAAAAATAACAAATAAACCATAGGCCTAGGTTTATATTATAGTAGTAGTAGTATAGTAGTATAGTAGTATAGTAGTAGTAGTATTATAGTACTGGGATAACTGGTAAAATGTGTAGGCTAATATGAAATTCAAAAACGAAATGAAAATGTAAGCCTAGTAGGCTATTATGAAAATGCAAGTATTAAGTTCGAATATACCCTTTATGAATGGCCTTTTCTAAATTAACCTTATAAAGCTAGACTTCATTAATGAATATCAACCTATTCTTAAATGGCCAAAAATATTAAACTGTAAACAACCTTATAAAGTCTCAAGAATGTGCGCACTTGCAATGCAATTGTAGCCTACAACAATACTTCTCTCTGAAAAGTCAATACCTGAGACGTGTAGTCAGTCAACTTGGTGAATGGCATTGCCTATGCAGTTCAATTTCAACGTAGGGAAAACGTCTACTGCTTCTTTAAGATGGATGCTGTGAATCTTACTGATACGTGGAAAGGTTCAGCGGCAGAGTCCTGTACCCGCGCCAGCCTCGAGCCGTCTTTTTCCACGAGCTCGCTTGTTTGCCTATGCAGTTCAACTTCAATGTAGGGGAAAGTCTGCTGCTTCTTTAAGATGGATGCTGCGAAATCCCACTGATACATGGAAAAGTTCAACGGCAGTGTTCTGTACCCGCGCCAACCTCGAGACGTCTTCTTCCACGAGCTCGCTTGTTTGGCCGTGTGCGCACTGCTGCAGCTCCTTCCATGGCAGAAAGGTTCCCCAGACACAACGATACATCTTCAACTGCAGACAATCCTCTTCTACCCGACGTGATTCACTTCTCATTTGGAGTCTTCAACTCCACAGTCCAGTGTTCTACTGTGCCGCCCATTGATGCACGACGAGGACTCCGAGTTCTTTAATTACAGATGGCTGTTTATTGATGCATATTCTTGAATACACGTTCATCACCACCGTAGAACTACAATTGCAGGAAATAATAACAGTCAATACTCATACAATTCAGTCAATAGAATTACAAAAACAAAACGAAAAGTGTGAATAAGCTTTACGAACCACTTTGGCCTGCTTGCAGCTCAATGGGAGGGGGTTATCTTCATGGCTATAGTACTTTAGTCTTTTTTGCTTTGACAAATAAAGTGCATAAATCTGCTGCACTGTCTTCTCCGACAAGTTTGGACACGTTCTGCCAGATCTGCTCAAACTACGGCAAGTGAGAGCGTGAGACAGGACGTGATACGTCACAAGAGATAAAATGAAATATAAAAATAAACATGCGCCCTCTAGAGGCGACAGCTGCATTTACACTGACATTTCTGCATGCTTCAGAGTTGTACCAGAGGATATAGCGTTATTGTATTTATTAGTATTGGACAGGCAAGAGGAGCAGAGAAGAAGGAGATAGAGACGATAGTAATGTGTTTTGAAGATGAGAAGAAGAAGAGGGTAAACAATCAAAAGTTGGTTTACCAGAGGCCTAACTATGGCACACCACTAGCGTAGTATAAGAACTGAGGAGGGCAGTAATACGCCTGCGGGAAATTCAAAAGAAGAAAGAAGAAGAAGAAGAAGAGCTCATCAAAAGAATTGCGGAGGGCAGTAATACGCCACGATGCGTCTACACTGCCGGAAATTCTAAAGAAGAAGAAGAAGATCTCATTGTGCATCTTGAAACAGTACTGAACAGTACTGAACAGATAGACTAAACAACATAGATTGAAGCCTGCATTTCTCAACCAAGGTGCCTTGCCTACCGTTTTGCTGTGGAAAGGTGAGTGTCCACAATGGCTAGCTAGCTGTTCTACTTGAATACTGAATGTTAATATTGAATCAGACAATATTAAATACTGAATGTTAATTCAGGTTGACAGTTGACATCATTTGACAGTTGACAGGGGGCTGGAAAGTTGATTTAATAAAAGAAAAATGACTAATTTAATCAGATTAATCACTTTATTCAAATTGAGGATTTAGTTTGAGAAAAAAAAAACTATAAAAAAAAATTAGAATACTTTTTTTAACACTTTGATCGCCAGGGTTAAATTCATAATTTACCATCCTTCGCCAGCCCTATTTAACATGGAGAAGTTCCCCTTCTTTGCAGGGCTATAACTTTTTAAATTGTATTGCTAAATTGACATTATTATGGCCCATTCAACGTCCTATATCTATTGTTCAGGGTGTAGCAACGTTATACTTTTTCATTCACATATTCATACTAAAATACGGTCTAAAGTATAAGTATGTTTTTATCTATTTATTATTTTCTGCAGCTTTCTCCAGAACTTGATTTATAGCCCCAAATGCATTATATTGATGATGAAATACAGTTTGATAGGAATCTGCGCGAGATAAAAAATTTCAACTGGACGTACTTCTAGAAGTTACTAAGTATGATCTGATGATGACCGGATCGGGGGGGGGGGGGGTCGTTTATAATTCCGTGGTCAACGTTATATGATTCATCTAGTGTGGGTGATATGATCATTAGAGCAGTTAGTACACATAGAACACATTGAAAAATAACGTTGAATCTTACCGTATCTTCCTCGCGCCGTTGGGCGATGAGCGTGGAACAGACATTTTCCTATTATGGGATGTAGAAATATCCGATCCATTTCCAGGTTGTATAATAGTATATACGTCCAAATCATGTTGTTTATCGAGTTATTTGCAACCGATCGATGTCCAGTGTATCAAGATGGAGTCCCACTAACGATAGCGAGTGCCCGGACGAAATATGGGCGAGCACCACTTCAGGCGCGTCACTTCCTGTTTGGGCGATCCGTCGATAGTCCACCAGATGGCGCTCTTGAACCGTTGGAGAGTTGAGAGGGGCTCAACAGTAGATATCAGGTCTCCGGGGGAGAAATATGATTTCGATCACAGATTTTTGAAATATTGATATCAAAGACGCTGTCTTTGGCAGAATAAGCATGGCGGGGGAAAGACGCGTCCCAGCGTTTTTGGCGATTAAAGTGTTAATTAAAATTATTTTATTAAAAACCAAGGTTCGAACGTCCGTTCGAAGAACCCTGACGAAGTTTGAATCCCAAAAACAGACTTCGAGGACAGCCTTACTGTAACTGAGGGGTACAATTCCCTGACTGTATTGATAAGTATGGTATCATTAAACCACTACCGCTTTATGTACTTTAATTACTGGCCATACAGTACATGATATCTAAATATGATGAACACTTCCCACAATGAAATCGGTTCCACACAAAGTAATCATTAAGTATTTATTGCAGCAAAAGGTACATTAATATACTTCTGGTCACTTTGGATTGCGCTTATAAGGCAAATGAATGTGCGTAGGCAAATCAATACTGAATGTCCATTCTCTGGTTACGCAGGAGGCAATTATACAACCTGAATCTTAGGGAATTACATCTATGGTACACTAGTAATATATAGCGGGAGATACTGGAAGGGTCCCCCCGGTTGTAGGCCAGCAGGGGTAGGGGATCTGTCGGTAGTAGAACGTCTGGTCAACGATGACTAAGGAGACTCCGAGTACAGGAGACGGTGCAGTAGCCTCTTGATCCACAGACGAATACAGCTGTTCTCCGTAGACTGTAGCTCCACAGTGAAGAAAGCTAGCCGGCCTACTTCTCGTTTCCAAGTTCCACCGAAGTGAGGTGCGTTCGGGGGATTAAACTGGAAGTCAATCTGGGATGGAGCGAGGTGGGTCTTAAGTTCTGGGCCCATAGCTTGGAAGCTCTCTCTCAGCTCTCTTTCTCTGCCTTTGAAGTTTGTCCCGTGATCAGACAATAATATAGACGGTTTGCCTTTCCGCGATGTGAATCTTCGGAAGGCCATAAGGAATGAGTCTGTGCTCATGGTTGGAAGGAGTTCTATATGCATCGCTCGGGTGGTCATGCATTTGAATACAATACCCCACCGCTTCTCGGTTCCTCTTCCTTTCTTTATATACAGCGGGCCGAAACAGTCCATACCGGTGGAGTGAAAAGGCTTGTCGCCGAGTCAGAGGCGACAGGGAGGTAGGTCAGCCATCCGGGGTATACTGGGCTGCGCTCGCCACTTACGACAGTCTAGACAGGTTCGCTGGAAGCACCGCACTGCTTCTCTCCCTTGCAGTATCCAATAACGACGTCTGATCTCCGCGAAGACTCTCTCTGCCCCGGCGTGGTGCACATCCTCGTCGTATTTCTTTATGATCAGCTCTGTGACCTTGTGTCGGCTGTTTAAGACTATCGGGTACTTGACGTCATCCGGTAAGTCTGGAGCTCTCCGCAGACGACCACCCACTCTGATTAGACCATGGGCGTCGCTCTCGGGGGCTAGGTGGAGCAGTCTGCTGTCTGATGGGACGGGCTTTGCTCCCTGTAGACAGTCTAGCTCATCGGGGAACGAGTCTCTCTGGGCTCGTTGTAGTAGAAGAAGTTCTGCTTCTTCGTAGTCAGCTGCTGTAATGTCAGTGGTGAGCTGAACCTCACAGGAATGTCTTCAGCTGCGCACTCTCTAGGGTGAGGCAATCGTCTATGTCGGGGTCTGTGGAGACGAGTGTGTTCAATCCACAGAACATAGATTTCTTGTTTTCGGCCTCCTCTTTACTCGCTTCCCGTGGGGTGGGTGTAGGCCACTCTTCTTCCGGGAGCTTGAGGAACTCTGGCCCGTCACTGTATAGGTTGTGACGGGTGAGGTCATCCAGGGACATTCCCCGGGTGATGACGTCAGCTGGGTTGTGTTTTGTGTCCACATACCTCCAGCTTGCTACTTCTGTTAAATCTTGAATCTCTGTGACTCTGACTCCCACGAAGACCTTGTATCTGCACGAATCAGACCGGATCCATGTGAGTACTGTCGTGGAGTCTGACCACAAGATTGTTCTTTGCACCGGAATGGTGAGTTCACGTTGGATTAACGTGGCGAGTTGCGCTCCTGCTAGGGCTGCGCAGAGCTCTAGACGCGGGATAGATTGTTGCTTTCGTGGGGCTATTCTTGAGCGAGCCAGGATGAAAGCAGTATGTATTTCTCCTCCCTCCTCTCGGGCACGCAAGTAGGCCACCGAACCGTAGGCTACTTCGGAGGCGTCGCTGAAGACGTGCAGGTCCATCTGGCATGTCTCCGGCCTCACTGTGGGTGGGAAGTAGCTGCGGCGTATGTTGACACCTGGGAGTGAGCTGAGTTCCGTCTCCCACTCTCTCCATGTGGATGCAAGGTGTTCGGGTATGGGGTTGTCCCAGCCCTGGTCCTTGTCCCATAACGCTCTTACAATCATCTTTGCCCTGGTGGTGTAAGGTAGAATACATCCCAACGGGTCATATTGTCTGGCGAGTGTTCTGTATACACTCCGTCTGGTGGTCGGTAGTGCAGTCGACCTTCCCTGCTCCTTGGTCAGGGGTGTGTGCTTATAATGGAGTGAGTCTGTTTTGAAGCGCCAGACTAGTCCTAATGTCATTTCTTGGGCTTCTCCTGGGATGGTCGCCATCCAGGTCTCGCTGCTTGCTGCCTTGTCCTCGGGGGAGAGGCTGCGCAATACTTGCGGGTCGCTGCTGGCCCACTGCCTGAGATCAAAGCCGCCTTTGATCAGGGAGGCGCGGAGCTTGAGTAGAAGGGCCTCGGCCTCTTCTGGCGTCGAGACGCTTTGCAGACAGTTGTCCACGTAGAAACTATTTCCTACACTTTGTCGGACCTCTTCATCAGCTGCTGGGTCCTCTGCAACGTGTTTTTGCAGTGCAAACGTAGCACAGCATGGGCTGCATGTGGTTCCGAAAGGGAGGACTTCCCATTGATAGATGGCTGGTTGCTCATCCCCGATCCTCTCTCTCCATAGGAACCGCAGCAGGGGCTTGTCCTCCTCCACTAGTCTCACCTGCAGGAACATCCCTTTGATGTCGCCGCTGATGGCCACCTTGTCCTGGCGGAAACGTAGTAACACGCCTAGTAGAGAGGGGCCGAGTGTTGGGCCGGGCAAGAGCTCTTTATTCAGATTTTGTGATCCGATCTGGTAGCTGCAGTTGAACACAATACGATCCTTGCCGTTGTGGTGGACTTTGTGGTGCGGCACGTACCATGATTCGGTCATCTGATCGGCCTCTTTAATGTCAATTTTCTTTATGTGTCCCGCTGTGATTAGCTTGTTAATCTCAGCGCGGTACACAGTCTCTTGAGCGGGGTCTCTGGCTAGGCGCCGCTCTGTGTTCAATAGATACCGCTCCGTCGCTTCTTTTGGGGCGTGGAAGGTAGGCATACCCTCTCGCCTCAGGAGTGGAGTTGCGTATCTCATCACTCCGTTGACTTTGACTCTCTTTGTCCCCTGCTCGAGGAGGGCTATAGCGTAAATGTCTTCCTTGGAACGAATGTCTTTCTTTTCGTTCTTAAAGGGCATTGTCTCTAGTGTCCATAGCCTCTCTTCATGCTGTAGGAGGGTGGTGTCTTCTTCTGTCACTCTGGAGTGGAGGCAGCTAGTGGCTGCTGTTCGGTTAAGAGACTTAGCGAGGGGGCCTTGTAATGTCCATCCTAGGCGGGTCTCGACTGCTGCAGGACAGCCTCTGGGCCCTGTGTGGACCCGGTCAATCGGGACGATGAGGTCTGCATGGTCGGAGCCTATCAGCAGGGTCGGGGTGGCACCGTCTATGAGCGGTATAGGTAGTTGACGCAGGTGCACATATTTATCCATCAGCTTGGCGATGGGGTAGGTGTACTGCGACAGGCCTATTTCTTGGCTGGTGAAAGCGTTATTAATCCTATACCGTCTCTCTGGCTGCCCGCTTGCTGCGAAAGTGAAGGAGACATTCTCGCCCTTTATCGTCTTTAGATCTCTTCTTATTGTCCGAATCGTCATCTGGTTTTCGCTCCCCCGCAGCCCCAGCTGGGCCGCAGCGGACGCGAGGAGAAGGGTCTTCTCTGACCCGTCGTCAAGGACGGCGTAAGTGTCCATGACCTTATCTTGGTAACTCAGTGTTACGCGGACCACCTTTAAGAGCACCCGGGCGCCCCCGCTGCTGGCGGGGTCAATGTACATAACACTTGCCTTTGTGCTGCTTGAGGGTGCAGGCTTTCTTCTGTTACTGTCGTGTAGGACATCTAGGTGGGCTCCGTCACACCGACTACACCTCTTCTTTAAGCGGCAATCGGCTGCCATGTGACTGCGCGCACATCGGTAACAGCGTCGGTTGGACTTTATCCATTGACTCACCTCGTCGGCGGTCATCTTCTTGAACGTGTCACATTGTGACAACCAGTGTTCCTTTTCGCAGTACGGGCACACCATCTTCCACTTCTCTTTCATCGAGGGGGTACTGTGGTTCTTGCTGCTCGGTACTGATTCTGATTGGTGCATGACGGTCACCAATCTTCGGCCATCGTTTGCTCTCCTAGGTCCCTCTCTGGAGCTTGGTGTGCTCCGCATGAACGTATCCAACCGTAGGCTGTTGACTTCTCTCGCCAGGAAGTCGGCTAGGTCTAGGAGGGATGGCTCGGGACCGTTAGGATCACGGTGGTCTCTTTGCCGCCTGAAGCGCTCTTGTCGGGCGGGCGGAAGCTTCTCTAAAATCCTCTCGACATTAGAGTTTGCGTACAGTTCGTGCATACCCTTTTCTCTTTGCGCCCCCAGCATCCCTACCAGGGATTGTACCTTGATAGACAGGTCATCTAGTGAGCGATTGTCTGTGGCTGGGGGTAGGCGGTCAATATGCCTTATCTCTTGTATTACGTAGTCCCATATGCGTCCATATCTTTGGTCGAGTGCTGCTAGAGCCGCTGTGTATGGGGTAGTAGAGTTGGCATAGGCCAGCGCTATATTGTGCGCTCGGGGCACCTTGAGGTGCTTCAGTAGGATAGCATATTTGTACGGTTCGTCACCTACATCGGACAACATTGTCTCTAAGCACATTCGTAGCTCCGTGTACTGTGCTCTGTTCTCATGGGTGAAGTCCGGAAACGTCGGTGTGCCAATGTATGATGCCATGGATGGCTGGCACATCGGTGAGCGTTGGAAGAGAGGCCTCCTAGGCGAGTCTCTTCTTACGCCTCTTGGTGGGCTGGTACCTGCTGGGTACCATGGCCCGCATATCCAGGTGCTGTTCCTCGGGGCTGGTCGTGCGTCAGGCTCACCCGTGAATTGAGTCGGGGGTCTGTAGCGCAGAGCCGCGGGGGTAGAGCCTGGGCTGTACTGGACCTCCTGGTCCTGTGGAGTACTGTGCTGCTGTCGGGCTTGACTCTCCTCCTCTCCCTCTTCTTCTTCCTCTGGCAGGTCCTCTAGATCCTGTAGTCGTCTATTTAGCCTCTCCGCGGTGTAGACCGTTTCTTCCTTGTAGCTGGGTCTCACTTGGACCGGTTGGGGAAGGATGTTCGGAGGGGGGTATAGGCTCTCTCTGGTGGTCGGGCTCAGGGTCGCTTGATCGGGTAGGGGAGGGTGCCCTTGACCCTTGTCTTGACGAGGCCCTGGAACCCCGTGCGGAGGGAGGGGGTGTTGCCCTGGCGATCAGCTGCTCCATTATCTGCGCTTGTAATCGGTCGCGCTCGGCTTCGCGCTTGGTGAGAGCGAGGTCGCGCTCTGCTTCTCTTTGGGCACCGGCAGCGGCGCGCTGGGCTTCGGCCCGGTCCCTTACCATATTCTCTTCCGTCTGAAGGCGTCTAATCTCTAGACGTATGCGATCTTCGTCGCTCCGTTGCTGCGCCTGAAGGCGTTCTCTTTCCATGGAAGAATGTTCGCGCTCACTAAGCGTCTGTGCTTGGAGTCGATCGCGCTCTGTTGAGGCTGCTAGGCTGGCGAGGAATGCTTGTGCCAGCATCTTGTCCGCCTCGCTGGGGGAAGACGCTGGTTGAGGTGATCCGCTCCTGGCAGTACTCGTTGGAGATCTGTTCTCCTGTGGCGAGTCCTGGAGATCCATCTCCGGGGTGCTCTCCTCTTCTTGTAGCGGGTAGAGTTCCATCCCTGGAGAGCTGTCTTTATCCTGGAGCTCTCCGGGGACTACTTCTTCGGTCTTGGCGGGGGGTAAAGTCGTGTCGGGTCCCTCCTGGTCCCTACCGTGAGCTTGGTCAGTTACGTTAGAACCCACTAGGGCCTCTATTGGCGGGGTAGCCTGGTCGATAGGGTCGGACATAATTTTACTATCTACTTTTTCCGCGTTTACCGTCTGTAGAAGGCTAGGTAGTATATTGGCAACGTAATCCTCTAAGTACTGAGGTGTCTGCCGTCTACGCTGCGGGCGATCTACTTTAGGAGGACCGTTTTGTGGAGTGTTCATCATAGGCCATGTCAATATTAATACCACTATATTAATATTACACTAGTTACCCTCCGGCTCGAAGGACCAATTGTAACTGAGGGGTACAATTCCCTGACTGTATTGATAAGTATGGTATCATTAAACCACTACCGCTTTATGTACTTTAATTACTGGCCATACAGTACATGATATCTAAATATGATGAACACTTCCCACAATGAAATCGGTTCCACACAAAGTAATCATTAAGTATTTATTGCAGCAAAAGGTACATTAATATACTTCTGGTCACTTTGGATTGCGCTTATAAGGCAAATGAATGTGCGTAGGCAAATCAATACTGAATGTCCATTCTCTGGTTACGCAGGAGGCAATTATACAACCTGAATCTTAGGGAATTACATCTATGGTACACTAGTAATATATAGCGGGAGATACTGGAAGGGTCCCCCCGGTTGTAGGCCAGCAGGGGTAGGGGATCTGTCGGTAGTAGAACGTCTGGTCAACGATGACTAAGGAGACTCCGAGTACAGGAGACGGTGCAGTAGCCTCTTGATCCACAGACGAATACAGCTGTTCTCCATAGACTGTAGCTCCACAGTGAAGAAAGCTAGCCGGCCTCAGGCTCTCTGAGGCGCAGGCTCGACGTGGCTCCCCACAGGGTAAATCCTACACGTGTAGGCGTCGGGTAGATTCTCCACTCCATAAATCACAGGACCAAAGCAAATAATCCAGCCGCAAAGGGCTATGCAGTCGTCGGGTAGATTAATCCAGTGTACATGTCCACACGGTTCTCGTCTAGGTCTCCTCGGGTGAAAGCGCCATGAAAGCAGCCCAGCCTGGATAAGCACTCTAGCTGGTACGAGGAAGCGTTGGTGATGCTGGTCACTGTAGAACTTTAGCCGCACGATACACTATACACAAATAGACTATTACTGACTTAATAGAAATATGTCGCACTCGACGGTATAGCGCCAAACTCTGACAATTCAGTTATTAATTCGCACGCGGTCTCAATGCTCTATCTGGGGCCAAACAGGCCATACTTCACCGCACGTTGTATCGTGGGTGAGGCTTCAACTTTTAGTTACTAAGTGCTGCTGTATTCACCTGCGCTATATTTATATGCCCGGTGAACAAACTAGTGCCAACCTCATTTCTGTCGCCGTATTCCTGGGCAAGGCCGGGCATGTTCAGACATGTCTTAACGGTGACTTTGAACCTGGCTCTAGGGGCATGGCCCCTGGCGCCTGTGGACCGTTGTCCAATAGGAGAATGAAATATTATGGTCTGGACTAGGCTAAAGGGACATTCCGTGTATATGTACAAGGAATATACAAGGGATATCAAACGATATACAAATACTATGCAATATATATCAATCAATAAATATATATATTCGGTTTAATCTGATCCTTTGTAACACTTACCAAACATTATTTATATTATTCAAATGGAACTCAAACATGTTCCGTTGGGATGTCACAGTATGATGTCATAATAGAACATTCTAGAACATTTGTGATGTCACAGTATGATGTCATAATAGACCATTTTCGAACATTTGTGATGTCACAATATGATGTCATAATAGAACATTCTAGAACATTTGTGATGTCACAGTATGATGTCATAATAGAACATTCTAAAACATTTGTGATGTCACAGTATGATGTCATATTAGACCATTCTAGAACATTTGTGATGTCACAGTATGATGCCATAATCAAACATTCTAGAACATTTGTGATGTCACAGTATGATGTCATAATAGAGCATTCGTGATGTCACAGTATGAAGTCATAATAGAACATTCTAGAACATTTGTGATGTCACAGTATGATGTCAGAATAGAACATTCTAGAACATTTGTGTATCTATATTCAACAATTCTCTATTGCGGAGGGCAGTAATACGCCACGATGCGTCTACTCTGCCGGAAATTCAAATAAGAAGAAGAAGAAGAAGAAGAAGATCTCATTGTGCATCTTGAAACAGTACTGAACAGTACTGAACAGATAGACTAAACAACATAGATTGAAGCCTGCATTTCTCAACCAAGGTGCCTTGCCTACCGTTTTGCTGTGGAAAGGTGAGTGTCCACAACGGCTAGCTAGCTGTTCTACTTGAATACTGAATGTTAATATTGAATCAGACAATATTGAATGTTAATTCTGGTTGACAGTTGACATCATTTGACAGTTGACAGGGGGCTGGGAAGTTGATTTAATAAAAGACAAAATACTAATTTAATCAGATTAATCACTTTATTCAAATTGAGGATTTAGTTTGAGGATATAAAAAAATAGAAATAAAAATAATTTATGAAAATAAAATGAGAATACTTTTTTTAATTAAAATTATTTTATTAAAAACCAAGGTTCGAACGTCCGTTCGAAGAACCCTGACGAAGTTTGAATCCCAAAAACAGGCTTCGGGGACAGCCTTACCAAACATTATTTATATTATTCAAATGGAACTCAAACATGTTCCGTTGGGATGTCACAGTATGATGTCATAATAGAACATTCTAGAACATTTGTGATGTCACAGTATGATGTCATAATAGACCATTCTAGAACATTTGTGATGTCACAATATGATGTCATAATAGAACATTCTAGAACATTTGTGATGTCACAGTATGATGTCATAATAGAACATTCTAAACCATTTGTGATGTCACAGTATGATGTCACAATAGACCATTCTAGAATATTTGTGATGTCACAGTATGATGCCATAATCAAACATTCTAGAACATTTGTGATGTCACAGTATGATGTCATAATAGAGCATTCTAGAACATTTGTGATGTCACAATATGATGTCATAATAGAACATTCTAGAACATTTGTGATCTCACAGTATGATGTCATAATAGAACATTCTAAAACATTTGTGATGTCACAGTATGATGTCATATTAGACCATTCTAGAACATTTGTGATGTCATAGTATGATGCCATAATCAAACATTCTAGAACATTTGTGTCATAATAGAGCATTCTAGAACATTTGTGATGTCACAGTATGAAGTCATAATAGAACATTCTAGAACATTTGTGATGGCACAGTATGATGTCATAATAGAACATTCTAGAACATTTGTGTATCTATATATATTCAACAATTCTCTCAGAAGATCTCATTGTGCATCTTGAAACAGTACTGAACAGTACTGAACAGATAGACTAAACAACATAGATTGAAGCCTGCATTTCTCAACCAAGGTGCCTTGCCTACCGTTTTGCTGTGGAAAGGTGAGTGTCCACAACGGCTAGCTAGCTGTTCTACTTGAATACTGAATGTTAATATTGAATCAGACAATATTAAATACTGAATGTTAATTCAGGTTGACAGTTGACATCATTTGACAGTTGACAGGGGGCTGGAAAGTTGATTTAATAAAAGAAAAATGACTAATTTAATCAGATTAATCACTTTATTCAAATTGAGGATTTAGTTTGAGAAAAAAAAACTATAAAAAAAAATGAGAATACTTTTTTTAACACTTTGATCGCCAGGGTTAAATTCATAATTTACCATCCTTCGCCAGCCCTATTTAACATGGAGAAGTTCCCCTTCTTTGCAGGGCTATAACTTTTTAAATTGTATTGCTAAATTGACATTATTATGGCCCATTCAACGTCCTATATCTATTGTTCAGGGTGTAGCAACGTTATACTTTTTCATTCACATATTCATACTAAAATACGGTCTAAAGTATAAGTATGTTTTTATCTATTTATTATTTTCTGCAGCTTTCTCCAGAACTTGATTTATAGCCCCAAATGCATTATATTGATGATGAAATACAGTTTGATAGGAATCTGCGCGAGATAAAAAATTTCAACTGGATGTACTTCTAGAAGTTACTAAGTATGATCTGATGATGACCGGATCGGGGGGGGGGGGGGGTCGTTTATAATTCCGTGGTCAACGTTATATGATTCATCTAGTGTGGGTGATATGATCATTAGAGCAGTTAGTACACATAGAACACATTGAAAAATAACGTTGAATCTTACCGTATCTTCCTCGCGCCGTTGGGCGATGAGCGTGGAACAGACATTTTCCTATTATGGGATGTAGAAATATCCGATCCATTTCCAGGTTGTATAATAGTATATACGTCCAAATCATGTTGTTTATCGAGTTATTTGCAACCGATCGATGTCCAGTGTATCAAACTCTTGGAATAACTCATTGAAATCTCATCTGATACCACCTGGAGAGCTAGTTTCAGAGTGTGGTGCTGAGTACCAAGTATCTCATGATGCAGCAGTTAAGGTGTTGATACCATTCAGCACCACATATCTGTGTGAAGCTGGCTTTTCATCCATGACAGCTCTGAAAACAAAATATAGGGCCAAGTTGAGCCTTGAGGATGACATGCGTGTTGCCTTGTCAAAGACTGACAGCAATAAAGACTGTTTGCTTATTTCCTATGTTCGCTTTGTAAATTCCCAGTCACTGAGTGAAGATCTGCTGTTTTGCATTATGTCAAAAACAGAGCGACGGCTGATGAGCTCTTCAAAATTATTGACAGTTACCTGACAGAACATGGACTGAAATGGGAGAACTGTGTGGGCTTTTGCTCTGACGGTGCGCAGGCCATGGCAGGGAAAAGGAGGGGGCTACAGGCGCTCATCAAGGGGGTCTCGCCAAACGCGCAATGGACGCACTGTAAATTCACAGAGAGGTGTTAGCGTCAAGACAGCTTAGCCCTGAGCTGAATGAGGTTTTGACAGAAGTTATAAACGTGGTACATTTCATCAAAACCCGACCCCTGAAAATGCGCCTGTTCTCTGCGCTGTGTGAGGAGATGGGAGCTGACCATTCTGCAGTGCTGTTTCACAGCGAGGCAAGGTGGCTCTCGCGAGGGAAGGTGTTGTCAATTTGAAAGGTCACGATATTGGTGTTATTTCAATCAATTTAAACATGGCCCATTTCATGACTATATTGTTGGGGCGAGAGGGGGGGGGGCCCAAAATATTTTGGTCCGCCAAAGGGGGAACTGACAGAAAAAGTTTGAGAAGCACTGCTTTAGGCAAAAGAGATCTGCCGGGTATTGCATTTTGTTAGCATTTAGATTTTTTGTTTTGGGCTGAAGTTGAGTGTGTATAGGGGAGGGGTTGCTATTGCTGGCCACACCTAAGACTGCCAAGGGCGGTCTGGAGAAACTCACAATATAAGAAGTCACTAAATTCCAACCCACACATCAGAGTTTGCTGTTTGACACTTCCATTTTCTATGTTTCATTGTTTTTACGATGTGTAATATTGTACCCCCAGATTCATGACAAAGGCTCTCTACAGTGTGTGTGAGGATTGCTGATTTAACCTGTGCACACTGATTACTTCAATAGGTGCACAGCCACATCTGCTCACAAGTCTGATTAGCTTGACCCAGGGCTCCTCATACCAGCCATATATATATTTGATTTGATTTTATAAGGGATCCCCATTAGCTGGTGCGATAGCAACCAGCTAGTCTTCCTGGGGTCCACACACAAAAAAACGTACAAAAACAATCACTATTGCAAAAACAAAATGATTAAAAAAATAATATAATTTTTATTATATATAAAGAGTCCTAAACAGATCCTCTTGTGAAGGTTGGTTGGGACGAGAGGATTCGGCCCAATTCAATGCGGAGGGAGACTGCAGTTTGGATGAGGAAAAAGTTTGATGAAAGTTTGACAGACAGACGTGTTAGCGAAACGGTCGGGATTCCGAGTGTGACACATTGAGGTGCTGGAGGGGTATTGGGTAGATGAGTATGGGACCGAAATAATGGCGGACTGGGACACAAATTCAGCCCGGGACATTCAGACGCACCGGCCCTGAAACCAGCCCACACAGCGGCCGTTATGAAACACTTGTCCAGTATTAAACAACCCAAGGCTGTGGCTAAGGAGTCAACATCAGGGAGACCAAATCTACACCCCGCCCCTAGATGTGCACAGTGCACACACACACACATATACTGTTACTTCCTGTCATTGGCATACGTTTTCTTTTTTTTTTACTAACATCTTAGCGCCTCATTAGCCTAGGGATTAAGGTCAGGATACATCGAAGTATTAACTACACCATAATAATATTGAGGTTTTGATCCATAGAAAGGTCTGTGCTACACAATTTCAGTTAGATTCTATTTATTGTCCTTTAATTTTGCACTCATGACATTAGCTTGCCGTTTAATCAACATCGAAAGACCCCCCACTTCCTCCCAGACACCCATTCCAAGAGCCTGTTCGCTTTCCAGGTCTCTCTCTCTCTCTCTCTCTGTGTCTCTCTCTCTGTCTCTCTCTCTCTGTGTGTGTCTCTCTCTCTCTGTGTGTGTCTCTTTCTCTCTCTGTGTGTGTCTCTTTGTGCATGTGTGCCTCTCTGTGTGTGTGTGTCTCTCTCTGTGTGTGTCTCTCTCTCTCTGTGTGTGTCTCTCTCTCTGTGTGTCTCTCTCACTGTGTCTCTCTCTGTGTGTGTGTGTCTCTCTCTCTCTGTGTGTCTCTCTCTCTATGTGTGTGTCTCTCTATCTCTGTGTGTGTCTTTCTCTCTGTGTATCTCTGTGTGTGTGTCTCTCTCTCTGTGTGTGTGTGTCTCTCTCTCATACTCTCTCTCTCTGTCTCTCTCTGTGTGTGTCTTTCTGTCTCTGTGTCTGTCTGTCACTCTCTGTCTCTCCCCCAATTAAACTGTCCTACTCGACATCACCAGCATGTTTTTCGCAGCAAGTCACTTGTTCCTTCCTCTACTAAACAAGTCTGTAATTTTTGTTATTGTTCTGCGTCTTTTATTAGCAATTTTTGTTTTTTAATTCTAGCTTTTTCAGCTCCACTGTTTATTTTTTTTACAGGGGCCAATTTCGAATTGCATATCATTCTTGGTTGACACTGAAGTTAGTAAAATGCCATCCGAATTATGAAAAAGCATTCTTGATGGAGAAACAGTGTATCAAAAATCTGAAAGAAGCAAAGATAGCCTACTGTTTGAAATTCTCACAGTTGTTAGATTACTGCTTCCCTCTGCTGATCAGCTCTTCCACCTTAGAGCTATATCTCCAGGCAGCCTCACGTTGTTCACTAAGCACAACATTTGACGACACAGAAGCAAATATTCATTCAAACAGCAATGGCAGGCAGCTCACACAGTAGAAGCAATCGTCCGTGTTATCTGATTTGGAGAGTATTCCTTCATTAAAAGGACAACAAAAAACATCTCTGAAGGCTTATATTGTCAGAGAATAGGCTACGGTGTCAGATAATTAGGAGAATTAGGCTACGCTACGGTATGCTCCAAATGGCATTGAGTTTCTCTCGTTCTATGTCACAGATAGACTAGGGGACACAAATTCATGGGAGATGCAAGAGCTGGTAGGCTATTTTTAAGCATCTTTCTGTGGCAATTTTCATTTTTACATCTAACTTTTTCAGCCCTACCCTACCAAAGTGGGCAGATCTGCTTGACCTTACTCCTAGAACCCACCTCACCCCTGCCCACTTTGACAACCTAGGATGGCTTAGAGTAGACGACAGAGTACAGCAACTTGCAATGGGCCTGGTCTACAAGATACACTACACGACCAAGGTACCCATGTACATGACAAAATACTTCCCAAAGGTCAGTGAATACCACGATCACAACACCAGAGGGAGCTCCACAAATCATGTTAAACCCAGATTCGGCTCAAACAAGGGACTAAACACGTTTCGCAATTATGCCACATCAATGTGGAACGCCCTACCCAAAGCTGTAAAGGAATGTGAATCACTACCCACTTTCAAAAACACTCTCAAAAAACACCTAAGGGAGACTGCAACTCGAAACTGGCCCCTGTAAATGTCCGAACACAACCCCCTCCAATGTACAGTAAATTACCAAGTATGGTCTTGTCAATAATCCAATGTACAGTTTTGTTTGTACAGTTGTACAGTGTCCCCAACCCCCCCCCCCCCCCCACTCCTACCCAACCCCCCCCCCCCCCCCACCTCCAATGTACAGTCCCCCCCCACCCTTCATAAATAGGCAGAAAAATTACAACGTTTTTTGTGTATTCCAGAATATTCCAGTAAAGGGCGTTTATCACAGAATCTTTATATTTTCCTGAAACTTTCAAAAAACGAGTTTTTCAAAATGGTATAAAACGGAAATGAACCGATTAAAAAACAATCCGTTTCGACAATGTTGACTGCAAACAAGTCATTGATAAGCAACGGCCAGATTAGACACATAGCCATAATTTAAGACATAGTTTATGCGTTCACAAATATGAGAGCACTATCATTGAAGTGGGTGGTGGCATTCAAGAGGGGTAAGGCTGGTAATGAAAGTGTTAAAGGGTACATTTAAAAAAAAATCCTGCACCAGAATGCAGGAAATTAAGTCTTTGTAACAAAATAATTCCTGGTGGGGGCTGTATCATCACTTCCTATGAAAGTGGCCTGACTGGGGCTATATTTCACACTATATTTCCCAGCCTGAATTATTTCCCCAGTCCGGCCCTGCTTATGTGAGTTGTGAATGGACAACATGTGTGTGTGTGTGTGTGTGTGTGTGTGTGTGTGTGTGTGTGTGTGTACGCGCGCGAGCGCGGGAGAGAGAGAGAGAGAGAGAGAGAGAGAGAGAGAGAGAGAGAGAATGAAGGACAATTGCTTGCTGTGTGAGAGCGAGAGAGAGAGAGAATTAAGTACATTTGCTGCAGTTGTTCTTAATTTTCTCACTGCTATGTGAGAATGTTAGTTATTATGTTCTCAATGCCCCTTGCATTGTATGAGTTGTGTGGAAGAGTTTGCTAGTTCTAGTGCTACCCCTTTGTACATTGTGGCTGTGTCTGACAAAAGTTAACAATAAATAATGCTATTAGGAATACATTTGCCTCCTGCATGAACTGTGCATAGCTGAATAGACTGTATTTTAACGTCGTCATATGGTGGTACTTGGAGAGCCAGCTACGTTCTCAGGTGGTACTTGGTGTAAAAAGGTTGAGAACCACTGTACTAGACTATATAATATATAGCTTGCAGGGTGAGCAGGTTGGGAGTGAGCGGGGTGAGCAGGTAATCTGGAGGTTCCCGTTTCGATTCCCGCTCATCTCGCGCCTCGTGTCGAAGTGTCCTTGAGCAAGAAGCATTGAACAATATGAGCCTAGTTTGTTTGTTGTGTACCTTGGGTAAGACAGGGTCCTATAATCAAATGTGAAATCCTGCTTATTTGTCTGAAATGTTACCTGTTACCTATCCACTTCGTGCCTAGTGGCACATAAGGCCTTCACAGAGCGTTTCCACTTCTCCCGGTCAGCTGCCATTGTTCTTGCTTCAGGCCATGAGCTCCACCCTGCCTCTTTTCTTTCTTTCTCTACTGTGCGTCTCCAGGTAGTCTTTGGTCTTCACTAGTGGCCTATTTGGCCCAAAGGCGTCCTCTCGGCTTTGGCCCTTGGGTGTCATGGTGTCTCTCCTGTTGCAAGAAGGACTGGCTATGGCGTCTCGAAGATTGTGTGAATTTGCTCTGTTTCTGGTTTCTGTAATAAAGAGTTTTTCCCGGAGAGGGTTATCGGCCCTCAGCCCAACCCCCAACCTGGAGGACCAGTTGGATCACTCTTCGTCTGGTCTCTCTCCTTCGACCTGTTCGGCTTGGGTGACCCTGCTAGGAGTACAAGACTCCTGCCAACTAGGGGTCATTGAGACGCACAAACCCACCGCGTTAAGGTGGTGATCCGTTGGAGCAGATTTGTCTGAAAACTCAAATGTAATTTCCCTGTTTTCGCCATGGGCGGCGCCATTTTAGATGGTGACGTCACGGTGATGGTCTGTGCTGGCTCCTGGTTTACACTGCTGGTTAGCTGCCTAGTAAACATGGAGTGTCTTGAAGGTCAGTCAGTAAATGCAACATTGCCTACCAAACAACGGGACTGCAGTGTTTTTTCTTTTTTTTTTTTATCCACTTTTTCTCCCATTTTCTATATTTTCCCCCATCCCAATTTCGTATCATCCAATTCAACCCTCCCCTGTCACGAACGCTGTTTCTTGCCTCCCACAAGCCAGCTGCAATGTGGACTAAGTCATACATAGCACAAGTCCCCTCCGGTACTTGAGGTAACAGCAGTCGCATCTTTTCACCTGCGCAGCTCGATTTCTCAGTGGCGAGGAGTAACGCGTGGGAGGCTCACGCTGCCCCCGACACTTCCTGATTCTACTGCGCAGGCGCACCAACCGACCTGTAGGAGTCGCTGTCCACAACGCCCGATCCCCACCCATCAGTTTCCCACCCCCTAATACGGCCAATGTGTATTAGTACGGACGACCAGCTAAACTGAAAGCAAATGTGGAGCGCTGGGCTCGAACAGGCAAGCCCAGCGTCTCCAGATTTTGTGGCGAGCGCCTTGCCCACTAAACCACGTAGCCGCCCTGCGGTGGTTCTTTTTGTATTGCTCCCGGCTGTTCAAACTAATTTTACCGCGTGAAAGAGAGAGGAAAGTTGGTTCATTTCCACAAACTACCAGTGAAAAAAACAGTGTTGTTGGAGCGTTGGCTGGCTGCACTCAAGCGGCGCGACCAGCCTGTTGGACAGGGAATGAAGATCTGCAGCAAACACTAATTGCCTCGGATTATGTTGTTGAGGGTGGGAGGTTTGTCCAGAAGACAACTAATCAGCTGAAGCCTGATGCGGTTCCCTCTGTCTTCGACAGACAGACCGGCCCAGGCAGTTCAACCAGCGTCGCGGAGCATTTAGCGTGCTGGCTACCTAGCTACGGTTCAGCTAACTAGCTACATGCAGCATTTAGCGTGCTGGCTACCTAGCTACGGTTCAGCTAACTAGCTACATGCAGCATTTAGCATGCTGGCTACCTAGCCGGGATTCAAAGCCAACTAGCCGGCTAACCCAGCTCGCTAAATGCTGCATGTAGCTAGTTAGCTGAACCGTAGCTAGGTAGCCAGCACGCTAAATGCTGCATGTAGCTAGTTAGCTGAACCGTAGCTAGGTAGCCAGCACGCTAAATGCTCAGCGTGACACAATAGCCAAACAAATGCACTAGCCATCAATATCTTATGCCAAATGATTAGGGCCTATTACAATTTTTTTTAATTATAAATAACTATCAATTAACAAGTCTGAGTCCTCGTCTGCACCTTCCGAGTCCGAATGCAGTCAATGCTTGAGTCGAAGTCCAAGTCTGAGTCATCAGTGCTCAATTCGAGTCACGAGTCCTGAAAATCAGTCCAGGACTCGGACTCGAGTCAGAGTCCTACAACACTGCCTCCTTTATAGAAAAACTAAAAATGCTCGATAAATGCATTCTTGGTCGAACAAGAGCACACAGATCAAACATCAACCAGTCTAAGTTTATCAAAATTGTTCCTTGCAGCAGTAAATAGACCATTCTGAATTAAATAGCACCATGACAATTGTATTACAAGATAATGTCATATCGTAGTAATTTGTAATGGAAAACTAAATACCATTATACCGCCAAAACTAAGAAAAATATTATGATGTGATATTTTACGCCATAGTGCCCTAAGTTCAGCAGACGCTGGATTCATTTTAATAATCTGGTTTTCAGGACATGCACTCGTCGCTCACAGACAGGCGGCGTGTTATCATTGGCCCGAGAGGTTGGTCATTTTCCCCCCTGCAACGCATCTTCAAATGAAAACAAAGTGGAAGAGTAGGGAGCGCCGTGCTGGGGTCAAACGATTCTAATGGTTGTCATGTGAAGTGAGATGATCAGGGGCTCTTGAAAGATGGGGCGATTCATATTATGGTTAAATACAGCCACTGTCCAGCTTGCTCTTAAATAGGGATGTCCATCGATTTTCATTAAATTATATTCATATATATATGTGTGTATACAGAAACAATTCCGTTGCTCGACATGACCTTGCAATTCCATTGCGAGGTCGCATGACAAGTACTGCCCCTTATAAGGCACATAAGGAAAGAAAGTGAAGGAAAAGGCACAAAACTTGCTTTTTCATACACCTACTGTAAAAACCCTCTAGCATGGTGGCATAACACACAAGATGATGAACAACCATGGTGCTACAGAGAGTATAAATTAAGTGCCTTCCTGTGGTTCTTGTATAAAGTACAATGGGCTCTTGTTCTCCTCTGTCTCCCAGGAACCCAAGCAACCCAAGCACAAGCGGGTGGTGGTACAGTTGAACAATTCCGACGACTCCGATACAAACTCCTGCAGCTCCACACAGGAAATTGCCAGGTATTATTGCCAAAGCATAATCATCGCTAGACAATAGCTGTATTTTAGTGCCCAGACATGAGGATATGATTTCGGGGATGCTCGTTGAGGCCAAATAAGCGTGCACGCCGCTTTTGAGCCCCATGTGGAATCTTAGCGCAATGGAAACAAGTGGTGCCCTGACGTTGTTTGGCTTGGTTTTTTCTTTGCAGGATGCAGAGTCCCAGCCCCCGCAGCGTGGCCTCCCCGGCCTGCTCCGACTCCGAGGGGGCCCTGGCGGCGCGGGCAGCGGCCAAGCTGCAGCTGAAAGAGTGGGAAGACAGGCTGATCAAACAGCGGTGAGGCCTCGAGGGTTGTCCTGCTGTTTTACAGTAGATAATAATAATACACTTTATTTATTTATTCGTATAGCTAGCACCTTTCATACAAGACGTGCAGCCCAAAGTGCTTCACAGCAGTGATGTAGACATAAAATAGACATAAGATGTAGGATGATCGATGGGTGGAGAATAAAACAGGCGAAATAGTTGGTATGCATGAACACATATACGTGTAATTTGTCCGATACAATAGTGTATTTTATGGTCATCGCTGCACCCCCACTTACTGTCCGACCGTCCCCCAGATTTCTGTGGAGGAAGAAGTTTTGTCAGAATTATCAGCAGGGGCTGGAGAAGTGCGCGGCCCTGAGGGAGGAGCTCCTGGCCTTCGATAAGTTACTCGCCGCCCTGAGGGAGCCCCAGCAAAGTGAGAGTAGTGTGAGTTGATGAACATTGTTACTCTTTGATGGACATTGTTACTCAGCAGATAGAGTTGTGCCCTTCCTGATGACTTGTCGTACAGAACTTGTAAGTCGCTTTGGATAAAAGCGTCAGCTAAGCGGTTCTCAACAGGGGTGCCTAGGCACACTAGGGTGCCTCAGAGAGCTGCCAGGGGTGCCTTGAGATTTTACAAAAAATATATATATATTTCTTTTTAATGTGATTAAAGAAAATGATCACTAAAGTGCTATCTGTTGCAGCTGCACTGTTTGAAAATACCACATTTGGATAAGTTTGACCATTTCTCAAAAACTGAAAATCATAATTTCTTTTAATATGTTTTGGTAGCTTTTTCATTTGTTTATTGGACAAGTCCGGCAGAGAGGAAGGATGGGAGAGAGATATGGGGGAAGACATTCGGCAAAGGTCGCCGGGTCCGGGAGTCGAACCCTGGACGGCCGTGCACCACCCTGGCACCCTGAAAATCATTATTTAATAAAACACAGAAAAGGATCACCAAGTTACTCTGGATAAAGAACCCCTTTACAGACAACATTGAGACAAAGCTTTCTGACACATCTCCATCCAAACTCTTGGAAGAACTCATTGAAATCTCATCTGATACCACCTGGAGAGCTGGTTTCAGTGAAGTGCCCCTGGAAACATGTGTGGTGCTGAGTACCAAGTATCATGATGCAGCAGTTAAGGTGTTGATACCATTCAGCACCACATATCTGTGTGAAGCTGGCTTTTCATCCATGACAGCTCTGAAAACAAAATATAGGGCCAAGTTGAGCCTTGAGGATGACATGCGTGCTGCCTTGTCAAAGATCTCCCCACGTATTGACAGTATTATTAGCCAGCAGCAGCAGACCTCGCATTTAGCTAGAAATGTCCACTGAGTGAACGAGTGCTTATCTTCTGTATTTATTTATATTTTTTGAGAAATGGTAACTTGGTGATCCTTTTCTGTATTTAAAAGAAATACATGATTTTCTGTTTTTGAGAAATGGTCACACTTATCCAAATATGCAATTTTTTTGTTTTGTTTTTCTTTTTTTTGATTTTTCTCTGATTTTCTCCCCGTCCCAATTTTAGTCGTTGTGCCAATTCCCCCCCCTCCCCTACCTGGCAGCTGTATGCATGTTCTCCTACGCTTCCCCCGAGACGTGCGCCGACAGCCAGTGACGTCTTTTCACTTGGCAGCGAGGACTCTCATTGGTGAAGTGTAATGCGTGGGAGGGCACGCTATCTCCACCAAGTCCTGCCCCGCTTAGCAAGCGCCGAGACCTGACCTGTAGGTGTCGCTGTCCACAACGCCAGATTCCCACCCGCCAGCTTCCCCACCCCCTAATACTGCCAAATTGTATTAGTGTGAACGGCCAGCCAAGCTGGTGACAACGCCGGGAGCTGGATTCGAACATGCGAATCCAGCATCTCCAGCGTTGGTGACGAACGCAATCTCCGCTACGCCACCTGACCGCCCCAAATATGCTATTTCAATGGAAAACAGTGCAGCTGCAACAGATAGCACTTTAGTGATAATTTTCTGTAATTTTATTAAAAAAAATATGCTATTTGATTTAAGCATTACATCACGCGCAGGAGTGGTTTGTGAACAATAAACCATGCCTAGGGGTGGTCGTTAGTCCCGAGGCGCAGCCGAGGGTCGTTAGACCCCCCTAGGCATGGTTTATTGTTCACAAATCACGACTGCAAGTGGTGTAAAGCTTTTATACAACTGCCAGATTCATCCAACCTTATTTCTATACAATAAACACACATTAATCGAAGATTTATTGAAAAAACCATCCGCCAGAAAAAGTAGTTCCCACAACTACAAAAAAGACAAGTTGCCTCCATGTGGAAGCAGCTTGAAGTGCATCCAACCAAACTAACACATCCAACTGTGTATTATTGGAATGATTGAGAGAAGTTGCCTCATGTGGAAGCAGCTTGAAGTGCATCCAACCAACTAACACATCCAACTGTGTATTATTGGAATGATTGATTGAAAATTGTATTACCAGATGCAGAATGGGTACAATACAGTACGGCTCAATACACACAATTGTTAAGGGAATGCAGACCTACTTTCCATAGAACTTCATTCTTAGATGCTTCTATATAAAGTAGGTAAAACAAATTAAAACGTTTTCTTTGCCCTATAGGAAAAAAACGTTTTCTTCGCCCTATTCTTTTATTTATTTTTTTAAACCTACTGTAGAGGGCCTAAACTTAACCAGTTGGAAACCAAGCGTACAGTAATAAAATTAGCAATCAATCAATCAATCAACTCAATAGGCCATGCTCACTTAGAACAGCGCAGCACCCAGCTCTCTGACTATCCCCCGCGTTGCAGGCAGAGTGTGTGTGTGTGTGTGTGTGTGCGTGTGTGTGCGTGCGTGTGCGTGTGTGTGTGTGTGTGTGTGTGGGGGGGGGGGGGGGGTGGGGGGGGGGGTGTGTGGCGGTGGGTGGAGACTAGAGCGAGCGCTGACAGTCGAAAGGAAAAAAAAATTGAAAAAAAAATTGAAAATTAATCAATCAATCAATCCGCGATTTTTCTTTTGTTACAGAATGATTCAAGACCCATCAATTACATCATCCAACATTGTTTAAACGACTAAGACATTCGCTGTGACAGAATCGCTTGATATTTAGTCGTTTAGTCGCTATCAACATATCCATTTGTAAAGATTATTGTCCACCTTCTTGTGATCCGGCGGAGTGATGTGATGTGGTTCGGTTGTGGGCGGGTCCTGGGCCAGCAGCGTGGAATTGTTGCCAATAAAGACGTGTAAAATGACTGTTTCAGCCAATCAGAATCGAGAAATTTGCATGCCGTTGTATAATTACTACTACAAGCAGCGTAATGTCAACAGTACTAAGCCATTTAGACCTGAAACGCCATTTAGACCTTATTTTGAAAGCAAGCACTTTTGTCATCATTCGTCCAACCAACGCAGCAGCAGAGCCAGACGCAATGACAAGCACTCGTTGTAATGTCTTGTTTTGAGCTATTGTAAAGTTAATCAAGACATGTATTTGGGTTAGCTATGTAACTTATATATACCCCCAAAGGTAACATCAGATCTAGCTACCAGTGATACACGTTTGAAAACACTACTAAAGATAATGTGAAAATGTCCATGACTTTTGAAAAATACCATAACACTTAACTTTTCTAGATTCTCCATGACCATACACTACTGCAAATACTGTAAATGACACAGGGGTTCTTTTGTGCCTTTAGGATGAAGCCATGGACCAAATTGCCGCAGCGGACTACCCTTTGACATTTGTGACCCCTAATGACGCCCAGGGACAGCATAGGTACAGACTCAGAGTTATGTAACTTTAATATGAAAAGTTGCTCCAAACACGGCATTCTCTAAAAACATGGTATCTTACCACGTCGTCAGGTCCAATGAGGTTAAGGTAGGTGTGGGTTTATACATGAGATACCAGGTTTTCAGTGAGTCCCCTCCAAACATCTTCCACAATTAACCCATGTGGCGTTCTCTTGTTACAACACTGATTTTAAACAGCAGACCGGTTTAGTTCCATGTTCATGAAGCCCCTCACTTTTGGAGTACAATCTGAAGTCAGCTTCAGGTTGTCTGTAAATGTATGTTACATACTGTAGGGTAAGGTCATAAAGACAAGTCTGTCCTTCAAAGGGAAAAAAAAGGCTTTAACTAATCACATGCCATTGATGCCATCTGGACGACGTTGTTATGCCCTGTTGTCTCTGCTTACCTGTTATGCATTTCTGTGATTGTCCTTGTATTGTTTATTATCACTATTCTTTTTATTACCATTATACTCCATTGTTGTATTTATTTATCTCGTATTATATCTATTTATCTCATTTTATTGCCCATCTAAGGTTTCTTCCCTTTTTATCCTATTACGTTTTCTTCTGTGGGAGTTTTTCCCTTTTCTTTGATGGTTTAAGCCAGGAGGTGCTGTACCTTTGTGGGTGAAGCGCATTGCGACATGTAATGTGATTCTGGGCTATACAAATAATTATTTGAATTTGAGTAAAATTTTCTTTTGCAAACGTGAAATGATATAGACATGCAATCGTTCTTCTAATGATAAAACATGACTTCAGTGTAACAAAAATTGCATTCACTTATTTCAGTTTAAATTTTTTTGGTCACATATAAGGTACATATACTGTACATTACAGTGAAATGCTTGGTTCTGTATGAGCCTCCTGAGATTGTGCTTCATACAGTGAAAAAAAAGTTTAAAGAATAAAGACCAAACACTAATATACACAATATACAAAACTAAAGTACAAAATTCTAAAACAAGGTAGATAGGTAGTGCAAACCTTTTAGAAATAAATATATAAAATATGGTGTAGTGTTAAAAGGTGTTACTTTCCTTTGTAGGGCAGTAAGTGATCCTAATCACTGACCCTAGATCAGCACTCTGTGAAGCTTCCTGAATATGGGCCCATCAAACCTCATAAGAGTAGGAGCACTGATCCAAGATCAGACCGTTCAGGTCACACAATCATTTTTAAACCTCACTATGACTGGTCTCAGATCAGCATTGAGATGCTTGATGCTTAAATACATGCCCTGGTCTAATTTACCAGCAGGGTTGAGTTCCAGTTACTTTAGTCTTTTCTTCTGTCCTTGGAAGTGTAGTTCTGGTGCCACTGGGTCCGACTTAAGCATAGAGGACAGCGATAAACTGGATGATATGATGATCCAAGCGGACCAGGAAATCGCACTGTTGAGGAAGGTAATTGACAGGGAAATTTACCAACACACTTCTCTCTCTCTCTCTTTCTATGGCATACACATGATACATAGCTTTCACTCATATCTCCCCCCCTTCTCTCTATCACATGCACACACAAACACACACTTACATCTACATAGGCTTCACATACTGTATTTCACATAACACACACACATACCCTTCTCTGTCTCCAACCTTATTCACACATGCACTCTCTTCCTTTCTTTCTCACAAGCACACACAAACACACTTACATCTACATAACTTTCTATCCACATAGCCTTCTCATAGTCTGCATATCATATCTATAACTCATACTCAAGGTACCACTTTGTTTTGTCTACTCCCCTGTATAAATACTTTGCTAGCTCATCATTCTACAGAGATCTAGTCTTAGGGCCATTGCTGTAATCTAGGTCCCTCCACATGTTGCAACATGTCATTCTGTCAGTAAACTCTATCCTTAATTAAAGACTCTTGTCTGCCTCCGTGAATAATCTGGTCAAATGATTCCACATCAGTAATGTTTGTTGGTTGTACTGTAACTGTCAATTATTCAGAATGTGAAGCAGGTGTCACTCATGGTAGCAAGGACTAGCGCTCCCACGCTCCCTCTCCCAGGCTGAAACCTGTCTCGCACTGTGACTCCTTGGTTGCACATTATTGGTATATTACCATTATATTATATTGGTATATAAGGGATGCGTGTAGCTTTATGCCAAGCAAGCAGTGCAAAAATTTACCGTAGTGGCATGCAGTAATGCGCCTTTCATTTTCGCGGAAATAGGCTGTCTATTGCCATTCTCTTTGACAAACTCTAACCTTAACCAGCTCCTTAACAGCGCCTAAACTTAACCGTTCTAACCTTAACCAACTCCGAAACAATGCCTAACCTTAACCTTAACCATAGAAATTATATTGCCATTCTCTTTGACAAACTCTAACCTTAACCAGCTCCTTAACAGCGCCTAAACTTAACCGTTCTAACCTTAACCAACTCCGAAACAATGCCTAACCTTAATCGGCGAAAGAATACACGTTAAAAAAAAATCACGTTAAAAAATATTTTCGATGGGATTCGAACTCGCCAGCAAACAAGCCATAGGATCCACAGCCATGTGTCCTTGCCGATTGAGCTATTTGTTGGATACTGAATAAGGGGCGGTGACTTATATATATTGAGCTCCGCTCGTGTCGCATGCGCGGGCACCTCGCGCGAGCACGCCGGCGCACGCACGCACCTGAGCGAGCACGCCGCCGCCGGTGCACGCACGGTAGCATTTGTCTGAAAAGAAGGGCGCTTTACCGCACTAGCGTGCGGTGACGAATGCGGAAGCATTTTTGCACTGCTTGCTTGGCATTAACGTACAGGCATAAGGCGTAGTTCAGATTTTTGGACGCCTAGCCCTATTACTTAACAACGATGATGATGATCGGTGGAGTTCTTCCTTAGCGGAATCCATGCTCTTCATACTAGCTCTGGCTAGTTGCCCACAAACCAATGCAAAGTCAATGGGGTCAAGTTGCTGTCTGTACAAGCTTACTGAAATCGACACACATGACATGTGCATTTGTGTGTGTGTGCTCGCTCATCTTTACTCATCCCTGTGTACTTCATCTAGTCCCTACACCAACTCGCCCCCCACCAGGTGAATGTGGCGTGCCAGCAGGAGTTCAATAGTTACAAGGAGCAGGAGTTCACTAGTGACGAGGAGCAGAGTCGTGGGATGGAAACCCGTATTCAGGAGCTGTCCGAGGCGCTGGATAGGTGCAGCCAGCAGGAGCAGGAGTTCACTAGTTACGAGGACCTGGAGTTCACTAGTGACGAGGAGCAGGTGTTACCTAGTTACGAGGACCTGGAGTTCACTAGTGACGAGGAGCAGAGTCGTGGGATGGAAACCTATAATCAGGAGCTGTCCGAGGCGCTGGATAGGGGCAGCCAGCAGGAGCAGGAGGAGCTGCTATTCGCTTGTTTCAAGGCCCTGGTGTTCACTGGTGACGAGGAGCAGCTGTTCGCTAGTTACGAGGACCAGGAGTTCCCTGGGTTTGAAGCCTGTTTTCAGGAGGTGTCCGAGGTGCTGGAGGGGCTCAGCCAGCTGAAGTCAGAGCTGCAGGGAGCCAACCAGACCCTGTCTGGTCTACTTCAACTACCTAGTACCTGATCGGGGCTGTATCAGGATGGAAGAGCGGGGACCACCGTTATGAGCCTTGGGAAAGTTTGAAGTCCAGTTTGTGGCTTGGAAATGTTGGAGTATGAGTTCATTATATGTAAAATATCTCATGAATATGTATTAACATTCTGTGTTGTTCATTGATGTTCATGCGGTTTAAGCCTGCAGACACCAGCACTATCATTAGTACCCATACTGTATGCATGAAGCTTGTCAAAGAAAGGAGTCCTGATCTTGGACCACTAACCAGGTCCCCTTTCCCATTTACTCATTATTATCTATCAGGCAAAACTGGTCCTAGATCAGACCTTTGATTCTGACTGAGACTGATAGAAACCAGCCAGAACAAAAGTCAAAAGAACTATTCTATTCCCCATTTTGTCTCGTGACCCTGTTACCCTCTCAAGGATCCCACTTTGAGAGCCCTTGCTGTTTCCCTCATGGCGTCTGGATCAGTGGCGTTATTATTATTATTATTATTATTATTATTATTATTATTATTATTATTATTATTATTATTATTATTATTATTATTATTATTATTATTATTATTATTATTATTATTATTATTATTATTATTATTATTATTATTATTATTATTATTATTATTATTATTATTATTATTATTATTATTATTATTATTATTATTATTATTATTATTATTATCATCATCATCATCATCATCATCATCCAGGAGGGAAAAGACACGTTGGATAGTAGGGACTGCATCTCTGCCTGTCCTGACCAGGAAAAACTGTAAAGACTAGAGATGAACTGTTTATTTATTTTGTACATAGGCTGTGCATATGTTTGTTTGTTTGTTTGTTTATTTGCTTATGTGTATGATTCTTAACTGTGTTTTTATTTTGTTATTGGTGTATATGTGTATGTATGTACAGTATATGTATATATATTATATATATATGTATATATATGTGTATATATGTATATTTGTACTCCTGTTGGGGCTTCTTGGACCAGATCAATGTTTTATCTGGCTAAATAAATAAGAAACTGATGATTTGGTCCTGTTAACTTTGAATGTTCTATGGGGACTGCCCAGATCCCTCTCATGGACCTGGACCTCACTTTGAGAACCTCTAATGATTCTAGTTATTCAGTATTCATCTCTAATTACTCTAAAATTGCGTATTTCTGTGTAAAAAAAAAAAAAAAAGCCCCCAATGTTTCTAACCCTAAAAACGCCCCTGGTCTGGATGTGTCAGTGATAGTGTTGAGCAGAGCTGTAATAACACTGCTGTCCAAGTGCTGTTTGATGGTCAGTTAGATAGAAAATATTAACTACACTATATGTTCGGTGGTGGTATTTATTAATAATACATTTTATTTGTATTGCACTTAATATTTGGCATCTCAAGTATTTAACTTAACACCTAAAGGATAACTGTTATACTGTTACTTATCTTAACATTTGTAATGTTTTACTCTTTCTTTGATTGTCTGACAAGACAATTGTGAATAGATGTTAAAAACATTTAGTTGATTATTAAAAAAAATTGTGATTACTCTTGGATGCTTATTTCCCCGTCAATGTCATTCTCTGTGGAAGAAAAATACAATAATTGAATGTCAGTGTTCACATTCATTATCAACAAGGAAAGCACAAATATTGTTGATCAAGAGCAAAAAAAGTTGGTGAGTTGGTGTCTTGTTGCCAGTGTCTTGCTGATGTTTTTGTAGTTGCAAACCACGGATGACAGCTTTTTGAAGTATTGGTGTTTCACTTCAAATCTCATGCAGGAGAGATGGACTAGTGGTCCACAGCTTAATTAGCTGTGGATAATGCACAATATAGTGCATTTTTGAAGAGGGGCTGGCCTCTTGGTCGTGAAGTACATGATGTGCACTATAATATAACTTATATGCGCACATCGCTTCTCGCGCAGAAAACGGATGTCATGACAACAGTTAACGTTGGATTCGGGATATGTGAAGAGAATTAACTGACGTACTCTTGAGTCTTCACCTGGGCAATCAAGGTACAGTAAACAAATTAGATTCTTTTTTCACTATATCTATATGAGATATAAATCTGAATATGGCATCGGATCCCCCATGTAAGAAAACGTACAAAAGCACATTTAATTCAGATTTGTACCTTGTGTAGTCAGTCACACTTAACTCATTAAGCCCCACCATTTATTTTTAGAAAATTCGCCTAAAACAGCATGCTTACATTAAAATGCTTATATATATCCAGATTTATAAGAGCTACTTGCATAAACTTCCCAGATAGCAAAAAATGAGTGAATCAACGTTGAAATAGGGTTCAGCAGAAATATTGAATCTATGTTGAAGCCTGACATCTAAATTATATAGATCGTTGTCTATGACTTACACGTTGAATCAACGTTAGGTGTCAACCATAGCTGATACTATATCAATGTTGATTCAACCATCATCTAAATGGTAATCTACATGCACATTTTAGTTGATTTTATATTGAATCAATGTTAGACATCAATGTTTATTCAACCATAATCTAAATGGTAATCTACATGCACATTTTAGTTGATTTTATATTGAATCAATGTTAGACATCAATGTTTATTCAACCATAATCTAAATGGTACTCTACTTGTACATTTGTAACTTGTACATCTACTTGTAACTTGTAAAGTTAAGGAATCAATACTGATTAATGTACATTTTACATTAAAATATTGCTGCTGATATGTATACATCATAACATTACATGTTTTTTTCCTGCTGTTAAACACACTATTGTTAAATAAATAATAATACAATTCTTATATGACCATATTTCCAAAAATGTGTGAACAAAAATGACAACATGGCTTTAATATGAAATTTCTTTTTTCTAGGGTATCATAACTTCCAGTGACTAAAACTTTTTACAAAAAACAAATAACAGACCTTATAACAGGCTTTCATTAACAATACATATATAGCCACTCAGGGCCGTAGCCAGGGTTTAGAAATTAGGGAGGTCCATTTATTTTTTTGGCCCAGACCGGCCCACTATAATCGGTCGGACACCACCCACCAGTACACCATCCTTACGGTCCCCTTAAATACCTACTGTACTATTCCCCCCCCCCCCCCAACCCATTACAAAGCTGGGTAGTAAGTGCCATGGACAAGTGGACCAGTGTACTCACTCGCTCTTGGCTGAATCTTGTTTTGGGTGGTGATGTAAAAACACCTGCATCATAGCAGGCTCAGGATGGGCAACGTAGTCTATAGCCTGTTCATCCCTGTCTCTCTCCTCCACAACCTGGCTTGACTAGACATAAGGAGAGAGATGATTACAATTAACTGGTACATTCAGGTCCAGAATTGTTGGAATCCCCTGACAAAGATGTGCAAAAAGCTGTACAATTTAAACAATACCATACTGGTAATGAGAAAATAGTTGTTTATTCAATGAATTCATGGAGCAGTTCCATCTTATTTCATTTGATACTAACTACTCAGTTCATACATATTTCAAGTATTCAAATATCAATGATATATATATATATAATATTGCATAAGGTTTACACAGTTAATAGATCACCTTCTTGTTTTATATTCATCTTATATGGCAATTAAATCAATGGTGTGTTTGTTTGGGGAGTTTGACCTATGTGCCTACCACGTGAAGGTGCATGATCAATGGACAGCACAAAAACAATTTGTGTAGGTGGAGACTAGAGCTACCACAGATAGTAATAAGTTATTAAGAGTAAGTAATCCATACCATATATATATAGTTACCTTATTAGTTACCATACTTGGCTGAAAACAAACTTTGCTGCCTGTTGTGAATGTGTTTTTCCCTGTAGGCTAATACATAAGTACCGTACTTTTCGCACTATAAGCCGCACCTGACTATAAGCCGCAGCAGCTAAATTGAATGATGTGTACATATATAAGCCACACTGGACTATAAGCCGCAGGTGTTTTAATGTTTAATTACCATATGTAATTAGCATTGGGACACAATACTGTCGGACAAATAACAAGAATTAACTCATTTACAAGTTGTATTAAGTTTAGCAAATAAGGGAACAGATAAATAACATTTCAATGCAGTCAAAAAAGCTATATTTAGATTTTTACATTTTCGGGTTTGGTCACGTCGAGTCACATATAAGCCGCACCGTTATATAAGCCGCAGGGTCGAAAAATGGGGGGAAAAGCCGCGGCTTATAGTCCGAAAAGTACGGTAGGCATACATTTTTGCAGTTGAGGAAAAATTTGCAGTTGAGTAGGCTATAATGTGCTGTGTTTTTATGTCTTCCATCGAGGACCACCTTGGAAATAAGTGTTAATGCTTGTTAATGAATGCTTTTAGGTGATATCCTCAGGAATACAAATTGGTCAAGATCATTTGTTTTTATGATGTGTTTTTAATTTCCAAATAAATCTAATCAAATAAAAAAGCAGTTTTTGCAGTTGAGCTACTGGTGTTGTATATTATACAGCCTTTTCATGCATCTTTATCAAGGGAACCCTTATCCTAATGATTTAAAAAATAATATTATGATGATACGATATGGACCTAGTAGTTGGGTCATCTGTGGCACTTCGTTTCTCAATGGATTTTTTAAAAAGGCGGGGGAAATTTGTGAGAGACCAAAATCCAAAATGGCTGCAGTGGAAATTAACTTTTTAATGGTTTGACCTACAATGATGCACAATACATGGTACCAGCCCCCTCTCAGTCATGTACCAGCCCCTCTCAGTCATGTACCAGCCAGCCCCTCTCAGTCATGTACCAGCCCTCTCTCAGTCATGTATACCAGCCCCCTCTGTCATCTACCAGCCCCCTCTCAGTCATGTACCACAGCCCCATCTGAGTCATGTACCAGCCCCCTCTCAGTCATGTACCAGCCCCCTCTCAGTCATGTACCAGCCCCCTCTCAGTCATGTACCAGCCTCCTCTCAGGCATGTACCACAGCCCCATCTCAGTCATGTACCATAGCCCCATCTCAGTCATGTACCACAGCCCCCTCTCAGTCATGTATACCAGCCCCCCTCTCAGTCATGTATACCAGCCCCCTCTCAGTCATGTACCAGCCCTCTCTCAGTCATGTACCAGCCCCCTCTCAGTCATGTACCAGCCCCTCTCAGTCATGTACCAGCCCCCTCTCAGTCATGTACCACAGCCCCCTCTCAGTCATGTACCACAGCCCCCCTCTCAATCATATACCTGCACGACTGGCGGGGGGGGTGCTTAGTAAGAGATGTGATTGGGCCAGCCCAGTGTCAGTCAGTACCAATGGGCCGATGTCTCAGCCTAGTAGTGGGCCGGTCGTTGACAAAAAAAAAAAAAAAAAAAAAATTATATATATATATATTTTTTTTAATAGTTACAAATAGTTACCGAGGTCCGGACCTCGGTGACCTCATAGCTGGCTACGGCCATGTAGCCACTGCCAGAATAGTGACACACATATTGTGTGTGGTGAGCACACGCATTCATGCACAACGAAGACAAGATTGCGTTGTCTCAATCATTTTAACTATAAATTTATGAGCTCAAAGTATGAGCTCACTACTGACTGAAATGTCCAACAAAAAGCATCAATTGTCAAATAATATTGATCACATTAACTAGACTAGATGTTTGAGGAAATTAGAAAGGGAACAACAACTTAACCCTTGTGTCTGATCAGATTCGTATTTGTTTGATAACTTTGCAGTGATGAGCCAACATAATATGTGGCATAATCTTTTAATTATCTTGTATTTTTTTTTTACTCTTCATAAATTGTTTATTCCACTTCAGCCCGATCATAACCACCACATATTATTTTTTTTGTCATATTTAACAACTCTTTTCAGAAAAGTGGGAGTATTTCATTACAAAAATAATATAAAAAATGGTTATGATCAGGGCTGAAGTTGAATAAAATATTTATGGAAAAGAAAGTGGGAAATTATTTCAACATAATCTTTTTATGGAGTTTTTCAATTTAGTCCCCTAATAAGAGTATAATACTTTAGTTTTCAGACACAAGGTGTTGTGGTTTGTAACCGACCCCAATCGCACAACACAAGACAGGTATGAGAGTTAGCCAAGAACGGGCATTTATTGAAAACACTCAGAAAAACGGCACTGTCCCTTTAAGGGAGAACACCAATACTGGATAAACAAGAAAAGGGAAAGGCCCAGTGCCTTTAAGAGGCGAGCTGGCTAAGGGGAAGGCAAAGGGAAGGCTAAACGGAAAAACGGGCCGGGGCAAGGGAAGGCAGGAACAGGGAGGACTAGGAGGACTGGACAGGAAGGACTAGGAGGACTAGAGAGGGGAGAAAGGGACAGAGGCCCGCGGAGGCGGGCTGGGGACAGGGAGGACTGGGAGGACTAGAGTGGGGAAACAGGGACAGAGACCCGCGGAGGCGGGCTGGGGAGTGGGAGGACTGGGAGGACTAGATAGGGAGGACTAGGAGGACTAGGGAAAAACAGGGTAAGGCCTAGGAACAGGGCGAGGGCTGGAGCTGCATACTGGGACAGAGAAAACAGGGTAAGGCCTTGGAAAAAGCATTAATGATGTTGCTGCTCTGCAGCTTCTCCCGGGATGGTAGACTGGGGAAGCAGGTGGGAACATCAGAGCCGCTCTGCAGACTTCTCTCGGCAGATCTCCGAGGTGGGTAAACGGAACCGAGAGGGAGAGAGGGAGTGGGTTAGCTCAGAGTGCAGTTGGAACAGAGCAGGTGACAGGAGAGGTGACTTGTAACCAAAAACAGAGTTATCCAAGTGACTGAATCTTCGGTGTAAAATAAACACTGTGAGCGAAGTCCCAAAATACAAATCCAGGTGATAATATCTTCGGTGTGTAAACACACAGTGGGCGATGTTAGGCCAAAATATTATCCCAATGAAACAATCCAAAAAGGGCTAAACGCTGGGTGAGTGACTGTCTGATAAAAAGCTGGATATCTTCAGTGTTATATAAACACATGAAAAACGGATAGAATCAAAGACAGTCATAAAAACTCACCCAGGCGCTGTGCGTAAAGAGCGTTGGAACAGAACGGAGCGAGCGCGTCGCCACGGGGAAAGGGTTGTCCAAGCGGAGGTCTGAGTGGTGCGCGACTTGCTTAGAGTACGCGCCGGTACGGAGGGCGCATCTGGCGCGGAGGTCTGAGTGGTGCGCGACAGCTTGGAGTGCGCGCCGGTACGGAGGGCGCATCTGGCGCGGAGGTCTGAGGGGTGCGCGACTGCTTGGAGTGCGCGCCGGTACGGAGGACGCATCTGGAGTGCGTCTGCGCGGAAGAGCGCGCCAGGCTCGGAGGTCTGGATGGTCGTCTGGGCGTCTGCTGCGCGGAGGTCTGGATGGGGTGCGCGACTGCTTGGAGTGCGCGCCGGTACGGAGGACGCATCTGGAGTGCGTCTGCGCGGAAGAGCGCGCCAGGCTCGGAGGTCTGGATGGTCGTCTGGACGTCTGCTGCGCGGAGGTCTGGATGGGGTGCGCGACTGCTTGGAGTGCGCGCCGGTACGGAGGACGCATCTGGAGTGCGTCTGCGCGGAAGAGCGCGCCAGGCTCGGAGGTCTGGATGGTCGTCTGGGCGTCTGCTGCGCGGAGGTCTGGATGGGGTGCGCAACTGCTTGGAGTGCGCGCCGGTACGGAGGACGCATCTGGAGTGCGTCTGCGCGGAAGAGCGCGCCAGGCTCGGAGGTCTGGATGGTCGTCTGGGCGTCTGCTGCGCGGAGGTCTGGATGCGCGCCAGGACGTCTGCTGCGCGGAGGTCTGAAGTGGATCACTGGGATACCTCCCGTGGAAGCTTAGAGAGCCGCAGTCCAGTGTCTCCCTCAGGCAACGGCGACAGGAGGCGAAGGCTGGAGCACATCTCACGCCGGAGATGAAAACAGCATAAACAGACAGAGGACCTCCCGAAGGAGTCTAGGTGATAGAGAATATGATACGGAAGTATACGGCATGTTACGGCACGACCCGACGCCGGACAGAGGGGAGAGCGAGGTACTTAAGCCCACAGGGGAACTAATTAGAATGCACCACAGGTGCGTGAAGGTAATTGATACTTGAAACTAAAAGTGTGTGTTCGGCACCAGACCAATCAAACACATAATGACAGGTAGTCCAAGGGTGTGGTTTGCTGAAGAGCAAACGAACGCGAGGGTGGGGGCTAGTGAGGTGAGGAGAATGCAATTGATAACAGTAGGCTTAAAGGAACAGAGCGAGTAGGTGAGCAACAGGCTTAAAGGAACAGAGCGAGTAGGTGAGCAGCGGACAAAACCTCACACAAGGGTTAAATAACAATGGCATAGGATTTGAATTTAAACACAGTGGAGCTTAGATGATCTACAGTTGTCCACGACTTATCCTCCAAGGCATCTGCTATATAATAATCTTCAGGTTTACTTAAGTGTTATTAGTAGGTTACAGCAGTAAGCATTCGTTTGCTCAGTCAATTATGGCCAATTCGTTTTATATTGTTTAATACAGTTAAATAAATAGATAAATGAAAAGCAATTTTTTTTGGATCCCCCCCCCCCCCCACTGTACCGAAAATAATACCGAACCGTGTCTTCAAAACCGAGGTACGTACCGAACCGTGGATTTTGTGTACCGTTACACCCCTAATGTTTCTATAACTCTCTCCCATATAACTCTCTCCCATACCCTTAACACCAACCGCTGAAGTGCCCTTGAGCAAGGCACTAAACCCCCAACTGCTCCAGTGGAGTTGCTCAGTGGCCAACAGTGTCAGACTGTGGTTGTACTGGGGCCTAACAAAATTAATAGTTGGTTTCAGGTTGGTTGTCAGTTTGGCCATGGGTAGGTAGGGAATTTATTTAATTTAATTTTTTTATTTTATTCTTTCCCACGGCGACTATGGATAGGGAATTTCTTTATTTAATTAAAATGTTCACAACAACATGGATGCATGTACTCTGCCAGCATGTTTAATATCCATAATACTAAATGTTTGACTAAGATTTCTATGAAACTTTATTAAATTTTTTTTTTTTTTTTTTTTTTATAATTTTTTCTAAAAACTCATAAAATATATTGGGTCGCACCTAAATCGGCAGGGTCGGTCGGCAACCTGAAACCAACTATTAATTTTGTTAGGCCTGGGCAGCTCCCAGGTGTGAATGGAACTCTGTGAATGTGAAGCAGGGCGTAGCTGAAAAAGAGCATCTGTGCTCAGCGAACCTACCCTGGGTAAATAAAGGTTAAAATAAAAAATAAAAAAAATAAACACTGCAAGAACAGGCTGAAGCAGCATAAGTCATTCAAGTAGATGCCGTCCATGGAAGAACAGTGTCCATCAGGGTAATTCCTTGTACTGTATGAACCAGGGAAACAGTGTGTGCTGTGCTGTGCTGGGGTACCCTAAGTTTGACTCTGGTTCGCTTGACAATTAAGTTTGGGTCACTTCGGTTCCAAGAACAGGCTGAAGCAGCATAAGTCATTCAAGTAGATGCCGTCCATGGAAGAACAGTGTCCATCAGGGTAATTCCTTGTACTGTATGAACCAGGGAAACAGTGTGTGCTGTGCTGTGCTGGGGTACCCTAAGTTTGACTCTGGTTCGCTTGACTTAAGTTTGGGTCACTTCGGTTCCTTGAGATGCCTCCCTCCCGGTCTGGCGCATAACGAAGCCACTTCTTGACAGTTTCGCTGTAGTCCTGGTCGGTCAGCTTGGGGTCAAACTGTCGAGCAGCAGCTGATAGACACAAAAATAAAAAAGTGAGGAAGAGAGGTGGGTGAGATGATGTACGATGATAAGAGCACCCCTCACTTCACACAAGTGCAATTTTTTTTAATCACTCAATTACTTACTCTGTAGGTCTACAGTAACAAGCTACAGTCAGCATCCAGTTAGACTGGACAGGAAAGAGAATTAAGCAATCGCCTAGCCTGACACCATCTAGGCCAGTGGTCACCAACCTTTTTAAGCCCAAGATCACTTCTTTTTTTTTGGTGAAGGCAAGATCTACCTATTGAAGCGTTGAGAGAAAAAGACAGCCAAGATTGTACTTTAAACTAAATTACTTTTATTTGCCTGTATTCTAATGACATGCAATGCTTTGGTCCAACATTAAAACGTCAAAGTAGAACTATTATGTACTTTCTCAGTCAGTGCTAAGTGCAGTCATCTTATGCAGCATCACTTTTCACATCAAAACAAAAGTAGAACTGTAATGTGGACTTTCTCATATTATTAACATTGACAAACATATTTACAATTAGCATTTTATAAAGTAGAACTGTAATGTGTACTTTCTCAGTCAGTGCTAAGTGCAGCATTACTTGTCACATCAAAACAAAAGTAGAACTGTAATGTGTACTTTCTCAGTCAGTGCTAAGTGCAGCATCATCTCAGGGTAAGATCTAAGTGCAGTCAGTGTTAAGTGCAGCATCATTTTCACATCAAAACAAAAGTAGAACTGTATGTGTACTTTCTCAGTCAGTGCTAAGTGCAGCATCACTTTTCACATCAAAACAAAGGTAGAACTGTAATGTGGACTCTCAGGGTAAGATCTAAATTTTTTTTTTTTTTTTTTTTCATGGAAAGATCTACAGGGACAGTCTCAAAGATCGACCAGTCGATCAAGATCGACGGGTTGGTGACCACTGATCTAGGCAATACAATGTGTATCCATGCACCTCTAAAGCTCAATTACGTTGTCCATTTCTTATAGGTTGCACTTTCATCACTTTATTCCAACATAACACTTTTTTTTTAAGTTTTTGCAACAGCATAATTATATTCTGAATCACCAGCATCACCAGCATCACCACCTCACTACCTAAACTTAACCTATGAAGTAGTTTGCAGGGGAGGAAGCTCACCAAACATGCAGGCTTGTAGTGTGGTGTGCTTGAATGGCTTCTTGCTTTCTGAACAACGCTTGTCTTTCTTTCCAGCCCAGTTGAACCCACTGGCCAGGGCGTTGGTCATAGCAGTTTTCAACATCAGTCTGATCAGGTTCTCTGAATTGGTGCCTCCTACCAAAGCCAGGCGAGAAATCTAAATCAGAGAGAAGAAAATGAAGGCCCTGCGTTAGAAACAGCATAACGTTTATTTTATGAACACAGAGCAACCAACTTGTTTATACACACACTTTATGCATGCACTGATATTCCAGCCCATGCCAGTCATTAGGTTTAACCACATTAACCCTCCTGTCCATATGTAAACGGTATATTTGAACAATTTCAAAACGTTTCATAAATAGCAGATATACAAGCTCTAACACGTTTTGAACTAGAAAGTGCTAAACACATTTTTCCCCTGAACAAGACCACACTGAAACGATCTACATTTGATAAATGAATGCAGTTCAATAAATTACCATCTTTTGACGGACTGATTGCTCCATCAGTAATGATTCTGCCTCATTGAAGTCTTGTTCACTGGCGATTGGCAGCTGGAAGGGGAGCATAGTGGTTGTGGTGGCCACCCCGTGTCCCCTGGTCCCACCAGATATGTTGCCCTCAGCCAACTCGGTCTTGATGAACTGCACATCTCTCGATAGATCCTTCACCACGACAAGTAATTCAGCCAGCATTGAATTATTCTTCTGGATGGTAAGGTCTTCAGAAGAAGAGTTAAAATCATTAAGTGAGAAATAAAAATAAGCAGCAAATCACACGAGGAATTACACCATGTCCAATAGACTTGCCTTTCAGAAGCTGCCCGTCATCGCCGGCCATCTGTCTACGCTGTGAAACACCAGATTGCCCTGAGCTGTGTCCTGACATCGCTGTAGAAACAAAATCATAGTTATATATTTCACTAGTTTGACTGCATTGGATCAAACTGGTGGTAGTTCCCTCTAAAATGGCATACCATTTTGTGCATGTTGTGAGAGACCAGGGGGACTGTAGTATTGCCCCGAGCTGCATCCCGACATCCCTGTAGAAACAAATCATTATATTTAAAAATACAAAATCTGACTTGTCAGTCAAATTAACATACATGTCATAATCACTAACACCGGTTCCTGACAGGCAGCAAGCGAGCAAACTGGAGAGGAAATCGCACACGACACTGTCCTGATATGACGCAGCGCGTGTCCGAGTGTGTGTTACCTGGATTCTCGACCAATAAAAAGTGTTTAGGGGCGGGACTCGGCCGCGTAATCGCTCAACTAGAGACACAGCGAGCGAATATTTGAGGGGTGAACGACATCGCTGCTCAGTTCACTGTCGCTCGCGGCAGGTCAGGATAGTCTGATTGAAACGAATACATTTTAATCACTTTTTCTCGCTCGCTCGCGTCGCTCTATGTCAGGAAGGGGTGTAAGGAGTTGTATCCCGTCTCTCAAAACACTGTTACTGAAAGAGTACAGTATCATACCACTACTTGCACTTTGTCGATCTTGCAGCTGCTGGACATGTGAGGCCTGCTGCTGCTGGTGATACTGAACAATATCAAATCCTGGCATCTCGGCTGAAACACAGTAGGAAATACACAAAGTTATTAGCAAATGACGCTATTGTAATCCCCCATGTGAGAAAATGTTTGATTTCCATTCAGCTGATTTCACGTGCACTGCCAAATACTACTTTAATAAAAATATCAAAGACAATGCGAGACAATACAGATATTTTAAACATGCCAGAATATTATGTTATGAGATTGCTTGATAACTCACCATTATGTTGAGTTAGCGATTGCTGGTAGTTGCTAGTAACCAGATCTACAAAGGGGAAATGTAAAATAAGTTGCGACTCAAACATGGTGGAAATTGTGCTCAATATAAAAGCATTATGTACAACTATACATTTTTATTGTGACATTGCTTTCAAGTTGTGAAGGCTTTGAATTTTTGTAGTGGGCTGGCATGCACATTGTAAACATGTATTCTGTTGCATGCATGATGCCAGCGACCTGCCAGCAAGCTCCTCACAAGAACACAGATATGGGTTCACTTACTGTTATTTGGATCAGGAGTCTCCAACGAATCTAAATAGCTGTAGATCATGCCACCATCCAAAGAATCTAAAAAAGGTAAGCCAGGGTGAGAATTGAAGATGCTACAAATCATGTTTAAACAGTCATCTAGTTGGCATTTTAACATGCATAGCAACATACCATTCATTGTAGGCTCTTGGCCAACAACTGGAGGGTTGACGGATCTTAGCGCCTTACGAGACCGGCTCGATTTTGGAGTCTGTCCTACAACATATTTTAGTTGGCATGTTATTCACAATGTATATATTTTGGGCCAACTATAGAATAACTGCAAGAAATGCAGAAGTCCAATCAAATTAAAATGCTCAATTTGTCGGTACATGGTCAGACTAATTTGTTTAACTGTTTATTATTATTATTATTATTATTATTATTATTATTATTATTATTATTATTATTATTATTATTATTATTATTATTATTATTATTATTATTATTATTATTATTATTATTATTATTATTATTATTATTATTATTATTATTATTATTATTATTATTATTATTATTATTATTATTATTATTATTATTATTATTATTATTATTATTATTATTATTAACTGTAGCCATTTCCAAAGTGCCTATATAAAATAAATGCATTGCATCAATACCTGGGAAACCCACATCAGGTGCTTTGGCAAAACGTTTTCTTTTGGCGTCGCCACTCGAGTCAGAGTCCGAGTGCACATACTGCTGATTTGGCCTAAAAAAAAGTATATATATACACACATATAAATAAATGTAGTTATGATACTACGTTTATTAGTCAAGGCTAAAGTCTGAATACATAGGCCCTCAGGCCACTGTGTGTTATCCTTTTAGCACTACTTGCAACTACAACAGCAGTGCCATTATTTACAACACCCTAGGGAGAGTTGTCCCTTTAACAAAGTGAACACTGTACCTGGATCTTCTTTTCTGGCGGAGATCTCCTTCGTCCTCAGATTCAATTTCAGAGGTTGGACACATAGTTGAGGTGTACTTGGTCTCTCGTTTTTTGGCCTCATCATGGGTCTCTGGAAAGAGCAGAGAGAAAATGACAATTAACATATCTGCAGTCCAGTGTTTAACGAAAAAATATATGTACCTCTTATCATATGTGCATCGTCACAATTTGCGTCCTCACTTTTTGTGTATGTGTTGCACGAAATACTCACCACAAGTAGTAAGCTCACGTACATCCTTATAGGTGATCCATTTATCATCTGGTTGCAGTCCATCTCGAAGGGCTTTTGTGAGCTTTATGTGTTTAGGGGGCCATAACACAGTCTGGTCTTTAGCATTAAACCAGCTCTCTAGAACTACTGCTGTCCCACCATTTGGGAACTGTACAACTGACCACAGCACCACCTCACCATTCATCTTCAAAGGGCTGAAATGAGAATTTACGGTACTCATAATGATCTCTCCTTACAAGCCATTCCCATACCGTCCTAAACTAATATAATCCAGCCTTATTTCTGTCTGTAGTCGTCGGTGTAGGTTATCCAGTGTACATATCCACACGGTCCTCGTCTAGGGCTCCTCGGGTGAAAGCGCCAGGGTAAGCAGCCCAGCCTGGATAAGCACACTAGCTGGTACGAGGAAACGTTGGTAATGCTGGTCACTGTAGAACGGTAGCCGCACGATACACTATACATAATAGACTAATAATAATAGAATAGGTCGAACTCGACGATACAGCTTTAAACTCTGACACTTCAGCTATCAATTTGCACGCGGTCTCAATGCTCTATTTTGGGGCAAAACGGGCACACTTCACAGCACGTTGTATCGTGGTGAAGGCTTCAACTTATTGGGGTAACTAACTGCTGTATCCACCTGAAACGTATTTATACGTAAGGTGAATAATCTATAGTACCAGCCTTATTTCTGTCTGTAGTCGTCGGTGTAGGTTATCCAGTGTACATATCCACACGGTCCTCGTCTAGGGCTCCTCGGGTGAAAGCGCCTGGGTAAGCAGCCCAGCCTGGATAAGCACACTAGCTGGTACGAGGAAACGTTGGTAATTAGTCCGCACACATTGCATTTTTGAAGCATTTAAAGGAAAACTCCAACATTTTGTGAAATTAGCTTATTTGACATCTTCCCTGGAGTTATAAGAAGATACATACCTTTTTCGTCTCTCTGCATGCATTGGGCTTAGGGAACGCCTGGACAGTTAGCCTAGCTTAACTTCATCACTGGAAGTGGGGCAGACATCTAACCTAGTTCACTACAGTCAGGAAATATACTCCAAATACAATCAAAATACAACTCCCAAACATTCCCGTAAACATGTTGTGACCTGTGTATTTACCACGTCTCCCAGTCACACAAGTCACACAAGTCTCCAAGTCACACAAGTCTCCCAGTCACACAAGTCTCCAAGTCACATGAGTCACACAAGTCTCCAAGTCACACAAGTCTCCAAGTCACACAAGTCACACAAGTCCAAGTCTCCAAGTCACACGAGTCACACAAGTCTCCAAGTCACACAAGTCACACAAGTCACACAAGTCACACAAGTCCAAGTCACACAAGTCACACAAGTCTCCAAGTCACACAAGTCACACAATTCTCCAAGTCACACAAGTCTCCAAGTCACACAAGTCTCCAAGTCACACAAGTCACACAAGTCACACAAGTCACACAAGTCACACAAGTCCAAGTCACACAAGTCACACAAGTCTCCAAGTCACACAAGTCACACAAGTCTCCAAGTCACACAAGTCTCCAAGTCACACAAGTCACACAAGTCACACAAGTCCAAGTCACACAAGTCACACAAGTCTCCAAGTCACACAAGTCACACAAGTCTCCAAGTCACACAAGTCTCCCAGTCACACGAGACTCATGTGACTGGGAGACTCGTGTGACTTGTGTGACTGGGAGACGGGGTAAACACACAGGTCACAACATGTTTACAGGAACGTTTGGGAGTTGTATTTGGAGTATATTTCCTGACTGTAGTGAACTAGGCTAGATGTCTGCCCCACTTCCAGTGATGAAGTTAAGCTAGGCTAACGGTCCAGGCGTTCCCTAAGCCCAAAGCATGCAGAGAGATGAAAAAGGTATGCATCTTCTTGTCCAACTCCAGGGAAGATGTTAAATAAGCTAATTTCACAAAATGTTGGAGTTTTCCTTTAAGCGTTTCAATTGGCCAGCCAAACATGTTATCTGTGTACATGTAATATTGTACTAATTGTGTATTTATTAATGAGGTAAGTTATGCCCCGAAATCCGACGTTAGAGTCAGTGTGTCAATATAGTTACTGCACTTTAGCTTTGTAGGGCAGTATGGTTATGCTGTTAAATGAAGTAGTGGTATTGCAATGGCACCATCTCCGTCTGGAGAGAGAAGACATTTGCGCTTGATATAGCGAAGTTTACCTATCCCTATATCTTCTTGCAAGCCACTGACCTTGTATGTACCAATGTATGATGATTCACAGGGATACATGTAGTATGGCTGTTTGTGTCTGTACTTTCTGTAAATTATATATACCTCTTCCTCTGATTTAAGAATATTCTCTACTAATGCAAATCCATCTCCAACCTCAATACAATTGTCTCCTTTCTTTGTGGACAAAGTAAACCGATGAGTGGAGACCTTCCTGTACTGTTGTGAAGAAGTAAACTGTGGGGGGACAGGCCCATCAGTGTGAATATTACGCAAAATTGGATCATCTGTGGGACATGGGGATCCAACATGTGGAATTTCAGACAACCTTTTCACTACCTGTTGTAGAGGCTGATGTGGCTTGCGTAGAAGATGCTTAATTTGTCCAAGATAGTTCTCAAAAGGGAATCCTGAGATATTATCTAGAGTGCCAAACTTCCTGTATTCCTCAGCCAAATGAATAAGCTGGTGTACATTGTACACAATTTCACCTCTTCCATACACTGTCCCAAAGTGTTCAACAAAAGAAACCATCAACTTGTGCGCAAAGGCCAACATTTCCTCAGAAATACTAGGGGACAGCAACAAGTACATTCCAACAGAAAACAACATGAAGTTGTCATACAGCTCACTGGGGAGGGAATCCTTCAAAACAACAGGACCCCAATACAACATGAAGGATCGCAACTCAGTAGCTTTCCAGCGATCTAACTCTGACAGTTCCCTTGGTTTACGGTTAAATTCACAAGGCATGTAGGGACGTAGCTTTAGCAGTTTACCTGAAATGGCTTGTACAGTTTTGGAAGGGACCCTTGTTGCCAAATTCTTCCCCTTTAACCATATATTAAGCAGTTTCCTTGTAACTCCGAGACAACAGAGATGCATGTAATCAGTTGGAAACATAGAAACCATCTTAACTAAACCTGTTAAAGGGCTCGTCCCATTGTGATGTGCCTCATCAACCATGTCTGAGAAACTGGAGTCTGTCCTAAGTCTGACTTTTGTTTCAGGATATGTCATTTTATTTCTCCATACACCCTCCTGAAACCACTTGTCACAACCAGAATAGCCATTAAATGCCTTGGTCTGCTTAATATAAGCTCTAGCCGGGGCATCACAAATGAAAGAAGAAATCTGTACATCAAATTGCTTGTCATTATAAATAATGCCATTAGACATTACATTCTGAAGATCTTTGACAAACTGCTCTAGGTACTCAAAAACACTCTTTGGCTTGCTTAGACCACAAAAAATGCCAACAACAAATGGGGACTTTGTGTAGTCACATTTGAGACTTCCAAGTATGGGCCAAAACTGAAGTTTAGAACTTTTGAATAAAGGTAAACCATCTATATTAAACTGTAAATTAAGAGTTGTCAGAGTTGCCGGTAAAATCAAACATGCCAACCGTGAAAGCACCCCTTTGACTAAACCAAAATGATAGTATTCTCCCCCTTCAATCTTAGTGGTAGGCACATGTTTTTGTGTTCCTAGCAATGTTCTTCCATCTTTAGGAAGGGTGGGGTGAAACATCTTCAAAAAGGACAGCAAAGATGATAGTGCAACCAGAGAGACTGAATAGGATGTTGCCCAATATTTTAAACTTGTCATGAGGAAATCTTCATTATGCTCATCACTGTCAAAGACATGTTCAGGTTCAATTTCGTCATCCCCAGCTATACTTTCAAAATGTGCATTTGACTCACCTGGTGAGTCAATATTTTCACTTTGATCACTGATAGTTAGTGGTCTGTTTAGTGGCAAGTCTGAAGTTGATAAATCTAGTGGCAAGTCTGATCTAGTTGTTAAATCTAGTGGCAAGTCTGTCTTTGGTAAATCGAGCAGGCACTCAGTATAGGCTGTGACAGGATCTGTGTTCTCTAAAGAGTGATGGTTTGTCCTTGAATTAGCAGCAACAATTAACTTATAATCAGTGAGGATAGCCTGCTCTGTCTCTCTCACTAATTTGTTGACTCTACGTATTTTAGCCCGAGAATAAGATGACATAGTGATGAGGTGCTGTAGTCAATGTAATGGTACATACATTGTGCTATTTACTTGGCTAGAACAGGTCTTTGCTTCAATTGCTGCAACGTGCGGCTTCTTGAAACTGGTACGTGATTCTGGAAAAAGAACGAAAAAAGGGGGGAGGGTCGACATTAATGTGCTGCATTGCAATGTGCAGGGTGAAACGCTTGCATAATTCTACATTTTGATCAATATCAAGAGAGTCCATTATTATATTATTGTTATATTGTTCATTAGAAAATACCATGTATATAACCAAACATCTAACTATATAGTCAATGTAATGGTACATAAATTGTGGTATTTACTTGGCTAGAACAATTAAGTCTCAAACAGCCTGCAAACTACCTGGCGTTCTATCGCCATGCTCTAAGACAAACTCTAACCTTAACCAACTTAGAAAGAGTGCAAGGGGAGATGAAGCATATAGCGATATAAACATAGTCATAGCATCAAATTAGTATTTAGATAAGCCACAGAAAAAAATCACGTTATAAAAATAAGCAGTTTCTAAGAAAAAACGATTTGTTATGTGAAGCGCTTTATCAACATGGGCGCCGCCATTTTGTTTGGTGACATCACCGTCGCGGTGCATTTAGCTAGCTGGCTACCTAGCCGCAGCCGGGATTCAAAGCCAACTAACCGGCTAACCCAGCTCGCTAAATACTGCATGTAGCTAGCAGAACTGTAAAATTAGTTTGAACAGCCATACAAAAAGAAACACGCGGTCCCGTTGTTGTCTGGTAGGCAACGTTGCATTTACGGATCCACGTGTTTACTAGGCCAGCTAGCGCGTGCTTCCTTGACTACTTCCTGTTCACCCAATAAGCATGCTTTTGATTGGCTGAGTCGCACAACGTCATTCAGTACCAACGCACGCAATTGGACCACGCAATTTCTAATCGTTGGCGCTATAATATTTACATCGAAATAACTTAAACAACCGTACGATTCCACTTGCACACTCTCCAGAGTTATATTAAGCACACGCTACGAATATTCATGAATATTTATCTTAGTTGACGTATATATATATTTACCTACCAAACTGCAGCATATCACATGCACAACGCCGTCAAGATCCACTGGTGCACACTCACAATAACGTTATTTTTCACAGAACACAGTTAAGATAAAAGTAATATAGCCAAAACTTACTGTAAAGCACTCAGTAGAATCAAATCCGGGGGAACCAGACGTGCTGTTCTGAACAGCAGTTCACATTGAGAGAGTGCTCAGCTGCATGCTGGGACGTACGTCTGTTTAAATTGGGGGGGGGAATTCGGATCGGTCCAACGTAATGACGACAAACAGCATACGTTGAACAGCATCCGTTGATTCAACATTTATTAGATATTGGCATTTCAATCATTAAAATGCAACCACAAAACAATATTGATTCAATGATATGTTTTCAACATTAGTCAATTGCTTTAGCGGTTAATGGGTGATTCAACATCAATCGTCGACCTTAACCAAAAATCAAGCATTTTGACCATAAATCAACATTGAATTAACACCTTTTGCTATCTGGGTTAATTGGTACCTGAAGAAAGCTAAGACTTGGGGGATTGCAATGTTGGTGTCCAACACTGTACAGTTATTACAAAATTGCTGCAGTATTCCTGCAAACACTGAAGAAATGTCTTTTTTTAATCCTCGCCTATACAAAGATTACAGTTAGTCAGTCAAAGTTACTCATGGTTGCACCCCAGCTACAGACAATTTTTTTTTCTTTTTTTTTCTTTTTTTAGTAGACATCACTCAGGTTTATTTATTGATTCTCTCATTGATACTATGTTTGTTTCTGAAGTGTGTGTGTGTGTGTGTGTGTGTGTGCGTGTGCGTGTGCGTGTGTTTGTGTGTGTGTGTGTGTGTGTGTGTGTGTGTGTGTGTGTGTCTGTGTGTGTGTGTTTGTGTGTGAGAGATATATATAGAGAGAGGGGGGGCTTTGGTAGACTATTGCATTGGTCCATTCATTGAAGATGAACGCAATGCGACATCCTTTACTAGGCTCACCCACCAACAGTGCAGGTGCTGAACTGCTGATCCGAATGTATAGGTAAAAACCATATTATGCGTTTTCATCAATAAAAAAATGGCCACAAAAATGTTTGCTTACGCGCGCGCGCATTCACTGGGGGCCTACAGATACATTCTTTCATGGGGCCCACAATCTACAGCTACGCCCCTGGCTACAGTACAATCAACAGCGGGGTGTATTAGAAGGCTATGGTGAAGAGGTACGTTTTTAGCTTATTTCTGAAAATATTAAGAGATCTAGCTGAAACGGAGGGCTAGGGCCTCCACGGGTTGCGTTTAATAGAGCTGGCGGACACTATGGCGTTGTAACTCCGATTAAAGAGTCACACAGGGGCGTGCTGCAGGTATTGGTTTTATTTGGGAACAAAGGTGTGTGTGGTTGTCTACAAGGGAATACAATACAGTATACATTAGTAAACACAATAGTGGCGCACATAAACATAATGTCATACTGTAAACATGTGGTCTATAGCTGCAATAATATTCATTAGCAATACAGTGCAACTACTAGTAACCAAGACATTCACTTAACCGGAGTTATTATAGATAACCTACATAGCCTATGCAGGGGGATGACTCATGCAGTGCATGTAAACAGTATAGGTAGGCGGACTGTAAACCAGGTGTAAGATACATTCAATTCACTAGGAGTAGTGAGTGAGTTATATAGCCTAGGCTAGCTCACGTGCGGCTAAGCTAACCACGCAGCATCACTAGCAGGCAGCATATCATAGCAGGGGGAACCTAGGTTGGCTAACGTGTAGCTAAGCTAACGGCGCAGTGTTTCAATAACAGAGGGAACAACGTCAACAGGAATGGATCAGCGGAGACACACTAAGTACAGAGTAAACCGAATGAACGAACTAGGCAGGACTAAACATAGGTACCGTACTCACGTGTCATTTACGCACACGTTCCTCAAAGGGAAAGATCTTACTGCTGCAAACAGCCGCACCGTCGGGCAGCAGCACAGAGAAAAGCTTGTGCACACGTTCCTCTTAAACTCTTAAAGGGCCAGTAACGTTATCAGAAGACTAGAGTGCGACACTAGCACATCACGCTGAACGAATACACTGGCATAAATCAATTACCCTTTCCTGTCAACAACATATTAAAGGGCTATTACAGAACAAAGTAGTCTATTAAGGGGCTTTCCTACACAGCCGCACCCAAAAGTCTACTTAGACCTTTTGAACTAAACAGGAAAGTCTCAGTGGTCCTCTGTATCCGGGAGACTTGGGAGCTGCACCGGCCGGGACACAGGGCGCAGGTATGTTCTGTCCTTCACCTGGACAGCTGCGGTGCGGGTACGCTCGTCAGTTCCAGGGTACGTCTGAGTGACCTTCTCAACGAGCCAGAGTGCCCGAGGAAGCTGTGGGTCAACGATGAGGGCCACCTGGCCGAGTGACTGTTTCTTGCCGTCCTTCCTCCACTTCTGCCTCTCCGGGGCCCTATCTTGGTGTAAGATGGCCCAAAACAGTCTACTCTGGTGGAATAGAATGGGGGCTTGTAGAGGCGCAGGCGACAGGGCGGAAGGGCGGCCATTTTAGGCATGTCGGGCTTTGCTCGCCGCAGATGTCGTTCTCGGCAGGTGTGCTGATGCTTGCGGATTGCTTCTCTTCCACGTAGAACCCAGAATCGGGATTGAAGATCAGCGAATACCCTCTCAGGCCCGGGGTGGAGAAGAGTTTGATCATAATCTTGGATGATCAGCTTTGTCAGGGGGTGATGTGGATCCGAGACGATTGGGTGAGTGTCATCCATCTCCAAGTTCTCGGCCCTGTGCGGCCTACCGCCTACTCTGAGGAGACAGGTAGCCTTGTCATACTCTGGAGATAGAGAGCCCAAACGACCTCTTCTGGGGGAAGAGGTCGGTCAGACTTGAGGGCCTTGATCTCCTCTGGGAATGAGTCCAGCTGGGTTCGTTTAAGGAGGACCTTCTCAGCGTTGAGGAAGTCGGCTGCTTCATAAGGCTGATCAGTGGTCTGGGCATCAGCCGCACCGTGAAGGGACCTGACTGTTGCTTGGACGAGATCGTCTTCAACGGCAGGGAGCGGAGGACTGGGAGAGTTCCTAGGTTGAGTTAGTCGAGTACTGGGTTGAGTACTGGGCTGGGTGCTAGGTTGAGTACTAGGCTGAGTACTAGGTTGAGTACTAGGTTGAGTACTAGGTTGAGTACTAGGCTGAGTACTAGGTTGAGTACTAGGTTGAGTAGTAGGCTGGGTGCTAGGTTGAGTACTAGGCTGAGTACTAGGTTGAGTACTAGGTTGAGTACTAGGTTGAGTACTAGGTTGAGTACTAGGTTGAGTACTAGGCTGAGTACTAGGTTGAGTACTAGGTTGAGTACTAGGTTGAGTGCTAGGTTGAGTACTAGGCTGAGTACTAGGTTGAGTACTGGGCTGAGTACTAGGCTGAGTGCTGGGTTGAGTACTAGGTTGAGTACTAGGTTGAGTACTAGGCTGAGTACTAGGTTGAGTACTAGGTTGAGTACTAGGCTGGGTGCTAGGTTGAGTACTAGGTTGAGTACTGGGCTGAGTACTAGGTTGGGTACTGAGTTGAGTACTAGGTTGGGTACTGAGTTGAGTACTAGGTTGGGTACTGAGTTGAGTACTGGGTTGGGTACTGAGTTGAGTACTAGGTTGGGTACTGAGTTGAGTACTAGGTTGGGTACTGAGTTGAGTACTAGGTTGGGTACTGAGTTGAGTACTAGGTTGGGTACTGAGTTGAGTACTAGGTTGGGTACTGAGTTGAGTACTAGGATGGGTACTGAGTTGAGTACTAGGTTGGGTACTGAGTTGAGTACTGGGTTGGGTACTGAGTTGAGTACTAGGTTGGGTACTGAGTTGAGTACTAGGTTGGGTACTGAGTTGAGTACTAGGTTGGGTACTGAGTTGAGTACTAGGTTGGGTACTGAGTTGAGTACTAGGTTGGGTACTGAGTTAAGTACTAGGTTGGGTACTGAGTTGAGTACTGGGTTGAGTACTGGGTTGAGTACTAGGGATGGTCGCACCATAGGTAGGACTCTGGGTACTGTGTGTAGCTACAGGGGGCCCGTGTGAGATTGTAGGTTGCTCAATTGAACCAGGCATGTTGGGGGCTGGGTACCATGACACAGGGGGAGCAGCAGAGCGAGGCGTCGCCTGTGCTGGATGGTGTATCACTGGAGTGATGGCGGCTGGATTAGCCGGCAGGGGATGCATGTACTGTGGTACGGTAGGAAGGGCTAGAGGCACAGGTGCCACTACGTGGTGCTGTTGTCCAGGCGGTGGATAGGTCGGCTCAGATGCTGCTGCACGTACAAGAGCCCTCATCTTTGGCTACTTGAAGTTCCTTCTCCTTCTTCTTAGGCCGCCTCTGCCTGTCCAGGCGTTTAACGATAGCTTCCCGTGCATCTTGTGCTTCCTGCTCTAGGCGTTGTAAGCGTTGGCACTCCAGGTTGGCGTCATAGTCTTCTTTTACCTGGCGCTGTAGCTCCTCAAGCTCCAGGGAGTGGATGTACTCCTGAAGGATAGCTTCCTGGACTGGTGAGAGAGCATGTGGTCGGTGTACACTCCCAGATGAACGATGGGAGCCAACACCTGACCTTATGGTGGGTCTAGGAATTGACAGACGTGAGGACCTACTACCTTCATACAGGGCCTTTGTGGTACTCGCCGGGTATGAACGATGGGAGCCGACACCTGACCTTATGGTGAGTCTAGGAATTGACTGATCTGAGTACTGACTGATCCGAGTACTGACTGATCCGAGTACTGACTGATCCGAGTACTGGCTGATCCGAGTACTGACTGATCCGAGTACTGACTGATCCGAGTACTGACTGATCCGAGTACTGAGTTCTGGTTCATATCCCACTTCGAGGTCACGTAGGTGGCTTGGTAGGTGGCACTCTCTCTGCGGGTGAGCGGTGGTCTCTGTGGTGTCCTGGTCTGCCATAGCGTCTTGGAGGAGCTCTATTCGGCTTCAAAGGACCATGAAACGGAGGGCTAGGGCCTCCACGGGTTGCATTTAATAGAGCTGGCGGACACTATGGCGTTGTAACTCCGATTAAAGAGTCACACAGGGGCGTGCTGCAGGTATTGGTTTTATTTGGGAACAAAGGTGTGTGTGGTTGTCTACAAGGGAATACAATACAGTATACATTAGTAAACACAATAGTGGCGCACATAAACATAATGTCATAAACATGTGGTCTATAGCTGCAATAATATTCATTAGCAATACAGTGCAACTACTAGTAACCAAGACATTCACTTAACCGGAGTTATTATAGATAACCTACATAGCCTATGCAGGGGGATGACTCATGCAGTGCATGTAAACAGTATAGGTAGGCGGACTGTAAACCAGGTGTAAGATACATTCAATTCACTAGGAGTAGTGAGTGAGTTATATAGCCTAGGCTAGCTCACGTGCGGCTAAGCTAACCACGCAGCATCACTAGCAGGCAGCATATCATAGCAGGGGGAACCTAGGTTGGCTAACGTGTAGCTAAGCTAACGGCACAGTGTTTCAATAACAGAGGGAACAACGTCAACAGGAATGGATCAGCGGAGACACACTAAGTACAGAGTAAACCGAATGAACGAACTAGGCAGGACTAAACATAGGTACCGTTCTCACGTGTCATTTACGCACACGTTCCTCAAAGGGAAAGATCTTACTGCTGCAAACAGCCGCACCGTCGGGCAGCAGCACAGAGAAAAGCTTGTGCACACGTTCCTCAAAGGGAAACTCTTAAAGGGCCAGTAACGTTATCAGAAGACTAGAGTGCGACACTAGCACATCACGCTGAACGAATACACTGGCATAAATCAATTACCCTTTCCTGTCAACAACATATTAAAGGGCTATTACAGAACAAAGTAGTCTATTAACGGGCTTTCCTACACTAGCCTAATGTCCATAGGTAGTGTGTTCCATAACTTTGGTGCATAGTTAGCAAAGGCTGCATCCCCGATTTTCTTTAGACTGTGGCTTGGAACCTTCAATAGACCAGTAGTAGATGATCGCAATGTTTATACTTTGTATATAAGGAGGAGGACCTTGAAATCAATTCTAAATGTTACCGGAAGCCAGTGTAGGTTACTTACTTGTAACTTTGGGTTTGATCCAAGGAGTAAGTTGCCCCATATTGCTCTGTAACATTTCTCTTTTTGTTATAGGACCGACTAGTAGGATTTCAGTTTTGCCCTCATTTAATTTTAGGAAGTTGTTCGTCATCCATTTGTTTATTGCTAAGAGACAGGCGGAAATGGAGTTTATAGCTGTGTGATCATTTGGTTCAGCGGAGATGTACAATTGTGTGTCATCTGCGTAACTATGGAAACATATGAAGTGTATCTTCTTAATTCATGTATCTCTTATCTAAGTTCATTGATCGTATAGTGTTCTATTTCACCCTTTCCTCTGCATGGTTTTAGGTATTTTCAGATGTTCGGTTTCAAGTAAGAGGAGACTGACGATATGGTCAAAATCAACGGGCGGCGGTGTTTATTAATAAAACAGCTTTAGGAATTAAAACAGTACATCGTCTCTTTCATTTGGCTGTTGTCGTTTCTCGGTGCTGTTCGCTGTCTTAGGTTGTCCATGGCCAACACCGAGTCCTCTCTTGTGGTTCGCTGGTCTGGTTGTCAAGACAACCTGGTCTCCTCGTCGATCAGGCCGGGAGTGCTTGATTTCGTATCGGCGGAGTCCGCTATGAACCTCGGCTCGGTCATCTGGTCTCAATGGCTCTCTGAATCATCGGCTCTTCAGTAGCCTGAGTGGCGAGTCGAGTCGCGAGTCTCCCTCTGTCGGTGGAGGTTTTCAGCGCTCCAGTTGCGATTCGATCTCTGTCATCGTCTGTCCCCATGTCTCTGGGTCTTCAGGTCCGTTCTGGTGTGTCAGCGCTTCTCCTGATGCGAAGCGATTTCGTCTGTCATCGGGTCTCAGTCCCTCTGTGTCACGGCTTGGCTCTGCAGGGATCCTTCTCCGTCTCCTCTGAGTGTCACCGGGTGTGTGTGGCGAGTCTCTCCAGGTTCCTTCTGGTGTGAGTCGTGTCCCTCATGAGTCGCCATTCGCCCTTTTTTTCAGAGGAGAGAGAGAGAGGGGGCGAGAGAGAGGGAGGGGGAGACAGAGAGCGAGAGGGACGGGGAGACCCTGCCTATTCCTGTCACATTCCAGCAGAACTTGTCTGAGGGTGTCCTGTGACCACATGTTACACAATTTTCCTGGGTCTTCTGACAACGGTTTTCACAGTTTGAATCTGCTGACACTTTAATCATTACTTAATGAGAGGGTAGTTTTTCACTGAGTAATACAACATCATGCTTGTGACTAAAAGGTTTACATAGTCTAGATAAGAACCAGACTACTTCTCCAGACAGTGCCCAGATAACAAACCCTATATATCCGTTCTTTAATAGAACACCTTATTTTCCTGATGAACATTTGACCAATACGGTATAGTTTTACCTTCTAGCTTTAAGAGTTTCTTTTCTTTATTGTGACTAAGTTATTCTAATAGTTTCTAAGAGTTTATGCCTATATGTAACTTATGAAATTGCTAAATCTTTTAGTATATCATTGCTTTGCATTGTTTTCTCAACTAGTGGCCGTTCTCTGTGTAAGGAGAGATTTCCAAATAGCCTGTGTCACTTTTCTGACTTCTGGGTTAGTCAGCAGCTGCCGTGTTGTAACCTGAAAATTCCTTATTTAGGGTAGGGGTCAGTTTTATTGTCTTTAAGGTCAGCCATCTGTTTTCTGGGGAGTCAACCGCCTCTACCCTAGGGTCTCAGAAATACCTTCACATGGTGTTCTAATCACCCTGTCTTTCAAATCAACTTCTCTGTTTTATCATTTGGTATATTTATAGTTGCTTATGTTCATGTTTTCATTTAGAAATATACGACAATCCACCCTTAGGGGGTTTAATAACCTCCTATACAACATCAATATTCTAAATTAAAACATGTTAAAAATCATATCCATAATTTTTGCTAATATTTTTCAAAATTTCAAAAAAAAATCAAAATTGACCCAAATCAAACTACAAAACCCCTTTCCATCTGTACAGTTACAAAATCATCATTTCACCTACCTTTTCCTCCTTTCACAGTTATACACATTTATCAGTTATTATTATGACATCCAGTCTAGGTCCGTCTCTCTATGCAAAGAGATGATCGTACCATTCTCAGCTTCTTTTTGTTTAAGACTATATTTATCCATGTACTTAGCTTAAATGTCTATTTTGTGTAATGGACTCTGCAAGAAAAGATTAATACATCACACCACTAAAAGATTAACTCTCTAAACATTTGAGGGAAATTCAAACAAGCAACATAAATCATTTTTACTCCTTAAAAAGACCACTGAGGCCTCAATTATTCTTTGCTTTCATCCCTGTCAGTTATCCCTGTTTAAACTTCCTAAGGCCTTTACTGCTAACTCATTTTTGACCGTTCTCTTCTTGTTGTATCTTGTGCTAACCACCGCCTCTTTCTTCGTTGTATGCAGGTCTCTGGTACTGCTCCGATTTTCCACAGAAGGAATCGATTTTCCTTCTGTCCTTTTTGCATTTTGGATTATTATTTACAAAACACACAATAGATTGGAAACAGTTATTTTCGCAGATACATTCTCTACTGTTCTGCATTTTGACAATACATTTTTCTCCAATTCATTATCTATGTATTTCACAGCTTCTTACGTTAGCATTCAATCAAATCATCTTTGTCTCATTTCTTTTTGTGCTGTACTGTTTTACTAGATTCAATATCTCAAGATCAACACAACTACCTCCACCCTTGACAGTGGAATAACTATTATTTCACTTCCAAATACCTCGTTTCCCGACAGCTCCTCGGTCCGGACAGTCAGCTCTAGACGAGGCCAATCACCAACAGAACCTATGTGCATGGTCAACAAACCACAGTCCCTTTAAACACACATCACACACACTCCGCCAGCTTTCAACAAGCCGGTGCAGAGTCTTCCATAAGTCAATCATCAAATTCACATGTCTGCACCCTACATGAACACTAACTGGCCAAATTGCGACCACCAACCTACAGAGCTTCCCTATAGACAGAGAAATATGTTCCCCCAACACTTACCATAACCCAAAAAGTGACACAACCCTCCAGATTCTACATCTGGAGCCTCAATGAGCGGAAAACAAACCATGAACCAGCTCCCGCCCATTCTCAGTTCCCAGCTCATTATATCAGACCTCCTACCAGTCTCGCTGTGTCACCACCACCTGCTATCCCTGACTGGCGAGAGAACCCCCCCAGCCAGCCAGTTCCTAAAAAAAATATAGTCAACCAAAAACAAAGAAAATTAAAAATAAACAAAAAAAAACTGTGAGTGCCTACATGCTACACACCCATCCAACAGAATTAAACTATCATCCAGAGGCATAAATACCCCCGCAAAACTAAGACAGCAAAATTTAGAAATCCAAAAAGAAATAAAATAAGTAATGAAATAATAATATTGTTGTTGATCTTTTTTTTTTTTTTTTTTTTTTTTTTTTATTCCTTAATTCAACCTTGACCACCCTTTGATCAAGTATTGTAATCACTACTATAAATAGTCCTTTGTTTCTAACTCTGTCTAATATTATATGTTCCATTGTTCCTGTCTAAAACCCAACTGTTTAACCCTTCTCTGACACCGTCTGGTTCAGAGTTCACATGACCACAAGAGCCATTGCGGTGACCATTTCTCTCTCTCTCTCCAATCTGTGCAGCCGGGCCAGGCTGCACAGGTGGGAGATACCAAAAATCGTCCACCATACCATTCTCCCTTACGTTTTCCTCACTGCCACAGCAAGAGTTGATCAGACACACTGTAGCAAAAAGGAAAACCCATGATTTGTCTATTATTTAACTGTTAGTACGATTGGCTCATGCATCTGTCAGTCATCTCACCTCTCCCTGTTAGTTGCACATCCATCTTAGTCGCTTCCACTCATAATCTAATGTATCAACGCTCCTATATATTTTTTATTCTATTTTTTGTTCCAATCAGTCCTTCTTCCCATTTTAACTTATTAATAACTCTATTTTCCCCAGCACTATTAGCTCCGCTTGTGCATTCCTGCCTCGTTCTTAATTAACCTATGGCCTTTGCAGACACACCCTCTTTACACCCCTTCTGAAAATGTCCCAACATTCCACATGTCCAGCAACTCTGTGTTCTGATGGACTCTTGCTGTCTATTGGACTCTTGCTGAGCTCGCCACCCTTTGCCACATGATCGAGCGAGATGGCCGATTTCTCCACATTTCCAGCACACAGCCGACGCCGGCCATCCCAGGGGTTCCAGTTCACCCAGTTTACCACGACTCCCACAGTCTCTCGGCTGGCCTCCCACCGTCCTCTCCAGGTCCACCCCTCTCCTGTCCTCTGGTCGCATGTCCTGTTGCCTGGAGGAGAGAGGGGCATACCTGTCCTTTTCTGCTGCCTCTCCTCGGGCCTTCTCTTGTTGGGAGGGGCCTGGAAACTCACCCCTCCTGCGGTTCTGTTCACCCTGTTGCGGCCCAGTTCCCTGTCCGGGCAACAGAGCACAGGGCATTCTTTGATCACAGCGGCCTAGGTCAGACGCCCGAAGCATGATCTCAACAGCTGTCGCTTCTAGTAGCACAGTCTTTCTCGCCAGTTCTCGTCCCAGTCTCTGAGTCTCGTGTGCGGCTTGACCAACCGCCAGCTGCTTCTCCACCAGTTTTCTACGGACTGTCTCATGTCTTTCGGACGCTTCCGTGAATGCTCTTTGTCTTTCTGGAGAGAGGCACGTCATCCTCTCTACCTCCCCCCTGGCCCCCGCTGGCTGGCTCCTCGTCACCGGCCCACGCCTCTCATCCCGGCTTTGGTCTCGAGGGACGACTGGATGTGGGAAACAGGTGGGCTGTAGAAACTGTTCATGTATAGTTCCATACCTGCTGTTGGTCTCTGTACCAGCCGTACGACCAGAATAGACTTCGTGGGACTGCTGTAACAATGCCGCTCTTCTCAGTCTCTTTCTCTGTCCCTTGGTTAAACTGCAGTCGCCTGCAATGGACACCCCAGTGTGGCTCGGTTCTGGTTGGAGTAAAACCGTTGTCTCTGGTTCTCTCTCCTGTAAGACCTCCTGTATTGGAATCAAAGTCATTATTTCCAGTCCCTCTGTCGTACTGGTCACCTGAGGAAATTCCATCACATCCCACTCAATCAGATTAACTTCAGATATCAATCTTTCTACGGGAGTGTCTGCAAAGGTTGTCAGCCTATTGCTATTGTCGGCATTACTTCTTTTCATCGCTTTTCGTGCTCTCCTTTTCTGTTTTTTATTTTTGTTTCTCAATCTATAACAGCCTCCTTTTTTATACTTAAATACAAGGTTTTGTAAAGGCCTGAATCTCTTTGGCCATGGCTTCTTCACTTCTATTGTGATATTTCCAGTCTTTGACATAGACAGAGTGTCTACTTTTGCTATTGTTATTGCTTCTAAACCTTCAGTTGTTCCTATCAATGTTCCACTAAGGTGAACTTCCTGTGTACCCGACATTCATTCCACTTTCAACACTCTCTTGTAATCACCGTTTGAAAAAACAAATTTCTCCGTCTTACACTATTTTCTACTTACTTGAGTTAAAACACTCACACTGTCAAAATTTTACTGTGCAGACAAGGATTGATAATTGGCTTATCATTCATACTTATACCAAGGCCTTTAAAACCGTTTTCCCTAGATGGTTGTGGAAGTCGTTAGAGCACCTGTCCGGCCGAGCATCTGTATAGAAAGAAAGCAGAAATCCAGACTTAATACAGTGGCATTTCCCTTATTATTTCCACTCTTCGTTACGCATTGGAAATGTCGGGCAACACTATACTAATATTTTAAAGAGACACAGTGTGATTTGCTTGAAAAAATAACGATACAGCTTATCTTGTTTTTTGTCCGTTCCTTCAACAGGAACACTGGAGTTTTCCAATCCCCTGTGTGCTCTCCACCTGATTTCCTGGGAAATATAATCATTAATCCCCTTCCTATCCATTTGTCTAATAATCCTTTGTAAACCTGGTCCTTCATCTGATTCTTATCTCTCTTTGCTTGATGAATCTGTTCATCCTAACCTTATTTCTTACTTTTAAATGCCCGATTAGCGTATCGACTAAATGTATTATTCGCTTTCGCTTCACTTCTCATACTACATCCATTTCATTCATCCTTACACACAACCATTACCCCCCACAACACTTAATAAAAATTAATCAGTGTTGCTACTGCTACCAACCACCTAATCAGGGAAAACAATAAACTTTTAGCAACTTAGATCACTAAAACCCTGACCGACACATAGTACAGCTGGCCACGTTAATAATTTCATGGACACCCGCACTATGCCACCGCAATATTCACCCAGTTCTCTGAATATACAAAGAACCGTCAACTCACAGCCCAAAGCGTCCTCCCTTCAGTTTCGAACCTGAACGGAAACACCCCAAGCTTTATCACACCAAGAATATTACAAATTATCCTACCACCACCTGCACCTAGACAGTCCAACGCCCATCCGGTACCCACTTCACATACATAATACCAACGCAGTACAAATAAACCTACAACCAAATGCCCACAACACGCCGCAACCTAGGGATGGCGAAATACAAGGAGAGACAGAGGGGGGGCGAAGGGAAAAGAAAAAGGAAGGAGGGATACAGGGATACAGGGACTAAGGGGAGGAAGGGGGGGGGGGGGGGGGGGGGCACACAATGCAACATTAACTACTACCAAATCCGTCTAAATCAACCTTAACTTTAATCAGACCAAAAAAATGATCATGAATATTCTATCTATCCTTATGTAATCCTATTTTAGCAAGTAACACTATATTAATATAACCAATACTCCACGCCCATGATGAATTTGAAAATGGGGGACCCTGATGTAAACAAGACGAAAGTCTTTCCCCGGTCTGCATACCCTTAACAATTGTGTGTATTGAGCCGTACTGTACTGTACCCATTCTACAATCTGTTAATAAAAATTTTCAATCAATCAATCAACCAGGCAATCTATCCTAAACAAAACTCCCTTGTGCACCTGTCCCCTCACAAAGTTAAGCTGGGAGACAGGGATGGAGCGGAGGGGGGCGGGGGGGGGGGGGGGGGGGGAAGGGGGGGGGGGGGGAGGGAGGGAGGGAGGGAGGGAAGGAGGGAGGGAGGGAGGGAGAGAGCGTGAACGAGGGAGGAAGAGACAGAGGAAAAAGGGGGGGGGGGGGGGGGTTCACGCCAATCCCACCAGCGCCATTACACCTGGCCCATAACAAATACAGACCTATAATCAAACCAGTAAACACCCCCATCATCAACAACAGAAAAAACCGAACATAAAGAATTTATAAATCCCCACAAATGGTCGCTACTCAAAACTTATAATAATTACAAACCCTTCTCTACTGCCAACTGCACCCCGTTCCACCTGTAAAGGTGAAACTATAAAAGAGGCAACAGCGCCCTCCGCTGGAACGTCCTGTCCACCACCAACGCACTACAGCACTCACCACTTCCCGTAGGAGGCGCCACGCCTCCCCCGCAAGTGCGTCATTACGTAAACCACCCCAAGACGTCAACTCGACGTTCTACCTCAACCACAAAACTACAATTCCCAGAACCCTCTACACCGGAAGTACCTGTTCATCGCCTCTCTAAGATCCCGCACTAGCAAAGAGTAGCAACACGCGAGATTCCCAGAGAGTTCAATCATGCTATATTGTTAGCACAGGTAGCTTAGCATCTTAGCTTCGTTAGCTCAGTGCCGCTAGCACCAGCTTAGCTTAGCATCCAACATCACTTCTCCTAAACGGCCCAGTCCTGTTGACTCGAGCGGCACAACACATCGCGACGTTTACACAACCCCAGCTACACCCCGTAACACAACTTTAATCCTATGAAGCCCCCGTTTACAGAACCTATATTATTATCCTCATTCTAGCATGCTCGCCCGCTTGGCCCCGCCGACCGAAATACACAGTATCAAACGCACCCCCAGCTCCGACGCTTCCAGTGACGTCACCAGCTTCAAAATCCCCGTTTTCTTTGATCTTTACTACATTACTTTTAGACTTCTACAGCCCCGATTTGAAAAATTTCAACGAACATCACACATCTCCTAGGTTCCATCTCACATGTCATTCATTCAATTCACTTGAAAACGCAACACAGCGTCCACACGCTAGTCGCGTCGCGCTCAGCTAATGCTGGCAGGACAGGGGTGTGGTTTCTCCGTTGCAGCCTTGGCCACCAGCTGGTTCATAATAATACAAAAAATACCTTGACATTTACTCAGAGCTCCTAACATTCATCCATTTAAACACATATACTTAGCAAATTAATGTCTCATTCATAAGCATACTATTCATTTGTACACAATCATTCCAAAGTGCTTCATATATCTACTGAGTCCGACTTGCTATACCCCTGAGAAACCCACTCCATTCATGTATTGTAGCCCGCGAAAGTTTCAGCAGCGCCCTATGTTGGCTTGTATCGGAGTTTATGTGGCCAAATCGTGTGTTCGACCGGTACTCCCCGCCACCCGTAGGGCCCCTTGCATTCATCCACGCGGCTTGATGTTCTCCAGATATCGACCTTAGCCAATCTGAGCCTAAATGACGTCGGATTAGAAGTGGTAATTCGCTTATGGAACGTCTTCCAAAGTCTATTACTCCGTCGCACCGATTCTAAGTGTGGTTTCTACAGCATTCTAGCCCGAACCCTTAACCTCTCCTCATCTCCCTGTTCTCTGTCTCTCTTTTCTCTTCGTGGAACCAGGCTACCCCGTACTTCACCACGGTTTATCTCTTCGTGGAACCAGGCTGCCCTGTACTACCACGGTTTATCTCTTCGTGGAACCAGGCTGCCCTGTACTACCACGGTTTTTTCTCTTTACTACACTTTACCTTAACCCTCTAATGAACCACTCCGTCACGCACAGTCCCACTTCCCGCTATCTGTGACTAATCTCCGTTCCACTCGCTCCTACGCCGGTCCCCTCAAATATTTTTCCTAATCCCTAGCCTATCCCCTAAACTGATATAACTAAATACAGACATCTATTTCCTCTCCTCACTTTGCCTTGTACCAATTATAGGCATCCTAACTGAACATAAGTGCAGCGCCGGTGTGTGGCTGAGACCAGAGCCAGGTTGTGAAACCTAGACCCCGGTACCCCTCCAACACCAACATTATCCTGGTCCATTTCCAACACATTTCCACCTAATGCAACAGCAACCCCAAAAAGCGAGACTGCTTCGACCATTTACCAATTTTAAACACATTAGTACTACTTACCTATTCCCACTGGCCTCGGTCGCAACGGTGACGATCCTCAGTCCTCAGTCGTAGAGAGCATCGATGAGGGGGAGAGAACCTCTCCGTGTCCTTGAGAAGTGGCTGCTGTCGTTTTTCAACCGGTACTGGCCAAATGCAGGACGGGTCATGGCACCAATTGAAGTGTATCTTCTTAATTCATGTATCTCTTATCTAAGTTCATTGATCGTATAGTGTTCTATTTCACCCTTTCCTCTGCATGGTTTTAGGTATTTTCAGATGTTCGGTTTCAAGTAAGAGGAGACTGACGATATGGTCAAAATCAACGGGCGGCGGTGTTTATTAATAAAACAGCTTTAGGAATTAAAACAGTACATCGTCTCTTTCATTTGGCTGTTGTCGTTTCTCGGTGCTGTTCGCTGTCTTAGGTTGTCCATGGCCAACACCGAGTCCTCTCTTGTGGTTCGCTGGTCTGGTTGTCAAGACAACCTGGTCTCCTCGTCGATCAGGCCGGGAGTGCTTGATTTCGTATCGGCGGAGTCCGCTATGAACCTCGGCTCGGTCATCTGGTCTCAATGGCTCTCTGAATCATCGGCTCTTCAGTAGCCTGAGTGGCGAGTCGAGTCGCGAGTCTCCCTCTGTCGGTGGAGGTTTTCAGCGCTCCAGTTGCGATTCGATCTCTGTCATCGTCTGTCCCCATGTCTCTGGGTCTTCAGGTCCGTTCTGGTGTGTCAGCGCTTCTCCTGATGCGAAGCGATTTCGTCTGTCATCGGGTCTCAGTCCCTCTGTGTCACGGCTTGGCTCTGCAGGGATCCTTCTCCGTCTCCTCTGAGTGTCACCGGGTGTGTGTGGCGAGTCTCTCCAGGTTCCTTCTGGTGTGAGTCGTGTCCCTCATGAGTCGCCATTCGCCCTTTTTTTCAGAGGAGAGAGAGAGAGGGGGCGAGAGAGAGGGAGGGGGAGACAGAGAGCGAGAGGGACGGGGAGACCCTGCCTATTCCTGTCACATTCCAGCAGAACTTGTCTGAGGGTGTCCTGTGACCACATGTTACACAATTTTCCTGGGTCTTCTGACAACGGTTTTCACAGTTTGAATCTGCTGACACTTTAATCATTACTTAATGAGAGGGTAGTTTTTCACTGAGTAATACAACATCATGCTTGTGACTAAAAGGTTTACATAGTCTAGATAAGAACCAGACTACTTCTCCAGACAGTGCCCAGATAACAAACCCTATATATCCGTTCTTTAATAGAACACCTTATTTTCCTGATGAACATTTGACCAATACGGTATAGTTTTACCTTCTAGCTTTAAGAGTTTCTTTTCTTTATTGTGACTAAGTTATTCTAATAGTTTCTAAGAGTTTATGCCTATATGTAACTTATGAAATTGCTAAATCTTTTAGTATATCATTGCTTTGCATTGTTTTCTCAACTAGTGGCCGTTCTCTGTGTAAGGAGAGATTTCCAAATAGCCTGTGTCACTTTTCTGACTTCTGGGTTAGTCAGCAGCTGCCGTGTTGTAACCTGAAAATTCCTTATTTAGGGTAGGGGTCAGTTTTATTGTCTTTAAGGTCAGCCATCTGTTTTCTGGGGAGTCAACCGCCTCTACCCTAGGGTCTCAGAAATACCTTCACATGGTGTTCTAATCACCCTGTCTTTCAAATCAACTTCTCTGTTTTATCATTTGGTATATTTATAGTTGCTTATGTTCATGTTTTCATTTAGAAATATACGACACATACATTGTGCTTTCTAATGATGTCTCCTCAATGTTCAATGTTCAATGCAATGTTCAATGCAAGTAAAGCACTTTAAACTTTAAGTATGACTAAATGCTTTCTTGACTATATATATAGTAACTGTTCCAAAATGCATAGATTTCTATGTATTTTAGGGGTTTGGGGGGCTAGCTCTTTTTAATACAGTATAAATGTCAGATTGTTTTATTTATTTCATAGATTTCTATGCATTTCAGGTGTTTGGGGGGCTGGCTCCCCAAAATAATTAAATAACATAACCCTAACCTAACCCTAAAACCAAAATAAAGTAAAAAAAAATAGTTACAAAATCCACCAATTTTCGCCCAAAAACCGGCCAAAACCGGCAAAAAAAGATTTCATATACTTCTGTGCCCCCCTGTGCCCCAGTAGAGTGCTGGGTCTAGATACGCCCCTGTGCGTACCTACTGTACTATTCCCCCAAACCACTACAAAGCTCGGTAGTAAGTGCCATGGACAAGTGGACCAGTGTACTCAAGGCCAGATTAAGAATTCAGAGGCCTCTGGGCCAAACTCTTGTGGAGGCCCCCACACACACATACACATGCATGCACGCACAGTGGCGTTTTTATATGAAAAACATTGGTGGGGCAGCCACTAACCAAGGCTACATATCAGGCAAACTATAGTAATCAAAATGACAGTAATCCTGCTACTGATGCGTTTTTAACACGTCAACAAACAGCTATCCATCGAGAGAGAGAAAGTATAGTTGAGGAAAATTAATTATATTCCCTGTCTGCCAAAGTTATTGACAGGGTACCATACAATATATTATACTTTATTGTTCAGTTATTCTGTCAGTTTGATGATGGCTTTGTTTGAAAAGGTTAAATGCAGCAAAACACAACCAGAAAATTGTCATTTTTGATAACTTTAATATTTCAACAACAAAGAAACAAAGAAAGAACAGTTCTGCAACAGTGCAGTTTGTGACTTGGTGGCTATAATAAAAATATAAATCACTCTAAACAAAATGTCACTTTAAAAAAATATATAATATTTAGAAACACTTTAAAAGAAGGAGGTACTGTATAGTATAGATACTGTTACAAAGGATCAGATTAAACCGAATATATTTATTGATTGATATATATTGCATAGTATTTGTATATCGTTTGATATCCCTTGTATATTCCTTGTACATATACACGGAATGTCCCTTTAGCCTAGTCCAGACCATAATATTTCATTCTCCTATTGGACAGCGGTCCACCGGCGCCAGGGGCCATGCCTCCAGAGCCAGGTTCAAAGTCACCGTTAAGACATGTCTGTACATGCCCGGCCTTGCCCAGGAATACGGAGACAGAAATGAGGTTGGCACTAGTTTGTTCGCCGTGCATATAAATATAGCGCAGGTGAATACAGAAGCACTTAGTAACTATAAGTTGAAGCCTCACCCACGATACAACGTGCGGTGAAGTATGGCCTGTTTGGCCCCAAATAGAGCATTGAGACCGCGTGCGAATTAATAACTGAATTGTCAGAGTTTGGCGCTATACCGTCGAGTGCGACATATTTCTATTAAGTCAGTAATAGTCTATTTGTGTATAGTGTATCGTGCGGCTAAAGTTCTACAGTGACCAGCATCACCAACGCTTCCTCGTATCAGCTAGAGTGCTTATCCAGGCTGGGCTGCTTTCATGGCGCTTTCACCCGAGGAGACCTAGACGAGAACCGTGTGGACATGTACACTGGATTAATCTACCCGACGACTACATAGCCCTTTGCGGCTGGATTATATTTGCTTTGGTCCTGTGATTTATGGAGCGGAGAATCTACCCGACGCCTACACGTGTAGGATTTACCCTGTGGGGAGCCACGTCGAGCCTGCGCCTCAGAGAGCCTGAGGCCGGCTAGCTTTCTTCACTGTGGAGCTACAGTCTACGGAGAACAGCTGTATTCGTCTGTGGATCAAGAGGCTATTGCACCGTCTCCTGTATTTGGAGTCTCCTTAGTCATCGTTGACCAGACTCTCTACTACCGACAGATCCTCTACCCCTGCTGGCTTACAACCGGGGGGACCCTTCCAGTATCTCCCGCTATATATTACTAGTGTACCATAGATATAATTCCCTAAGATTCAGGTTGTATAATTACCTCCTGCGTAACCAGAGAATGGACATTCAGTATTGATTTGCCTACGCACATTCATTTGCCTTATAAGCGCATCCAAAGTGACCAGAGAAGTATTATGTACCTTTTGCTGCAATAAATACTTAATTATCATTTTGTGTGGAACCGATTCATTGTGGGAAGTGTTCATCATATTTAGATATCATGTACTGTATGGCCAGTAATTAAAGTACATAAAGCGGTAGTGGTTTAATGATACCATACTTATCAATACAGTCAGGGAATTGTACCCCTCAGTTACAATTGGTCCTTCGAGCCGGAGGGTAACTAGTGTAATATTAATATAGTGGTATTAATATTGACATGGCCTATGATGAACACTCCACAAACGGTTCTCCTAAAGTAGATCGCCCGCAGCGTAGACGGCAGACACCTCAGTACTTAGAGGATTACGTTGCCAATATACTACCTAGCTTTCTACAGACGGTAAACGCGGAAAAAGTAGATAGTAAAATTATGTCCGACCCTATCGACCAGGCTACCCCGCCAATAGAGGCCCTAGTGGGTTCTAACGTAACTGACCAAGCTCACGGTAGGGACCAGGAGGGACCCGACACGACTTTACCCCCCGCCAAGACCGAAGAAGTAGTCCCCGGAGAGCTCCAGGATAAAGACAGCCCTCCAGGGATGGAACTCTACCCGCTACAAGAAGAGGAGAGCACCCCGGAGATGGATCTCCAGGACTCGCCACAGGAGAACAGATCTCCAACGAGTACTGCCAGGAGCGGATCACCTCAACCAGCGTCTTCCCCCAGCGAGGCGGACAAGATGCTGGCACAGGCATTCCTCGCCAGCCTAGCAGCCTCAACAGAGCGCGATCGACTCCAAGCACAGACCCTTCCATGGAAAGAGAACGCCTTCAGGCGCAGCAACGGAGCGACGAAGATCGTATACGTCTAGAGATTAGACGCCTTCAGACGGAAGAGAATATGGTAAGGGACCGGGCCGAAGCCCAGCGCGTCGCCGCCGAAGCCCAGCGCGCCGCTGCCGGTGCCCAAAGAGAAGCAGAGCGCGACCTCGCTCTCACCAAGCGCGAAGCCGAGCGCAACCGATTACAAGCGCAGATAATGGAGCAGCTGATCACCAGGGCAACACCCCCTCCCTCCGCACGGGGTTCCAGGGCCTCGTCAAGACAAGGGTCAAGGGCACCCTCCCCTACCCGATCAAGCGACCCTGAGCCCGACCACCAGAGAGAGCCTATACCCCCCTCCGAACCCCTTCCCCGACCGGTCCAAGTGAGACCCAGCTACAAGGAAGAAACTGTCTACACCGCGGAGAGGCTAAATAGACGACTACAGGATCTAGAGGACCTGCCAGAGGAAGAAGAAGAGGGAGAGGAGGAGAGTCAAGCCCGACAGCAGCACAGTACTCCACAGGACCAGGAGGTCCAGTACAGCCCAGGCTCTACCCCCGCGGCTCTGCGCTACAGACCCCCGACTCAATTCACGGGTGAGCTTGACGCACGACCAGCCCCGAGGAACAGCACCTGGATACGCGGGCCATGGTACCCAGCAGGTACCAGCCCACCAAGAGGCGTAAGAGGAGACTCGCCTAGGAGGCCTCTCTTCCAACGCTCACCGATGTGCCAGCCATCCATGGCATCATACATTGGCACACCAACGTTTCCGGACTTCACCCACGAGAACAGAGCACAGTACACGGAGCTACGAATGTGCTTAGAGACAATGATGTCCGATGTAGCTGATGAACGCCACAAGTATGCTATCCTACTGAAGCACCTCAAGGTGCCCCGAGCGCACAATATAGCGCTGGCCTATGCCACCTCTACTACCCCATACACAGCGGCTCTAGCAGCACTCGACCAAAGATATGGACGCATATGGGACTACGTAATACAAGAGATAAGGCATATTGACCGCCTACCCCCAGCCACAGACAACCGCTCACTAGATGACCTGTCTATCAAGGTACAATCCCTGGTAGGGATGCTGGGGGCGCAAAGAGAAAAGGGTATGCACGAACTGTACGCAAACTCTAATGTCGAGAGGATTTTAGAGAAGCTTCCGCCCGCCCGACAAGAGCGCTTCAGGCGGCAAAGAGACCACCGTGATCCTAACGGTCCCGAGCCATCCCTCCTAGACCTAGCCGACTTCCTAGCGAGAGAAGTCAACAGCCTACGGTTGGATACGTTCATGCGGAGCACCCCAAGCTCCAGAGAGGGACCTAGGAGAGCAAACGATGGCCGCAGATTGGTGACCGTCATGCACCAATCAGAATCAGTACCGAGCAGCAAGAACCACAGTACCCCCTCGATGAAAGAGAAGTGGAAGATGGTGTGCCCGTACTGCGAAAAGGAACACTGGTTGTCACAATGTGACACGTTCAAGAAGATGACCGCCGACGAGGTGAGTCAATGGATAAAGTCCAACCGACGCTGTTACCGATGTGCGCGCAGTCACATGGCAGCCGATTGCCGCTTAAAGAAGAGGTGTAGTCGGTGTGACGGAGCCCACCTAGATGTCCTACACGACAGTAACAGAAGAAAGCCTGCACCCTCAAGCAGCACAAAGGCAAGTGTTATGTACATTGACCCCGCCAGCAGCGGGGGCGCCCGGGTGCTCTTAAAGGTGGTCCGCGTAACACTGAGTTACCAAGATAAGGTCATGGACACTTACGCCGTCCTTGACGACGGGTCAGAGAAGACCCTTCTCCTCGCGTCCGCTGCGGCCCAGCTGGGGCTGCGGGGGAGCGAAAACCAGATGACGATTCGGACAATAAGAAGAGATCTAAAGACGATAAAGGGCGAGAATGTCTCCTTCACTATCGCAGCAAGCGGGCAGCCAGAGAGACGGTATAGGATTACTAACGCTTTCACCAGCCAAGAAATAGGCCTGTCGCAGTACACCTACCCCATCGCCAAGCTGATGGATAAATATGTGCACCTGCGTCAACTACCTATACCGCTCATAGACGGTGCCACCCCGACCCTGCTGATAGGCTCCGACCATGCAGACCTCATCGTCCCGATTGACCGGGTCCACACAGGGCCCAGAGGCTGTCCTGCAGCAGTCGAGACCCGCCTAGGATGGACACTACAAGGCCCCCTCGCTAAGTCTCTTAACCGAACAGCAGCCACTAGCTGCCTCCACTCCAGAGTGACAGAAGAAGACACCACCCTCCTACAGCATGTCGAGAGGCTATGGACACTAGAGACAATGCCCTTTAAGAACGAAAAGAAAGACATTCGTTCCAAGGAAGACATTTACGCTATAGCCCTCCTCGAGCAGGGGACAAAGAGAGTCAAAGTCAACGGAGTGATGAGATACGCAACTCCACTCCTGAGGCGAGAGGGTATGCCTACCTTCCACGCCCCAAAAGAAGCGACGGAGCGGTATCTATTGAACACAGAGCGGCGCCTAGCCAGAGACCCCGCTCAAGAGACTGTGTACCGCGCTGAGATTAACAAGCTAATCACAGCGGGACACATAAAGAAAATTGACATTAAAGAGGCCGATCAGACGACCGAATCATGGTACGTGCCGCACCACAAAGTCCACCACAACGGCAAGGATCGCATTGTGTTCAACTGCAGCTACCAGATCGGATCACAAAATCTGAATAAAGAGCTCTTGCCCGGCCCAACACTCGGCCCCTCTCTACTAGGCGTGTTACTACGTTTCCGCCAAGATAAGGTGGCCATCAGCGGCGACATCAAAGGGATGTTCCTGCAGGTGAGACTAGTGGAGGAGGACAAGCCCCTGCTGCGGTTCCTATGGAGAGAGAGGATAGGGGATGAGCGACCAGCCATCTATCAATGGGAAGTCCTCCCTTTCGGAACCACATGCAGCCCATGCTGTGCTACGTTTGCACTGCAAAAACACGTCGCAGAGGACCCAGCAGCTGATGAAGAGGTCCGACAAAGTGTAGGAAATAGTTTCTACGTGGACAACTGTCTGCAAAGCGTCTCGACGCCAGAAGAAGCCGAGGCCCTTCTACTCAAGCTCCGCGCCTCCCTGATCAAAGGCGGCTTTGATCTCAGGCAGTGGGCCAGCAGCGACCCGCAAGTATTGCGCAGCCTCTCCCCCGAGGACAAGGCAGCAAGCAGCGAGACCTGGATGGCGACCATCCCAGGAGAAGCCCAAGAAATGACATTAGGACTAGTCTGGCGCTTCAAAACAGACTCGCTCCATTATAAACACACACCCCTGACCAAGGAGCAGGGAAGGTCGACTGCACTACCGACCACCAGACGGAGTGTATACAGAACACTCGCCAGACAATATGACCCGTTGGGATGTATTCTACCTTACAGCACCAGGGCAAAGATGATTGTAAGAGCGTTATGGGACAAGGACCAGGGCTGGGACGACCCCATACCCGAACACCTTGCATCCACATGGAGAGAGTGGGAGACGGAACTCAGCTCACTCCCAGGTGTCAACATACGCCGCAGCTACTTCCCACCCACAGCGAGGCCGGAGACGTGCCAGATGGACCTGCACGTCTTCAGCGACGCCTCCGAAGTAGCCTACGGTTCGGTGGCCTACTTGCGTGCCCGAGAGGAGGGAGGAGAAATACATACTGCTTTCATCCTGGCTCGCTCAAGAATAGCCCCACGAAAGCAACAATCTATCCCACGTCTAGAGCTCTGCGCAGCCCTAGCAGGAGCGCAACTCGCCACGTTAATCCAACGTGAACTCACCATTCCGGTGCAAAGAACAATCTTGTGGTCAGACTCCACGACAGTACTCACATGGATCTGGTCTGATTCGTGCAGATACAAGGTCTTCGTGGGAGTCAGAGTCACAGAGATTCAAGATTTAACAGAAGTAGCAAGCTGGAGGTATGTGGACACAAAACACAACCCAGCTGACGTCATCACCCGGGGAATGTCCCTGGATGACCTCACCCGTCACAACCTATACAGTGACGGGCCAGAGTTCCTCAAGCTCCCGGAAGAAGAGTGGCCTACACCCACCCCACGGGAAGCGAGTAAAGAGGAGGCCGAAAACAAGAAATCTATGTTCTGTGGATTGAACACACTCGTCTCCACAGACCCCGACATAGACGATTGCCTCACCCTAGAGAGTGCGCAGCTAAAGACATTCCTGTGGCACCACCCAGAGGTTCAGCTCACTACTGACATTACAGCAGCTGACTACGAAGAAGCAGAACTTCTTCTACTACAACGAGCCCAGAGAGACTCGTTCCCCGATGAGCTAGACTGTCTACAGGGAGCAAAGCCCGTCCCATCAGACAGCAGACTGCTCCACCTAGCCCCCGAGAGCGACGCCCATAGTCTCATCAGAGTGGGTGGTCGTCTGCGGAGAGCTCCAGACTTACCGGATGACGTCAGGTACCCGATAGTCTTAAACAGCCGACACAAGGTCACAGAGCTGATCATAAAGAAATACGACGAGGATGTGCATCACGCCGGGGCAGAGAGAGTCTTCGCGGAGATCAGACGTCGTTATTGGATACTGCAAGGGAGAGAAGTAGTGCGGCGCTTCCAGAGAACCTGTCTAGACTGTCGTAAGTGGCGAGCGCAGCCCAGTATACCCCGGATGGCTGACCTACCTCCCTGTCGCCTCCGACTCGGCGACAAGCCTTTTCACTCCACCGGTATGGACTGTTTCGGCCCGCTGTATATAAAGAAAGGAAGAGGAACCGAGAAGCGGTGGGGTATTGTATTCAAATGCATGACCACCCGAGCGATGCATATAGAACTCCTTCCAACCATGAGCACAGACTCATTCCTTATGGCCTTCCGAAGATTCACATCGCGGAAAGGCAAACCGTCTATATTATTGTCTGATCACGGGACAAACTTCAAAGGCGGAGAAAGAGAGCTGAGAGAGAGCTTCCAAGCTATGGGCCCAGAACTTAAGACCCACCTCGCTCCATCCCAGATTGACTTCCAGTTTAATCCCCCGAACGCACCTCACTTCGGTGGAACTTGGGAACGAGAAGTACGTTCAATAAAGACAGCCCTGTACGCCGTGCTTGGGGCCCAGACCGTGGCGGAAGAAGTCCTAATGACAGTCCTCACGGAGATCGAGGGAGTATTGAACTCAAAGCCCCTCGCTTACGTCTCAAGTGATTTAGCAGATGTCGACCCAGTCACCCCCAACACACTCTTGATGGAGCGGCTGGACCCCGCGCTACCCCAGACAATGTACAGGCCTGAAGAAGCGAACGGCCGAAGAATGTGGAGGTACAGTCAAGTATTGGCTGACAAGTTTTGGAACAGCTTCCTACTCCACTATCTACCGTCTCTACAGACCCGCCAGAAATGGGTGAAAGAGAGAGACAATTTGACAGAAGGAACAGTCGTCATGATTATCGACCAGTCACTACCCCGAGCTATGTGGCCGGCTGGCCGCGTAAGCAAAGTGATCACCGGTGCCGACGGAAAGGTCCGAGCAGCCGAAGTGCTCGTCCAAGGGCGGATCTACACCCGACCCGTGGCGAGGCTAATAGAGTTGCCAAGGCTCCCCGATACTATCGATGACGACCATGACCCCATGACTTTGTGAACTGCCCGACCCCTCACAACAGACATTGAGTAGTGGACAGTGCGGTTAATCTGTCTCTGCTTAGCTAATTAGGTGGGACTAATTAGGGTGCGGCTGTTACAAAGGATCAGATTAAACCGAATATATATATTTATTGATTGATATATATTGCATAGTATTTGTATATCGTTTGTTATCCCTTGTATATTCCTTGTACATATACACGGAATGTCCCTTTAGCCTAGTCCAGACCATAATATTTCATTCTCCTATTGGACAGCGGTCCACCGGCGCCAGGGGCCATGCCTCCAGAGCCAGGTTCAAAGTCACCGTTAAGACATGTCTGTACATGCCCGGCCTTGCCCAGGAATACGGAGACAGAAATGAGGTTGGCACTAGTTTGTTCGCCGTGCATATAAATATAGCGCAGGTGAATACAGAAGCACTTAGTAACTATAAGTTGAAGCCTCACCCACGATACAACGTGCGGTGAAGTATGGCCTGTTTGGCCCCAAATAGAGCATTGAGACCGCGTGCGAATTAATAACTGAATTGTCAGAGTTTGGCGCTATACCGTCGAGTGCGATATATTTCTATTAAGTCAGTAATAGTCTATTTGTGTATAGTGTATCGTGCGGCTAAAGTTCTACAGTGACCAGCATCACCAACGCTTCCTCGTATCAGCTAGAGTGCTTATCCAGGCTGGGCTGCTTTCATGGCGCTTTCACCCGAGGAGACCTAGACGAGAACCGTGTGGACATGTACACTGGATTAATCTACCCGACGACTACATAGCCCTTTGCGGCTGGATTATATTTGCTTTGGTCCTGTGATTTATGGAGCGGAGAATCTACCCGACGCCTACACGTGTAGGATTTACCCTGTGGGGAGCCACGTCGAGCCTGCGCCTCAGAGAGCCTGAGGCCGGCTAGCTTTCTTCACTGTGGAGCTACAGTCTACGGAGAACAGCTGTATTCGTCTGTGGATCAAGAGGCTATTGCACCGTCTCCTGTATTTGGAGTCTCCTTAGTCATCGTTGACCAGACTCTCTACTACCGACAGATCCTCTACCCCTGCTGGCTTACAACCGGGGGGACCCTTCCAGTATCTCCCGCTATATATTACTAGTGTACCATAGATATAATTCCCTAAGATTCAGGTTGTATAATTACCTCCTGCGTAACCAGAGAATGGACATTCAGCATTGATTTGCCTACGCACATTCATTTGCCTTATAAGCGCATCCAAAGTGACCAGAGAAGTATTATGTACCTTTTGCTGCAATAAATACTTAATTATCATTTTGTGTGGAACCGATTCATTGTGGGAAGTGTTCATCATATTTAGATATCATGTACTGTATGGCCAGTAATTAAAGTACATAAAGCGGTAGTGGTTTAATGATACCATACTTATCAATACAGTCAGGGAATTGTACCCCTCAGTTACAGATACAGTAAGAGTTAACACTGTAAATTGTATATTGCATAGTAGTGTACATAAGAACCAGTTCTCAGGAGCATGTCTTTTTACCATGCAGGGTAAGGCTAAGAGAATCATCAAGGACTCCAGCCACCCAAACAACTGCCTCCTTGAACTGCTGCGGTCAGGCAAGCGATACCGGAGTCTCATGGCAAGCACAGAAAGACTCAGAAGAAGCTTCTATCCCCAGGCCATCAGGCTGCTCAACGAACGATAACACTATGCAACAACCATCAAATGCACACAGCACACACATCCACATGCACACACTCACTTTAAACAAACAACACACTGCAGCACCCACTCTCCACACTTTGGAACACCTAAACACACTTTATATTTATTGGTAAAGGATTTGCACTACAACCCATACCTAAATTGTACCTCATCCCATTTCTGCTTTGCACTATATAGTATTGTATATTGGTATATTGCATAGTATATTGTATATTGTATGGTAACTCAGTTGCTTCTATTCTGCATCGAACATTGTACGTATGTATATACTGAACACTGTGACTTGTATTTTTACTTCTATTTTTACATGCTATACTATTTTATTTCATACTTATCTTGTCTAGCACAGTCTCTGGAGCGTAACAGTAAGAAGCATTTTGTATAAAAGTATTCTGTACTTCTGTTTGACAACTATTAAAGAAACTTGAAACTTGAACTTGCATATCTTGTGTCTTATCTATTTCTTTTTTTCTATGCCTATTTTATTCTATTTTATTATTGTATTTTGCACAATATAATATACAAAGAGTTAACACTGTAAATTGTACATTGCATAGCAGTGTACATACGAACCAGTTTCTCAGGAACCTAGCATGTCTTTTTTTACCATGCATATCTTGTGTCTTATCTATTTGATTTTTTCTATGCCTATTTTATTCTATTTTATTATTGTATTTGCACAATCAATGCAGGCAAGACCACCCGCATTTCCCTGTATGCCCTGGTATGTATGTGACAAATAAACCTCTTGATTCTTGATTATCTGGTGGGCTCTCTGGTGGGCTCTGAGGGCCAAGCTAAAAGGAAGAGAAGAGAAAATAAACACATCATGTTTAGATGGGGGGATGGCGCCATCCTCAGGAAGAAAAAAACCATGCACAAACTTTGGAGACAAAAATATAATATTAGAATAGTACGCTTACTTTTACGTGAATGTCAATTTAAATTATAATTAGGGAAGGGAGGGGGTTGAAATGTGTTTTTGTCCTGTGTTACTGTCTGTGAATGAATGAATGAATGAATGAACATTTTATTTAACAGATTGCAGAATGGGTACAAATAATACACTACAGCTCAATACACACAATTGTTAAGGGGATGCAGACCAGAGAAAGACGTTTGTCTTGTTTACATCAGGGTCCCCCATTTTCAATTCATAGTGACATTTATGACATGCACAACATATATGACATCATGACATTTATGGCATAGGGACATACAGGTATATAGTACTGTTACTGATGTGTCTTCCATTCATTTATCTAGTCTCTGTGATCATATAGTTTTTACCCTTCTACTCTCCATCGTTTGCATTTCAATGTGGTTCTGTTGTAGGAAGGAAGCGCAGACGAGGTGGTTTGAATCAAACAAATGGGGTGTTTATTCCATTCTTAATAAACACATCTATGAATCAAACAAGTACAGGATCTTCTTCTATCTAATCATCTCTTTGGTGTGGCAGTTTTGGTCCATGGCCTGATCGGCTGCGGCCGTCAGAGCGTTCTCCGGTGTGGCTCTGGTTGTCTTGGGTTTTCCAGACAACATGAGGCCTCTCTTTGTGGTTGCTGGTTGCCAAGGCAACTCTTCTCCGCGATTCCCTGACGCAGCGCGGGGGCGCTCGTTTTCCTCCTCTCAGGATCGTTTTCCCAGCGTCTGTGTCCCTTCTCCTCCTGCCACAGTGCCTTAAAACCCTGCTGGACCCGCCTCCCACAACGTCCTCCCTATGACGCTCACAACTGGCTCATCCAATCACGGTTCTGTGGCTAGTTTGATAACTGGGGAAGTTTGTTTCAGACCCTCCTCTTCCCCGTATTAGAGGAGATTAATTTTTATCCTGGTTAAACAGTACACGTATCAATTCCACCATAGCCACATATATATTGTTTGGTAATTTTCAAAGACCAACACATCGCTTCTTTTATTATTGTTTGTACCTTCTATTATACCTGAAAAAGACTTTATCAGATTAATTACAATCATGTGGTTATTGTAATTTCTAACTTTCCATTTTTTTTTTTTTTTTTTTTTTAGCGTTTATCGCTTTTCTGGTCAAGCATGACCGACAGCTGTAGGGTGAAACGGGAGAGAGAGCAGGGGGAGACATTCGGCAAATGACGGCGAGTCCGGGAATCGAACTCGGAGTCAACCAGATCCGTGACGCAGCACGGAGTCCCGCGACGCAGCGCGGTAACATGGTGTGCTACTGGAGCACCCTAACTAACTTTACATTTTAGACTATATATTTAGCCTTGCCATAGATATTGACTTGTTGGCCTATATGCATCGATAATTGAAGACACTTTTCAGTAAGTTAAGGAGTGGTCTCCTATATGGTTTTCATCCTGCTCCTCAGTATATCTGTATGAAAAGAGATAAGATCACCCTTCCTTTGAACTGTGGTGCAGTGTAGTCATAAAATACCATCTAACCCTTACACAAACACGTTTTTCTGCTGGTCTCAGCTTATTTGAAGGCTAGCCACATTTGTCCTTCCCTGACCTAATAACTAATTAACTTCCACAAATAACGTGCAACTTTGTTACAGCTTTTACCAAGGCTGACTCTTAACCTAAGTCCATTTCTAGAGGTAATCTGACCTCCCTCAGCTGTGTTCAGTGTTTCTCTCCTTACATCTCAAGGTAACTTTTGGCCATCTGTCACCATTTAGACTGAGGTCAGTTGACAGCATTCTTGTTGACTCAAATGTATGGTTAACTTAACAGGTGATTTGGCATGGCTGTGAGTCTCTATTTTTAAGAGAAAAGAACCTAGTCCTTTTGGCCATCCTATTTCTTTGCTATTACAACTATGTGCATAATTTCTATTGTTTAATTTTACATGTTTTATTTAGATAATATACGACATTCCACCCTTAGTGGGTTTCATAACCCACTATATAGCACCAATATATTCGAAATTAAACATGTTAAACCATAATTATCATTTTTGCTAATATTTTCAAAAAATTCAAAAATCCAAAATTTACACAAATCGAACTACCAAACCCATTTTCGTCTGTACAGTTACCAAATCATCATTCACTCTTTCCCACCCTTGTTAGCTTATTCCCCAGTCATACACAATATCAGTTATTAATATGACTTCAGACTAAGAAAGCTGTTCCTGTTTTTACAAGGAACCACTCTTTCAATAACAGCTTTTTTTGTTTAGACTATTTTATCCATGTTGTCTTAGCTTCAATGTGTCTGTTTTGTGTAATTGACTCTGCAAGAAAAGATTAATACATCACACCGAAAAGATTAACACTCTAAAAAATCGAGGGAGATTCAAACAAGCAAACATAAATAATTGTTCTCCTCGAAAAGACCATTGATCTCAATTATCCTTAGCTTTCATCCCTGTCAGTTATCCCTATTCCAAACTCCTGAGGTCTTTACTGCTAACTCGTTTTGACCGTTGCTTCTTGTTGTATTTTGTGCTAACCACAGCATCTGTTGTGGGCAGTCTTGGTACTGCTCCGATTTTCCACAGAATTAAACGATTTTCCCTCTGTCCCTTTTGCTTTTGGATTGTTATTTACAAACACACAATGGATTGGAAGATCTCATTTTCTCTCAGATACATCTTTACTGTTCTGTATTTGACAATAATTTTTTTCCAAATTAGTTATCTATATATTCCACGCCTTCTCAGGTTAATATTCAATTAAATCACCTTTGTCTCCTTTATTTTTGTGCTGTATTAATTTACTAGATCAAATATCTCAAGTTCAACACAATACTACTTCCACCCTTGAGAGTGGAATAACCATTTATAACACTATCAATATCTTGTTTCCAGACAGCCCCCTCGGTCCGGACAGCCAGCTCTAGACGAGGCCAATCACCAACAGAACCTATGTGCATGGTAACAAACCACAGTCCCCTTAAACACACATCCCACACACTCCGCCAGCCTTCAACAAGCCGGTGCAGAGTCTCCCATAAGCCAACTATCAATTTCACATGTCTGCACCCTACATGAAAACTACATGGCCAATGGCGACCAAAACCTACAGAGCTTACCTTTTGGACAGAGAAACACGTTACCCCAACACTTACCATACCCAAAAACGTGACACAACTCCCCAGATCCTACTTCTGGACTCTCAATGAGCAGAAAACAAAATCATGAACCAGCTCTCGTCCACCCTTAGTTTCCAGCCCATTATATTAGACATTCCTACCAGTCCCGCTGTGTCACCACCACCTGCTATCCCTGACCGGCGAGAGATCCCTCCCAGCCAGCCAGTTCCTAAAAAAAATAGAGTATCAAACAAAAACAACGAAAATTGCAAACAAATAAACAAAAATTGTGAGTGTCTCCATGCAACACACCCATCAAACAGAATTAAACTCTCATCTAGAGGCATAAATACCCCCGTAAAACCTAAGAAAGAAAAATGAAAAATTAAATAAAGAAACGGATATTATTATTATTATTCTTTTTTTTTTTAAGTCCCCTTGACCACCCTTGGATCAAGTATGTATAATCACTACTGAAGTAATCCTTTGTTATTACTCTGTCTAATTTTAAAAATTGTTCCATTGTTCCTGTTTAAAACCATAATTTTTGTTAGTACGATTAGCCCATGCAATTTCCAGTTACTTCATCCCTCTACAGCCCCAACTTACCCTTGTTAGTCTTCCAAACCGTTTTAGTAACTTGCACACATAACCTAACCTTTTAACCTATCTATGTATCTTCTTTTCTATTTTTATTCTAATCAGTCGCATTTTCCATTTTAATTTACTAATAACTCTATTTTCACGAGCACTATTAGCTTCTCCTGTGCATTCCCGCTTCGCTCTTATTCAACCTATGGCCTTTGCAGACACGACCTCTTTACACACTCCCTCTGAAAATGTCCCAACATTCCGCATGTTCAGCACGTCTGTTTTCTGATGGACTATTGCTGTCTGTTGGACTCTCGCCGTCTGATGGACTCTTGCTGAGCCCGCCACCCTTTGCCACATGATCGAGCGAGATGGCCGATCTCTCCACATCCCAGCACTCAGCCGATGCCGGCCATCCAGGCGGTCCCAGTTTACCACAACCCCAGCAGTCTCTCGGCTGGTATCCCACAGCTCCCGCCAGGTCCACCCCTCTCCGGTCCTCTGGTTGTGTGTCCTGTTGCCTGGAGGAGAGAGGGGCATACCTGTCCTTTTCAGCCGCCGCTCCTTGGGCCTCTTGTTGTTTGGAGGGGCCTGGAAACTCACCCCTCCTGCGGCTGTCATCATCGCTTCGCTGCTCCGCACCCCGTTCAGGTAACAGAGCAAGTGACTTCTCTTGTTCACTGAGTCCTTGTTCTGCAGTACGAAACATAACTTCCAAAATTACATCACTCATGATCACAGTCTGTTTCGCCAGCTCTTGTTCTAGCATCTCCCTCTCACGTATGACTTGGTCAATCGCCAGCTGCTTCTCCACCAGTTTTCTACGGACTGTCTCATGTCTTTCGGACGCTTCCGTGAATGCTCTCTGTCTTTCTGGAGAGAGGCACGTCATCCGCTCCTCCTCCACCCTGGCCCTCGCTGTCTGGCTCCTCGTCACCGGCCCACGCCTCTCATCCTGGCTTTGGTCTCGGGGGACGACTGGACATGGGAAACGGGTGGGCTGTGGAAACTGTTCGTGTATATTTCCATACCTGCTGTCGGTCTCTGTTCCAGCCGTACGGCCAGAGTGGACTTCGTGGGACGGCCGTAACAACGCCGCTCGCTTCAGTCGCTTTCTTTGTCCCTTGGTTAAGCTGCAGTCACCTGCAATGGACACTCCAGCGTGGATCGGTTCTGGTTGGAGTAATACCGTTGTCTCTGGTTCTCTCTCCTGTAAGACCTCCTGTATTGGAATCAAAGTCATTATTTCCAGTCCCTCTGTTATACTGGTCACCTGAGGGAATTCCATCACATCCAACTCAATCAGATTAACTTCAGGTATTAATCTTTCTACGGGAGTGTCTGCAAAGGTTGTCAGCCTGCTGCCATTATCGGCATTATTTCTTTTCATCGCTCTTCGTGCTTTCTTTTTCTGTTTTTTGTTTTGGTTTCTCAATCTATAACGGCCTCCTTTCTTATACTTAAATACAAGGTTTTGTAAAGGCCTGAATATCTTTGGCCATGGCTTCTTCACTTCTATTGTGACATTTCCAGTTATTGAAATAGACAGATTGTCTACTTTTGCTATTGTTATTGCTTCTAAACCTTCAGTTGTTTCTATCAATGTTCCACTAAGGTGAACTTCCTGTGTTTCCGACATTCTCTCCCGCTTTCAAACTCCTGCAATCACCGTTTGGGAGGACAAGTTTCTCTGTCTCTAAACTATTTTTACAAACTTGAGTTAAAAATCACTCATACTTCCTGATTTGTATCTGTGCAGACAGGGATTGATAAATGGCTTATCATTCATACTTATACCAAGGCTTATATAGCCGTTTCCCCAGTTGGTATTGAAATCGTCAGAGCCCCATCTGTCCTGCCAAGCACCTGTGCAGAAAGAAAGCAAAAACACCCAAACTTAACATCAGTGGCATTTCCCTTGTTATTTCCACTATCTGTTATGCATTGGAAATGTCGGGCAACACTATACTAATATTTTTAGGGAGATTTGGTGTGATTTATTTGACCATAACGATACAGCCTTTTTGTCCGTTCTTCCAACCGGAAAACTGGAGGTTCCAATCCTTTGTGTGTTCTTTTCATATGATTATCTGGAGAATACAAACATTAGTTCCACACAGCCTATCAAATCTAACAATCTTGGTAAACCTGGTTAGCCATCTGTTCCAATTTCTTTTTGCCTTGATGAATTTGTTCATTCTGATCTTATTTCATACTTTAAATGACCGCTTAGCGTATTAACTATGTAAATGTAATATTAACTTCCGCTTGCTTTCTACTATGGAAATCAAAAAGTATACTTCTTCCTACATTTCTTTCCACCTTTACATCTCAACCTCTCATCACATTCTTCATACAACATCATTTTTCATTATATTTTCACACCTTCCCCCTCACAACACCTTTGGTGTTGTCTCCGCCTCCAACTACCATCAAGGGAAAAAATAAATTTTTAGCAACTTAGATCACTAAACCCTTGACCGTCATATAGCCCAGTTGTTCATGTTATTAAACTCATGGACACCAGCACTATATCCACAGCAATATCCCCCCAGATCCCTGAATTCACAGAGACCCGCCATTTCTCAGCCCAAAGCGTTCTTCCTTCAGTTGCGAATCCGAACGAAAAACACCCCAAGCCCCTTTTTCCAAGGAATATTACAACTCGTCCTACCATTACCTGTACCCAGACAGGCCAGCGCTCATCCGGTACCTACTTCACATACATAATAGCTACGCAGTTCAAAACAAACATCCAACCAATAACACACAACATGACGCAAAGCCAACCCTGTTTCCAAGGACCCTAACAGAAGGGGGAACTAGGGGACTGACACCTTGTCTAAAATGAAAAAAACACGCCATTCCTACACCTCAACCGTCTCTAAACAAACCCCAACCTAATGTAAAACCCATTCCCTTCATAACAAACGCTTCCGGACTTCACACATCCATTCGAAACATACACGGGCCAGTCAGGGAGATGGAGGGACCCCTAAATGGAAAAAGAAATCCTAAACTCAACCCAGCAGCCCACCACCTAAACTAGCAATGGTCCGCAACGTACCCATAATCCATTCGAAGGCAAGCTATTGAGGGGGGGGGGCACACGTGGAGAAAGGAAGGGAGGGCGGGAAGGAGAGACACAGGGAGAAATACAAGGAGAGACAGGGGGGGGGGGCAGAGGGAAGGGGAAAGGGAGGGAGGGGGAGAGGGGGAGAGGGATGGAGGGACGGAGGGGGGGGGGCAGAGGAAGAAGGGAAGAGAGAGAGGGATAGAGAGACGGAGGAAGGGGGGGGGGGCTCCCAATTGAACATTAACATTATCAAAAATAAATTAGAATTAACCAGCAGACCTTACCGTATTGCCTGGTCCAGTTAACCCACAGGGCTTTAAACACTATCCTCAGCATCTGCTGCCTAACCTTAACTCAAATCAAACCCCACCTCAATCAGACTAAAGGAGTCTGCATGGAGTCCCTAATCTTACCGAAAAGGCATACTACTTGAATTAAAACACCTTTGCAAACCTGGCAGCTCAACAGTATCAAGCAGGGAGCTAGGGATAGTGAGGAAACAAAGGGAGGGGGAGATACCGGGAGGGAGGGAGAGAGGGATGGAAAGACAGACAGAAGGATTGTGGGAGAGCAAGGGAGAGAGAGTGGGAAGGAGGGAGAGAGAGTGGGAGGGAGGAGGGGGGAGAGACATACAGAAGGAAGAGGAGAGTGGGGGGGGGGCCTCCCAAATGAACATGAATATTAATTTATCCTTATGTAATCCTAATTTAGAAATTAACACTACATTAATATAACCAATGCTTTAAGCCTTACTATAAAGGCAATCAACTTGAATAAAACTCCCTTTGAGAACCTGTTACTTCAACAGAGTCAAGCTGGGAGAGAGGGATAGAGAAGAGACAAGGAGAGGGGGAGACACCGGGAGGGAGGGAGAGAGGGATGGAGGGAGAGAGGGATGGAGGAAGAGAGAGAGAAGAGGGAGGGAGGGACAGACATAGAGAGGGAGAGTGGGAGGGAGGAGGGGGTAGAGACATAAGGAAGAGGGGAGAGAGAGAGAGATGGAGGGAGAGAGAGAGGGAGGGAGGCAGGGAAGGAGGGAGGGAGGGAGGAAGGCAGGGAGGGAGGGAGGGAGGGAGAGAGGGAGGGGAGAGTGAGAGAGGGAGGAAGAGACACAGAGGAGAAGGGGGGGGGGCACGCAAGCCTCTAGTCACAGCACATAACGTCGCTGTTCCCTCCAACTCGTCTTGTCCAACACCGCCCCCTGTAGCCCTTCACTGTCCACTGCCTTAATAAAAGCCCAACCACCAACCTCATCAACCATCTCCCTTTGTACTGACGGCCCTGTGGCGCGCATGCGCAAACCGACACACACCGTCCACCCGTTCCAACCATACTAGTCACCTCATTAGCTACCTAATATTGGAATAATACATCTAGTAAAGTCACAAACAAACCCACACATCCGTCACGTTCCTACCCCACTAGTGCCATCATACTTTTAATCTCATTAAGCGCCAGTTTACAGATCATATATTATTATCTTTATTTTAGTTCGCTCGCCCGTTTTTGGCCCCGCCTGGCCGAAAATACACAGTATTTTAAATCCAACGCTCCCAAAGAAAGCCCCCTCTGCTCAGACGTTCCTAGTGACCTCATCAGTTCCCAATAAATCGCTTCTTTTGATTCCTACTACATTAAATTAAGACCTTAATACCACAGATTTAAAAAAATTCAACGAATCTCACACATCATTTTGGTTCCATCACTCTCGCCATTCACTCAATTCACTCGATATCGCAACGCAGCGTCCATACGTTATTGCTGTCGTCCTCGCGGCTAATGTAGCAAGCTAACCTAGTCTTTATACTTTTGAGTCTTTTGAGGTGATCCCAGCAATTCATTTTCACCTCTAAAGGCAAGCCCTCTCTCCCCAAGAAATTTGATAACAGCCACCACTCTTTTGAGAACTTCTCTCCAGTATTACTTGCTCCTTCCATTTGTTTGATTAAGGATGAATCAATAGTCGCTGTGCCCTTGCATCTCTGGTGTAAAGACAACATGCAGCTCCTATGCTCATCACTCCTCTCGTGCTCTCCGATGCGTTCTGAATGTTTCCAGCCTTCTACAAACTGATGACACTTGTTTGAGAAAAGCTTACATGCGAAACAATAGATATTTCCATTTGATGGAGAGTACATGATCCATTCCCTCGTGACTGTCTGTCCATTTGGTAAACAGCAAGCACGTAAATCATTGTTAAAGTAGCAATTCTTGCCTCCAATGGTCCTATCCCTGGCAGAGGTTGGGTAGTTGGATCTGCGGTTTACTGTGCACTGTCCTGCACAGTACAGGACACAAAATGATTTAACTCTCTCTCGTTATGTGTGCGGTAACATGGTGGTGAATCACTTCATGTATGCTGATGATTTGGCCATCCTGTCGCCAAGTAGTAGTGGTTTCCAAGAGCTGTTCTGATTATGGAGTAAGGTATACTATGACGTGAAATACAATGCTAAGAAGAGTGTCATTCTGATTTGCAGGACTAAAAGCGATAAGGATATTTCCTTTCCTTCTTTCTATCTGTCTGGGCTGGTGCTGGCTGTCTGCTGTAGTACAAAATATTTGGGTCACATTATTACTGATCAAATGAGTGATGATGATGATGACATGTACCGACAGCAGCGTGGACTGTATGCTCAAGCTAACATGCTGAGGAAGAAGTTCCATTTCTGCTCTGCTGGGGTGAACGTTAACCTGTTTAGGGCATATTGCACTCCTCTCTATACTGCCCCCTGTGGGTCAAGTTGAAGCAGGCTAGCTTTCATAAGCTCCAGGTTGCTTACAATGATTGCGTGAGGATTCTGCTGAGGAAGCCTAGGTGCTGCAGTGCCAGCTAAATGTTTTGTGGTGCTGGAGGCAACTCCTTTCATGCTCTGCTGAGACACCTGATGTACAAATGTATCCGTCGTCTGAATGTGTCTCAGCATAGGATCATCCTGTTGCTGACTCAACCTAGTCTCAGTGACATCAAGTTCCAGTCCTGTATCTGGAAGTATTGGTACAGTGCCCTGTTGTAGAGCTGCTATTGGCTTATGTTTTTATTTATTGTGATGTAAATTGTTGATTATGTTTGTGTGTTTTTTACTCTGTGGACCCTGTGTCTGTTAATAAAGATGATTGATTGACTAGTTAAGCTGCTGGCCAGTATGACTACGGCCATACTGTCTTTATACCTGTATCTTGTATATCGAAAGTTATGGGAAAAAAATTGTCTACGAACAGGTCGAAAAGTACCTTGCAGGAAAAAAAGCTAATCTACGAATTCCAATCTGGCTTCAGAACATCCCATTCAACTGACACATGCCTTCTCTATTTGAACGACCACATCAAACACGAGGTGGACGCGGGCAAATACTGCGGCATGGTCATGCTGGACCTCCAAAAGGCTTTCGACACTGTCAATCACTCCATTCTGCATGTGTCCTTGAGTCTGAGAAAGGCGCTTATCTCTATAAATTCAATTTATTAGTATTATTATATTATTCAAGTTTCTTTAATAGTTGTCGTACAGAAGTACAGAATACTTTTATACAAAATGTTTCTTACTGTTACGCTCCAGAGAATGTGCTAGACAAGATAAGTATGAAATAAAATAGTATAGCATGTAAAATAGAAGTAAAAATAGAGGTCACAGTGTTCAGTATAGACATATGTACAATGTTCGATGCAGAATAGAAGTAACTGAGTTACCATACAATATACAATATACTATGCAATGTACTAATATACAATACTATATAGTGCAAAGCAGAAATGGGATGAGTTACAATTTAGGTACAATTTACAGTAAGGTGTACGAGTTGTAGTGCAAATCCTTTACCAATAAATATAAAGTGTGTTTAGGTGATCTAAAGTGTGGAGAGTGGGTGCTGCAGTGTGTTGTTTGTTTAAAGTGAGTGTGTGCGTGTAGATGTGTGTGATGTGTGCATTTGATGGTTGTTGCATAGTGTTTATTGTTCGTTGAGCAGCCTGATGGCCTGGGGATAGAAGCTTCTTCTGAGTCTTTCTATTTCTTTCTAGTCTTATTATTCTGATTGATAAGCTAAAAGCAATTGTTTTTGATAGTTCATCAGTGAGCTGGATGCAATCCTACCTGGAGGGGAGAGAACAGATGGTGGAGGTGAACGGTACACTAAATGTCTTGATGAATTGAAAATGGAGGACCCTTATGTAAACAAGACAAAAGTATTTTTCTGGTCTGCATCCTCTTAGCAGTTGTTTGTATTGAGCCGTACTGTATTGTACCCATTCTGCAATCTGTTAATAAAGTTTTCAATCAATCAATCAATCACATATTGGTATTACAACTCTGTACATACATCTGATTAGCACTACACCCAGTAGTACACATTTATATAGTGTATACCCAGTTTAATCACCTGTACATTGTATATTACTATTGCACCACTTGCACTCTGGTTGGATGCCAAACTTTCAGTTGCCCTCACTCCCATAGTGAACAAAAGCTTTGAGAAGCATGTTCAAAAGCTATTAAGCAGCGATTTACTGCTCGACATGGACCTTTACCACACCGGCTCAGTGGCCTCGTGGGTAGAGTGTCAGCCCTGAGTTCGGGAGGCTGGGAGTTCAAGCCCCGGCCGAGTCATACCAAAGACTATTTAAAAAATGGTACCCATAGCCTCCCTGCTCGCGGGGGCCAGCCGTGTATAGGTGTAACAGACTGACAGCCAATGAAATGGGTGCATTTGTCACGCTGTCCAAGGAGCTGAACTGCTCTCGTGCAGCCGTGTTCGAATCCCGGTCGGGGCAAAAGCCTGTCATACATTATCAAAGATAAACAGCTATGTTGAATCAATAAACATGAATATCACTAAATAAACATGAATATTGCACAGATTTAGATTATAATAGTAAAGCTATTATAATAGTTCAATGGTTGTGATGGCAAAGTTTGCGTCAGGTTCCTTACTGTATATTTGCATATCGTATGTCACAAATGTAACAGTACTATATACCTGTATGTCATGTATGTCCCTGTCATAAATGTCATGTATGTCATAAATGTCACTATGAATTGAAAATGGGGGACCCTGATGTAAACAAGACAAACATCTTTCTCTGCTCTGCATCCCCTTAAACATTTTGTGTATTGAGCCGTACTGTATTGTACCCATTCTGCAATCTGTTAAATAAAGTTTTCATTCATTAATTCTGTCCCTGTCTCTCCTTGTTGCACATATTTAGATTATCATTAGATTGTAGCGGCAGAGGTTTTTGTCAACTTAAATCATGTTTCTTAATTTATGCACAGGACTGTGTGTGGATGACCACAGGCCTGTGGTCCCCAACACCTCTGGGGTCAAACACCATCTCCTCAGTCTTCTTAACATTTAAAACCAGACAGTTATTGTCGCACCAGTTTACAAACCACTGGATTTCCAAATAATAGTCAGCTAGGTCACTGTCATTCTTAATTAGAGCTAAAATGGCAGCGTCATCAGGAAATGTTCATATCATATCTGGTGAATTACCTAGCTCATGGAAGTCGGCCATGGTTCTCCCCTTGTTAAAGGGCGGAGACCCCTCTGACCTAAATAATTATCGCCCTATTTCCAGATTGTCTGTAATGGCCAAAGTCTTTAAATCTCTTGTAAACAAACTGAAAGAGTTTCTAGCTGACCATAATATTCTTAACAAGTCTCAGTCAGGCTTCAGATCCATAGTTTGCTAGTCTCAAATGACATAATTGAAGCACTAGACAAGAAAAAACAATGTGCAGCATTGTTTGTTGATCTGTCTAAAGCGTTTGACTCTGTGGATCACGCATTACTGCAGAGGCTTGGCTGCATATAGGTCTTGGTGAAACGGCTTTGAGCTGGTTTAAAAACTATCTATCTGAAAGAACTGTGTCTCAGTAATAATAATAATAATAATAACTTTATTTGTATAGCACCTTTCATACAGGGGATTGCAGTTCAAAGTGCTTTACATCAGTAAGAAATAAAACATAAAATCAGTGTAAAACAAGCAGCAAGAGCAAAGCATAAAGTGGGACGACAGAGTACAGCAACTTGCAATGGGCCTGGTCTACAAGATACACTATACGACCGGGGTACCCATGTACATGTCAAAATACTTCCCAAAGGTCAGTGAATACCACAACCACTACACCAGAGGAAGCTCAACAAATCATGTAAAACCCAGATTCGGCTCAAACAAGGGACTAAACACGTTTCGCAATTATGCCACAACAATGTGGAACGCCCTACCCAAAGCTAGGGGTAACAGTACTGTATATTTGAATACCGTTTATGTCACAAATGTATCAGTACTAAATACCTATATGTCCCTATGCCATAAATGTCATGTATGTTGTGTATGTCATAAATGTCTATATGAATTGAAAATGGGGGACCCTGATGGAAACAAGACAAACGTCTTTCTCAGGTCTGCATCCCCTTAACAATTGTATGTATTGAGCCGTACTGTATTGTACCCATTCTGCAATCTGTTAAATAAAGTTTTCATTCATTCACCATCTTGCAAGTTGCAACGTTGTTTAAGATATCAAAGCATTGCAACATTAGAATAGTTAGGATATCAATTGTGCATGAAAGGACTATATTTATATTGTTTGATTAGTATTATGAGATTCCCTGGCAGATTTCGGACAGTCAAAATCCGTTGATCAACTTGAGTTTCAGTGAACACATTGCACTCACCAGTCTGCGGTGGTCGAGATGTAGTAACGTTACGTTAGTCCAGTTGACTCCAGCAGCGCCTCAAACATGTTCTTTATCTCGTTTCCATGTTGTATATTAATTATCTCTCCAAGTAGTTGCTAAATGGTTTGTTAGTTTGTTACTGCGTTCTTTTTATGTAGATTCATAGCGAGCGTTTGTTTTGTTTACAATAGAGAGGGTCTATTTCTTTCCGTAGCCGCATTTCTGATTTCCGCATTTCTGATTGGCCAGTGGCCAGACTCGCCTCGTATCATTCTACGCGGGTGGGGATGAGGATAATAATAATAATAATAATCACTACCGCTCGCTATCAATCTACGCCGTATATAACGCAAATAACGCAGTGACGAACCATTCAGTAACGTAAGTAGCGTTACTGAATTTCAAAAGTAATGCGTTAGAGTACTAGTTGCGGCAAAAAGTTACTTCGTTTCTGTAACGCGTTACTTTGTAACGCGTTAGTCCCAACACTGCATACAGGTATATAGTACTGTTACATTTGTGACATATACGATATGCAAATATACAGTACTGTTACCCATAGATCCTAACATAGATTATATACATATGACGGTGAGGAGACTGTACATTAGGAGGGGGTGGGTTGGTGGGAGAAAAAATATATAACAGCCTATTCTAGTCTAGCAGGTGCTGGTATAGACATATAATATATGACATATATGACATTTTTTGCCTAGATATACCTTATATCTAGGCAAAAAATGTCATATATGACTGAAAATCATCATTACTAGTCTATACCAGCACCTGCTAGACTAGAATAGGCTGTTATTAGCCTACTATGTAGCCTAAGCTACTGATTATAAATGCACAACACTGTGCAATATTACACTTACTGTAGACTTCTGTATATTTGTACTGTATTCCTTTTACTGTATATTTAATTCTATCTTATCATTCTCACAACACAACACCCCCTCTAATGCCCCTCTAATGGAACATTCCAGGTGGGTGTGCGTTGCGTCACACTCCGTGGCCAATCTGCGCATGTGCATGGGGAAATCGATGCTTAAAAACGGTATTTTTCGCTGCCAATTTAGTTCTGATTGATTAGGAATGTCTCGCGCCGTGTTCAGGAGACTCAGGTGCATACAAGTCTATTCGATCATGTCTCTAGCACCCCCACAGCCGTATCTGCAATCACTTAATGTCAAGGCTCTCATCCACATTCATTCATTTGACCCCCGCAATCTCCTCCCCGATTTCAATGTAACGTGGAAGTGTAGTGGTCTATGCACAGTCCCCCCCCCCCCCCACCTCCTACAATGTACAGTCTATTCGTCAAATGTACTATTTATTATTTATTTTTTTACTCTTTTTGTATCACAAACAGTACTGTATTTGCAAATCTGGTATGTCATAAATGTATAGATGTAGCAGTACTGTCTACCTGTATGTCATGTATGTCATATGTTATGATGAATTGAAAATGGGGGACCCTGATGTAAACGAAAGTCTTTCTCTGGTCTGCATGATGCATCCTCTTAACAATTGTGTGTATTGAGCTGTACTGTATTCTGCAATCTGTTAATAAAATGTTCAATCAATCAATCAAGGATACGCGGCTCTTGCGAACGCGCATTTAAAGCAAGTATGTCGTGGCCCGAAGTCGCTTTGTCCGAGTTTGCGTGTCTTGACTGAGCGACATTTCTCCTTTGTTTTGGGTGCCTGTGTGGGTCTGGGCCTGCGAACACGTTTGGGATTTTCGACTATTGGTTTCATTTTGTTTCGAATCTAGAAAAATAACCATTGATTCCTAATGTTTTAGTGACCACCCAGGTGGCTCGCTAGTTCTACATAACGCCGTGTAAAGTTACTGACAGTGGCTTGGCAGTGAGGGATGGATGATGTGGTTACACTCAGCTCTGGGAGTGATGAAGACGACTCTGATGTTGAAATAGTGGGTAATTGGGTAACTATATAGAGAATAAGGTTGATGCAAAACCGTTCATCAAAGGAGACTGGGAGGACATTGCAGCCAATAATGCTACACTGGTAAGTTCAACATGCAGCTTTGGTGTTTGATTGATTGATTGATTGATTGATTGATTGATTGATTGATTGATTGATTGAAAACGTTATTAACAGATTGCAGAATGGGTACAGTACTGCCGCAGCTCAATACACACAATTGTTAAGGGGATGCAGACCAGAGAAAGACTTTCGTCTCGTTTACATCAGGGTCCCCCATTTTCAATTCATCATAAATTGTATGACTTTGATGATTAGAAAAATAAATAAATAACGCACATCCTCCGTTAATCTGGGTTTAACATGATTTGTGGAGCTCCCTCTGGTGTTGTGATTGTGGTATTCACTGACCTTTGGGAAGTATTTTGACATGTACATGGGTACCTTGGTCGTGTAGTGTATCTTGTAGACCAGGCCCATTGCAAGTTGCTGTACTCTGTCGTCTACTCTAAGCCATCCTAGGTTGTCAAAGTGGGCAGGGGTGAGGTGGGTTCTAGGAGTAAGGTCAAGCAGTAGTCTGACCAGTTTGTTTTGAGATGTTTGTAATTTTGTTTTTAGCGCCTTTGAGGTGCTTTGGTACCATGAGGTGCAAGCATAGTCGTAGTACCCTTGAATGAGTGCTCCTGCCAGAGTCTTCAGGGTATTCTTGTTTACCAGTGAGGAGATCCGGTACAAGAATCGAGTTCGTTGGTTGACTTTTTTTATTACATTGGATGCCATTTTGTCACAGGAAAGATTTGCCTCTAGGATTGAACCTAGGTAGGTAATATCTTCTTTCCTTGTGACAATATTGTCACCCACTGTAACTGAGAAGCCGTCGGTCTTGCTGAGTTTGTTATTTGAACCGAAGAGAATGGACTCTGTTTTGCCCATGTGTAATGATAGTTTGTTATCAGCGAGCCATATGCCGATTTTGCCTAGTTCCGAGCTGAGGGTTTTTTCAACCTGTAACCTGTAACTTGTTCTTGCCTAACTGTAAAAACAGTAGTACATGAAACAAAGCGGCGCTCGCAACTCACTTTTGATGTTCCAAGGTGTTTTAATTGTGACATTGATGATTACCCATTGCGACATTTGTCTTCTTTTACATTTACTTCTCTATTCACGTCCTATCAGGAAGTTACTTTGGGGAGACCCCTAGAGACGCTAGAGAGTTCTATCTTGAAATGCCAACCTTTAAGATTCAGCGCAATGAATATCTTGTTTTTCAATCTCACTGCATTTCTTTTTACAGAAGGTATGTTGATATTGATAGCATTAACTAGACTGATCATAACCTTTCAAGATGTTCATCCATCCTACAGCTGATACCAGGGAAGCACTCTGTGGGGTCAGGGGTCAAACCCCACTCAACACTTTGATGATCATTGTTGCTCAGCTGTAATAGTTGTACCCTTCCTGCTGACTTGTCGTACAGAACTTATAAGTCACTTTGGATAAAAGCGCCAGCTAAATGACTTTTTGCGCACACGTCTCAATACATTATCATTCTTCTTCTTCTGGCGTGTGTCTTTAGACCTGCAGCTCCGTTGAGGCAAGCCAGGCCAACGTTTCATCATCCAGTTCCATCAGACCTCGTTCTCCATACGGTGGCCGGTGTTTAGGGCAACTGGTGATGATATGTTCCACAGTCTGTGCACAGGGGCTCCACACTCGCATGAGGCACTGTCCTTGAGGCCCCACCTCTTCATTGAGGCGCCGTAGCGTCCGACGCCGGTCCTTAGCCGGTTGAGGGTTGTCCACTGCTTCCGGTGCAAGTCCTGACCAGGGACGTCCAGAGGGTCATTGATGTAGAGGTGCAGCCTGGATGGTTCTGCTGACCTCCACTGGTCCCTCCATCTCGTCCTGACCCAGGAGGCCTTGGAAGTGTCAGATGGTGTTGTGTGGAGTAGCCTGTAGGCCTGCATGGAAAAGGGGCGCCATGACTTTAGGCGCACACGTCGTGGTGTCGTGTTTGTTATGGTTTGACACCGACCCCAAACGCAAACGGCACAGAGAGAGTTGTTTCAGAGTTAGCCAAAATCAAGGGTGTGTTTATTTACTGAGTAAACAGAAAGGATTTGGTGGTGAACAGAACAAACTGGGAAACAGGCATGTGAGGAATGTTTGCTGCTCTGCAGCTTCTCCCGGGGGGTTACGTTTGTGGAATCTGTCCGTGACGTCTGAGCCGCTCTGCAGAATCCTCCCAGCATATACTCCAGGGAGGAGGCGGATAGGGAGAGAGAGAGTCCGAGTTAGCTCAGTGCACAATTGAAAACTGACAGGTGACAGGTGAAGTGACTTGTCCAAACAAATAAATCCAAGTGACAGAATCTTCTGTGTGAAACACACAGTGAGCAATGTCCAAACAATAAATCCAAGTGACAGAATCTTCGGTGTGAAACACACAGTGAGCAATGTCCAAACAATAATAAATCCAAGTGAATATCCAATAGGCAAAAAAGGTGAGAACAGTCTGAACGAAAAACAGGATCTCTTCAGTGCTTTAACACACACAAAAACGATTGAATCCAAAAGACTGTCTTACAAAAAACTCACCAGAGCGCTGTGCGTGAAGCGGGCGGATCAAACAGGGCGAGCGCTTCGTAACGGGGAAGCAGGTTCTCCAAACGGAATATTTCTCGAGTGTCCTGGGAGGCAAAGAACAGGGAAAGCAGCGACGGAAGGAAACGGCAAATGCAGAGAATATTTCAGAACGATCCAACATCAATAATAGGGGAATCAGGGTATATAAAGCCAAGGGGTGCTTAATGACAAGCTGTGACAGCTGCGGGATGAAATTGATCATTGCTCCAGAAGCGTGTGGTAGGGGGAGCACCAATCAAACGGCATCTACAGGAAGAAGCGTGTGGAGAGGAGAATGCAATTAATTAACCGAAACATCTTAAAGGAACAGAGCGAGTGGGTGAGCAGCGGACAAAACCTCACAGTACCCCTCCCTCCACGGGAGCCACCCGGCGACCAGGCCGACCCGGCTCGCCCGGATGGGCACGATGGAAGTCTGTGATCAGGCCGGGATCCACGATGAGCTGTCGGGAAACCCAGCTCCGTTCCTCCGGGCCGTAACCCTCCCAGTCCACCAGGTACTGGAACCCCCGACCCCGCCGTCGAACGCCCATCAACCGGCGGACCCGCCACTGGGGGTGACCGTCCACCATCTCGGGAGGTGGTGGATCAGGAGCTGGAGGCATCAGGGGACTGAGGGAGACAGGCTTAACCCGGGACACATGGAAAACGGGGTGAATGTGCATGGACGCAGGAAGTTTAAGACGCAGAGCCGCCGGACTGAGTACCTTCAGAACCTCGAAAGGTCCGACGAACCGGGGGTTAAGTTTCTTGGCCGAGGACCGAAGCGGGAGGTCCCTCGCGGAAAGCCACACCCTCTGCCCAGGGTGGTACGTCGGCGCAGGAACCCGGCGCCGGTCAGCCCCACGACAGGCGCGCTCAGATGTCCGGAGCAGCGCGGTCCTGGTGATCTCCCAGACCCGTCGGCAGCGGTCGAGGTGGTCCTGCATGGAGGGAACTGCCACCTCCGTCTCTTGTGCAGGGAAAAGAGGGGGTTGGTAGCCCAGGGATACCTCAAAAGGTGAGAGGCCGGTGGCGGAACTGACCATGGAGTTGATGGAGTACTCGACCCAGGGAAGGAAACGGCTCCAAGAAGCTGGTCTCTCGGCTGCCACACACCGAAGAGCAGACTCCACGCTCTGGTTCATCCTCTCCGTTTGTCCGTTAGTCTGGGGATGATAACCAGAGGAAAGACTGACCGTCGCCCCCAATCCCTTGCAAAAAGCCCGCCATACCTGGGAGGTGAACTGGGGCCCCCGGTCCGAGACGATGTCCTGGGGAAAACCATGGAGGCGAAACACGTGGTGTGTCAGGAGGTCCGCCGTCTCGGCCGCAGAGGGAAGCTTGGAAAGGGCCACGAGGTGAACCCCCTTGCTGAACCGATCCACCACGGTCAGAAGGCAAGTGTTCCCCTGGGAGGAGGGAAGACCTGTGACGAAGTCCAGCGCCACATGTGACCAAGGACGGCTCGGAACGGGAAGTGGCTGTAACAGCCCGGAGGGTGCCTGGTGGGAGGCCTTGCTGCGGGCGCAGACCGCGCAGGCCAATACGAACTCCTTGACGTCGTTCCTCATGGTGGGCCACCAGAATCGACGAGCCAGGAAGGAGAACGTGCGATGAACACCCGGGTGGCAGGCGAACCGGCTGGTATGGCCCCACTGGAGGACCCGGGACCGGACTCAGTCGGGGACGAAGAGACGATGAATCGGTACATTGCTTGGAGCGCGATGGAAGCGTAGGGCACGCCTTACCACCCCCTCGATGCCCAAGGTGACGGCTCCTACCACCCTGGCCTCCGGGAGGATGGGAGTCGGGTCCTCAGTGGGTGGAGCCCCCTTGGAGTGTAACCGGGACAGGGAGTCGGCCTTCGTGTTGCGGGAACCAGGACGAAACGTCAGCGAGAAGTCGAACCGACTGAGGAAGCTGGCCCATCTTGCCTGCCGACCGTTGAGGCGCTTGGAAGCACGGATGTACGTCAGGTTCTTGTGGTCCGTCCAGATGGTAAACGGCTCCTCGGCCCCCTCAAGCCAATGACGCCACTCCTCCAAAGCAGCCACGACCGCCAGCAGCTCCCGATTGCCGATGTCATAGTTCCTCTCGGCAGGGAGGAACCGACGCGAGTAGAAGGCGCACGGATGTACCTTCTGGTCCGTTGCCGAACGCCTGGATAAGATAGCTCCCAGTCCAGTATCCGAGGCGTCCACCTCAACGATGAACTGTCTCTTGGGGTCTGGGTGGAGCAAGATCGGGGCGGAAGTGAACCTCTTCTTGAGGGAGCGGAACGCAGCACACGCCGCTGGGGACCAGTCGAACGGCAGGGCGGGAGAGGTCAGTCTGGTAAGCGGTTCCGCCACTTGACTGTAGTTCCGTATGAACCTTCGGTAGAAGTTGGCGAACCCGAGGAAACTCTGTAACTCCTTCCGAGAGGTGGGTTCAGGCCATTCCTCCACTGCTTGGATCTTGCGAGGATCAGCTCGGGTCAAGCCCTTCTCCACGATGAAGCCCAGGTAATCGACGGAGTCGGAGTGGAATCGGCACTTCTCCGCCTTGACGAAGAGCCGATTGTGGAGGAGGCGCTCCAGCACACGGCGGACATGCTGGATGTGCTCCTCGAGGGTCTTGGAGAAGATGAGGATGTCGTCCAGGTACACTACCACAAACTCCTCCAGCATGTCACGAAGGACGTCGTTCATGAGCGCCTGGAATACCGCCGGAGCGTTGGTGAGGCTGAACGGCATCACCAGGTACTCGTAGTGGCCCCTGGGAGTCTTGAAGGCGGTCTTCCATTCATCGCCCTCACGGATACGGACTAGATGGTAGGCACTCCGGAGGTCCAGCTTGGTAAAGACGGTAGCCTGGGTGAGAGGCTCGAAGGTGGAGTTCATGAGAGGTAGAGGGTATTTGTTATTAATGGTGATCTCGTTGAGCTGGCGATAGTCGATGCAGGGTCGAAGGTCCCCGTCCTTCTTCCCAACAAAGAAGAAACCGGCCGCCACCGGGGAGGAGGAAGGCCGAATGAGTCCTGCTTCCAAGGACTCAGAGATGTATTGATCCATCGCCGCCTTCTCCGGAACGGTCAGACTGTAGAGGCGGCTGCCGGGAAGGGGAGCCCCTTGGCGGAGGTCGATGGCACAGTCGTACGGACGGTGGGGTGGAAGGGCCTGGGCCCTGGACTTACTGAAAACCTCCATGAGGTTGTGGTACTCGGGGGGTATGGTCGAAAAGTCTGGAGGCGGCTCACCAACGGACCTCCGGGGCGGGGGACAGGACGCCGCCTGTAGACACTGGGCATGACAGGAGGAGCTCCAGCCCTTGATGGTACCGGAGGACCAGGCGATGTGGGGCTCGTGCAGCGCGAGCCAGGGCCGACCCAGGACTACTGGGACAAGAGGGGATCTGGTGATAAGGAACTGGAGTCTCTCAACGTGGTTTCCAGCAATGGTCAGCATGACAGGGCAGGTGCGTTGAGAGATGTCGGCCAGGCGGTGTTGGTCCAATGCGAATATCTCCAAAGGCCTCACTAGGTCCTCAAGTGGAATGTTGGCCCGGGTAGCAAACTCGAAGTCGAGGAAACTCTCGTCTGCCCCCGAGTCAATGAGTGCCTCCACCGTGGCCCGTTGGTCCGCCCAGGCCAGGGTGACGCTCATCAGATGGCCAGGTGGTGCACGGCTCTGGGAATGAGAAAAACGGCTCACCAGGATCTCCCGGGGTCCCGGCGAGCCTGGTCTTTTGGCCGGGTGGGGCAGTTGGCGATTCGGTGTCCCTCCCGACCGCAGTAGAGGCAGAGACCGGACCTGAACCTCGCCTCCCGTTCAGCTTGGCTCAGATGAGAACGTCCCAGCTGCATGGGTTCCTCCTCGGGTACCGAACGGGAGGGGAAAAAACCACCAGTCGTGTTGGGGGCAGGGCGACCAGCAGTACCGTCACGAGTACGGGGGGTTCGGAGTACCTCAGGAGGTCCCTGTCGGGTTCTCTCACGTCTTCTCTCCTGGAGGCGTCCGTCGATGCGAATGGCGAGGCTGAACAGGTCCTCGAGGGACTCAGGTTCCTCCCGGGTCGCGAGCTGGTCCCTGACTGCGTCACTGAGCCCCCTCATGAAGGTAAGACGAAGTGCTTGGTCGTTCCAACCGCTCTCCACCGCCGCCAGTCTGAACTCCAGCACGTAGTCGGTAACCCCGCCGCTGCCCTGCCGGAAGGTACCCAACCGGGCTCCAGGGTCCAGACCACGGGCTGGATGGTGGAACACCCTGCGGAGCTCAGCCACGAAGTCTGGATAGGAGAAACAGAAGTCTGCCTCCATTGCCCAGGAGGAAGTGACCCACTGGGCTGCCCGGCCTGAGAGCAAGTTAGTCATATAGGCCACTTGGGCTCCTCTTGAAGTGAAACGACTGGGTTGATGACGAAAAACCAACTCACATTGCATGATGAATGTGGCACAATCCTCGAAGTTGCCGTCGAACAGCCGTGGTTCGGAGAGACGGGGCTCCCGAGGTGCGTGATCGGGAAGCGCGGGGCCTGCCAGGGCTGCGGGTGATGCTCCGGCCAATGTTCCTGAAGGAAGTGGGGGTACAAGCAAGGCGTTAACAGTGTCACTCAGCGTGTGTAGATGGAGGAGAATACTTGATTGCTGGCTTGCCAGAGCGCCCAGGGACCCCTGAATAGGCTGGACCTGCTCCCTGAGTTCCTGTACAGCAGCCGCAGCCCTGTCTAGTTGGTGACTGTGATCCTTGGTTAACTCGATCTGGCCAGCTAGTGCTGTTCTGACTCTCTCTGTGTCGGCTGGGGTCGTCATATTGGTTGGATCGTAATGTTATGGTTTGACACCGACCCCAAACGCAAACGGCACAGAGAGAGTTGTTTCAGAGTTAGCCAAAATCAAGGGCGTGTTTATTTACTGAGTAAACAGAAAGGATTTGGTGGAGAACAGAACAAACTGGGAAACAGGCATGTGAGGAATGTTTGCTGCTCTGCAGCTTCTCCCGGGGGGTTACGTTTGTGGAATCTGTCCGTGACGTCTGAGCCGCTCTGCAGAATCCTCCCAGCATATACTCCGGGGAGGAGGCGGATAGGGAGAGAGAGAGTCCGAGTTAGCTCAGTGCACAATTGAAAACTGACAGGTGACAGGTGAAGTGACTTGTCCAAACAAATAAATCCAAGTGACAGAATCTTCGGTGTGAAACACACAGTGAGCAATGTCCAAACAATAAATCCAAGTGACAGAATCTTCGGTGTGAAACACACAGTGAGCAATGTCCAAACAATAATAAATCCAAGTGAATATCCAATAGGCAAAAAGGGTGAGAACAGTCTGAACGAAAAACAGGATCTCTTCAGTGCTTTAACACACACAAAAACGATTGAATCCAAAAGACTGTCTTACAAAAAACTCACCAGAGCGCTGTGCGTGAAGCGGGCGGATCAAACAGGGCGAGCGCTTCGTAACGGGGAAGCAGGTTCTCCAAACGGAATATTTCTCGAGTGTCCTGGGAGGCAAAGAACAGGGAAAGCAGCGACGGAAGGAAACGGCAAATGCAGAGAATATTTCAGAACGATCCAACATCAATAATAGGGGAATCAGGGTATATAAAGCCAAGGGGTGCTTAATGACAAGCTGTGACAGCTGCGGGATGAAATTGATCATTGCTCCAGAAGCGTGTGGTAGGGGGAGCACCAATCAAACGGCATCTACAGGAAGAAGCGTGTGGAGAGGAGAATGCAATTAATTAACCGAAACATCTTAAAGGAACAGAGCGAGTGGGTGAGCAGCGGACAAAACCTCACAGTACCCCTCCCTCCACGGGAGCCACCCGGCGACCAGGCCGACCCGGCTCGCCCGGATGGGCACGATGGAAGTCTGTGATCAGGCCGGGATCCACGATGAGCTGTCGGGAAACCCAGCTCCGTTCCTCCGGGCCGTAACCCTCCCAGTCCACCAGGTACTGGAACCCCCGACCCCGCCGTCGAACGCCCATCAACCGGCGGACCCGCCACTGGGGGTGACCGTCCACCATCTCGGGAGGTGGTGGATCAGGAGCTGGAGGCATCAGGGGACTGAGGGAGACAGGCTTAACCCGGGACACATGGAAAACGGGGTGAATGTGCATGGACGCAGGAAGTTTAAGACGCAGAGCCGCCGGACTGAGTACCTTCAGAACCTCGAAAGGTCCGACGAACCGGGGGTTAAGTTTCTTGGCCGAGGACCGAAGCGGGAGGTCCCTCGCGGAAAGCCACACCCTCTGCCCAGGGTGGTACGTCGGCGCAGGAACCCGGCGCCGGTCAGCCCCACGACAGGCGCGCTCAGATGTCCGGAGCAGCGCGGTCCTGGTGATCTCCCAGACCCGTCGGCAGCGGTCGAGGTGGTCCTGCACGGAGGGAACTGCCACCTCCGTCTCTTGTGCAGGGAAAAGAGGGGGTTGGTAGCCCAGGGATACCTCAAAAGGTGAGAGGCCGGTGGCGGAACTGACCATGGAGTTGATGGAGTACTCGACCCAGGGAAGGAAACGGCTCCAAGAAGCTGGTCTCTCGGCTGCCACACACCGAAGAGCAGACTCCACGCTCTGGTTCATCCTCTCCGTTTGTCCGTTAGTCTGGGGATGATAACCAGAGGAAAGACTGACCGTCGCCCCCAATCCCTTGCAAAAAGCCCGCCATACCTGGGAGGTGAACTGGGGCCCCCGGTCCGAGACGATGTCCTGGGGAAAACCATGGAGGCGAAACACGTGGTGTGTCAGGAGGTCCGCCGTCTCGGCCGCAGAGGGAAGCTTGGAAAGGGCCACGAGGTGAACCCCCTTGCTGAACCGATCCACCACGGTCAGAAGGCAAGTGTTCCCCTGGGAGGAGGGAAGACCTGTGACGAAGTCCAGCGCCACATGTGACCAAGGACGGCTCGGAACGGGAAGTGGCTGTAACACCCAGGAGGGTGCCTGGTGGGAGGCCTTGCTGCGGGCGCAGACCGCGCAGGCCAATACGAACTCCTTGACGTCGTTCCTCATGGTGGGCCACCAGAATCGACGAGCCAGGAAGGAGAACGTGCGATGAACACCCGGGTGGCAGGCGAACCGGCTGGTATGGCCCCACTGGAGGACCCGGGACCGGACTCAGTCGGGGACGAAGAGACGATGAATCGGTACATTGCTTGGAGCGCGATGGAAGCGTAGGGCACGCCTTACCACCCCCTCGATGCCCAAGGTGACGGCTCCTACCACCCTGGCCTCCGGGAGGATGGGAGTCGGGTCCTCAGTGGGTGGAGCCCCCTTGGAGTGTAACCGGGACAGGGAGTCGGCCTTCGTGTTGCGGGAACCAGGACGAAACGTCAGCGAGAAGTCGAACCGACTGAGGAAGCTGGCCCATCTTGCCTGCCGACCGTTGAGGCGCTTGGAAGCACGGATGTACGTCAGGTTCTTGTGGTCCGTCCAGATGGTAAACGGCTCCTCGGCCCCCTCAAGCCAATGACGCCACTCCTCCAAAGCAGCCACGACCGCCAGCAGCTCCCGATTGCCGATGTCATAGTTCCTCTCGGCAGGGAGGAACCGACGCGAGTAGAAGGCGCACGGATGTACCTTCTGGTCCGTTGCCGAACGCCTGGATAAGATAGCTCCCAGTCCAGTATCCGAGGCGTCCACCTCAACGATGAACTGTCTCTTGGGGTCTGGGTGGAGCAAGATCGGGGCGGAAGTGAACCTCTTCTTGAGGGAGCGGAACGCAGCACACGCCGCTGGGGACCAGTCGAACGGCAGGGCGGGAGAGGTCAGTCTGGTAAGCGGTTCCGCCACTTGACTGTAGTTCCGTATGAACCTTCGGTAGAAGTTGGCGAACCCGAGGAAACTCTGTAACTCCTTCCGAGAGGTGGGTTCAGGCCATTCCTCCACTGCTTGGATCTTGCGAGGATCAGCTCGGGTCAAGCCCTTCTCCACGATGAAGCCCAGGTAATCGACGGAGTCGGAGTGGAATCGGCACTTCTCCGCCTTGACGAAGAGCCGATTGTGGAGGAGGCGCTCCAGCACACGGCGGACATGCTGGATGTGCTCCTCGAGGGTCTTGGAGAAGATGAGGATGTCGTCCAGGTACACTACCACAAACTCCTCCAGCATGTCACGAAGGACGTCGTTCATGAGCGCCTGGAATACCGCCGGAGCGTTGGTGAGGCTGAACGGCATCACCAGGTACTCGTAGTGGCCCCTGGGAGTCTTGAAGGCGGTCTTCCATTCATCGCCCTCACGGATACGGACTAGATGGTAGGCACTCCGGAGGTCCAGCTTGGTAAAGACGGTAGCCTGGGTGAGAGGCTCGAAGGTGGAGTTCATGAGAGGTAGAGGGTATTTGTTATTAATGGTGATCTCGTTGAGCTGGCGATAGTCGATGCAGGGTCGAAGGTCCCCGTCCTTCTTCCCAACAAAGAAGAAACCGGCCGCCACCGGGGAGGAGGAAGGCCGAATGAGTCCTGCTTCCAAGGACTCAGAGATGTATTGATCCATCGCCGCCTTCTCCGGAACGGTCAGACTGTAGAGGCGGCTGCCGGGAAGGGGAGCCCCTTGGCGGAGGTCGATGGCACAGTCGTACGGACGGTGGGGTGGAAGGGCCTGGGCCCTGGACTTACTGAAAACCTCCATGAGGTTGTGGTACTCGGGGGGTATGGTCGAAAAGTCTGGAGGCGGCTCACCAACGGACCTCCGGGGCGGGGGACAGGACGCCGCCTGTAGACACTGGGCATGACAGGAGGAGCTCCAGCCCTTGATGGTACCGGAGGACCAGGCGATGTGGGGCTCGTGCAGCGCGAGCCAGGGCCGACCCAGGACTACTGGGACAAGAGGGGATCTGGTGATAAGGAACTGGAGTCTCTCAACGTGGTTTCCAGCAATGGTCAGCATGACAGGGCAGGTGCGTTGAGAGATGTCGGCCAGGCGGTGTTGGTCCAATGCGAATATCTCCAAAGGCCTCACTAGGTCCTCAAGTGGAATGTTGGCCCGGGTAGCAAACTCGAAGTCGAGGAAACTCTCGTCTGCCCCCGAGTCAATGAGTGCCTCCACCGTGGCCCGTTGGTCCGCCCAGGCCAGGGTGACGCTCATCAGATGGCCAGGTGGTGCACGGCTCTGGGAATGAGAAAAACGGCTCACCAGGATCTCCCGGGGTCCCGGCGAGCCTGGTCTTTTGGCCGGGTGGGGCAGTTGGCGATTCGGTGTCCCTCCCGACCGCAGTAGAGGCAGAGACCGGACCTGAACCTCGCCTCCCGTTCAGCTTGGCTCAGATGAGAACGTCCCAGCTGCATGGGTTCCTCCTCGGGTACCGAACGGGAGGGGAAAAAACCACCAGTCGTGTTGGGGGCAGGGCGACCAGCAGTACCGTCACGAGTACGGGGGGTTCGGAGTACCTCAGGAGGTCCCTGTCGGGTTCTCTCACGTCTTCTCTCCTGGAGGCGTCCGTCGATGCGAATGGCGAGGCTGAACAGGTCCTCGAGGGACTCAGGTTCCTCCCGGGTCGCGAGCTGGTCCCTGACTGCGTCACTGAGCCCCCTCATGAAGGTAAGACGAAGTGCTTGGTCGTTCCAACCGCTCTCCACCGCCGCCAGTCTGAACTCCAGCACGTAGTCGGTAACCCCGCCGCTGCCCTGCCGGAAGGTACCCAACCGGGCTCCAGGGTCCAGACCACGGGCTGGATGGTGGAACACCCTGCGGAGCTCAGCCACGAAGTCTGGATAGGAGAAACAGAAGTCTGCCTCCATTGCCCAGGAGGAAGTGACCCACTGGGCTGCCCGGCCTGAGAGCAAGTTAGTCATATAGGCCACTTGGGCTCCTCTTGAAGTGAAACGACTGGGTTGATGACGAAAAACCAACTCACATTGCATGATGAATGTGGCACAATCCTCGAAGTTGCCGTCGAACAGCCGTGGTTCGGAGAGACGGGGCTCCCGAGGTGCGTGATCGGGAAGCGCGGGGCCTGCCAGGGCTGCGGGTGATGCTCCGGCCAATGTTCCTGAAGGAAGTGGGGGTACAAGCAAGGCGTTAACAGTGTCACTCAGCGTGTGTAGATGGAGGAGAATACTTGATTGCTGGCTTGCCAGAGCGCCCAGGGACCCCTGAATAGGCTGGACCTGCTCCCTGAGTTCCTGTACAGCAGCCGCAGCCCTGTCTAGTTGGTGACTGTGATCCTTGGTTAACTCGATCTGGCCAGCTAGTGCTGTTCTGACTCTCTCTGTGTCGGCTGGGGTCGTCATATTGGTTGGATCGTAATGTTATGGTTTGACACCGACCCCAAACGCAAACGGCACAGAGAGAGTTGTTTCAGAGTTAGCCAAAATCAAGGGCGTGTTTATTTACTGAGTAAACAGAAAGGATTTGGTGGAGAACAGAACAAACTGGGAAACAGGCATGTGAGGAATGTTTGCTGCTCTGCAGCTTCTCCCGGGGGGTTACGTTTGTGGAATCTGTCCGTGACGTCTGAGCCGCTCTGCAGAATCCTCCCAGCATATACTCCGGGGAGGAGGCGGATAGGGAGAGAGAGAGTCCGAGTTAGCTCAGTGCACAATTGAAAACTGACAGGTGACAGGTGAAGTGACTTGTCCAAACAAATAAATCCAAGTGACAGAATCTTCGGTGTGAAACACACAGTGAGCAATGTCCAAACAATAAATCCAAGTGACAGAATCTTCGGTGTGAAACACACAGTGAGCAATGTCCAAACAATAATAAATCCAAGTGAATATCCAATAGGCAAAAAGGGTGAGAACAGTCTGAACGAAAAACAGGATCTCTTCAGTGCTTTAACACACACAAAAACGATTGAATCCAAAAGACTGTCTTACAAAAAACTCACCAGAGCGCTGTGCGTGAAGCGGGCGGATCAAACAGGGCGAGCGCTTCGTAACGGGGAAGCAGGTTCTCCAAACGGAATATTTCTCGAGTGTCCTGGGAGGCAAAGAACAGGGAAAGCAGCGACGGAAGGAAACGGCAAATGCAGAGAATATTTCAGAACGATCCAACATCAATAATAGGGGAATCAGGGTATATAAAGCCAAGGGGTGCTTAATGACAAGCTGTGACAGCTGCGGGATGAAATTGATCATTGCTCCAGAAGCGTGTGGTAGGGGGAGCACCAATCAAACGGCATCTACAGGAAGAAGCGTGTGGAGAGGAGAATGCAATTAATTAACCGAAACATCTTAAAGGAACAGAGCGAGTGGGTGAGCAGCGGACAAAACCTCACAGTGTTGTTTGAATGACAGTGTTCTGAACAGCTTCACACCGAGGTATGTGGGGGTATGTTGGTACTGTAGCCGGACGTTGTCCACCATGACGCTCATCTCACGGGTCGCTTCCCTGTTGTTGAGGTGGAACATTGTAGACATTGTCTTTCCCATGCTGAGCTTGAGACGCCAGTTCCTCAGGTATGAAGACAGGATGTTCATATCTTCAGTGAGGCCCTCTTCGGCTGCTTCCCAAGTTCCCATGCTTGCTCAGGGCTGTACGCTAAGCTTTTTCACTAGGAGCACACTTGCCCCTAAATGAGAAATTTAGGGGCAAATAATATTTTTTAGGGGCACATTTTTAAATAACTATTTTACCATTATAGTAGGGCTGGGCGATATGGCCTCTACATGATATTGCAATATTTTGACATTTCCTCTAAAGCACTTAAAAATGCTTGATTTAACCCTTTGATGCATACAGTCACGCCAATATGATGATTATAATAGGTCCCTGCAACATATGTTTGCATTATTAAACCATGAAGATGCTTTAAAAAATTATTTAATGAAAATGTACTAAGAGTAGTCTACTGACACACTAATAAAAATTTGTATTTACTGTATTATTTAATGTATCCAGTTAGTATTTATACTGTCTGTAACGTTTGGCTACTTTAAATCATTGAATAGAGAGAGAGAGAGAGAGACTCTGGTTGTTCTAGGTTCGCGTTTTGATCGTCTAAGCTGCCGTAGGTGATGACGTCACACTCGAATGTAAACAGGAAGAGATGGAGATGGAGACACACGGAGATGGAAATTGGATGATATACAGAAACGAATAACCAATAAATATGAAGTTATGTTTAAACTTCTGTTGTCAAGCGTTTTCAATATAACCCACCCCCTTTCCTCACAAATGGAACTAGTGTTGTGGAGTCCGCTTTGACCGTTTTCCAGGGTTAGCAGCTATCGCTAGTTAGCTTAGCCCTAATGGATACCTTGGTTAGCAGCTATCGCTAGTTAGCTTAGCCCTAATGGATACCTTGGTTAGCAGCTATCGTTAGTTAGCTTAGCCCTAATGGATACCTTGGTTAGCAGCTATCGCTAGTTAGCTTAGCCCTAATGGATACCTTGGTTAGCAGCTATCGTTAGTTAGCTTAGCCCTAATGGATACCTTGGTTAGCAGCTAACGCTAGTTAGCTTAGCCCTAATGGATACCTTGGTTAGCAGCTATCGTTAGCTGCTGCTAACGATAGCTCATTGCTCGTGTCAATTAAATTGCATGTTATTAAAGTTCCGCGCTGGTCTGTCTAATGAAATTACAACTGCAACATTATATCGCACTGTACAGCCCTGGTTGTAGGCTAATGTTTTACTATTTTTTGTATCCAATTTGTATGGATTAATTTAGGAGTGAAATCACTACTCGCAAGCTTGCCCCCAGATATTATTTTAAATTCGCACGGACCAAATTAGGGGGCAATTTGCAATCATCTCGTTGCAGTGTACAGCCCTGTGCCAGGTCGTCTGCATAGCCATACTGCTTTGATTGAGTTGCAGGCAGGTCGTATATGTAGATGTTAAACAGCATCGGTGCCAGCACTGAGCCCTGTGGGACGCCATTCCTAAGTTTCCTCACTCTGCTGCATTGGCTGTTGCTGGTGTGTAGCCGGAAACTGCGGTTGCTCAGCATCTCCATGATGAAGCTCACCATGTGCTTGTCTGGGATGGTTTCCAGAAGCTTCATGTGGAGACCACGCAGCCATACAGTGTCATATGCATAATAATTTTTTTACACTGTATATGCACTTTATTTTTTTTACATTATCATTGTTAATGAAAGATATTAAAGCGTAATCCTGATTAGCCTATCTCCTATGCCAAACTATCCGTTACTATTGGACGACAAATCAGCTGCAGTTAATAGAGAATGCTACTGCAAGAGTCTGAACCTAGACCGGATGTTGAGCCTATATCACCCTAGTGTTAAATGTCCCTACAAGGGCTTCCTATCAGCTTTCGAATGTTTGTTTTTAAGGCCTTGCATGACCTGGTCCCAGAATAACTAACTGATATGATTTCATGTTATATCGCAAAAAGAGCCCTTAGATCCTCTAGCTCAAGATTTGCAGGTCCAACAAGAAGTACAAAAAGATATGGCAAGGCTGCTCTGGAATAGTGTATCTGAGCAGCTGATTCATATATCAGTCTGTCGATATGGGCTCATCACAGATGTATCTGTATCTGCTTGTATGTTACTGTTATTGACTGATATTGTTACCGGTTGATCGAGCCATCTTTTACCGGGTCTAGTGGGCTCATTTTACTGGCTCTAGTGGGCTCATTCTACTGACTCTAGTGGGCTCATTTTACTGGCTCTAGTGGGCTCATTCTACTGGCTCTAGTTGGTTCATTCTACTGACTCTAGTGGGCTCATTTTACTGACTCTAGTGGGCTCATTCTACTGGCTCTCTCTAGTGGGCTCATTTTACTGGCTCTAGTGGGCTAATTTTATTGGCTCTAGTGGGCTCATTTTACTGACTCTAGTGGGCTTATTTTACTGGCTCTAGTGGGCTCATTCTACTGGCTCTAGTGGGTTCATTCTACTGACTCTAGTGGGCTCATTTTACTGGCTCTAGTGGGCTCATTCTACTGACTAGTGGGCTCATTTTACTGGCTCTAGTGGGTTCATTCTACTGGCTCTAGTGGGTTCATTCTACTGACTCTAGAGGGCTCATTCTACTGGCTCTCTCTAGTGGGTTCATTTAACTGGCTCTAGTGGGTTCATTTTACTGGCTCTAGTGGGCTCATTTTACTGGCTCTAGTGGGTTCATTTTAGTGGGTTCATTTTACTGGCTCTAGTGGGCTCATTTTACTGGCTCTAGTGGGCTCATTTTACTGGCTCTAGTTGGCTCATTTTACTGGCTCTAGTGGGTTCATTTTACTGACTCTAGTGGGTTCATTTTACTGGCTCTAGTGGGTTCATTTTACTGGCTCTAGTGGGCTCATTCTACTGGGTCTAGTGGGCTCATTTTACTGGCTCTAGTGGGCTCATTTTACTGGCTCTAGTGCGCTCATTTTACTGGCTCTAGTGGGTTCATTTTACTGGCTCTGGTGGGTTCATTTTACTGGCTCTAGTGGACTCATTCTACTGACTCTAGTGGGCTCATTTTACTGGCTCTAGTGGGCTCACTTTACTGGCTCTAGTGGGCTCATTTTACTGGCTCTAGTGGGTTCATTCTACTGACTCTAGTGGGCTCATTTTACTGGCTCTAGTGGGCTCATTCTACTGACTAGTGGGCTCATTTTACTGGCTCTAGTGGGTTCATTCTACTGGCTCTAGTGGGTTCATTCTACTGACTCTAGAGGGCTCATTCTACTGGCTCTCTCTAGTGGGTTCATTTAACTGGCTCTAGTGGGTTCATTTTACTGGCTCTAGTGGGCTCATTTTACTGGCTCTAGTGGGTTCATTTTAGTGGGTTCATTTTACTGGCTCTAGTGGGCTCATTTTACTGGCTCTAGTGGGCTCATTTTACTGGCTCTAGTTGGCTCATTTTACTGGCTCTAGTGGGTTCATTTTACTGACTCTAGTGGGTTCATTTTACTGGCTCTAGTGGGTTCATTTTACTGGCTCTAGTGGGCTCATTCTACTGGGTCTAGTGGGCTCATTTTACTGGCTCTAGTGGGCTCATTTTACTGGCTCTAGTGCGCTCATTTTACTGGCTCTAGTGGGTTCATTTTACTGGCTCTGGTGGGTTCATTTTACTGGCTCTAGTGGACTCATTCTACTGACTCTAGTGGGCTCATTTTACTGGCTCTAGTGGGCTCACTTTACTGGCTCTAGTGGGCTCATTTTACTGGCTCTAGTGGGCTCATTCTACTGGCTCTAGTGGGTTCATTTTACTGGCTCTAGTGGGCTCATTTTACTGGCTCTAGTGGGTTCATTCTACTGGCTCTAGTGGGCTCATTTTACTGGCTCTAGTGGGTTCATTTTACTGGCTCTAGTGGGCTCATTTTACTGGCTTTAGTGGGCTCATTCTACTGGCTTTAGTGGGCTCATTTTCCAAGATGATAGTGGTGGTGTCATGAAACTAGAGACCTGGAGGAGTCATAGGTGCCAGCCATGGCACGCTAGCTCATTGGTAAGGAAAAGTCTAGCTAGATTTTGCTGGGGGAATTGGCTATGGAAGTCCCTTGACTACTCACATCAAGATATCTGAATGAAAATGGGCTCATTGGAACCACACAAGACAAGACAGGCTAAGACAGCCAGGCTAATTCACGTTAGTTCCATACAGAGTTAGGTTCAAACATGCTGCTTTGTTGCATGCAGTATAGTAACATTTTGATAATAAATTTAGGGATACTTGCAAAAAAAATTATTTGAACTATTTATATTGGTCCCAATAAATCCAGTATCTGTTGGCCTTTAATATTTGTAAACGCTGACTGAAGACATAGGCCGTGCCTCTATATTTTATTTTGATGTAGCCTAGGCCTATTAGCACTGATCTTGTTGCCTTTTTAAAGTGCATTGCATTGCATTTCAAGTGAAATGTACTATATAAATAAAGTTCTATTATAGAAAGATTGATTGATATTTCTAGTCTTTCTTTAGGAATGCACTCAACACAGCAAACACAGTAGCTAACTTGTATTTCTCCCCTCTCCATAGTTTCTGATCAACCTCAAGGAAACTAGATGTGCTCTCCCTGGACATGCCTGGGGACATGCCCAGACCCCAATCCAAGTGGTGGACTTGATTGATGACACCGCCACCACCAGCAACAACAACAACAACAACAACAACAACAACAACAACAACAACAACAACAACTTCAACCTGCCAGAGAACAATGAAAGCAAGGGACTAGCAGATAAAAGCCTAACCACGCTAAAAGGAGGTTCTACTTCACTTGACAACACTTCAAAAGGACGGCAACAAGGAGACTCAACCATTGCTTTTCCAGTGCAGGGCACACGCACAGACATTCCAAAATCAAAGCAAGGATTTAGTGGGGCTTCGATGACAGAAGTATCAGATCAGAAGGACACAAAGACAGGCAATTACATTAATATTCTATATGTAAGCCTACCAATTTTTAGACTAAGAAGGTTGCCTTTATCAGAAATTAATTTCCGGAAGTGGAAAGCATCTGGGTCTAAACAATACTCGGATTGCCCTAATCAACTGGACAGTGTCAGCAGCAATGCAGCAGAATGTATCGACTCAAGTACCAATACAATTCCAAAGAAACCTCAGTTAAACCCCCCTGTGGGTGAGCCTTTAGAGAGATGTGTCACTTCTCAAGAACAGGTAGAGAACCAGGAAGAACCGCTGAGCACACAGTCACCTTCAGATGATCTACTCTCTGTCTCCCGACAAAGAAGCCCCCATTGCTTTTCAGATAAAGGAATACCTACTATATCGTCAGAAAATTGCAGCACATACGAGGCAGAGATAAGTGACTTCTATTCAGCCACACTCTGCCCAAATGAGGCAACCCCTGCTACATCTTCACCTCAAGAGCAAACCCAGGGTGGTTCATACCCCAGAGATCCCAGCTGCTCCAGCCCTTCCAGCCTCCTTTTCAAGGCCTCTTCTCTACGTTCCCTTACCCCAACACGGCTCCCTCAGACTACCCAGCAGCAGCACCCTGCCTCCAGCCCCCAGCCCGACACAAGCGCCGCCTCTCCTTGTCATAGTATTAAAAGCCAAGCCGCCAGGACACACTCTCCCACCTCTACGCGTATACCATCTGGAGAGTCTCCTGAACTGGAGGAGGCTGAAGCTGATCTGACTATGAACAGCCCAGCCCGTCTATGTGACAGCATCCCCACTGATCCTTTGTCAGTGCCTAGAACTGAGGACGTAGACGTGGGATTCGAGACTCGAGGCAACAGGATCGATACGGGAAGTGACAGGATGGGGGTGATGGAGAACAGGAGATGGATTTTGCAGATGTCAGTCCAGAGGACGGACACTATACATGTCCTATCGGACTCGGGAAGTGATGGCTGGATCTACCTGTAGGGGAAATCTGCGTCAGAATCGCAGCCACCTTGTTGTCACCACCACCCAAGAGCCTATACCCACACCAGTAAACCAACCAGACATAACCCATCCAGACGGCACAGTTGGTCACCATCCAGCAGAGCAGAGTCATTCTCAGCCACAGACTCCTACGGTAGAGAGACACTACCCAGTGAGAGAGAGAAGGCTTCCTAAGGTAGAGAGACACTACCCAGTGAGAGAGAGAAAGCTTCCTAAGGTAGAGATACACTACCCAGTGAGAGAGAGAAAGCTTCCTAAGGTAGAGAGACACTACCCAGTGAGAGAGAGAAAGCTTCCTAAGATAGAGAGACACTACCCAGTGAGAGAGAGAAAGCTTCCAAGGTACCTGAAGGACTTTGATCTTACTGGACATAGTTCATAAAAACTTTGAGTTAAAATACTATTTGGCTGAAATGGAATGAAAAAAATCAAAAGGATGCTTTTTTTGGGATGGAAAACGATATATTCTTTGTTTAAGTTGAAACGAGTCAGGCTCCAACTACTATTGATTTTATAAATAGTGGCAATTATTTTTATAATGAATTCGTTGGGTTTATGTTATTGCTGTGTAATTATTCTCACCGTATGGGTTTTTAACTGTGATTTACATAATTGTGTAAAATGGATTTGCATAATTGTCACGAACATTTTGGCACCCCAGATGGGACTCGAACCCACAATCCCTGGCTTAGGAATTGTCGTGACAATTATGCAAATCCATTTTACACAATTATGTAAATCACAGTTAAAAACCCATACGGTGAGAATAATTACACAGCAATAATATAAAAACAGAGTCTTACCTTAAAGTGAATTTGAAGACGTTTATTATTAAAGATACCGACAATTTCACACGGTAACTGAGTCTCTGGGTCTCTGCTAATCAGAGATATCGCATCATTACCTCTGCCCAATGCAGCTACGTCCAACTATCTGTTTCTAACTAACTACCTCCAGTGTTTCATAAAGTTCTGGAGGAGAGACTAAAAAACATCACAATAACATCAGCTTTTATAACAAACAAAAGAGGAGGGTTATTCTTATCATACAAATCTGATCTTAACCAATCAATGACCCTTGTGTCATTTATCCTGTGGCCTATTGGACATCTGATTCATGATGTAAATGACCATTAATCCAATCAGCTTGGAGGCTCTGCTCCTTATCCCAAAAGCAAATCTCTTATCAGTTTGACACAGAATTCAGTCATCATGTCAATACATGATGACACCCCTTCACAAATTACATGATACTTGACACCTGTCATTGACAGGCTTCAGAATTCAATTTGGTCAACAACATGACATTGCATTTCATTACTTGTTGACACTCAAAAACAGGCATGTCTGCAAGTGACCTTTAATATGACCTTTCATGTCTTGGTGGAGGGATATGGTATTACAATCAATTAATATTAATATAATAGTGTTTATAATAGTGTTAATTATGCATATTTCCACCACATATGTTTTGTAGTGAGTAAGTTGTCACAGCATTTTGCTGATCCCACAGAGGAGCACTGGATTACGGTAAAACATGTTTTTCGTTATCTCAAAGGTACAGTAGATAAACAGCTGTGTTTCAGAAAGAGCAGCGAGGGCTTAGGGCTTAAAGCCTACAGTGATGCAGACTGGGCAGCTGACATCACCGATAGAAGGAGTACCACAGGATATTGTGTTAGTTTGAACACAAACAGCTCACTGGTTTCATGGAAAACAAAGAAGCAGCCCACAGTGGCACTATCAACTTGTGAAGCCGAATACATGGCTCTGGCCATGACAATACAGGAGTGTATTTATCTAGAACAACTGCTTGAAGGAATGGATACCTATGTATATAAGAAGACTGTTGTTTATGAGGACAACCAGGGAACCATTGCCATTGCAAGAAACCCTGTGTGCCGACAGAGGTGTAAACATGTGGATATAAAGTACCATTTCATCAGATCTGTCATCAGAGAAGAAAGGATGACACTGGTTTATTGTCCAACAGAGGCCATGGTAGCAGATGCTATGACGAAGCCTGCTTCCAAACTGAAACTGAAAAGATTTGCAGAGGTCATGTTTGGTGTATAAATATTGACTGCCATATTCTTTTTGATGTTCTAAACTGTATTATTTTCTTTGTAAATTGTTTTGAAGAAGTTATACAGTGTGCTAAAACAACCCTAAGTGGGAGTGTTAAAGTTAGAGGTTATATGTAGGGTTGCAAGTAACTGTCTAACTGTATTTAAATGCTTACACTGACTGTATCTATATCTGTGTCCACTGGAGGGCGCTATAGGCGGAGCTTTTACCGTTACCACCAGGTAGAGAGTATAAAAGCCTATGCCGACTCCCTCTTCTCTCTCTTCTCACATCTGCCTCTCACGGAGAGGAGACCTCATGTACTGCTGTGCTATGATCCACTGTAAATAATAAACCATGCCGATTAAGGGCTCAAGGTAGAAACCATGCCTCATGTCTATATTATTGTCGCCCCATAGCCAATTCTGTCAACACTCTCAGTGTGACAAATGGTCCCGACTGGAAGGATGAGACATTTCTTAACTAAGTTGTGCTTCAGAAGGAAACTGTCCTTCTGTAAACTGTAAATGACATTGTTAATTGAGTTTGTATTTACTTTTCTAGTTTAAGTTAATTCAATTAAAGAAATTGTAACTACAATATTGTATCTTCAATTACATTTAAAACATTGTTTGTTTTTCAACCATATCTGTTGACAATATAATTTCTTTATATATTGAAGGCTACATCCTGCTACCTTTTTCAGCTTCTCTATTTCAAGGCAATATTTACAAAAACTAAACTAAAACTAGTAATTTCCTATACAAACATGTTTCTTACTATTTGTGCATAATAATCATCTGTTCTGTGCGCACGCGAGGGAACATGTATGCGGATGCGCGCGTGTGCACGCGCATGCACACGCACGGGAGTGCGCGTGCACATGGTGTAATTTAAACAGAGTACAGGCACTTCTGATATTACGACTGCACCCCTGATCAGGTCCACAGACGGGCCGCCAATCTTCGTCTCCACAAAGTACTGGGGGGTAATTTCACAAACAAGGGACTAAACACGTTTAGCAATTATGCCACATCAATGTTGAACGCCCTACCCACAGCCGTAAAAAAAAATCCGAACCCTCCTAATGTACAGTTCCCCCCCCCTCGTATGTATATATTTTCTGTTGGGATCTCTGTTTAACAGTACTGTATATTTGCATATCTTGTATGTCACAAATGTAACAGTACTGTATATCTTATGTCATGTATGTCATAAATGCCATGATATATATCTGTCTATCTGTATGTCGTGTATGTCATAAATGTCATTATGATTTGAAAATGGGGGACCCTGATGTAAACAAGACGAAAGTCTTTCTCTGGTCTGCATCCCCTTAACAATTGTGTTTATTGAGCTGTACTGTATTGTACCCATTCTGCAATCTGTTAATAATGTTTTCAATCAATCAATCAATCAATCAATCAATCAAGTGACTCAAACAGGTTGTGACCAGGGTGGTAGGGGTGGGCCACAATCTTACCTGCACGCTTCCGAGTGCTGGAGGCGTACAGGTCCTGGGCCCTATTCCCCGTACCTGGTTCAACTAAGTCGATCAAGAGGGCCATTATCCAGCTTCAGTTAACCCGATGTTTGAAGCCGGGATTTTCATGTTCCTCGAAGGTGGATTCAGTCTCGTTAACTAGAACCAGACTTGAGACCCAGGATAAGTGCGCGCGGCCGCTTCAGTTGAAAAGCCAGCACGTATCGATAGCAGAGATCCTGATTCTCTAGCGGCATTGATTGATTAATTGATTTAAAACTTTATTAACATATTGCAGTACGGCTCAATCGCCTCGCCGACAAGTTAAATGCGTTATCTATAGGCTAATTTTAAGTCCCTCATTACCTCAATCAATCAGATTATATTTCTTTAAACTTGCCTGCTGGATTGAATAATCAAATGAGATCTTGCTAGCGAAAATAATTAGTTAAACTGTTATACAGAATAACGATACGGCTCTCTTACCCATTGATTGATGTATGGTCGATCTTTTACTTATCTCCACTGTGGTGTAACGGGTTCTTCTTTTGACTTTCACGCAGACGACCGGGGTTCGAAACCTAGTCTTTTCCTTCTTCTTGCAATGTAGGAATAATTCAATTTGGTGCACGTTGAGAGCTATATAAGGAATGACATCCTCAATGCATGTAGATTTATAATATTTTAACTTAAAACTAGGCTACCTTTGCGTATAATCATTAATATTATATTCCAAAAAATTATATTGGAAACACGGGGTTTCGAACACCAGTCGCCGGGTTGCCAGGATTGAGCACTACCGCTGCGCCACTGTGCCAGATGGGATAAATTCATTGTTTATACATTAATGAACGAGAGACCCGTGTTTAGAATATTCTTTATTTTGAATGAAGTTTTATCTCTTTATTCTCATTCATTAATGTGACGTCAACGGCTCATTCAATTTCTCAAATCCGTCAAACAGCGCATCTCATCAGACATTTTAATCCCAGTTACAATATCACACAAGATCCACAATCCACGCATAGACACTTCAATTTTATGCTTGAATGAAACAAAATCCAGGCGCTCCTCTCCTTCCTCGCTCCTCATCCACAGCGGAGAATATGAAAGGAATCAGAGCCAAACGAGCGATAGGTTTCAATCATTAAGGATATCCCCGCGGGATTCACATTTGCAATGCTGCGCGTTGTTAAAATAACCACATAATGTGTACATCGCACCGAGCGAGCGCCACGGTATATAACGTGCATTATTTAGGACAAAGTGAATTTAGTATCAGCATTTTGGGTCTATTTTACATTTCAAAAGCCCCCTCTGGAAGAATGGAGCACAAACACGTAATTCAGAATGGTATAATGCAGATCCTAGACTGTGGGAATAATTTCAGGAAACGCGCTGTCACTTCTTTGCGGGGGCGTGGCGATGGTTCATCCGGCTAACTTGAACTTAAACCCTGCTCTCGACCAGGCTCAAACTTTTTGATCTGTTGTCATGGTGATTTAGACAATCCAGCTTCGGGGAACGGGAAAGTCCGGCTTAAGTCAGACTTGACCGAAAGTTATCCGGCTAACTCAGTTATCCAGGTACGGGGAACGGGGCCCAGGGATGGCAGATTGCAGTCGATCACCTTCTCAGCAGAGTGGATGACACGCTGGAGCCTGCCTTTGTCCTTGGCTGTGGCTGCAGTGTACTGTGATGGAGGAGGTGAGGATGGACTCAATGTACCTATAAATACTAACTAGATAGTTGATGATGAACATTTAATTTCATTATCTGAAATATTCTAAAATCTAATTGTTTTACCCCGTGCACCCCAGACATAAACTTTGGTTACAATTTTAATCATTTTCTAGAGGTTTAAATTGCTGGGGTGAAATTGACCTCAAGGAAACCAAATGCAAATTGTAAATTTGAGGATAGCAGGGCGTTAAATGCACACAAGATTACTTTAGCCTTTCCTGAGCTAGACATTATCAAACAGATCTGTGACATCCTCGGTGTTGTGAAGGGCCAGATTAAACCGAATATATATATTTATTTATATATATATATTTAATTGTATTTGTATATTCTCTAATATTCCCTGATATCCCTTGTATATTCCTTGTACAATATGCATTGAATATCCATTCTAGCCTACTGAACATCCCATAATAGTCTCCATTCTACTATTGGTCGAGACCTTGGTGCCAGGCTGCCATACCCCTCAGACCCAGTTCAAACGTACCGCTCGACATGTACGAACAAGTCCTAGTTCCGCGTAGGAATTTGGCTACCGCACCACTAATGGGACTATTTGTTCATAGTGCGTATATATACTGCGCTACTAAAGTAGGACTTTCTTTTCAGTCCAGTTTCTTACCCTCCAATAGAGTCACAGACATAAAGCCTCCCCGCGATGCCACGTGTGGGAGTAAGGCCAAGTTCGCCTACCATCGGTATTGAGACATCGTGTATATTAATATTTGAATAGTCATATTTGGCACTATATCGTCGAGTTGGACGTAGTCTATTAAGCTAATAATAGTCTGTTAATATATAGTGCTTCGTGCGGTGAGAATACTACCGTAGTCAGTACCCCATCGTTTCGGGCAGAGAACTGGCTGCTTACCCAGGGTGGTTGACCCTATGTGAAGCTGCACCCGAGGAGCCCCAGAGCCGACGAGCGAGTGGACCTGTATACCGGATTATTCTACCGACGACAGCCTGCCTTCCCAGGCACGGATTATGCTTTGGATACTTTGATTATTCTATGGATAAAGACCCCCGACACTACCGTGTGTTGGAACCCCCCCCCTGGAGAGGACACAAGGTGAGGAGACGCTCTGCAAGACGAGGTCTCTCCACATCTCTCCCCCGTGGACCGGAGAGAGCCGGCCCACAAAGAGTCCACCTGCTTTCATCTGTGGTCCAAGGATCGCCGGCGCATTGAATGGCACTACAGTGGGTTCTCCTGGGATACCCTTGGCCGGACGAGGCAGCTGGATTCTACCCCCCCCCCCCTCCTACTCCTGTCGGCTTACAAGCGACCGGATTAACCCCCTCTAGTGTATCCAGCCTATAATCATTAAAGTATCATTGCTGTTATTCCTTAACTATTCCAGGTCGTATATTTACCACCTGCGCCTTCAGAGATTGGACATTATCTATTGATATACCGACGAATACTCCTTGCCATAAAAGTGCATACTATTTCAATTCATAAATGTAATTAAGTGATTAAGTGTTTAGTCTACACACCATCGCTGTGTAGGCAATAAAGACCTGTTTCTAATTCGTACATTTGTGTTGGATCCGTTTCATCTACGTGAGAGTGTTCATGATAATATATTTATGCCGTGTACTGGGTGGCCGAATATTAAGTACAAAGGTAGTGGTAGTAAGTATCATATCTAGTAATACAGTCAGGGAATTGTACCCCTCAGTTACACTCGGGCACGACGCAAAACACAAGTTGATTTCTTGAACTGATTTGAATGAAGAAGCATCCAAAACTTCATCCAAACCGTAAAATCTGTATGAGTACAAATGCATACAAAAGATACCATTACTATCACAAGTCCATTACCAATGATTGAAACGTCACTATACATATACCACAATTGTTATCTCCATCAATCAATACCTTATTGGCTGCATGCCAGTACATGAGAACATCAATGCTTTACTGTAGTGTGTCTTCTGTCAGTTTCTTGGAAGATTGTCTTGATACGTTGGCTTGATGGATTGTTCTTTAGTTATTAGAACGGCAGGTAATTTCATTACCACTCAAGTTCATGGTTCCAACGCAAGAGAGAAGGCGGAAACACGTCACCGGATACCAGGGGTGTCAACTCTCGTGAGATGTGGTAATTGCACAAATAAAATAGAAAAAACAGTGCGCCACTAATATATATCTTATATAAAACAAATAAGAAATACATTGAAAAGCAATTGAGTGTATTATTACTATTATACAAAATAAGCATATAAATTGTAAACATAAATAACTATATTAACCAACCATAGCTGCAGTTACACTCCCACCAATTACACATACCAATAAATGTGGAATGTCTTATTGCACATACTTATAGAATGTGGAATTTCTTATTGTGGATACTTCAAAGAATATGTCTCTAGGACCAATTGGATTCAACCAGGTAAGTATCTCCCTTTAGTGCAAAACAAAAACAAAAAACAAAACTCCTATTTTTAGAGTAAAGGCAAGCAGAAAATGGGTAAGTGCCAAAACAACTTAATGTTAAATGACTCACTAGTGCTCTAGTCTGATTCTATTAATGTAATGATCTTGTGTATTGGTCTCTCTAAATACACCGTACTGGTTGTAGCTTTCCCTTTGCTATTGTATGTGGTGTGGCTTACTAGCAGCTTCAACTTTCTGACTCTACCATCTTGTCCTGGGTAGACTTCAGTGACTCTTGCTAGTTGCCATTCGTTGCATGGTGTCAATTCATCTTGGAGAAGGACGATGTCATTGACTTTGGAGTTCCTTCTGGTTTTACACCACTTCTGTCTCTGTTGTAAGTTGAGAAGATATTCTTTCCTCCATCTTGTCCAAAACTCGTTGGCCAAATACTGAACTCGGCACCACCTCTTTTGTAGGTACAAATCTTCTTTGATGAATTGTCCAGGTGGGGGCAGAATGATTGTAGATTTCATTGTTAGAATGTGATTCGGGGTCAAAGGGTCAGGTCCGGATGGGTCATTCAGAAACTCAGCGGAGAGCGGCCTGCTATTTATTATGGACATGACCTCGTACAGGTACGTCCGGAGAGAGGTGCTGTCAAGCCTTTGTGAGGACTGGTCCAGTATGGTAGTCAATATGCTTCTTATCGTTCTTATTTGCGTCTCCCATACACCGCCCATGTGGCTTGCCGCTGGAGGATTCATGAGAAACTCACATCCCAGAGCCTTCAGTCTTTCTTCACTCATTCCCTTCATTAGTTCTGTAAATTCTCTTCTTGCGCCAACAAAATTGGTTCCTTGATCGCATCTGAGTTGGCGAACGTTTCCTCTGATCGCAATGAATGATCTGAGTGCATTGATGAATGAATCTGTAGTCATATCGTCAATCACTTCTATGTGAACGGATCTTGAGCATAGACAGGTGAGTATGAGTCCATATCTTTTTAGATATTTTCTTCCTTCTTTTACGCAGATTGGGCCAAAGCAATCTATCCCGGTGTAGGTGAAAGGTGGAGTTGCTTCCATCCGATCTTGAGGTAGGTCGCCCATTCTCTGTTCTTCGTGGGGTCGTCTATACATTCGGCACTTGACACATCTGTAGAGGTGTGACGAGACAGCGCTGCTGCATCCCATAATCCACCATCCATTAGCTCTGAGTGCGTTTGTGGTCATTCCACGCCCTTGGTGTTGGATCTTTTCGTGGTAGTGTTTGATGATTAGGGATGAGATGTGGCTTTTCTGTGGAAGTATCGCCGGATGTTTTATGTGTGGGTGTAGCTCCGCTTGGCCTAAACGCCCTCCCACCCTGAGGATCCCGTTTTCGTCCAGGAAGGGGCTTAGCCTTTGTAGCTTACTTCCCTTTGTCTTGACTTGATTTTATTTTATTGATGTGTAGCAGGGTGGATTATCCCTGCTTCGTGGGAACTGTGGTGCGCGGTCACTAGGTAGCGAGACACAGTAGCACTCTGGCCAGCTGCACCTCCGTCTTTGGGGTCCGGAGCGTCAACTGGAGACTGGCAGTGGGAATGTATGAGGCCCAGGATTTACAAACCTGGTCCGGTACTCTGGTCTTCCTCCCTCTCTCTGGGGCAGTCAGCAGTACTCCCCAACACACCCTCACCCTCCACAATTGTCTCCTTAGCCCTCCCACACCTAATGACTGGATGGTAAAGAAATAACTTGGTTCCCCCCGCAAGCAGTACCCTCCCTCAGTAACACCAGAAACCTTACAGTGGAAATGGAAGGTAGGATAGGAAGGGGTTAATGATAAATATATTACCCACATCAAAGGGTTAGGATTAGGGTTAGGTTCAATAAAAGACACGCACACAGTGCTCCCGTTCTGGATGGATGTTATTGTAACTCAGCCTAGTTACAACAATGCTACGTCTGGTGATTACTGCACCATGGGTATCCACACAATAATTACACTGGCATAAATCAATGATAGTATTACACCCAGGCACCAAGTGCTCTCAAGGTACCCAGACTAAGTGCTGCCCACGTCTGGGCGGAACACAGTATTTACCTTCTCTAAGGAATTACACTTATACTGTTCCCGGTTGGTAATATGGGGAAGGAAGGGGGAGCATAGGGAAGGAGAATAAAAGGGATTCACTGAACGGGAAATATTATGAAATACACACTTTATCACGCTCAAAGAAAATGAATGAAATAAAAGAGTGAGCCCACAAAATACCGGTAAAGTCCTATCTTAATGCCGGCATATATTGTTCGGGGTACCCCTATGAACTGGTAGTAGCAACGTTACTTTCGCCCACGGGCCGCACCACACTGTGTATTGTATAAGGAATCGGGAGCATCAATGCTCATTTGTACTCATCCGAAATGGCCGCCTCGCCACTTCACTGTTGTCCGGGAGGCAAGATGGCGTCGAACGCTCTCGGCGAGGATGTTAGCAGGCGGAGCTAGGCAGAGAGGCAGCGCCGGCTGAGAGCATGTACAGAGTGATGACGACCCCTGCTGGATGGGCGGAACTCCTGTCGGCCGCAGGCAGCCTGGTGCAGGTCTGAGTGAAGTCCTCCGGAGCAGGCTGAATGCAGGCAGCCGGTTGCAGGTCTGGTCGAAGTCAGCCGGAGCAGAATGGTTGTTGGCCCACGCTCGTCCTGGTGCGCGCACTCTATACCGCACACTGTAACTACTATAACTCGGTAGTTAAAGACTTGGATAATTGTTTAACCGCACGTTACCTATACCGCACACTGTAACTACTATAACTCGATTGCTAGTGCCTGGCTCTGGACTTATTGTTCATATACTACCGCTGGTACTGCTAGGATATCGTGTCCACTAGCCAGTACTCGTTATCACCCGTTGTCCTCTCACGGGGCCCTCTGGCATAACGTCAGCAACAGGGCTATCCAGAGCCCCCGTTAGCTGCGACTACTCGTTGTCAAGTTCACTGCCGAAGAGAACGACTTCCGCTGGTCTCTTCCATATATCACTTCCCAACTCTCTCCGCCACTCTCTGCCTGCTACTGCCCCCTGCTGGTCCCGCCTGCCAGTCACAAGGGGAGACGCATTGTAGAATATGATTCAGTACTGTCATTTATAATCCATGTTCCAGTGCTCTTCGGATTGGGACGCTTGTGTCATTGTTCGTGTGAATATCAAGGACACTAGTTAGAATGTCTTTGTGTACAAGAGGGATATAAAACACAGTCAGCAGTTCTGAATAATATACCATATTTTCCAGACTGCTACAGATGGATTAAAAACACACAACAAGGATCCAAAGGATAACATGAGAGAGTAAAACCCTTATTTCCGTCATGGTCCCAGGGCTGTTAGGCCACAACAAAAACACGACAATACACAACACTCATACATTTAAAACATTATAAGACTAACCTATCGCTAAAATTGTATACCCCACAATAACTAAAAACTGATTGGAAACCCATTCAAACTATAGGGGGCTATTCTTCTATTCTGTCCATGAGCCACTTCCTGACGCTTCTCTTGAAGCTGTGGAGGCTCAAGCTCTGCTTGATGGGGATAGGCAGCTTGGGCTCCAGACAAAGTAAGGGAGCACTGGCCCAGTTTGGATCGGAAAGAAACAGGCTTCAGGTTTGCTATGCTTGCTCTAGTTCTGTGGTTGTGGGATTCGTTGACCGGGGTGAAGTAGTTCTGGAGGTATCTAGGGGACCTTTGGTTTATAATATTGTGCACTATGTACAGTCTGAGCTGGGTAACTCTGGCCTCCATAGGAAGCCAGTTTAGCTCCTGGAAGTGACTCCTCCCTATGTGGGAGCGAGGGCCAAGACCCATTACCACCCTTACCAGCTTATTTTGGGAAACCTGAAGCTTCTTTTTTATGTTCACCGACAGGCCCTCGAACCACGACACGCTACCATAGTCAAAGTGGCAGAGTACTAGGCTATTTGCTAGTAGCCTGAGGCTATCTCTGCCAAGGAGGTTGGCTTTCCTAGCTAGGTACCTGGTGCGGGCCCAGTACTTGGGAGGCCATAGCCTCCCCATCTAGGCTCCCGTCTATCATACAGCCTAGATACTTCGCTTTTTTTTGCTGTTTTAGGGTTACAGCTCCTAGCTGGATATTAAACTCCTGTGCTTTCCTGAGCTTGGGCTTGGAGCCTAATAGTACTGCCTCTGTCTTACCTAGGTGAAGAGAAAGCCTGTTGTCCGAAAGCCACCTGCTGACCCCTGCAAGTTCTTCACCTAGCATCTGTTCTAGTGTGTTCTGGTCCTTGTGTGAGACTAGCAGGGCTGAGTCGTCTGCAAATAAAAACAAGTTACATGAGCATGCTGCTGACATGTCATTTATGTACATTAAAAAAGGAGAGGTCCTAGCACGCTTCCTTGTGGGACCCCACATACAATGGGCTTGGCCTCTGACATAGCGCCACTGACCTCAACCCGCTGCACCCTATCAGCAAGGTAGGAAGAGAACCATCTGACCACTGTCTCAGACATACCCAAGGCCTTAAGCTTGGAGAGCAGTATGTCATGGTTCACTGTGTCGAAAGCCTTCTGTAGGTCTAGAAGAACTAGCCCACACAGCTTACCTGAATCTATCTCCCTCCTGATACTGTCTGTAAGATAAAGAAGACATGTTTCAGTAGAGTACGACTTCATAAAGCCGGATTGGAGGTCATACAGGAGGTCATGGCTGCTTGCATATTCCTGGACTTCTCTAGGACTTTGGATAACACTTAAAATTGAGACTGGTCTATAATTGCTGGGGTCAGATTTGCTCCCTTTTTTATATATAGGGATGACTTTGGCATTCTTGAAGTCGGTGGGTACCTTGCCTAGGTCCAGGGAGAGGTTAATAATATGGGTTACTGATGGAGCTATAACTCCGGCTGCATCCCTCAGAAACCTGGCACTGATGCCATCTACACCTGTGGCCTTCTTGATTTTGAGCTCACCCAGCATCGCATCACTTTGACTACTGACACCTTGCTTAAGTTGACAAGTTCCTGCTTTTGCTTGAGTTCTTTTAGCTCAGCCAGGAAGACCTCTTCTTGAGCAAGCTTAATGATAGCAAGCTCAGCTTCTTTTCTTTCTTCGATACTTGTATTTTCGTTGGTGCGTTCTTTCAGACCTTTATGTTCTTTGGCCATTCGCTTTAACCTTGCCACTGCATTTACAGCTCTTGTCCAGTCAGAGAACTTCTTCAGGTTGTCTAGTAAAGATCTCTCTTCCTTTGTCTCAGTGTTACACACGAGAGCCTTGCGAAGTTCTGAGTCATCTTCGTTGACCTCTCCCTTCTTGCATTCTCTGAGGAGTGGACCCTTTTGCCAAAGAAACTTTGGTCCGGTGAACCAGTTTGAGGACTTAAGTTGATCTGCAGTCAAACCTCGAGAAGCGTGATCCGCGGGGTTGTCCTCAGAAGCAACATAGAACCACTGTTCAGGTTTTGTACTTGACTTAATTCTTTCGATGCGGTTGGCTACGAAGGTTTGAAATCTTCTAGCATTGTTGTTTATGTAGCCAAGAACAACTTGGGAATCGTTCCAGAAGGATTCTTGTAGATCTTGGATTTCGAGCTCATTCCGGAGCATGTCGCTGGTTCGAACGGCAACAACTGCTGCAGCGAGTTTGAGTCTTGGTATTGTTGTAACTTTCATTGGAGTAACTCTTGCCTTTCCCATTACTAGACAGCAATGGACTTCATCCGACTCGTTGATTGTTCGAAGGTAAGAACATCCGCCGTATCCTGTGACGCTTGCATCTGCAAAGTGGTGAAGTTCGTAGCCTTTGACATCGCCGAAATCTAGAGGTACGTAGCATCTTTGTACGTGTGTCTCGGACAAGTTGGGGAGGTCTCTGAGCCATGACTCCCACTGAGGTCTTAGGGCTTCTGGTAGTTCATCGTCCCAGTCGACTTTGTCTCTGCACATCTGCTGGAGAACTTGCTTCCCGAGGAGGACGAAGGGTGCCACGAACCCCAAGGGGTCATATATGGAGGCTACGGTAGAGAGCACGCCTCGTCTTGTCAGTGGATGGGGCTTTACTTGGACTTTGAACTGGAAGGTGTCGGATGTAACACACCACTCTACTCCAAGAGCTCTTTCCACATGTAGTTCTCCTAAGTCCATGTCTTGTTCCTTAACTACAGCACATTCTTCTTCTGGGATGCTTGCCATGACGTTTTTGTTGTTAGAGACAAACTTGTGCAGTCTCAACCTCCCAGTGCTGCAGAGTTCTCTTGACTCTTGGACAAGTCTTATAGCCTTGTCTTCACGTTCCACGCTTGCCAGACCATCGTCCACGTAGAAATCACTTTGGATGAAGCGTCTGGTTTCCTTGTTGAACTGGCCTTTTCCATGCGCTGCCAGATGTTTTAGGCCGAAGTTGGCACAGCCTGGGGACGAGGCTGCCCCAAACAGGTGGACCATCATTCTGTAGACTGATGGTGCTGTATCCATTTTGCCATTCTCCCACCATAAGAAGCGTAGATAATCTTGATCCTCTTTTCTTACTTGAAACTGGTGGAACATTTTCTCGATGTCGCACATGACTGCGACAGAGCCCTTTCGGAAGTGGCACAAGACACCAACCAGTGCATTTGTTAGGTCGGGACCAGTGAGCAGATGGTCGTTGAGGGAAGTCTCTCGGAAGTGAGCAGAACAGTCAAATATGACGCATATTTTTCCTGGTTTCTGCGGATGATACACCCCGTGATGAGGTATGTACCAGGCCGGGCTGTTGTCTATCTCTTCCTCAGGGACTCTTTCTGCGTCACCACAAGAGATGATATTCTCCATAAAGGTACAGTAGTCCTTTTTTTTTTTTTTATCTTTTTCCCCCTCCTTTTTCCTCCAATTTTCTCCCATCCCAATGTTAGTCGTTATGCCAATTCCCAATCCCCTTCCTGGTCGCTGCGCACTTATCCCCCACAGTCGGTCTGGGAGAGTGGAGGCTATCACGTGCTTCCTCCGACATACGTCTAGCCAATAAACCGCTTATTTTCACCTGGCAGCGCGGACTCTCACTGAGAGGGTGTAACGTGTGGAAGGATCACACTACCCCCCTTAGATCCTATCCGCGCTGAGCAGGCGCCCCGACCGAACTGTAGGAGTCGCTGTTTACAACGACCCGGACCCACCCCGCCAGCTTTTCCCACCCTCTAATACTGCCAATTGTATTAGTGTGAACGGCCAGCCAAGCTGGTGACAACGCCGGAGCTGTGAGCTGGATTCGAACAGGCGAATCCTAGCGTCTCCGGCGTTGGTGACAAACGCAATCTGCGCTACGCCACCTGACCGCCCTGGTACAGTAGTCCTTGTAATAATTTCCATCTTTGTTCAGTCTTCTTTCGAGACCTTTCAGGCGGTGGATAGTGCTGATCTTGTTGTTAGGTAACTCTGGTTGTTCTTTTTTGAACGGCAAGGGCATCTCAAAGTGACCGTTTTCCTTCTGTGTGATGTTCTCTTTCAGCTTTGATAAGAACTTCAGGTCATCTTGTGAGATGGGATTATCTTCTTTGAACCTTTCTGAGAAGTCGGACTCTAGGGCCTTTAGTATTTCTGTAGGAGTCACTTCTTTCACTTTGAGCCGATTTACATAGTGTACTTCTGTTCGAAGGTTGATTGAAGACTCAACATCCGGTGTCACTTTTATTTACTTCTATATGATGACTTGTTCTGATGGCATCTCCGAAATCAACACAGGGACTTCCACATCCCACGATGCTCCATCCTAGGTCCGTCCGTTGTGCGTAGGGCTGGTTCGATTTGCCGGATACAACTTCCCTTGGTAGAAGCGCTTGGGAGCAGTTATACCCGATGAGCAGGCCTACTTCGCAGTCCAACAGAGGTGCTATGTCTTTCTGAAGGTGCTCCAGGTGGGACCAGGACTTTGCTTTTTCTCTCGTTGGAATGTGAGCTCTGTTGACTGGGATGAACTCTCTTGTATAGGCTGGTGGCAGGGATATCGTCTTGCCTGTATTGTAGCCACATACTTGTAGATTACTCACTTTTAGAGAGTTTACTGTAGAGGTTGCAGTCATCGTGGTGAGTCGTAACTTGATCTGGTCTTTGTTGGCTTTCAACGTGTCGGCGACTTCCCTTAGAATTAAGGTCGAGTCGCTCTGGGAGTCCAGCAGCGCGTACACAAGGACTTCTTCTGCTGGGCAGGTTGTTGATGATAGCCAGACTGGGATGATTGCAGAGGTGATCGCGCCAACATTACCAACCATGGCTCTGTGAGTCGTAGCCGCTGTAATGGGTATTTCAGGAAGCGTCGATTTAGTTTCCTCTTTATCTTGGTACTCCCTTTCTCTGACGTGTGTAGGTTTCCTGTATTCCTTGTGTAACTGAGGGGTACAATTCCCTGACTGTATTGTTAGATATGGTATTTAATACCACTACCTCTTGTACTTTAACTTCTGGCCATCCAGTACATGATATAAGTATGATGAACACTTTCCCACCTGATGAAACGAATCCACACAAATGTACAAATCGAATATTTAATATAGCAAAAGGTATATACAACGTTCACTTGTTTACACTTATGATTTGAAATATGCACTTGTATGGCAAATGAGTATTCGTAGGTAAATCAACATTGAATGTCCAATCTCTGATTACGCAGGGAGTAAGTATACAACCTGGATATTTAGGAAACTATAGCGATGGTACTTAAATGATTATAGCTGGATACACTAAGGGGGGGGGGGTCCCGCTGGTTGTAAGACAGTAGGAGGGGGGGGTTAGAGAAGCCGCTGGCGGTATCCCATCTGGCCGACGGTTTCTTGGGAGAATTCAAAGTCTTGAACACGGTGCCCACAGAACCTCGGTCCGCAGACGAATACAGCTGGACCCTCTGGTGGACGGTAGCTGCCGGTCCACAACGGAGAGACGTGAGGCGACCTCACTGGTGTAGAGCGCCGTCTCACCTGGAGTCCTCTCCGGGGGGTAGTTCCAACACTCCGCAGTGTTGGCCGTTATCCATGGAATAATCAAAGCACCCAAAGCATAATCCAAGCCGCGGAAGGCTCGCCGTCGTCCGGGTAGAGTAATCCAATATACAGGTCCAGTCGCCCTGGCCCGGAGCTCCTCGGATGCAAGCACCACTAGGGGTCTGCCCAGCCTGGTTAAGCGTCCAGATAACGTCAGGAACGATGGGGGTACTGATAACTCTACAACTCTAACCGAACGATGCACCATACATAAATAGACTATTATTAGCTTAATAGAATACGTCCAACTCGACGGTATAGTGCCAAACTATGACTATTCAACTATTAATCAACACGATATCTCAATGCCTATTCTGGGGCCAAGTAGGCCTTACTACACCACACGTGCGTCGTGGGGAGGCTTCGCGTCTGTCACTCTGTTGGAGGGTAAAGAACTGGACTAAAAGAAAGTTCTACTTTACTTGCGCCATATATATATGCGCTATGAACAAATAGTACCATTCGTATTTCGCCAGACATATTCCTGCGCGGAACCGGGGCTTGCCACGACATGTTGGGCGGCACGATTGAACTTGAACCTAGGGGTATGGCAACCTGGCGCCAGGTTCTCGTCCAATGGTAGAATGAAACTATTATGGGCTGTTTAGTAGACTAAAGGGATATTCAGTGCATATTGTACAAGGAATATACAGGGGATATCAAACGATATATAAACACTATTTAAATATATATATATAAATAAATATATATATTCGGTTTAATCTGATCCTTCACAACACCTTGGCTCTATCCGAGTGCAGTGATGTAGGGTGCCGCTTGTGGCACACGTCGCATTCACTCTTTTTGTTACAATCCTTTGAGAGATGGCCAGGCTTAAGGCAACCAAAACACAGCCTGTTCTCTTTAATGAAAGAGGTTTTTTTCTTGTTCTCCTTCTTTCATGAACCTTCTGCATTTGAGCAAGGTGTGTCCATCCCTCTTGCAGAAGATACATGTCATGACCGTCTTCTCGTTGGAGCTTGTAGCCAGTACCTTTGCTCCGACGGTCCTATTTCTTCTGTCCTTTGGGTGTTCTGCTTCGCCTTGTTTGATTGAATGCATGGAGGTAATTGGGTGACAGGCGATCCTTACTTCGTAATTCAGGAACGCGATGAACTGGCTGAAAGTTGGGAAATGGCCATTCCGATCTTCCATTTCAACAGACTTTCTACTCCACCTGGCCATCAACCAGTCTGGAAGCTTGGAGATAATCTTCCTATTCTCATTACAGTCGTTCAGGATTTCCAGGGCTTTTATGTGAATCATAGCCGCCTCACAACTGCGGAGAAAATCAACGAAGCTTCTGAGCTCGAGGCTGTCTTTGTGTCCGATCTTGGGCCACTCGTTGAGCTTCTCTCTATAGGACTGTGCGATAGTGAATGGGTTTCCATATCTCTCGTTCAAAAGCTTCCACGCTGCAACATAAGCGTTCTCTGTGCCGAGTAGGAAATAGCCATCGATCGCCTTTCTTGCATCTCCGTTTACATACTTGCGGAGATAGTAGATCTTTTCATTTTCCTTGATGTTCTTCTGATCTATCAGAGTTTGAAATGATAGTTTCCAGTCACTGTATAGTAATGGATCACATTTGAATACTACAGGTTCGGGAATGGGGATTCTGTTTGAACTCACTGCGTCAGCTAGGATCCTGACGAGCTCTGAAGTACTTTCACCCAGGAGGGGGGCTACAGTTCTTGGTGCAGAGAGCACATACGGGGAAGGAGGAGTTGTAGGAGCAGGTATTTGGTTGATTGCTCTCCTCTCGCTATCCACTTCGATGCTTAGCTTCTCTTCTTCTTCTTCTTCTTCTTCTTCTTCTTCTTCTTCTTCTTCTTCTTCTTCTTCTTCTTCTTCTTCTTCTTCTTCTTCTTCTTCTTCTTCTTCTTCTTCTTCTTCTTCTTCTTCTTCTTCTTCTTCTTCTTCTTCTTCTTCTTCTTCTGTAGTCGCCACTTGGTCGTACACTTGGATTCTTGCTTGGGCTGCATTTAGACTTTTCATATCCTCCAGGTGCTGTACCCTTATTTTCCTTTCATCCAGGGTTCTTTGGAGGGCTGTATGCTGCGATACCAATTGAGCTTTGATTGTAGCTTCCTCTTCCTCCATCTGCATTCTTCTTTTTAACTCATCTTCCTCTTGCTGCCTTCTTCTTTTCAACTCATCTTTCTCTCTCTCCAAGCGACGCTGGACAGCTGCTGCTTCTTGTTCAGCTATCTGTATTTTAGCTTCGTCTTCCAGCTGCTGTATTTCTCGATGTTCTTGGTGTTGCTCTTTTGTTAGCTTGAGAACAGCTTGGCCTGCAGCGACGTCGGCAGCAGCATCTTGGCGTCTTGCTGTGGACCCTTTCGAACGTACGGAGGTCTTCTTTGAGTTAGAGAAGTAAGAGTTGTTACTTCCTGTGTATAGAGTACTGTCTTCAGGATAGTCATCTTCATCTTCAGGTGTTCCACACAGTCGGCTTGAGGCTCTTTTGAAGATGATCTGGGATGTTTGTGAGCACAGATCGACTCTCCTACGGGTTTCCTGATCTGGGGTGTCAACTTGTCGTAGTTCTTCATATGTCTCAGCTTGCGATAGTATCTCCTTGGCGTTTCTCACATTTGATTTCCATGTCTTGTATATGACTTGGAACTTTCGTTGGAGTCCTATCATTTTCTTCTCTTGCATCCCTCTGCCCTTCTCTGTCAGAGTTATGATTCTTCCACTTTTTCTTGTATTCCTTTCAGCGGTGTCGCCGTCTTTACACGTTTCGGGCTGCTCTTGGGACTCTTCTGTGCTTCTAGGTTCCTCTTCAACCTGTTCGATGATCTGTTCCTTTGGAGCTATTGTGTCATCTTCTTGTTCTAGCTCAGTAATCTCTCCTTTACGTGACATGTTGAAGACTATGTGTAAATGTCGAGTTAATATGCAAGACTAATAAGTGTATAAGCCTTAGGGCCTGACAGCGCGGGGACTGAGAGTGCTGGGGCTGACGTTCTGCAGATGGATACTATTGACTTTAGCTCCCAAATGCAAAATGCGCATGCGCGTCTTCCGGGTTGGCAAACACCATGCGACCCATTCATCTCAGTTGGGTGGTTTGTTTACATCTGTATATTTAACACATGCCTGTGTTTTCCTCGTCTTTAAGGTAAACTGCTTAAACGTAAACCGTATGTTGTGGTCGTCATGGTAGCTACAGGAGTTTGTCTGGCTAGTTAGATACATTTAGGAGGCAATGTTAATGCATGATAGTTAGTAGGCTAACTGCGCTAGCATGCTAGTTGTGTCACCGCGTTTCTGTGTGTGTGGCATTGATTGATTGATTGATTGATTGATTGATTGATTGATTGATTGATTGAAAACTTTATTAACAGATTGCAGAATGGGTACAGTACAGTACAGCTCAATACATACAATTGTTAAGGGGATGCAGACCAGAGAAAGACTTTCGTCTTGTTTACATCAGGGTCCCCCATTTTCAATTCATCATAACATATATGACATACACCATACGGATAGACAGTGCACAGTGTGGTGGGTCTGTATCTGTAACATTTCCTAGCTACACCAAAAACTATTTAAGGAAAGATCTCCAACTCCCTATTCTTTGATTATTAGAGCGCCCTCTAGCACCAGTAAGAGTGGTAATGTAAAAGTGGGATGTCATGATGTAAAGCAGTGGTCACCAACCTTTTTAAGCCCAAGATCACTTTATTTTTTTTGGTGAAGGCAAGATCTACCTATTGAAGCGTTGAGAGAAAAAGACAGCCAAGATTGTACTTTAAACTAAATTACTTTTATTTGCCTGTATTCTAATTACATGCAATGCTTTGGTCCAACATTAAAACGTCAAAGTAGAACTATTATGTACTTTCTCAGTCAGTGCTAAGTGCAGTCATCTTATGCAGCATCACTTTTCACATCAAAACAAAAGTAGAACTGTAATGTGGACTTTCTCATATTATTAACATTGACAAACATATTTACAATTAGCATTTTATAAAGTAGAACTGTAATGTGTACTTTCTCAGTCAGTGCTAAGTGCAGCATCACTTTTCACATCAAAACAAAAGTAGAACTGTAATGTGTACTTTCTCAGACAGTGCTAAGTGCAGTCAGTGCTAAGTGCAGTCAGTGCTAAGTGCAGCATCATTTTCACATCAAAACAAAAGTAGAACTGTATGTGTACTTTCTCAGTCAGTGCTAAGTGCAGCATCACTTTTCACATCAAAAAAAAAGTAGTACTGTAATGTGGACTCTCAGGGTAAGATAATAAAAAAAAAAAAAAAAAAAAGGGGGTTTTTTCTTAAAAATTTTCATGGAAAGATCTACAGGGACAGTCTCAAAGATCGACCAGTCGATCAAGATCGACGGGTTGGTGACCACTGATAAATCATGAATAGGAGTGAGTGAGTGAGGCTCAAGACTGAAAGGCCACCAATTCACACTATGCAGAGTAAGTGTAGGATATCCCAAGATATTACATTGTCCCCTATTGGATCTCCCAGCGATGACCGATATCATATTATGGATTTAGTCTTCCTGGGTGTAAAGCACATCTCACCTAGACTCTGATCAGTCTTAAATTCTCTAATATTATGGGGGGAAATGCAGATATTGCATGATTTCCAATTGCGATATCAATGTGAATTGATATAATAGAGAGAGAGAGAGAGAGAGAGAGAGAGAGAGAGAGAGAGAGAGAGAGAGAGAGATTTTTTGATTTTAGAAAAACATTTATTTACATATTTCTCATTACAATGTACAATGTGTATGTCAATACAATTAAAACAACTAACTACACATTATATCGGGCAACATATGTCCCCATCACACTTAAAACCACATGAGATCTCACAATAAAAAAAATGCTAAAATACACCTGTCCGTCTGCAACACAACAAAAAAACATTGAAGCTCCACCCAAACAAAAAAAGTATCCATACTTCCATTCAACACATAATATGTCATCAAGAACAACATATGAGCAACCCAAAAAGGTCCCGTCAGTCCATTTGTGTCAGTTTTTATATCCAGCTCATGAAAAAAAAGATCCCCTTCATCAGGACCTTCCGTTCCACCGAAATAATCCTGCAACAGGTATTGTTCCCAGACGCTCCGCGCTTCAGTCCAATCGTCCAGACAGACCCTGTTGTGACAGGCCGTTCTCAGCCCCAATAAAGAAGCCACTTCCTCTGACCCGGCTACATTCACAACATCTTTCAGTGTCATTGTCCCAACTGCTTGCAGACACTGTCCAAGCCCAGGTCTACTCCCTTCCTGAATGTCCAGCCGGGCTCCACACATCAGAAGCTCCATTATCATGGTAACATTATATTATCCAGTTTTCTGAGCTTCTGCACAATCTTTCTCAGTCTAAAAACTTCCTGGGAAGTGTACCCCCCATTGTTCTTCGACCTCATTTGAGTCCTTGCTGAAAAAATCTCCAAATCTTCAAAAAAATCTTCCACTTTGACACAAATTCACAATTTTTCCGTTGTGAATCAGACACTTGAGAAGCATTTTGGAACTCATCTTCCTCAACACTTGAGATGTCATCCCCCCATTGTTTTTCAATCTCACCCCATTGTTTTTCAACTTCATCCTCGTCCATGCTGGACTGAGAGGAACCTGTGTCTTCTACACCCTCCTGACTCTCTTTGACCAAACTTGTCACTCCTTCCTTATCCTGAGAGCCCACCCCTCCATCACTTCCCACCACGCCATCCACTGTCTGACTGTGTACATTGTCCACCACATTCAAATGTTCCCCTATTACTTCACTTGTCATATTTTTTTGATTCCTTTTTTTACCCTGACGCGGTGTTGGGCTTGGGGGGACAAAAAAACCTCTGCTCTCCCCTGTTACCTCGCCACTTGTTGAAGGGGGGGCAGCATCTCTGATTCCCACCTCCTTACCTACACAACCACTGGTCGAGGGGGGAACAGCGTCTCCCACCCCTCCCTCCTCTGTACCTGCACCACCCGCACCACCCCCTGTTACCCCACAGTCGCCACTAGTTGAGGGGGGGGCAGCTTCCCTCACTCCTCCCTCCTCTGTACCAAGGCTCTGCTTCGTACCTGCTACACCGGTTCTGTGGCCCTGCAGCTGGATACTATCTGCTGCGCTACTGTCGGTCTGCAAAGGGACTCTATTTACATTGCTGGCGGTCTGCAGCGGGACTCTGTTGTCGTCACTGCTCTCTGCTCTGCGCTGCAACACTCTTCCCTCCTCTGTACCACTACCTGCGCTGATCCCAGCCCCGCGCTCCTCCTGGGGCTGAGGCGGAGGTCGCCTTGCCCCTCTCCCCGCACAATCTCGGGAGATATGACCCAGTTCCCCGCATCCGAAACACTTCCCCGAATTACCAGAACTCACAAAAACCACATAATCAAACTCATCAACCTTTATCTTAAAACCAACTCAAGCTCCTCTCCGCTGTTGTTTAGAATCATTAAAACCGCCTGTGTGAGACAACATGCTTTAAAAGCGGAGATTTACATCCCGACGACATTTTTCTTATAGGGGAAATTATCCTCCCATGTCGTGCTAGTTGACTTCTCAATAGTTCGTCACTGATGAACGGGGGAACGTTGGAAATAAAGACATTTCTGCCTGGTGTGGAGAGCGGCTCTACAGAAAGAAAAGCCCCATCAACACTTATCCCCGATTGAACCAGTGTGTGCACCTTGTCCAATGAGTCAAGAAAAATCACTACTCCTTGATTCATTCTCGCAGGTGATTTAATGCTTTTATGTCCAACAATACTTCCAACTGCCAAACTGCAGTCCTCTACTGACACATTAGGAACAGATATCTTGATACCATGCTTTCTACCAATTTTGGAAAAGTCCATATTGGCGTCTGACGTCATCCAGCAGCACAGCCTGGCCGATGCGGCCAAACAAACAAAACACTCCCACTTAACCCTATACACACCAAAACACACAGCAAGCCAACACTACACTTATAATACAATATCCCATAAACAAATTAACAAAATAGACAGATAAAGATAGAAAAAAACTCACTACACCTCCAATCTCCAACCTCTCCAATATCTCCAATCTCATTCCCAGCATGCACTGAGAGAGAGAGAGAGAGAGAGAGAGAGAGAGAGAGAGAGAGAGAGAGAGAGAGAGAGAGAGAGAGAGAGAGAGAGAGAGAGAGAGAGAGAGAGAGAGAGAGAGAGAGAGATCTGTAAAAAGGTATTCCCATAACCTATGGGTAACCGAGAATACCTTGAGGTACCAGGAATACCATGCCTAGGTATTCTTGGTTACCTAAATAGGTATTCACGGTAACTTTAGATATTGATATGTATTCCGGTGACTTGTGAAAAGGAGAGGTTACCAGGAATACCATTACCATATAGGTATTCACGGTAACTTATATGTATTCCGGTAATTAATTAATTGAAGCTAACACATCATGGAGGCCCAGGCCGTTAGCTACAAGCTAACAACACATCATGGAGGCCGAGGCCGTTAGCTACAAGCTACACACACACACTCCCCCTACATGTGACCCTCCCCTACATGTGACCCCCCCCCTACATGTGACCCCCCCCTACATGTGACCCCCCCCCTACATGTGCCCCCCCTACATGTGACCCCCCCTACATGTGCCCCCCCCCCCCCCCCCTACATGTGACCCCCCCTACATGTGACCCCCCCTACATGTGCCCCCCCCCCTACATGTGACCCCCCCCCTCCCAGCTCCTGTATCTTGTCTCATCAGGGCAGAGAAAGTGCTGACGAGACAAAACAGAGCAGAGCTGATTGAGATCAATGAAGATACACTGTGTTATCTCACACACACACATTCTGTACACACACACACATACTGTACACACATACTGTACACACATACTGTACACACACACATACTGTACACACATACTGTACACACACATACTGTACTAACATACTGTACACACATACTGTACACACACATACTGTACACACATACTGTACACACACTGTACACACATACTGTACACACACATACTGTACACACACATACTGTACACACACACATACTGTACACACATACTGTACACATACACATACATGCATACTGTACACACAAATATTGTACAAACGCATACAGTGTACACCCACCCACCCACACACACATACAGTACACACACACACTAGGGGCATGGTGACCAGGAATACCTGTTTTTTCCAAAATTCAGTTCAAATGCCATCTTGGAATAACAAAACAACGATTGTGTGCAGACAATTGAAAATGTTGGGTTCCTTTCCACTTTCTTGAATATAGAAAAAATTAAAATACTTGTTCTAGAACTGTATTTTTTGCACTTGTTTGTTAAGTTACTGGGAATACCCTTTCCTTGTTTTTGCTCATTTTAACAGACAAAACACAACACATTCTAGTAATTCTGGTTTACACCTAACCCTTATTATTGCTGTTATGATTTCCAAAAATAAAATCTCACCAATCTTTAGTAAAATAGGAGATTTAAGTGTTTATCTGGAATTGTGAGGATAGGTATTCGCGGTAACCTGGGATCAATATGTGAAACGTAATTATCTCCTAAAATAATTGGCCACAAAAGACGAAACTCATTTTGGTTGTTCATTGGGGTGCCAAGATCATGCCCAAAACATATCATGCATCTGCCATGAAAATTAAGCCTTTTATGTTATGTATAACGTCCTGGGTTATATGGCTTAGAAATGGGGCAGGTTACCGGGAATACATGCGTTACCCATAGAGAGAGAGAGAGAGAGAGAGAGAGAGAGAGAGAGAGAGAGAGAGAGAGAGAGAGAGAGAGAGAGAGAGAGAGAGAGAGAGAGAGAGAGAGAGAGAGACTTGAACGAGACTATTTGATGTTGAGAAGACGGACAACCTTCTTTCTCCAGGGCTGTGTTTGTGTGAGCTGTGTGTGTCTCTCTTCGGTGAAGATGGCAGCACCAGAGCCGGCTAGCCTGGACGGTCTACAGGTGCTGCACCAAAGTGACGACTACATTGTGGTGAACAAGCACTGGGACGTCCGCATCGACAGCAAGATGTGGTACGAGAAGCTCACCGTGCAGGCACAGCTTAAACACCACTTCCCCCTGCTAGCTGACCCCAACACCTACTATGGATTCAGGTGAGAGAGAGAGGGAGGGAGTATTTTTATTTTATTTAAATTTTAAATTTTTTATTTAACCTTTATTTACCCAGGCAATCAATTAAGAACAAATTCGTATATACAAAAGCAGCCTGATCCAAAGGCAAATGTGTTTTAAGGTGGGGGGGGGGGGGGGGGGGGTGTAATAAAAAGGTGAGGGGGCCTAGGGGGAGGAGAGAAGAGAGAGGCTATGCGTGCGATTGGGAGGCACTCCGCCGGTGCAACAGTCGGTTATGATTGGTTGCAGATTTTGTTTAAAAGCAGTGAGGCAGTGAGTGTTTTGTAATGTGTTCCAGTCAGATGCAGCAGCAATCGGAAGGTGTGTGTGTTGGGGTGGTGGCGGCGGTGGGTGGGTGTGTGTGTCTTAAGTGTCTTATTCAGTCATCTGTAAGCTTAACTCTTTAAATGCCATGCCTGGTTTCCATTTTACCGCTTGAATGCCACCATCCGCGCCAATGTTAACGTTAATATCGCCTAATCTATGTTTTAAATTATGGCTATGTGTCTAATCTGCCCATCGCATTATCAAAGACTATGTTCCAGACAGTGCTGTGAAGGCAGATTGTTTTTTTATCGCGTCGTTGCCGTTTCAGAGCAGTTAGAAAAGCCCCCGTTTTGATATAAAAAACAACTCATTCTGGAGCATTCTATGAAAATCGTCTTTTAGTGGAATATTCCACAACGTTGATATTCGTCGGCCTTTTTATGAATCGTTTTCAAATAAACACTAGATGATCAATATTATACGTGCACGCACGCACATTACGGCCGCGCGCGGACAATCGCCTTGTTGATTTCCTCTCGGACTTTTACAGTGAAACGAAAGAAGAGATTTCACAAAACAGCTTATAACTTCATCAAAATTACTCTGATTATCCTACCACTGATAACATAGAGTCCTTACCTGACATCAGATGGTATCAACTGGTATATTCCAATTCCTGATCACCATTCGAAAAATCGATACGTGTATGGATCCAACGCGACACAGTGGTTCTCCATGATCCGCGGAGATCTGAGGCTCCAGAATGAACTCTAGTAACCCCGGCTGGATCAGTGAACTGGAAAATGTGGAGTACCGGATTTTTTTCCCCATTCATTTTCATTGAGTCCATTCCAAAATCACTTATGTCATCTGGGAGACGACAGGGGGCGCTTTTTTTCCACAGTGATCACCGGCGCAGCTCGGCAATACTCGGGTAGGCTCGGGTGATGCAATAATTTTTCAGATCGCAAAAAAAAAAAAAAAAAAAAATTCCGAGAAATCTCGTGAGTGGCTAGCAACCACCTATAAAAAAACACGAGAAATCTCGTGAGTGGCACTGAAAGAGTTAAAGGACTCTCTTGCTCCTACGGTTGTACCAGAGCATTATTCATCTCCTACGGTTGTACCAGAGCATTATTCATCTACTACTGTTGTACCAGAGCGTTATTCATCTACTACTGTTGTACCAGAGCATTATTCATCTCCTACTGTTGTACCAGAACATTATTCATCTACTACTGTTATACCAGATCATTATTAATCTACTACTGTTGTACCAGAGCATTATTAATCTCCTCCTATTGATGTACAGAGCATTATTTATTATTACTGTTAGTAACAGGGCCAAACTCACGCGCGTAACCAGCACCTCTAACAATATGGCCATTGCACGCATTGCAACCTCAATAGAACAGGACATAAAACTCCCACTCAATCACTACTTCACCCTACTGCCCTCCGGGCTAAGATACAGAACACTGGGGTAGAGAAGGGCTCGCTTTGTGAAAAGCCTGATCGCTGCAGACAGAAGGCCTCGCTGAACAGGACTGAGTGTGTCCTGCTGTCTGTTATTGTATGTTGTTACTGTGTGCTGTTGTATGTATTGTTTGATATGATGTTGTTTTTACTGTTGTTGTTTGATTTTTATATATTTATATTTGTTTAAACATTGTTTAAGCCACCAACATTTACAAATGATATGTACTTGAAAGTTATCCATTAGGAACACAGAACGGAATACCAAGGACGACAGACATCAAAATAAAGTGACAGACAGACAACCCCCCCCCTCTGCAAAAAAAAGATTATATACATAAAAATAAGGAAATTCATTTTAAAAAGTGAATACAGTGATTCATAGGTCAACCAACTCTGGTATTGATTTGAGATGTCGTGCTCATACCGAGCCTCTTGCATTGGCAGGTGCATCAAGGGAGATAATTTAAAGGGGAGGAAGGAGTGGAGAATGTACCACAGATAGTATGTGGGTAAATATCAGTCTGGGACTACAGGGACTGTTGTCTGATGAGTACACAGTGATATGAAAAGGAATCCCCCCTGGCACAATAAAGTCTATGTCTATTCTGTCTCTAAATATATGAGACTCGTGTGTGTTTGGGTGAGTGGTGGCGGAGGGGGAGTTTAGTAGCTAGTGGAGAGCCCAAGTGTCTCATTCTGTCTATAAATACATGAGATTCAGTCTGTGTGTGTGAGAGAGATCGGGTGGCAACAAACACTGCAGTACTGCAGTAATGGGAAGACCACTGCAGTGTTGGGCACAATACCACCATAATCCTTGATGTTTGACTCTAATTTATTTAAAATTTAATTTTGATTTTTTTAGTTAAGTTGTTGAGTTAAGTGGAACCTTTTATAATCCCCTTGGAGAAAACCGTCCTAACTATTTAGGAGCAGTGGGCAGCCACACAGTGTGGCGCCCGGGGACCAACTCTAATTGTAATGCCAGCACCTTGGTCAAGGGCCATGGCAGGAAACCTAGCATGCATGTATTTTGGTGTGGTGGTTAACATGACTAGCAGGTTAGCATTACCAGTGATACAGAGGTGTGAGACATTATCATACAACCAAAGGATTTGTGTTGACTTTATTCATAAAAATAGATAGTATACCCAGCAACCCTTTTTGATTTGAATGTGACGCATACTGTAGAATCACTCTACTGATGTAACAGATCCATCACTCTGCTGCTGTAACAGATCCATCACTCTGCTGTTGTAACAGATCCATGTCTCGGCTGCTGTAACAGATCCTTCACTCCGCTGTTACAGATTCACCACTCTGCTGCTGTAACAGATCCATCACTCTGCTGCTGTAACAGATCCTTCACTCTGCTGTAACAGATCCATCACTCTGCTGCTGTAACAGATCCATCACTCTGCTGCTGTAACAGATCCATCACTCTGCTGCTGTAACAGATCCATCACTCTGCTGCTGTAACAGATCCATCACTCTGCTGCTGTAACAGATCCATGTCTCTGCTGCTGTAACAGATCCATGTCTCTGCTGCTGTAACAGATCCATGTCTCTGCTGCTGTAACAGATCCATGTCTCTGCTGCTGTAACAGATCCACCACTCTGCTGCTGTAACAGATCCACGTCTCTGCTGCTGTAACAGATCCATGTCTCTGCTGCTGTAACAGATCCATCACTCTGCTGTAACAGATCCATCACTCTGCTGCTGTATACGGCACAGTGGTGTAGTGGTTAACACTGTCGCCTCACAGCAAGGTCCAGGGTTCATGGTACCCAGGTGGGGGATCTCCCAGGCCTTTCTGTGTGGAGTTTGCATGTTCTCCCTGTGCTCACAAGGGTTTCCCCCCGATAAGATAAACCCAATGGAAAAACATGCACAACAACAGATCGCTAACGCTGTGGTGTCCTTGACGAATACGGACAGGAGCACTTGGATTGGTCCCCGGGCGCGGCTCACGTTGACGCCCTATCTGTTCCCGGCTGCCCATGGGGGGAAGGACGACGGGATGGGTTAGGCGCAGAGACTCAATCGCATCGGTGACTGAGAAAAAGACAATGCATGTGTGTGTGTGTGTGTATCCCGGTGTGTGTGTGCCGCTCCAATTGCATGTCCAGTTTGTTGCATGCCGAATAAAGACCCCCTAAAGAGGTCCTGCATTATTATATAGGGTTGGGTACCATTCACATTTGAACCGATACCAGTACCTGTGAACCGGTACCCAACGGTACCTTTTTTCTGTACTTTAGTCTCTAAAAATGTTATCGACTCTACTCTATCTCAGTTGTAAAAAATTAGTTCAAACTTCAAATGATTTATTATCATTATTATTTATTTAGAACAATTTGTTAATATATATATATATATATATATATATATATATATATATATATATATATATATATATATATATATATATATATATATATATATATATATATATATATTGCAGTGAGCGTTGTCTGCATCTAGCTTTGTAAATTGTAACCACACTTGCGACCGTTTTCGCCTTGCCATTGCCCCGACTGCTTTGTTGTTGTTGAAGCAAGTAAAATCCCTCGTTTCTGATTATTGATTACCAATAGCCGCGTTAGCCTCAGTAGCCACATTCGCTGATCGGGTGGATGGCTATCATAACAAGGTCTGATCAGCATGTAATTTACGTGAAAAAGATCTTACCGTGGGCCAGTTGGATCCCCCAAAGGATATCCCAGTTATCGATCGCCATCTGGTAGATCGATATGTCCATTGGCTGATGATATTATTCCTTTACTGCACACTGAAATCCACGTCCCAAAACGTATTCCGTGTAACAGGCTATAGGCATCGCTTCATGTTAGCAGAAAACTACATTGGAGATCCAGAAAAAACAAGACAACTTCTGCCACAGGGAACACTGCATTATCGAGATAGCGCCCCTAAGAGGATCTGGCCGGTAATGCACTTTTTCGAATTCAAAGAGTAGGGTACTTCTGCAGTGCTGCTCGGTGACATTGAGTAGGTTATTAAAATGGAATAAATAAAAAAAAACCTTGCCACGGACATGTCCGTGGTTGGTCCTCAACCGTTGGATTCGAAACACGGACATCTCCGTGGCTGGGCGCCATTGTGTTAACATGGATAAAACATAAAGTATGCATATAATAAAAATAATATGATGAAAATTAAATAAATATCATATTCTCAAAATAAACTGACGGGCCAGAAATGATTGCTGGCGGGCCAATTTCGGCACGCGGGCCGCCTATTGCCGACCCCTGCCGTAGATTGACCTATCTCCAACCTGCCCTCTTTTCTCTTTCCTCCAATCACAACTGTCGCTTTCCTCCAGAGTTTGAGATGGGTCAATACAAACCAGACATGCAGTGGAAAATATGCCAGACGAGACGTTATTAACTCTTTCACTGCGACAATACAGAATGTTAACCCTTTCACTGCCACACGACAAAGACGGTTAACCGTCTGTAGTGTGGTAGTGAAAGGGCTAATGTGCTATTGTATCAGTTTGGGAAATGTATTTGTGACGGGCCTGTTTGATATTGTGATGGACCTGTTTGATATTGTGGTGCGCCTGTTTGATATTGTGGTGGGCCTGTTTGATATTGTGATGGGCCTGTTTGATATTGTGGTGGGCCTGTTTGATATTGTGATGGGCCTGTTTGATATTGTGGTGGGCCTGTTTGATATTGTGATGGACCCGTTTGATATTGTGGTGGGCCTGTTTGATATTGTGATGGGCCTGTTTGATATTGTGGTGCGCCTGTTTGATATTGTGATGGGCCTGTTTGATATTGTGGTGGGCCTGTTTGATATTGTGGTGGGCCTGTTTGATATTGTGATGGGCCTGTTTGATATTGTGGTGGGCCTGTTTGATATTGTGATGGGCCTGTTTGATATTGTGGTGGGCCTGTTTGATATTGTGGTGGGCCTGTTTGATATTGTGGTGGGAAACACTGCACACTGCACACAGTCCAAACAACCAACCGACCAGCTGCCTTCGTCTTCACCCACAATGATGGCAAAGATTCCTGGTGGGAGTGATTCCGTGTGCTTGATTGATATTGTTGTATGTTAATAGTTTGGTCTTTTGAATGATATTTCTGGCTACCTATACATATGAAACCGCTATAATAGTAGTAATAATAATAATATGTATTATTGTTGTTGTCATTCTATCCTTCAGGTGCGTGGCTGGATGGAGCAGGAGACAGGACTCTGGACTTCTCCATTGGAAAGAACTCCTCGGAGGGCAAGACACACATGATGTGTATAGAAGGAGCTGAGGGTATTTGAACCTATCACTGCTGTGTGTGTGTGTGTGTGTGTGTGTGTGTGTGTGTGTGTGTGTGTGTGTGTGTGTGTGTGTGTGTGTGTGTGTGTGTGTGTGTGTGTGTGTGTGTGTATGTATGTGCGTGCGCGAGAGAGTTAAGTGATCCGCACACGGCGGGCGATTTGTCAGGCGACCGATTTTTTAAGCGAGGCGACCGACAGAATTCTCCATTGTTATGAATGAGACAGCCCACACGGCAGGAGATTTTGAAGCGACGGTAAGGTCTCGCTAAAAATCACCTCGATCCTATTTTTTGAGGCGACGGCAGGCGACACAGCAAGGACAATGAGGAAATAACATGACTTCTACAGTAGAAGTAGTACAGAAGTTCTACTGGTGTATCATTTGTACACCATTAATTTATCAATATATTCATTGATCAATAACCTACGTATTATTACCATGCTACTTATGTTAATTATTATTAACAGGAACAATTTAAATAATTAACGTTAGTTGGAGAAGCTATAGTGGCCGCTTGTCATTAACTAATAAATGAACAATGCGCCACGATGCACCTACTAGTGTTTTTATACTCGGGTAACAAAAGAAGTCGTGGATGTTGACAGAGTTTAATGTCCAGGCTGCAGCTGATGTAGTTTGTAAGGTTTATTGTCCAAAGAAAATGATGGTTGAGAACAGAACAGTTTGCGTCTTCAGTGAAAAAACATTCTCTCTCAGCAGGTGCATAACAATACTTGTCCAATCGGTGCCTAGTGAACGTATTGTAGCGATCAGTCATGCAGTAATGTCAGGAAGAATGAGGAGAGGTTGTATTCGTATGGTGGTTTAATTTCAGCTCAATATGGGTTTTACAGGTTAATACTCCCTCGTAATGCACAACACAGCTACCTGCTAATATATATACGCTTGCTTCACGACAACCTAACGTCCGGTCCCGGCGGTCCGTCCTCCTATATCTCCCGGGGGGAAACACCCACAGCTAAACAGAGCGACACATAGCTTATTATACCTGAACGGTCGCCTCTGGTGTGGGGTGCTAAGCGATTGTCGTTGAGCGACAGGCGATCGCATCGCCAGGCGACGTCGGTCGCTCGCCGTGTGCGGACCACTTTAGAGGTGCACAGATCAGCCTTTTGTCATCCCGACTAGCCTGCCATTGCTAATAACTAGACTGTATGTAGCAAAGTTAAACCTGCACCCATGCATACAAAATGCATTCTAGTCTACCTTTTTCCAAATCCTTTCTGCCTCTGTAGATCTACAACAGTAATGTGTCTACCCAAGTAATGTATTATACAACGGCATGCAAATTTCTCGATTCTGATTGGCTGAAACAGTCCATTTACACGTATTTATTGGGAACAATCCACGGTCCTGGGCCCAGGACCCGCCCACAACCGAATCACATATCACTCCGCCGGCTCACTCCGGGAGAAAACAAGATGGCGGACAATAATCTTTAATAAATGGATATGTTGATAGCATCATAACGACTAAATATGAAGCGATTCTGTCAAGGCGAATGTCTTAGTCCTTTAAACAATGTTGGATGATGTAATTGATGGGTCATGAGTCATTTTAGAACAAAAGAAAAATCGCGGATTGATTGATTGATTATTTGCATTATTTTAAATTTCTACTTCCTTCCCACTGACTGCAGTGTTCACTCTCACACTGTCCGACGCTGGCGTACCCACAAACACACACACACACACACACACACACACACACACACACACACACACACACACACACACACACACACACACACACACACACACACACACACACACACACACACACACACACACACACACACACACACACACACACACACACACACACACACACTCCTGTCTGCAACAGCGGGGGAGTCAGACTGAGAGAGAAGCAGCGCTGTTTTAAGTGAGCATGGTCTATTGAATTGATTGATTGGTTGATTGCTAATTTTATTACTGTATGCCTGGTTTCCAACTGGTTAAGTTTAGGCTAAAAAAAATAAATAAAAAAAATAGGGCGAAGAAAACTTTTTTTTCTTATAGGGCAAAGAAAACTTTTTAATTTGTTTTACCTACTTTCTATAGAAGCATCTAAGAATGAAGTTCTATAGAAAGAAGGTCTGCATCCCCTTAACAATTGTGTGTATTGAGCCGTACTGTATTGTACCCATTCTGCATCTGGTAATACAATTTTCAATCAATCAATCAATCAATCATTCCAATAACCACTAACTTCATAATTAAAAACTAAAGAAAAGTTGGATGTGTTAGTTGGTTGGATGTCTTAGTTGAAAGGCAGTTGGATGTGTTAGTTGGTTCGATGTCTTAGTTGAAAGGCAGTTGGATGTGTTAGTTGGTTGGATGCCTTAGTTGAAAGGCAGTTGGATGTGTTAGTTTGCCAATAACACACAGTTGGATGTGTTAGTTGGTTGGATGCACTTCAAGCTGCTTCCACATGGAGGCAACTTCTCTCAATCATTCCAATAATACACAGTTGGATTTGTTAGTTGGTTGGATGCACTTCAAGCTGCTTCCACATGGAGGCAACTTGTCTTTTTTGTAGTTGTGGGAACGACTTTTTCTGGCGGATGGTTTTTTCAATAAATCTTCGATTAATGTGTGTTTATTGTATAGCAATAAGGTTGGATGAATGTGGCAGTTGTATAAAAGCATTACACCACTTGCAGTCGTGATTTGTGAACAATAAACCATGCCTAGGGGGGTCTAACGACCACCCCTAGGCATGGTTTATTGTTCACAAACCACTCCTGCGCGTGATGTAATGCTTAATTATATCATGTATTTAACCATGTCATGGTTCTTCAGGTCATCTCATACATCGTGTGTGTGTGTGTGTGTGTGTGTGTGTGTGTGTGTGTGTGTGTGTGTGTGTGTGTGTGTGTGTGTGTGTGTGTGTTTGTGTTTATGTGGTGAGAGATTGTATCATATGTCAATAAGAGGCCTTTCGTGTAATGTTTACAATGCCCATTTATCTACCATGTTGGAAGAAAAAACAGTTGCTATGTGTTGATATATGAGAAATATGTCAACAGAAGTTTTATATTTGTGTCTTATTACTGGATCTTGTAAACAAGTCACAGTAGAATAGTAACATTGTGCTTTTCCAGTGTTTTACCTATTCTACCACTGCACAAACATTAGAAAGTGGTTACCAATGGTTACATAATGCCATGTTGGAAGAAAGAGAACTATACAAACATTCCATGCAAGGCCTATTAACAGGTTCAGCGCCAGAGGTCGCTGTGGGCGTATGGCCGTGTGTGCCAGCGCTGTAATGAATGGCGATACATGCCGATGTTTGCAGTGCTAAAACTATATTAAATATTATAGCTATGGATCTAATAATATAGTCGATTGTCATTGAGTTTCTTCCGGTCAAGATGCAAAAAACGGGGGCGGCTAAGTGGCACAGTGGGCAAGGCGCTCGCCACTAACGCAGGAGACGCTGGGTTCGAGCCCAGCTCTCGGCGTTGCTACCAGCTTGGCTGGTCGTTCATACTAACACAATTGGCAGTGTTAGGGGTGGGAAAGCTGGTGGGTGGGGATTGGACGTTGTGGACGGCGACTCCTACAGGTCGGTTGGTGCGCCTGTACAGCAGAATCAGGAAGCATCGGGGGCAGAGTGAGCCTCCCATGCGTTACTCCTCGCCACTGAGAGATCGCGCTGTACAGGTGAAAAGATGCGACAGCTGCCTCCTCGTGTACCGGAGGGGACACGTGATGCAAGGCTTGGTCCTCACTGCAGCCGACCAGTGGGAGGCATAGTCTAGCAACGTTCGAGACAGGGGAGGGGAGAATTGAAGGGTGAATTGGCGAGGCGAAATTGGGATGGGAGAAAAATAGAAAAAAATAAGGAGAAAAAGTGGATCAAGATGCAAGAAACAGATACTTTTTTCATCCATACATTCCCGTTTTATACCGTGGTGAATATGAGTATAGTTTTAGAGTAATTCTGTGTAATCCCAGGAAACACAGCTAAACAGCGTTTTAGTGCATTTCATTAGGAATCGTGCCATTCCTTGCTTGGATCAACAATCAATCTGAAATCGACGCTAGATTATCAGTATTATGTTTCATCATGCATGCATGAAAGGGGGGGGGTTTCTATGCTTCGATCGTCACCAACGGAATATGTTACACAGTACATTACAGACACACGCTCCGGTTTTAGTGAGTTTTTCCTTACCTTCGCGTGGGGTATGTCTGGGAGTGCTTGCATTCTTTCATTTATTTGAATTCATCTAAAAATGTTTGGACCTTATGGTGTTCTTGTTCTGTTCTTGACTTATTGTTTTGTTTTCTTCTTGACTTGTTTAAAGAAGACCTGTACGGCCCATGGGGACATTAACGTGTTTTGTCGGGCCCTATAAATACATTTTATTTGATTTGATTTGATCGTGGGGAAGGAATTATCGGATCAACGCAAGATTGATAGCATATAGCCCTTACCTTGTCTAGTATGATGTACTGCAAAAATAATATTCCAATTATCTGATCGCCATTCCAAGTATTGATGTCGGTCATGTTGCCAAGATAATCCACCAAAACACATGAACCGGCGGTGCTTGAGTCTCCCCAATCCATGTGTTATAAACGCTTGTCCTGCCCGAGAAGGAAAACCCGGACTTCTTAGATCGACACACAGCCCAAGCCACAGGGTTTAGGCGTTAGGCAGCGGTATTGGACGTTTGCGATCTCAGACCCATTCCCAATGATAACATCAGGCTGGATGGATGGATTATGAATGGAAATATCGAATAAAAGAAATAATGATAAAAACCCGACTTTTCCCGGGTTTGGCGCCCAACGTTCGGCGAGTTAACCCGACTTGTGTCGGGTCTGGCGTCCAATGTGTTAAAGGGAGATGTTCTCCCCCCTCTCTCTCTGGTTCCGCTCTTCTCAGGCTGTGATAATTGATTGATTGATTGATTGAACATTTTATTAACAGATTGTAGAATTGCAGCCTCCCGTATGTGCTCTTTTAGAGTGGTTTTGAAGGTGGGTAGGGATTCACATTCTTTTACGGCTGTGGGTAGGGCGTTCCACATTGTTGTGGCATAATTGCGAAACGTGTTTAGTCCCTTGTTTGAGCCGAATCTGGGTTGAACATGATTTGTGGAACTCCCTCTGGTGTTGTGGTCGTGGTATTCACTGACCTTTGGGAAGTATTTCAACATGTACATGGGTACCTTAGTGGTGTAGTGTATCTTGTAGACCAGGCCCATTGCAAGTTGCTGTACTTTGTCATCTACTCTAAGCCATCCTAGGTTGTCAAAATGGGCAGGGGTGAGGTGGGTTTTAGGAGTAAGGTCAAGCGGTAGTGTGACCAGTTTGTTTTGTGATGTTTGTAATCTTGTTTTTAGTGCCTTTGAGGTGCTTTGGTACCATGAGGTGCAAGCATAGTCGTAGTACCCTTGAATGAGTGCTCCTGCCAGAGTCTTCAGGGTATTCTTGTTTACCAGAGAGGAGATCCGGTACAAGAATCTTGTTCGTTGGTTGACTTTTTTTGACTACATTGGTTGCCATTTTGTCACAGGAAAGATTTGCCTCTAGGATGGAACCTAGGTATTTAATTTCATCTTTCCTTGTGACAATATTGTCACCCACTGTAACAGAAGCCATTGGCCTTGCTGAGTTTGTTATTTGATCCAAAGAGAATGGATTCTGTTTTACCCAGGTGTAATGATAGTTTATCAGCGAGCCAGGTGTAGATTCTGCCGAGTTCAGAGCTGAGGGCTTTTTCAACCTGCAACTTGTTCCTGTCAGAGACAGCGTGGGGCTGAGTCGTCCGCGAACAGGAACACGTTGCAGTCACAAGCTGATGACATGTCATCTCTCCTATTAAAGGGAGATGTTCCTCCCCTCTCTCTCTCTCTCTGGTCCTCTCTTCTCAGGCTGAGACCCCAAGCCTCTATAAAGGAGATGTTCTCCCCTCTCTCTCTCTCTCTTTCGTCCTCTTCTCAGGCTGTGAGAACCCCACACCTCTATTAAAGGGAGATGTTCTCCCCCCCCCCCCCCTTCTGGTTCCTCTCTTCTCAGGCTGTGAACCCCAAGCCTCTATTAAAGGAGATGTTTCCCCTCTTCTCTCTCTCTCTCTCTCTCTCTCTCTCTCTCTCTCTTCTCTCTCTCTCTCTCTCTCTCTCTCTCTCCTCTCTCTCTCTCTCTCTCTCTCTCTCTCGTTCCTCTCTTTCAGGTGTTAGAACCCAAGCCTCTATTAAGGGAGCTGTTCTCCTCCTCTCTCTCTCTCGTTCCTCTCTTCTCAGGCTGTGAGAACCCACGCCTCTATTCAAGGAGATGTTTTCCCCCCCTCTCTCTCTCTCTGGTTCCTTCTTCTCAGGCTGTGAGACCCCAAGCCTCTATTAAAGGGAGATGTTCTCCCCCCTCTCTCTCTGGTTCCTCTCTTCTCAGGCTGTGAGAACCCCAAACCTCTATTAAAGGGAGATGTTTCCCTCTCTCTCTCTCTCTTCTCTCTCTTCTCTCTCTCTCTCTCTCTCTCTCTCTCTCTCTCTCTCTCTCTCTCTCTCTCCTCTCTCTCCTCTCTCTCTCTCTCTCTCTCTCTCTCTCTCGTTCCTCTCTTTTCAGGCTGTTAGAACCCCAAGCCTCTATTAAAGGGAGATGTTCTCCCTCCTCTCTCTCTCTCTCTCTCTCTCTCTCGTTCCTCTCTTCTCAGGCTGTGAGAACCCCACGCCTCTATTCAAGGGAGATGTCCCCCCCCCCCCTCTCTCTCTGGTTCCTTTCTTCTCAGGCTGTGAACCCCAAGCCTCTATTAAAGGAGATGTTCTCCCCCTCTCTCTCTCTGGTTCCTCTCTTCTCAGGCTGTGAGAACCCCAAACTTTGCCAGACACAGCTGACCGTGTTGGAATATGGAACATATGATGGGGACCCCGTCACCAAAGTGATTCTGCAGCCACTCACTGGTAACTACAGTCATCTAAGATAAGATAAGATATTCATTATCGTATACACAAGATACAGGTGAGGGTCCGTACCCTATCTGGCATAATATACGTCATTAGGGGTGGGAATCACCAGAGGCTTCACGATACGATACTATCACGATACTTGAGTCACGATACGATAGTATTGCTGCAATACTAAATATATTGCGATATGCTGAGTATTGCGATATTAATATTGCGATATTAATATTGCGATATATTGCGATTTATTACCTTTTTTCAACTGCAAAGTAAAACTTTGTCAACATGTTTTATCTAATAAAATAAAGTTCAGTCTGTTCATCTCACTTCAATAATTTTTATTGCAGAACATGGTATTTTCTCAAGCAGACAGATGTAAACACTAGGGGTGGAACGGTTCACAAAATCGACGGTTCGGTTCGTATCGATAGGTTATGACTATAACCAAGTTCTGTTAGTTAGGGGCGATGCTTGGCATCACTACTGCACTATCTCGCGTACGTGCACGCGTACTGAATAAACCACAAATGTACCTCTAATACCAGTATTAGTCTGACCACACCCCTCATCAGCTTACCTTCATAAGCAGGTGTGTGGTCACCTGCTCTCCTCCTTCCCAAGCGTTCACCACAAGGTGAGGACAAGGGCTGCAGCGGCCGTCTGATGCCAAGCATCGCCCCTAACTAACAGAACTTGGTTATAGTCATAACCTATCGTTCTGTATCGTTAGTGGCTTAGCTTGGCATCACTACTGCACAAGGGAGGCCAAGCGGAGCCACTTGGCTGACAAATACACCCCGCTGACAGCCCCCCAAAACCATCAGAACAGGGAGGGCCGAGCCCCCCCGACCCCCCCTAATGGAGGGTATCCCCCCTATTAGAGGCTTCACGGGAAGGCGACGGACCCGACCGTGCGAAGAGGCACTCAAGCAACTTAACGCACAGGGTGAGCAGACCGTGGCCTGACCCCACGACTACACACACGCACAACCCGCATGCCACCCGGGAACGAACGGAGGAACAACCTCGTTACTGCCCCCAGAATCACGGGGCCAAGGGCAAACCCAACCCCGTGGCAAGGCCGTAGCAGCGGAGCGCGAAGGAAGACCCAGACCCACCAAAAGGACTGGACTCCCTGGAATGGGGGCCCGGAGAAGTCCATGATGCCAGCATCAAGACCCCACCAGGTGGGCACGTAGTGCCCCGCCCCCCACATCGCCAGCGTATTCGGACAAAGGCCCCTCAGTTACTGCACCTGGTATTCCCAGGCGGAATCCCATCCAAGTACTAACCAGGCCAGAACCTGCTTAGCTTCCGAGATCGGACGAGATCGGGCGTGTTCAGGTTGGTATGGCCGTAAGCCGAGCGGGCCCCGTCCCCCCAATAGTACACCGCCTGGCACACTGACCCTGCAGAACAGGCAGTCAGCATGGCCGTAAGCACACAAAAAGGTTAACCAACGGAAGCAGGCAGCGCACCGGGGAAAAACCAGGCAACAGGCTGTTAACCCTAGCCTGGAGACTGCGGACGAGACAGGCGCCAGAGGGGACAGCTGAACACAGCCGCCCCGGCGGAAGGAGCGTAAGCTGGCGGTGTTGCATGACCAAGCCTCCATTTAAAAACCCCCACCCAGAGGGGTCGAGGCAGAGAAGGCTGACACGATTGGCAGACGTCATGAACGTGCAGGGGCACCCTCAAACGGTGAACCCGGGAGTTGACACTGCTCCAACACACCAGGGAATCAACCACCTCGGTGTTACCCAATGCGGTGGTTGTTCCTATAACCCCTCAAGAAAAAACTCCAAAACACACCTGCGGGCATACACCGGCTATACCGCAGTACAAGTGTTTCAGTTTCCAAAAAGGGTTAACCCAGGCCTACGGGTCGCAAACATCACTTCGGACCGGGCCTGGCGGTACGGGAAGCACAGGGTCACCAGAGGAGGTCAAAAAACCACCCCCACAGGCCCCTCTTCACCATGCGTGAGAGAGGAGCGAAAAATAATGGAGAACCAGCCCCTAAGCACACCGTACCTGGTATTCCCCGGCGGTCTCCCAACCAAGTACTAACCAGGACCAACCTGTGTAGCGGCCGAGATCCGACGAGATCGAGCGCGTACAGAATGGCATGGCTGTAAGCCATGACGACAGTGCTGAGTAAAAACATACCCAACCAGGGTCTCCATAGCGCTTAACCCTGTGACACCCAGACCGACCCGGCATTTTTCCCCCTGAAAAAAGCCCAAGTCCCTCAGGGTACCAGAACAGCAGATCTGCATCCCCGGCGGACAACGGGTTCAACTGATCTGGACCAGCGTGCCAGAACCAGTCCCGTGCCCTAACCACGCCGACATGCCTACTCCAGGAGAAGGGCAGATATGCGTGTTGATCTTAACATGAAAAGAAGGCGCCACCCAGACGTTCGGACGAACCGCGCCTGGTGGCCCACCCCAAGGGCGTGAGACCCCACTACATATGTTCAGATCCATCCCGTCATCATCCCCCAGACATGAACGAGAATCCGTCGACAACCCACCCAGGTCATGGGATGTGGTCGTCGGAAGAGGAAAAACCCCCATCTCAGTTGCTTTATAAAAACGCTGTTTCAACCACAAGCAACCAAGGCGTGCCAGTCAATCGCCTGTTTACAGCGAGCTAGCACTATACGTGCGTCGGGACACACCCCCATCAATGAACAGGCTATTTAGACCTGTCATTGAATCCCCAAGGCGCCCAGGGGAACGACAAGAGGGGTGTGACACTCCCTAACTCCAACACTTCTGGAATAGAAAGAAGGAAGCATCAACAGTATGTATCCCAGTCTACACAGCCGGGGTAAAAAATGTTCACATTTTTACATCCCACCACCCTCCCATAGGAAGAGACGGGGATCCCCAGAGAGACTTCCCACGCGAGCTGTACAGATTGAAAAGAATATATTGCACCTTGAGCCATGTAAAAAACTGGTTTTAGGGCCTCCGGGGAAGAGGCACTGAACCCATACACACTCAATAAACGAAGTGAATCGAATATACATACAATAGAAAAGGACCCTTCTAGAGGGTCCACTCACTTTGACAATCTGAGGAGGAAGGCTCTGTACTCTGATGGAGGCTTCCTCACATGGAAGAAGGAGTCCGAACTCACAGAAGGCCTGAATAGGCGCTTGGTGAGGAGGAGCCCTGACCACCCCCCCTGAAAACAGATCCATCACATGGACCTGAACAGCACACGGAAGTCCTACCAACAGAGACGCGCACGGTGACGTACTCTATGGCGGGGGAATTCCTGCGGTGCACACGCCCAATATACCAGGCCGTGGGACCAGGAACTCCCTCCCCCCCCCCCCCCCCCCCCCCCGTAACGTGCCGAACCGCCACGTGACGGGAACCTTGAAGGACAGGGGGTGTACCCCTGACCGACAGAACAATGGGGAGAGGAAAGGTTACCAGTTCACCCCTTTACGACCCCACACCCATGATACGACGTAACGACAAAAAGAGAATATGACACAGTCATAGTCAGCTCTATGAAGCGTTTCACAGCTCCACACAGCGCATGAGCTAACCTGCCATCTGATTTTTACTAAGGAAAAACACAGAATAGAGAGGGCTCTAAGAACCCCGGTCCAACATACACATGTGCTTCTGTGGCCAGTACAACCCAGTTGTAGGTCACATGACACACACAACCCATCATCACCTACAAAAAATGGCAAAAAAAAAACACTCAACAGAGGAACGCCGTTTTTTTCACAATGAGAGAATACATCATTCTTGATTAGTATCGACCACAGGCCTTGCTAAGCACACATGACAGCAACCAAACCAATTTCCCTTTAGGAAATAAGTTTCTCCAGCAGATTTAGCACAACCTCAGCAATCAAGCTAAGAGTTACATCGTATCCCTACCACACAAAAGACACAATTAATGCACAACATGTCTGATAGGAGGTGATAAAGTCCCCAGGGAACCGGGGGGGAAAACACAATCCTCCTATTTTACCCTCAATACGGCCAGTTAAAACAGGAAAACCTGTTAATGTGTGAACACACTGTTCATTGTCATTACAGTCTGAGAAAGAATATTCTTTTACTCACTTGTCACCAAGCATAGCTTCATAGGTTAGTTACCTTAGTTGTGAGTACACGGTCGTGTTACTCACACAACAACCAGATCATTACATCCCGTTTGCACGGAGAAGCTAACTGCCAGTGACAAAAACAGCTCACACACAACCCGCAACGTATCCTAAATGCATTGCAGCAACACACGTTTTGGGAAAAAAAAAAAAACACCGTTATTCACAATACATTTAGCAAAGTAAAACCAGAAGACGTGTTATGAGGTCTGGCCAACCCCGTACCTACCCGGAACGCAGATCAGCGAAGTGCAGTCACAAGACACCGTAGAACACAGCCGTCCTGTGTTGTTCGATCCGGGCAGCGTCGCCGCTCCAACCAGTCGCTACAGTCCTCTTTGTTGACGCAATCCCCGTCCAGGCTCAGGGCAGGGTCGACGAACATCCCCTGTCAAGGATGACGTCGTGGTCAAGAGTGTAAAACATGTTAAGATCAAAGCACGTTCAACAGAATAGCATCAAGCTAACGGCTGCTCCAACCGTTCGGGTGCTATTGCTTCTGCTCGCGAGACGCCAATCTAACGACGCACGCGATCAGAAGCGAGCTCCCGGCGGCGCGCGAGAAGCTAAGCTACCCCGCGCCAGGCCATGGCCATAGCAGCAAGCTAACGTCACCTAGCGACCACGACATGCTAGCCCCGCAGCTAACAGCCGACTGGCTAATAGTAGGCCTTAAGCAGGCCATGCAGCGATCCAGCAGGCTAACGCAGCAGTTAACAGCTGACCGGCTAACCGTAAGCTATGAACATGTAAACAATGACATAACACTCACCCAGACAGGCCGCCGTTCTGAACCTCTCCTCACTTTTTAAGAGAAAAGAGAAAACAAGATGTCCACACCGCTTCACAACGGTGACATTACCACATCCGACGGATCAGCACAGTACCAACTGGCCTGTGTAGCTGACATTGAACATGAATCTGCCGCTATCGCACATTACATGCACATATCCCCTCGTGAAGGAATACTCTCATTTGGATATGAAAGATGGGGCCTTAACACGGTGACAGAGATAATCCACTCGTCCAGAACACACAGGGATCACCAGTGTCAATGGTCGCGGCCCACTAGTTAAAACTATAATGGTCTCCAGACCAAGGCCTTCTGTCGCCTAGGTGGCTGAACAAAGGACCCTAGTCTGGGGCCGGTTTCCATAAACTTTGTCAAGTAGCCCCCATAGCACTAACAGACAAGTGGAGCCCGCCAGCAAACACTACTCACCCAACCTGGAACGCACCGCTTCTCACAACAGCGGCATGTCCGACAGTTCAGCTGTGGCCTGACAGGTTTCACCCCAACAAACACAGCAAGGAACTGCAGTTGAGAAGCATGCAGCGGCGTGCTCCCAATACGAAAACCGGTGGAGGGTTTTTAGAATGATCATCATCTTCCAGACCCTCCAGTACGAAGACAATATCGCCGTATTTTCTCGAAAATAGTGAGAGAGAAAATAAAGATATGATGTCAACGTATCCTTGTTTCCCAAAGCTGTTCCTAATCCAATTTCTTCCATCATGGTGTCAAGTGTGGGGATCTACCGAGGCACTTCTTCCTTGTGGTGAAAGCGAGAAGGAGGAGAGCAGGTGACCACACACCTGCTTATGAAGGTAAGCTGATGAGGGGTGTGGTCAGACTAATACTGGTATTAGAGGTACATTTGTGGTTTATTCAGTACGCGTGCACGTACGCGAGATAGTGCAGTAGTGATGCCAAGCTAAGCCACTAACGATACAGAACACGGTTTTGGGCTAACCGTTTTCGGTTCGGTTCGATATACACTGTTTTTTATAAAAAAAAAGAAGAAATGTAACTCAAAAATCTAAACATGCTTCTCATTTATAAAAAAAAAAAAAAAAAAAGGTTTACAGTGGTTTGCCTTAAATAAAGTTTGGCACACAAAGACCGAACTGACTGAAAAATATAGGCTACATTTGTCAAAGTATTAACTTAGTGCAAACAAACAATATGCTCAGCCAGCACTAGATGTCAACAATGTTTAAATTCCCTGATTGTCAGTTCCTAATGGAAAGATTAGTTTTCCGCTTGAAATTAAAGTGCAGTATTTGAAATACAATGAAAGGAATATGGCTGGATTTCTTATCAAAAGGAAAAGTGTCACTGTTATTTTAAATAAATAAACAAATTAGAAGGCCATCAATATAAATTCCAGCATACATCAAACTAACACACACACTCACACACACACACACACACACACACACACACACACACACACACACACACACACACACACACACACACACACACACACACACACACACACACACACACACACACACACACACACACACACACACACACACACACACACACACACACACACACACACACACACACACACACACACACACACACACACACACACACACACACACACACACACACACTGTACTGTTTCAAAACAACACTGCTCTGTTCATTCTATTTTTAAAATACGTACATTATCTGTCTACATTTATTTAGACTAACATTATTTAAATATTGGGTGCAACTGTGGTGGATTAACGTAATTCGGTGAGTTGGAACTATCTATGGGTTGGGGCACGGACAATTTAGCGTCACAGACCTTCTCGGCTCTTTTATTTTTTTTTATTAATAGTTTGAAACACAAAACAGATCAACATAAATACAGTACAATACAGACAAAACTAAACTCACAAACAGTACAATACAAATAATACTAAACTCACAAACAATAAACAATACAATACAGTACAATACAGACAAAACAAAACTCACAAACGGTACAATACAGACAAAACACACTAACAAAATGGGGGGGGGGGGGGGGGGGTGCAGATCAAACACTCCTGCTTTCAGTCATAAGTATTCTCCAAATATGTCCTTACATAGATCCAGGGACCGTCCTCTCCATGGTCATGTTCAGTGAGCGTTGAAGCTGCTCGTTCCATTGTCAATAGGTCCATGAAATCCCTCATCCAGGTGTCCATGCAGAAACAATTTGGCTTTTGGATCTTCCAGTTCATCATGATTGTACGTTTAACTGACATATGTGCTAGTGTAATGATGCGTTGCGTAAGTGCTGATTGTATACCAACTACCCCTATGCCCAAGAGGCAGACTTTTGGACATAAGGGTATCTTAACACTGAGAATAGAGGATAGTCTTAAAATGACCTTGTGCCAAAAACTCTTCACTGTGGGGCAATGCCACAACATGTGGATGAGTGTTCTTACCTCCCCACATCCACACCAGCACAAATCTGAGATGGCTTGATAAATTTTTTTTATTTTACATGGTGTAATATAGGCTCGATGAACTACCTTTAATTGTATCATTTTATATCTTACACATTTGGATGATGTTGTTGTATTTTTTAAAAGTCTCCCATTGTGGAGCAGTCAAGGAAACCTTCAAATCCCTCTCCCACTGCTGTTTAATGGAGGCCAGGCCATCTGATGAGCTAAGTGACAGTAACCTATAGATCTTAGATACTGACCTCCTTTCTGAAGCGATCCTTCTTAGTCTGTCATCCAAATCCTTATTTATCCCCATATCGCTATTTTTAATGGATACTGATCTTACTACAGATCTTAACTGAAAGTACAACATAAATTCACTATCTCTTAAATTATACAGATCTTTCAATTCATTAAAAGGGTATGGGTCTCTCCATCCTTCACAATCTGTCCTAGTTGATGTATTCCTTTACCCTGAAGTATTTACTAGTGTACTGCCCCCAGCCATTAATAGGGGGTTAGACCAAATGGAGCATGAAGGTAAAGAGGTCCCTTTGAAGGCTAGCCGTTTCTGTAGGGTTTTGATTATCTCACATGAAAATCTTATTATAGGGTTATCCATTTTAAAGTTAGGTTTGGGGTGAAACCATAATGATACCAAGGATACCGTCTTACTAAGTTCTGATAAAATATTCTCCTCAATCCATTTCCAACTGCCTATTTCGGTCTTGCATATGTAACCCATGACAAGGGGAATCTGGCATTATAAGAGAGATAGTATGAGTAAACATCCGGAATACTAAGTCCACCGCTATTTCTTGGTCTCATCAATTTCTTGTAGCTGATTCTAGGTGTCTTCTCCCTCCATAAGAAACCTGTAAATAACTTATTTATCTCTTTAAACCAATAAGAGGGGAATTTGAGTGGAACAGCTGATATTAGAAATGATATTCTAGGTAAAATATTCATTTTTATTATCTCTGCTCTACCCCATAATGAAATGGGTAACACTGTCCATCTCTTAACACTTTGGTTGCCTTGGGTTAAATTCATGATATACCATAGGTTGCCGGCTCTATTTGTCTATGGAGAAGTACCCCTTCTTTGCATGGCTATAACTTTTTAAATTCTATTGCTACATTGCCATTATTAGGGCCCATTCAAAGTCCTATATGTATTGTTCATTGTGTAGCAACGTTAAACTTTTTCATTCACATATTCATAGTAAAGTATGGTCTAATGTATAAGTATGTTTTCATCTCTTTCTGCAGCTTTCTCCAGAACGTGATCTATAGCCCCAAATGCATTATATTGATGATGCAATACAGTTTTATGGCAATCAGCACAATCTAAAAAATTCCAACTAGACGTACTTCTAGAAGTTACTACACGTCATCTGATGTTGACCGGATGGGCTAGGGGGCGTTTATAATTCCGTGGGCAGCGTTATACCAATCATCTAATATGGGTCAAATGTTGATAATAGCAGTTAGTATCGAAGACGGTAACGTTACACGGTAAAACTCACCCCAGTCTCCGCGCGCCGTTGGGCGATCATCGTAGTGTAGAAATCTTATCATTATGGGATGTAGATTTACCCGGTCCATCTCCAGCTTGTATAATGGTATATACGTCCAAATCATGTTGTTTATCGAGTTATTGGCAATCGATCACTGTGTTTTGTGACGAGCTAGAATGCCGAGACCTATAGCGAGTGCCCGGAAGTAATACGGACGTCCAGCACAACCTCTATGCCACTTCCTGTTTAAGCGATTGCGCCGATCGGCCACCAGATGGCGCTCCTGAACCGCCAGAGAGCTCAGTGGGTCCTCCTGGTGGATCTCAGGCCAGCGGAGGGGACATATGAATCCAAGTTCAAGTTCTTTAATAGTTGTCATACAGAAGTACAGAATACTTTCATACAAAATGCTTCTTACTGTTACGCTCCAGAGACTGTGCTAGACAAGATAGTATCAAATAACATAATATAGCATGTAATTTAGAAGAAGAAAAATGAGGTCACAGTGTTCGGTATAGACATATGTACAATGTTCTGAGTTACCATATAATATACAATACTATGCAGTGTACTAATGTACAGTACTATCTAGTGCAAAGCAGAAATGGGATGAGGTACAATTTTAGGTACGATTTACAGTAAGGTGTACGAGTTGTAGTGCAATCCTTCATCAATAAATATAAAGTGTGGGGAGTGGGTGCTACAGTGTGTTTGTTTAAAGTGGGTGTGTGCTATAAAGTGTGTGGAGTGGGTGCTACAGTGTGTTTGTTTAAAGTGAGTGTGTGCGTGTGGATGTGTGTGCTATGTGCGTTTGGTGGTTGTTGTTGTGTAGTGTTCATTCATTGTTCGTTTAGCAGCCTGATGGCCTGGGGATAGAAGCTTCTTCTGAGTCTTTCTGTGCTCGCCTTGAGACTCCGGTATCGCTTGCCTGACCGCAGCAGTTCAAAGAGGCAGTTGTTCGGGTGACTGGAGTCTTTAATGATTCTCTTAGCCTTGCCCGTGCAACGCTTGTTGTAAATGTTCTGGAGGGTGGGGAGCCCCCCTCCAATTGCGCGTTCGGCTGAACGTGTCACTCTTTGTAGTCTGCTTCGGTCTTGTGCAGTGCTATTCCCAAACCAGGAGGTGATGTTGCCGGTCAAGATGCTCTCTATTGTACATGAGTAGAAGTTCTTAAGGATCTTCTGACTGACTTGGAACTTCCTTAGGCGCCTGAGGAAGTAGAGGTGTTGTCGTGCCTTCTTCACAACACTGTCAATGTGTGTGGTCCATGTCAAGTCCTCGGATATGTAGGCTCCGAGGTACTTAAAGCTGTTGACTCTCTCAACCGGTGCCCCGTCGATGCTGAGGGGGCTGTAGTCCTTGACCCCCGACCTCCTGAAGTCCACAATCATCTCCTTTGTTTTGCTGACGTTCAGGGAGAGGCTGTTTTCCTGGCACCATCCCGCCAGGACCTTGACCTCTTCCAGGTAGGCCCTCTCGTCGTTGGCAGAGATCAGGCCCACCACCACTGTGTCGTCAGCAAATTTGATGATTGTATTGTATATCCGATCGCAGATTTTTGAAATATTGATATAAGGACGCTGTACAGCGTCCTCCGGCAACTTGAGCATGGCCGGCAATGATGTCTAAACACATTTCCTGGCAGCCAAAGTGTTAATATCCTCCCTAATTGTCTTCAAGAGGTGTGGACCATTAGAATAAAAAATCGTGTCTATAGGTGTCCGGATGTTTATTCCGAGGTATCTCATACCTTGTGATCTCCACTGTAAGGGAGCAGAACCAATATGTGAAGGATGGGTCAGGTTATTCAGAGTAATAGCTTCACTCTTATTAAAGTTCACCTTATATCCTGAAAACTCCCCAAATGCTTTAATCAGCTTCATCACCTGTGGGATTGATTGACAGGGTTGTGTTAGTGTTAACAGTACATCATCTGCGTTCAGATTAGCTTTAAAGTCATGCCCCCCAATATTGATGCCCGTGATTTTCTCCTCTGCTCGTATGGCACATGCCAGCGGTTCGAGGGCGAGGATGAAGAGTGATGGAGAAACCGGACAACCCTGTCGGGTGGACCTGAATAGCTGAAACGGTTGAGATATAATGCCATTTGTTTTCATTGAAGCTAGTGGTTTGTTGTAGAGCGCCATCACCCAATGTATGACCGTGGGTCCAAAACCGAATCTGGTAAGGACATAAAACAGATAGTGCCATTCTATTCTGTCGAAAGCTTTCTCAGCATCCAAGGATAAAGCTACCGCTGGTTGTTGTAGGTTGCCTGCTTTTGACATGAAATAGTCTCCTCATATTATTAGAAACATGGCGGCCTTTAATAAACCCTACTTGATCAAGGTGGATCAGTGAAGGCATGACTGTCTCTATGCGTATGGCCAGGATCTTAGCAAATAGCTTATAATCGTTGTTCAATAAACTTAAGGGACGATAATTACCCATTTGTGAGTGATCTTTATCAGGTTTAGGTAACAAAGAGATAGTAGCCTGGCACATACTCTGAGGCATGGATTGATGAACTATTATGTCATTGAATACTAGTGTAAGCAGTGGGGTTAGCCTGTGTTGAAACTGTTTGTAAAACTCTAAGGTGTATCCATCATTCCCTGGTGCTTTCCCTGTTGAAAGGAGGTTCATGGCAGATACGATTTCTGATTCTCTGATAGGACCCTCTAAATGCTCCCTTTCTACCTCTTGTAATGTAGGTAAATATAAAAAATATATCCATGTCTTCCTGTTTTTTAGATCCTTCTGACTGATAGAGTTTACTATAAAAATCACTGAAAGCTTTATTAATTTATGTTTGTTCATAAATAACTGCACCTGTACAATACATATAAATGGTATTGATTGGCGATTTTCTAATTGTTTTAATCTTAGTGCTAGCATCTTACCGGCTTTATCTCCTGATTCAAAATATTTCCTACTGAGTCTGAAAAGAGCAAACGCTGTCTCCTCATGTATAATTGATTATCAACATAGTATTTTCCAGTTGTATATTTCCAGGGTTAAGCATGTGTTGTGTTTCTACGGCCTTAAGTTCTAATATTAAGTTGTTTTTCTTCATTATCATTTTCTTCTTTCTGGCTGTAGAATAGCTAATAATCCACCCTCTGCAGGTTGCTTTGAATGCTTCCCACACCATTTGTATTGAAGGGACAGATTTTAGATTCATATTTATAAATTCAGTTATTCTCTCATTTATCAAAGATACAAACTCTTGATCTTTTAGCAAAGAGTTGTTAAATCTCCATTGTTTACTTTTGTGATTGTTTACAGAGAGAGCTAAGCGCACTGACATGGGGGCATGATCTGAGATTATAATATTATGGATGTTGCACACTATCACATTCTCAACTGGAGACACACACACCACTGATGATAAACGGGGCTACCGTGGACAGGGTGAGCAGCTTCAAGTACCTGGGGGTCCACATCTCAGAGGACCTGACATGGTCAACACACATAGGCACAGTAGTAAAGAAGGCGAAACAGCGTCTCTACCACCTGAGACAGTTAAGGAAGTTCAGAGTATCGGGGAAGATACTCCAGTCCTTCTACTCAGGAGCTGTAGAGAGCATCCTGACCGGAAACATCACTGCCTGGTATGGAAACAGCACGGCACAGGACAAGAAGGCCCTACAGAAAGTGGTGCGCTCAGCCGAGCGTACCACGGGTATTGCACTACCCCCCCTGCAGGTTCTATACAACAAGAGGTGCAAATCCAGAGCCTGCAGGATAATGAAAGACCCTCACCACCCCAATAACAGCCTGTTTCAGCTGCTGAGGTCAGGCAGACGCCTGCAAATCCCAGCTACTAGGACAGAGCGGCTTAGGCTCAGCTTCTTCCCCCAGGCCATCAGAGCCATGAACAATGTACATTGAGTGCTCAGAACATTGAACTGTCCACACACAAGCACACATGAACACACACACGACACGCACACTGTGCACGCTCACACACGAGCAGCCACTTAACACTTTAACATGAGCGGGCACACACTCATGTCGCACACACGCACACTTATGGCCAAAGGAAAGGACACTTTAAATTAGAATAACAGGAACAGTGTATTGCACTACCAAAGCTAACTAGCATGTCACACATGCGCTGTAAATAACTATGTACAGATACCGAGATGTCACTCCATGTTACCTGCTACCTGTTACTGCACAATGTTGTTTCTTCTTTTGATTCTATTATATGTACCACTGTATTGCACATCGTTGCGGGCAAGACCACCCGCATTTCATTGTATACCTGTATGCCGTGACAATTAAAACTCTTGACTTGACTTGACTTGACTTGTACATTGTGAAAAAAGAAAGTAATCAACCCTTGAGTACGAATTATGAGCGTGTGAATAGAAAGTATATTCTCGGGCAAGAGAGTTTACTACCCACCATATGTCTGTCAAAGCCAGAGATACCTGCAACTCATTGAGCGCTGCTGACAATGCACCATCGGATATGAGTGGGTGGCCCGATCTATCCACTGCCGGGTCACTAACTAGGTTGAGATCACCTCCTAAATAAATCTGGTCTGCCGCAAAATGAGATAATGCCACACTCAATTTGGATAGAAATTCGGCCTGACCAATATTGGGTGCATAGACATTTACTAACGTGCATTTAGTATTTTGTAAAAAACCTGATAGAATGATAAACCTGCCATCCTTGTCAATTATTTTTTGAGATAGTCTAAACGTCAGTCGTTTTGCTATTAAAATACTGATGCCCCTAGATGCCCCGGTACCTGGTGCTGAGTAGGCCTGGCCTACCCATCTCTGTCTCAACTTAATAGAATCCTCATCCTTCAAATGTGTCTCCTGTAACATCGCAACATCACAGTCCAGGGATTTCAAATGACTAATGACTTTATATCTCTTTGTTTTATTTGAAACCCCGTTTACATTCCAACTAATCATGTTAATTGTGGCCATCAAAAATTATACTGCGCTTTAGCTCGTTGAAAAGGTTGGATAAAAAGGAAAATACTGAATATATGTTGAAGTTATCAATGGTCTGCACCAACAAGGGGAAATACACACAAACCACATTAACAACCCATACAAGAAGTGCCAATAAAAGGGCACACACATAATATAAGGGAGATAGAACCTGTGTCCATCCCCTGTCTGTGAACCAAATGATAAACACAGTTATCCGCACGCAGTGATCAGACCATGTCCTTAATTTAATGCATGATCCGTGCATCCGAAATTATTATTATAAGGGCAGTGCAATACATAACCGCAGAAAACAAATTATATATATATACCTACATACATACATACATATACACATATATATATATATATATATATATATATATATATATATATATATATATATATATATATATATATATATATATATATATATATATATATATATATATATATATATATATATATATATACTGTGACGTACATGGGTACGTGGGTTGGTCATTACCATTATTACTGTATTTATGACACCATCTGAACATCAGGTTAGTATATGGAAATATGTTATGTTTTGTATGTGATGTGTGTGTGTGTGCATGATAGCTAATGCTGTCTCTTTTTCTCTTCCTGTCAGGTGCCGCCCGTCCCTACACTGAAGAGTGCTGATTGCCTAATGAATGACAGCTGATGGCAATCACATCGAGAGGGACGGGTGGACAAATGCCTGACAGCACACACACGTCCGGGCGCCTCATGGAGTCATTTGCCAGTGACCATAGAGTTGGAGGTTGCCCTTGATTTGCCACTGTTTATTTCATTGTGGAATTATTATAATACTGCCCTTTTGTTTCCACTGTTGTGTGGTTTTGATCAGTGTTGGCCTTATTGTAATTAGTGTGTTCTCACGTTCACACTACTTACCTGGTAGGCATTGTGTCTGTTGGTGTTGCTACCAGGTAAGTGTATATATATATATATTGTGGCCTCAGTGCCACTTGCCACCCATGTGGAATTTGTTAATATATATATATATATGTATTGGGCCTTCTGCCTATTTTTGCCACACCTAAGTAAGAATATATACTATTGTTGTGGGCCTCAGAGCCATTTGCCACTTCTTAAGTGGAAGTATATATATCTGTATTGTTTGATGGCTGGGTGGTTCCCAGTGCCAACCTAGTTGGCTGGTGTCCTGCGACACTGTTAATGCTTTGGTGCTCAACTTAATTATAATTATCTTGTTTGTTCTCCCCTTACCCTTCTCCCTGTTTGTTAATTGTTTGTGGGTTGTTTTTTCCCTTTGTTATATATTCATATTACAGGTGGAGGTTTGAATTCCTGCCACAGCTAATAAATATCATTTACCTTTTGAAAGCGCATTTGTGTTTCCTATCTGCCCGGGACCGTGCTTTAAAAGCATCTACTGAGTGGGGCTGTTTTTGTTCATGTGCAGCCTGCTTCAGTTTCTATTCTATGTGGTCATCAGACCTTTGTACATGACATGGGGGCTCGCTAGTTTGCACAATTGTATAGTTCCTTGTTGTTATGTGACATGTGGACTTGTCGATTGGAGCGTGTCAGGTAGGTTGCGTCTTTTCATTTGGTAAGTTGTATTATTATATATCCATATTTCCGTGCTGCACACTTGACTGTTGTAAACCGTTGTTGTGAGTTATGCTCTTAACCATTCTATTTTTTTCCACATAGGTAAAGGGTGGATCACCTGCTTGGTTAGGGGGAGGGGGGCACGCGTCGTCTATTCCGGTGGAGCGCGCAATGAAATCGGTAAGCGACTGAAGATATGTGTAGTCCTCATTCCGCTAGGGAAGTAGTTTAGACGGGGTAGTTAGTGTTACCCAGGTGATCCTAGTTATTATTTTCATGAATGTTAGATGTGGACATTAAATTGAATTGGTTAGGTTGTCATACTGCATAATGTGGCTGTTAAGTGTTGCACAGGGACATTATTGAGTACTATAGGTGAGTGGCTATTTTGTAGGGCTTATTGAAGTCTGATTTGTTGGGTAGTATTGTGTGTTGCTACAGGAGTGTACTTTCTTTCATAACTGTATTCTGTGGTAGAGAGTAGAGCTATGGAGGTTTGTGATCAGGATATTGGTGTGTCGGATCTTGATGGTGTTGACTCTGCACTAGGTTCAGAACATACTAGTGTTACTTCTGCTGGTGAGTTGAGCGCACTGAGCGCTGAGCTGCGTTTAGCCTGTCTAGAGGAGAGGGCGGCTTTGCGCAGGGAGGATAGAGAAGAGAGGAAGGAGGAGAGAGACAGGCAGGACAGAAACAGAGAGAGAGACAGAGAGAGGGACAAAGAGGAGAAGGCGGCTGATAGGGAATTTCAATTGGTGATGAAGAAACTAGAGTTGGAGTGTGGTGACGCTAGACGTAGCGCCACTTCCTCTCCAGTACTTTCCGACTCCCAGGCACCCTTTGATATTAGCCAGCATATGTCCTTGGTTCCCCTTTTTCATGAGTCTGAAGTGGAGTTGTTTTTTACTGTGTTTGAACGCATCGCGCAGGCTCTGTGTTGGCCAGTGGGCATGTGGGCAATTATGTTGCAGTGCAGGCTCACAGGGAAGGCACAAGAAGCACATGCCGCGTTGTCATTGGATGACAGCTTAAACTATGAGCGTGTGAAAAGCGCTGTCTTGCGTGTGTACGAACTGGTACCAGAAGCATACAGGCAGCATTTTCGCAACTGCCGTAAATCTCCTTCCCAGTCCCATGTTGATTTCTCCCGGGGGGAGAGACTTAATTTTGCTCGGTGGTGTTCTGCGTGTGAAGTAGCAGACTTTGCATCATTGAGTGAATTAATTCTTGTTGAGCAGTTCAAGGCCTATCTGCCAGACCGAACTGTGAACTATTTAAATGAGCAGAGGGTGTCAACACTCCGACAGGCTGCAATTTTGGCAGATGAGTTTGAATGGTCACACAAACATGTTTCTACGTCCTGATGTATGTGTTGGAGGTGGCTCATTCACTCCTCGTGAGTCAGCATTCCAGTCACGCTCACCGCCGTCTAAAAAACCGGTGGTGGTGTGTAATTATTGTAAAAAGACAGGCCATATGGTAAAAGGATGTCATACGCTGAGGAAGCGACAGGAGAAAAAAGGGTCAGCCCAGAAACCAAAAGGTGTGGGGTTGATTGGTACAGTGTCGTGTTCTGACCAGAATAGCTCTCTGGAAAAAGAAAGTAATGGCTGTTTTAAACCCTTTATGTTTGATGGTTATGTGTCACTGTCGGATGACGTCTGTGACCAACGGAAGGTGAAAATACTCCGTGATACAGGAGGTTCTCAGTCATTCATCCTGGCTGATGTCTTACCGCTGAATGAAAACTCTTACTGTCAGTCTAGTGCGATGGTGAGAGGTATTGAAATGGGGTGTGTGCTCGCACCGTTGCATAAGGTGCATGTACAGTCAGATCTGATCACAGGTTGTTCCCCTGTCGCCGTTCACCCGTGTTTCCCTGTGGAGGGCGTTGAGTTTATCATGGGGAACGATATTGCTGGGGAGAGTGTGATCCCTGTGTTGGAGGTTGAAAACGCTCCATTGACTGACTTGTGTTGTGATGAATTGATTAATAATCACCCCAATGTTTTTTCTACTTGTGTGGTCACCAAGGCACAGGAGAGGAAGCAAACTCAAGCTTTGACGTTGAGTGACTCTGTCTGTGGCGAGGCTCTCGCTGAGGACAGGGGGCCATCTATTGGAGAGATGGAAAAGGTTGCTGTAAGTAGCGTTCAGGGGAAGCTGGTAATTCCCAAATTTGCTGACGTATCACTGCCACTGACTCGTCGAGCATTGATCACTGCTCAGCACAGTGATTCCTCCCTATCAAGTTGTTTTGCGGCAGTGGCCAGTGCTACTGCTAGTAGGAAACAGACCTTTGTGATAGAGGAGGGGGTGTTGCACACCTAGACCGGGTGTTGTAGACTTGAGGTGTGGAGAAGACTGGAATACAAAGCGTCAAATTGTGTTGCCAATGGTATATGGACATCACATGTAAATGTTGGCACATGAACATGTGTAGTCTGGCCATTTAGGTATTGCTAAAACTTGTAATAGTGGGGACGCCAAATCAGGGGGTGCATCCAGCTCCCCTGCGCTCCATTCCGGACATGGGGGAACCTTTTGAACATGTCTCTGTCATCTGCCTAGGATAAGAGCAGGAAATCAATACATGTTGACAATTATGTGTGGTTCCACCCGTTTCCCAGAGGCGATACCTCTGAGGAAAATTACTGTTCCGGCCGTTACCAAAGTTCTAATTTGAGTGACACCATTTTGGGTCCTGTTGATGTTATTTTTACTGACACCATTTTGGATCCTGACCATGTTATTTTTGTGACGCCATTTTGAAAGGAGATGGGCGCTGTGATGGTGCCAGGAAAATGTGCTGATTTTTGTTTCCCTGTTTGCTGTCCTGTTGAGCGCGATGAGATGATTTTTTATTCTTTATTTTTTCTCAGGAAATGTTTCCAGTTTGTTGTCTCCTGTTGACAGGTCGGTATCAGTGGAGCGTCCTGTCAAAGTGAAGTTTGTTGTCTCCTGTTGACCGGTCGGTATCGGTGGAGCGGCCTGTCAAAGTAATGTTTTATTTTTAATTTTTTTTCAACATTCTGTAATCCACGTGTAGACCCTTAAAGGGCAACACAAAACAGTTTAAGGAGTATTTCCAATAGTCCAAACTATTTGCGGACATGTTATTCTCTAGAGTTCTACACACCATGGGGAATTTTATGTGTGGCTACATTTTTTGTTCCTGAACTGAGAACACTACCAGTCTACCATATGCCAAATACTGTGTTGGTGCAGGTTGTGGTTGGGATGAGGCTGTGCCATTTGTTCTGTTTGTTATTAGGGATGCTGAACAGGAGTCAAATTGTGTTTAGCCCTGCAAGGCTAGTGTGTGGTCACGTTGTGCGTGGTCCATTAACAATGCTCGAAGAGAAAATGTTGTCTGGTTCTTCTAAGTGTGTTTGATTTTGTCTCCCAGAGTAGGGAGCGTCTCCACGGTGCGTCCTCGTTGGCAAGGGAAGCCCTCGCTTCTGTCCAGGGGAAAATGAGGATATAGGATCCTATAAAGTGGAGAGAAAAGTGTCAGACACTACATAATGACACATTATGTGACATAATCTACGCCGGTCTTCCATGTACGTTTGACATAGTTATTTGTGAGTTAGATCTCACCATGTTGTGAAAACAGTGTGCATATGGTTTACGGTAGACAGTATGTACTACATACAGTTTTCATGATTTGATGAACTCTGTCTTTCATCATGCAGGCCCTTGTTTGCCAAGATGATGCAACATATAGCCTCCGGTGATCCCTGTAGTTATGCCCAGGGGCAGCCCGGTGCGGCTTCTAAACTACTTTGTTTATATGCCATGGGAAAATACTGTATATCCATTTTCCTTTTTGAAATTTGACTCTGTATAGTGCGCTGGTGTTCGCTGCGTCGGCGGGCTGGAATTTGGATTATATATGCATTTTCAGGATTCCCAGCCTAATATTTTGGGTAGGAATTAGCCCCCCTGGCCTAATAGACCCGCTACCTATGGGTGACGTCACTGTGCGTCTATTGTAGTACGTATTTACATACATGCATTGTTGTACATATTGTTGTGCATATTGTGCATAATTCAATTGTTATTGTTATTATTAAGTCCAATGATGTTGTCTGATGTGTTTTCCAGAATGACCGTCCTGGAGCACGGTGTTCATGTTGGGAGTGCGGAAACCATTAAGCAATACGCATGTCGGTGTCCGGTGGCAATGAGGGAGGTAGTGAGAGGAGAGGCTCTGTGCACCCTGGACAAGGGGCTAGCTGAGCCTAGCCATGGTCCCTGGAGCTCTCCTTGCCTTCTGGCTCCCAAGGCTAATGTGTCTCTCCGTTTTCTGTACTGCAGGAGGGTGAACGTAATGATGGTGCCTGAATTGTTCCCGTTATGGCCTTCGGGATGAGGAATGCACCGGCCACGTTCCGACGGCTGATGCGTCTGGTGTTGGGTGATGTGCCTAGGGGCATTGTGTGTGTTTTGGGTGATGTGGTAGTCGACCGTGTGGGCCCAGAGCGTGGCCTGTGTGGTGCTGATGTAGCCCATTTGGTGGGTGATTTTGTGGAGGTGATGGATTGAGGGAGAATTCTTTTTTTGTTGTTGTATCTGTTCTCCTAAGTATGTGGTGGTTGTTACGACCCTGGCTCATGGGTACGCAACCTATGTGCAAAACCAACACCAAAACCCTGTGCTCTAACTCAAAATGCTACTATAACAAGGAACTATTAATGTAAATGTAAACTAAAGTACTAATGTAAACCCAACGGACACGGACTGGAAGAATGTGACAGCTCTCCCTCTAAACACCGACCCTGCATGTGTGTTACTAGGGCTGACTTTAAAGCTCCCAGCAGGTAACCAATCAGCACTAATTGGCTAATTGGCAGCCCTCACCTGCATGCCCCGTCACACAGGAGTGATCAGCTCCTGGTACATAACACCTCCCCCACCAAACTGGTTGCCCCAGAGGCAACCACCACACAACAACCCATAAACAAAAACAAAAAAAAACAACTGTGACCCATTAGTTGTCAGGGCCACTACCACAACAGCGATAGCGGGTCGGCCCCTGTCGAACACGACCACCAACCGTGTTGTATGCTCCCTTTCAACAGGCCCCTCCACGATACCGATCTGTCAAAAATAGACTGCAAACCAAAATCAACCTGAGAACTGCGCTCAACAGAACAGAACACAGCACAACAAAAACCATAGATCACTGATACCACCACCGCGCCCATATCCATCCCACCTGGCACTGGCAGTTCAGGATACTGCAAACCGTGAACATCCAGAGTAGGATGTACCGCCTCAGGTACAGCCCCAGCATACCGGGAACATGGCAGTACGACAGTCACAAAAATGTCTGGAACACCATCTAAAATGGCGTCACCCAAAATAACATTGTCCTGATCATAATAAAAATGGCTGCCACTCAACAGACCAGGTCGCGAAGGCGGCTCCTGCTCCACAGGACACAGGTAACTAGGTTGACCATCACACCTAGTGCATGGCAGAGAATCAGTGTGGACATGTGGATCAATGTCAGAATCATCAACTGACATACTGGGACCATCCCTGCCCACAAGTGAAACATTAGGGACAATAGAGCTACTGTGGGAAGGCTGGCAGCCTAAGTCAGGCTTAGTAGCCTCTCCAACTAGAACGGTGTCACATGAAACAACAGCACCTCTCATAGCATCCTTCCCACACTCATCCTCCAATTCGTTCGTGGCCTCAGCCACCGTACAGGCTGGGAAGACCTTGAGACACTGCGCTGCCATATCATCTCCTGTCACATGCTTCTCCGGCACGCATGTCAACTCTGGTTTCACCACCGGGCCTAACACAAAGCCACGATCAAGAGAATCATTATGCAGAGGTACATCCACAGTGTGCTTTCCAAAATTCTCAACAGGTACACATTTTAATTCAACAAAGAATGTGTCACTAAGTGTAATGTCCCAAGTCGAAGTATCAACAACATCACTTTTGTCCTTTGACATTTCCCGTGCCACAGCACACACAGGGAACACTCCTGGATGTTTCTGTGCCAGCTCATTAGGGACCTCAGAAACCACAGGAATGGGAGTTACAACCGGAGTCGCCAACACTTTGTCACCAGCCAAATCATTCCCTAGAATGAAGGAGACCCCCTTTATGGGAATGTGAGAACATACCCCCACAACAACATTGCCTGATACTAAGGGAGAATTGAGCGTGACCTCATGCAAAGGTGCATCCACAAATCCACCCCCAAAGCCCCGAACAACGACACCGGAATGCAAAGAAGAGTTTTCTGAAAACGGCAAAAACCCCTCCAGAATGAGGGACTGAAAAGCACCGGTATCTCTCCAAATTGTTATAGCCTGTCTGGACTCTAGTGCATTAGTCAGAGAAACAAACCCATCCATCATAAACCTTGAGGAACCCTCGAGCTCTTTGTCCACACTTTTGATACTCCCCCCATCACCATCTAACGTTGGCATAGGCGTTCTGCATATGGTTTCTACCAGAGCCACGGTTCTGACATTTTTCTGCTCAAGCACCGGGCACCCAGCAACGATATGACCAGGTTCTTTACAGTAGAAACAGATAATCCCTTCTGGGAATGCACCAGCAGAACCACCCCGCCTAGGAGGTGAAGTTAACTGACCAGCAGACACAGGTTTTGGGAAACGGCCCCCCTGAACAGGACGCCTATTCCCGGACTCAACACGGTAGTCCTCCAAAAACACGGACTTGTGTGTCAACACAAACTCATCAGCGAAGACAGCGGCGTCGCCTATCTTCGATACCTTATGCTCATTTAGATGTGTGGAAACGGTATCAGGAACACATCTTTTAAACTCCTCTAGGAGAATCAACTGCCTAAGCTGCTCTCTTGACTCTGCCTTCTGAGAAGTGCACCACCTGTCAAACAGGTTCTCCTTCTCCTTTCCAAATTCAACATAAGACTGCCCCTCCGACCTGCGATAACCTCTAAAACGCTGACGATAGGCCTCGGGGACCAACTCATAAGCCCTCAATATGGAAGCTTTAACAAGCTCATAATCAGCGCTTTGTTCAAGGGACAGAGCAGTGTAGGCTTCTTGTGCCCTACCAACTAAAACACATTGCAGCAGCAGTGTCCAGGCGGTATCAGGCCACTTCAACGTGGTTGCCACCCGTTCAAAAAGGGGAAAATATCTTTCCACGTCCTTCTCAAAAAATGGAGGTACCATCCTAATATTCCTGCCTACATCAAAACCGGAACGTGTCTCTGGATGCAGAGCACCCGCCTGCAAGACAGCGTGCTTATAATCAAGCTCCTTTTGCGCACGCTCGTGCTCTAAGTCCTTCAAGTAACGCTCTTGTTGTAGCTGCCTCTCCTTAAGCTCACGCTCCTCCCTCCTCTCTCTCTCCTTAAGCTCACGCTCCTCTCTCCTCTCCTCACGCTCCCGCTCTAGCTGCCTTTCCTTAAACTCCAACTCCCTAATTCTCCACTCACCCTCTGCACCAGATAATAGCGGAGACACGTCAGACAAAGGAGGCTCCTCCACCCTCGCCACAAGCACCTGCTCTCTAATAAGTAACACCCTCAAAGCACTCAAGGCAGTTGGCTTCAAACGTTTTTCACTGGGAGAAAGCTCCACCTTGTAGTGCACAGCAAGCTCCAGAAGCTGTTCTTTGGAAAACCTCTCCAACATGTCATGCAAAGGGAGATCTACAAAATCCCTAATGGAAGCCATCTTTCCTGCACCAGCGCCACAACCCGTTCACTTTAGAGTCACAAAAGCTGCCAAAAGCACCCTAGCACACACACAACCTACCTAAAGAGCCACTAAAGAAACACTAAAGAACCACTGAAGAACCACTGAAGAACCACGACGAACCACTGAAGAACCACTAAAGAGCCACCAAAGAACCACTGAAGACACACTACAGAACCACTGAAGAACCATAAAGAATGCCAAAGCCACTAATAATAACCATAAAGGGACGCGGTGGAAATGTGTGCTACGGAGCGCACCTTTCTAGGTCGCAAAAAAAACATAAAAATAAAACACACCCACCCCAAATAGACGTGTCATACACGCAGGGTGTTAGGTGCTACAGGTATGCTCACCAAACACTCAAACAAACAAAATAAATCCAACAAACAAATCCAAACAGGTGCGCTTTCTAACCTGATATGACTGCTTCTACATCTAAACTGCAGTCAAAACCGGCCCACCACATGTCTACCCTAAGAAACACTAAATCAAGCCCTACCACACTACCTGTGTTTTCTGGCCGCCCTAATCTACCTACCCTTAAACTAATGCCCTATAGACCTAACCATCTTCAACCACACCTGATACCAGTCAAAGATCATACTTGACCATCCACCCGTCCAGTACATGATACGGTACCAGACAAGCAGATGGTGCTAATCCCTTCTCTGACTGCCCCAGGAGTACGTGGTGCACAGGACGCTAACCAACAACCAGAAAATAATGTCCCTATCTACATGTGGTGCCCACTAAACTATATATTTTAACAGCATAAGTAGTCACATCAAATTACAAACAAATACGGCATACTCACCTGTTTGATGAAATGGCTCAAGCCCCCACGCTACACCATATGTAACGAACACCACCCAAACCATAATACCATGACACCCCGTGTAACACAAAAAAAAAACACCAAACAAATTTCTAGGGGTAAAGATCCCGGACGAGCGCCCAACTGTTACGACCCTGGCTCATGGGTACGCAACCTATGTGCAAAACCAACACCAAAACCCCGTGCTCTAACTCAAAATGCTACTATAACAAGGAACTATTAATGTAAATGTAAACTAAAGTACTAATGTAAACCCAACGGACACGGACTGGAAGAATGTGACAGCTCTCCCTCTAAACACCGACCCTGCATGTGTGTTACTAGGGCTGACTTTAAAGCTCCCAGCAGGTGACCTACTCCTATCCAAGCTCCGGGAGGGTCATCAAAGAGAAGTCGCCTATTCTCACTCCTTGCCCCACAATGGTGGAATGAACTACCCACCCCAGTTAGGACAGCCGAAACACGTCCAATCTTTCGCCGTCGACTAAAGACGCACTTCTTCAACCATTATCTGAATAAAAAAAATAAAATAAAAAATCTAACCCTAACTAACCATACTGTCATGCACTTGTCCTAATAAACTAACCTACACTGTAGCACTCAACACTTTGATGAACATTGTTACTCAGCTGATAGAGTTGTGCCCTTCCTGATGGCTTGTCGTACAGAACTTGTAAGTCGCTTTGGATAAAAGCGTCAGCTAAATGACTAAATGTAAATGTAACCAATCAGCACTAATTGGCTAATTGGCAGCCCTCACCTGCATGCCCCGTGACACAGGAGTGATCAGCTCCTGGTACATAACAGTGGTACTAATCTGATGTTGGTTGATAAGTAATAATGTTTTGCTAACCCTGCAGGTTCGCTCTTATGGGGGGAGGTGTGACGTACATGGTTACGTGGGTTGGTCATTACCATTATTACTGTATTTATGATCTGAACATCAGGTTAGTATATGGAAATATGTTATGTTTTGTATGTGATGTGTGTGTGTGTGCATGATAGCTAATGCTGTCTCTTTTTCTCTTCCTGTCAGGTGCCGCCCGTCCATACACTGAAGAGTGCTGATTGCCTAATGAATGACAGCTGATGGCAATCACCTCGAGAGGGACGGGTGGACAAATGCCTGACAGCACACACACGTCCGGGCGCCTCATGGAGTCATTTGCCAGTGACCATAGAGTTGGAGGTTGCCCTTGATTTGCCACTGTTTATTTCATTGTGGAATTATTATAATACTGCCCTTTTGTTTCCACTGTTGTGTGGTTTTGATCAGTGTTGGCCTTATTATAATTAGTGTGTTCTCACGTTCACACTACATACCTGGTAGGCATTGTGTCTGTTGGTGTTGCTACCAGGTCAGTGCCACTTGCCACCCGTGTGGAATTTGTTAATATATATATATATGTATTGGGCCTTCTGCCTATTTTTGCCACACCTAAGTAAGAATATATACTATTGTTGTGGGCCTCAGAGCCATTTGCCACTTCTTAAGTGGAAGTATATATATCTGTATTGATTGATGGCTGGGTGGTTCCCAGTGCCAACCTAGTTGGCTGGTGTCCTGCGACACTGTTAATGCTTTGGTGCTCAACTTAATTATAATTATCTTGTTTGTTCTCCCCTTACCCTTCTCCCTGTTTGTTAATTGTTTGTGGATTGTTTTTTCCCTTTGTTATATATTCATATTACAGGTGGAGGTTTGAATTCCTGCCACAGCTAATAAATATCATTTACCTTTTGAAAGCGCATTTGTGTTTCCTATCTGCCCGGGACCGTGCTTTAAAAGCCTCTACTGAGCGGGGCTGTTTTTGTTCATGTGCAGCCTGCTTCAGTTTCTATTCTATGTGGTCATCAGACCTTTGTACATGACATATACATACATACATACACACACACATAAACAAAAAATGTATTATAATAATAAACAGTATAATGAAAGAGGCTGCCCTTAATGTTCATTGCATACCTTGCACGGGATCTTGCTCATCACCCACACTAAATAACTCAGTTGTCATGTCTACTGTCAACTGTCAACTGTCAGTGAGTGGTGGGCGTGTCATACCTCTATGCTCTGTCCATTAGCCAAAAATATTAGGAAGCTTGATCTTCAATCCTTTCGCTGCATCCGTGGGGTTATTATAGATGCATGTTTCGCCGTCGATGGTGACTATCAGCCTCGCGGGGTACAGTATACCCTTACGGACATCCGCGTCCCACAATTTCTTCTTGATGTCGCTATAACCGGCGCGCTGCTTTTTAATTTCCACGGGTAGATCCTGGAATGCGTGAAGCGGCCTTCCTCCCCATGTAAGCTTCTTTTTCTTCCCCGCGGCTCTCAAGATGTCCTGCCTGTCGATCCATCTCAACAGCCGTATAATGTATGGGCGAGGAGGTGCCGATGGGTCCGGTCTGGGTCGGAGAGTCCGATGGTGCCTTTCTACCTCTGGTACCTGGTCAGTGTCCTTTAAATCCAGGATGTATCTCAGAATGCCATTAATCATATTATTCGGGTCACCGGCTTCCTCTCCCTCTTTCAGGCCGACCAATACAATGTTATTTCTCTTGCTCTGCGCTTCCATGTAGGTTAATTTGGTTTTCAAGTAGTCCACGTCTGCCGTCAGGTCTTTCAAAGTTTTGCCGTCTACGGCCATCTGGTCTTCTACCGCTCCGATACGGTTCTCCGCATTGGATATTCTTTGCAGAATAGCCTGTGTGTCCTTCTTTACTCCGTTGATCGATTCACTGAGCTCATCAAACCTTAGCTGGAATGAATCTTTGATGATCGAAACCTCCGCAATTAGGTGCGACGCCCAAGCAGGGGTGTCTTTGTCTGCTATAATTTGTTTGGCATCGATTTCACGTTTCTTAGACAACTGTCTCTGCACGGTTGCCAGGACGTGTCATTCACACATCTAGTGTATTGAAACCTTTTCCGGAAGTTGCGCAGATTTTTCTTTCTTTAGAGGTGAAATAATAACTTAATTGGTCTGTCACTTACGAGAGCAAACTACTGTGTCATACCGCCGTAGTCACGTGATCTCTGACCTTCTCGGCTCTAACGTTAACGGAGTTGATAACATGCAGTGGAAAAGCAACAATAGTCCCGGTTGGAGTTAGTAAACACAGTTGTATGTTAGCCTTCTTGGATGTTGAATAAACGCCTATCATTGTCTTTCAACACCCCGCCTCTCAGACTCCCATTTTCTCCTCTGCTAGCTAGTAGCTACGGTAACATTTCATTGGCTGTATTAGCTGGCGGGCTACCATAGTTAAAACGTGCGTTGTGTTGTACAAACTGCTAACGTTATGGCAATATGTGTGTAGGCCTATGTAATGTTAACCCTTTCTCTGCCACGCTTATGTACATCCTTATACCATACTCTGCCAGCTCTATTTGTCTATGGAGAAGTTCCCCTTCTTTGCAGGGCTATAACTTTTTAAATTGTATTGCTAAATTGACATTACTATGGCCCATTCAACGTCAATTATCTATCGTTTAGGATGTAGCAACGTTCTACTTTTTCATTCACATATTCATACTAAAATACGGTCTAAAGTATAAATATGTTTTTATCGTTTTCTGCAGCATTCTGCGGAACGTGATTTATAGCCCTAAATGCATTATATTGATGATCAAATACAGTTTGATAGCGATCGGCGCCAGATAAAAAATTTCGAATGGACGTGCTTCTAGAAGTTACTACTTATCATCTGATGTTGACCGGATGGGGGGGGGGGTCGTTTATAATTCCGTGGCCAACGTTAGATGATTCATGTAGTGTGGGTGATATGATCATCAGATCAGTTTGTATCGAACACGGTAAAAATAAACGCTGAAACTTACCCCAGTCTCCTCGGGCCGTTGGGCGTGGAGCAAAAATATTGCTATTATGGGATGTTGAAATATGCGATCCATCTCCAGGTTGTATAATAGTATATACGTCCAAATCATTTTGTTTTATCGAGTTATTGGCAACGGATCGCTATCCATTGTGTCGAGCTTGAATTTGGATGAGCACCAGTTTCCGTTTCCGGTTTGCTGTTTGGGCGATCCGCCGATTGGCCACCAGATGGCGCTCTTGAACCGTTGGAGAGTTGAGAGGGGATCAACAGTAGATCTCAAGTCTCCGCGGGAGAAATATGATTGCCATCACAGATTTTTGAAATATTGATCTCAATGACGTGTTACGGCGTCATTGGCAGATTAAGCATGGCGGGGAATGACGTGTTAAGGCGTCCTTGGCGATTAAAGGGTTAATGGCTATGTTTTTAAAGTCGTAAAGACGATTGATTTATATTTTGCTTGCCATTTCCACAAACTGACTAGCACCTGCTGCAGCCAGCGCGGCACCTCTCTCGCCTCCGTGCCAAATGACGTTTTTTTTTTATTTGCGCATCCCCGGCCTGAACCGTACAATACACAGACGCCCCGAACGGTGTATGGTTCGAATGCGTATCGTTCCACCCCTAGTAAACACTGTAATCTGTGTTGCATGTACCTGACAAACTGAACTGTTTGTATTACAGTCATATTCCAACTTAACCGAATGCACGTGTGCGTGTGTGTGGACTACTGTACTATTACAGGTATTGAAATGAACAATGCAACTTCCTTATACAAAAAATATATATATATATTTTTTTTTAATAAATAATAAAATATTGATACTTGGCGTCCCTGTATCGATACAGTATCGCCACGCAAAGTAACGCAATACTACTACGTATCGATTTCCACCCCCCCCCCCACCCCTATAGTCCGTGCAGGTTTCGGGTATGAATGAGTGCAGGTATGAGTCTGTGGCTGAACATGCTCTTCATCCTGGCTAGCTCCTCATAGAGGGGCTGGGAGGGGTTCTCCAGGATAGCGGCCAACTTCTGTGTCCCGCCATGAGTAATTAAATACATGAGCTGGCTCTGCATTCTCCATGCTACATACTATATTGTATGTCATTTTCATTATGTGATCTGTTTGTATGGAAATAATGTATGCAACAGAGATTTATATGCACACCAAAAGTACACACACAATCATTTCAATCCCACAATTCTTTGCACAAACTTCAAACTTCAACCTACTGGCCAGCTGTGACTAATTGTTTTTCTTTTGCTGCTATTACAATAGGTAATTTCCACCTGGGTATGCAGGTCCTCCAATGTTGTATGTAGTATGTCACACATACTGCACACCATGTACTGAATAGTAAGCTCCAACAGTATGATGTACTGTATGTATGTAGTAGATACAATACATTCGGAAGCGGTGCATGTGCACTGTGGAGTACATTTCAGTGAGGCTCAGAATAGTTCAAAACAGCTTTATAGATTATAGAGATTTGTTATAGACATGTAATGGCCTAATTATTGACCTATTATGAATAGGTTGTGTCCAGTTAATGCAAATCATTAACAAATAATAATGATAAAATTAGTGAAAGTATTGATTATCTCGACTGTCTTGTTTTATGTATTTTTTTGTCAATGGTTTCCTGAAATCGTATGTGTTCTCCCTCATATGTGTCGGGCCAGTTTGAAAAACTTGGCTGAGGGAGTGTGAATTGACCATATTCAAACGGTGGCCATTTTGCTCTTAACAGAGTGGAAAGGAATCCCAACCATTACATAAGAGCAAAATGGGCGCTGTGGCAATATAGTCAATGCTCTCAACTTCTACTGTTGGAGTGTCCTTGACCCTGGCTGTTCTAGTGGAACTTCACCTTGATGATCAGAGCAAGGCCCCAGCTGTTCTAGTGGAACTTCACCTCGATGAGCAGAGCAAGGCCCCAGCTGTTCTAGTGGAATTTCACCTCGATGATCAGAGCAAGGCCCCAGCTGTTCTAGTGGAACTTCACCTCGATGAGCAGAGCAAGGCCCCAGCTGTTCTAGTGGAACTTCACCTTGATGAGCAGAGCAAGACCCCAGCTGTTCTAGTGGAACTTCACCTTGATGAGCAGAGCAAGACCCCAGCTGTTCTAGTGGAACTTCACCTTGATGATCAGAGCAAGGCCCCAGCTGTTCTAGTGGAACTTCACCTCGATGAGCAGAGCAAGACCCCAGCTGTTCTAGTGGAACATCACCTCGATGAGCAGAGCAAGGCCCCAGCTGTTCTAGTGGAACTTCACCTCGATGAGCAGAGCAAGGCCCCAGCTGTTCTAGGCTCCCAGGTGTGTGAGTGTGAAGCATGGCATTAGCCAAGTAGGCTGGTAAGATAACTGAAATAATTGCTCAAATCTCTTATTTCACCAATACCTCAAGTGAGTATGCATTATTTATCAAGTCTTAACATCTGTCACATAATAAAATATATTATGATCTTCAGATGTATCAGTATTTTATTTACAACACAAGATACTTGTGCCCTAAGGATAAGCGCTCAATGAAGAAACCCACTCCCATTACTAAAAGAAAGTCTTAAAGGAACACAGCAGCATTATGGGGCTTACCGTCTTCTCCAGAGTCAGACAAGAAGATAGATACCCATTTCCTCTCTGCGTTCAGTAGAATGCTATCTGGCTGCAAGCTTAGCACAAATACGGATATGGACCGCTAGCCTAGCTTAAAACTCCAGGAGAGGTGTTTTTGGCCCACAGCTAAGCTAGCTGGTCCGTATCCGCTTGCCTTAATTTGTGCTAAGCTAGGCTAGTTTGCAGCCGAATATCTTTCTACTGAACGCACCGCGTTAACGTTGCCGTCTTCAGGGTATTCTTGTTTACCAGAGGAGATCCGGTACAATAATCGAGTTCGTTGGTTAACTTTTTTTATTACATTGGATGCCATTTTGTCACAGGAAAGATTTGCCTCTAGGATGGAACCTAGGTATCTAATTTCATCTTTCCTTGTGACAATATTGTCACCCACTGTAACTGAGAAGCTGTCGGTCTTGCTGAGTTTGTTATTTGAACTGAAGAGAATGGACTCTGTTTTGCCCAGGTGTAATGATAGTTTGTTATCAGTGAGCCATATGCAGATTTTGCCTAGTTCCGAGCTGAGGGTTTTTTCAACCTGTAACTTGTTCTTGTCAGAGACAAGCAGGGCTGAGTCGTCTGCGAACAGGAACAAGTTGCAGTCACAAGCTGACATGTCATTTGCATAAATTAGGAACAGTAGCGGTCCTAGTATGCTTCCTTGTGGAACACCACAGCTCACTGTGAGGGGGGGGGGGGGTAGGGTACCGTTTACCTCCACCATCTGTTCTCTCCCCTCCAGGTAGGATTGCATCCAGCTCACTGATAGACTATCAAAACCAATTGCTTTTAGCTTGTCAATCAGAATGGTGTGATTGAGTGTCGAAGGCCTTTTGTAGGTCCAGCATGATCATGCCGCAGTATTTGCCCGCGTCCACGAAAGACGAACGTTTTCTCTGGTCTGCATCCCCTTAACAATTGTGTGTATTGAGCCGTACTGTATTGTACCCATTCGGCAATCTGTTAATAACATTTTCAATCAATCAATCAATCAATCAATCAATCAATCAATCAATCAATCAATCAATCAATCAATCAATCAATCAATCAATCAATCAATCAATCAATGTGGTATAAGATGATTCATGTTATATTATCATACTGGCCAATCGCGTCTCGCTCTTCGCCATTATGAGATATCTCTTATCTCCTAGCACATAATGTGCTCACGAAACAACAAATGCACTCACATGCACGTGACCAGGCCACGCCCCTGCGTCCCACTATATGACACCGGACATGGTCACACTCCACCTTCCTCTTTTTGTTTCCAACACGGAAGTAGCAGTGAACTAGCTGTTATGAAACGCAGGGAGAAATTACACAATGTTGGGTATTCGCCAGAGGTTCACCAGCCCCTGGAATCTTCTCTGCACATCCTAACAGCGCATCGGGCCTGTCCTGGGTTTTCCTCGTCTCGTGACAGCGGATCGAGGGACGTCGCGCGACGGTTAGCAGTCGAGCTACGTCGTGCACAGGTAGGGCCTGCGCTAACAGGCATTGATACTAGTTAGTTATGTATTGGCGTGAGGGGCAGGATATTTGGGAAAACATGGTCGTCATGACTCTGTTTTGGGTGTTTTCCCAGCTATCCTGGAGCGCGCGGCTAATGCTACAATGCTGGGACACCGTTCCTTTGTTCCCCGCCGTGGGCTGTCGCCACTCTTCCCTCCTCTTAACCGTTTCATTGCTGAAGGTCAATCGGTGTCTAATGTGGGGGGTTTTGCTGAGGCTTATTTACCCTTTATACGGGTGGATGTGCTGACAACAGGGCGCAAGACAGGTGTGCCGTGGCTAGAGGGCCAGGTAGCATCGGTCCTTTGCCCTGGCATGGTTGAACGGTGTCCCACCTGGAAGCCGACGCCAGAGGGCGAGTCGGCCCGGCAGGTGGCTGTATGGGCTGATGAAGTTTATACTGCCGCAGGACGGAATTTTGCGGCGACCAGTGTCATTGCTCAGTTGGCTGCTTTTCTGTCCACAATGGTGTCGGGTAGTGGGGCCTTAGGGCCAGCCGACGTCGAAAACATTGCACGTGTTTTTGAGGTTATACAGCTTTTAACCCAGTCGCAAGCTATAACCGCAGGGAGGACTAGGATGCTGTCAACGCTTGTTCACAGACATCTTTGGTTGGAGCAGTCTTCCTTTGAGAAGGAGAAAATGCTTCTTCTCCTCAGGGCTCCCCTCTCCACACAGGGACTCTTTGGTATTTCTGCAGGAGCGCGGGCGGTATTTGACCTAGGCCCCACACCGCCTGGCACCACGCAGCCAGAGGTGAGGGCGCGGCCTCGCCAGCGACTGTGGCGAGGCCCCCGACCAGCGGCCATGTTTCCCCCGCCTGAGGTACCCTAGACACTAAGACAACAGGTGATCACAAGGCCGACAGCCTTGGCGGCCGAGGGATCGGCTACATTAACGTCGCCGTCGAGCTCGCTCTCCGGTCACCCCCCCAACACCAGCGGGATACGGGCTCTGATTTGTCCCCTTTGGCTGCGGGCCGCATGCCTTCAGCGAAGCGCAAGCGGCCCCACGTTTCGCTTCTCATAGGGACAGGGGCTGACACCCAGTTGCTGGCTAGGCCTGGGTCTGCCTATGAGAATGCTGTGCTGTCAAGCGGCTCCCACGCCACACGTTCTGCGTCTGTGTTTGGTGAGCCTGGTGTTGTGTCTGTCAACGACGAAGGTTGTCAGCGGGGGAACTCGAGGCCCAGGGGGTCGCAGCGTGAGTTCCCCCAGCCCCGCCCTCACCAGGCCGGGTATCACGTTAGTGCCTCCCACGGCCGGAAGTAATATCACTGCAGGGCTGTGTAGGAACCCACCCTATCGGGCAGTGTGGGGACCACACGCCTTGCATGTCCAGCTGCAGAGCAGGCTATCCTCAGCAGGCCATGCCGGGGAGATGTTCAGTGGGGGAGCTTATGTCACCCAGTGTGATGTCAGCTTCCCCCGTATCAAACCGGCCCTTTCTGTTGGGGTCCCCCCTTGGGTGCGATTGCCTCGTTGGTAGTGTCAGGGCTCCGCGAGACGCCCTGCTCACGCGGTTGGCGAGGACCAGCGCCAAGTGGCGGCGGGTGCGCTTTGGGATTATCATCACATATGGCTACAACAGTACGGCTCAATACACACAATTGTTAAGGGGATGCAGACCAGAGAAAGACGTTTGTCTTGTTTACATCAGGGTCCCCCATTTTCAATTCATAGTGACATACATGACATACAGGTATTTAGTACTGTTTCCGGGGTTCTGGTACTGTTTTAGTACCATCCCGGGGTTCTGTGGAGCAAGAGACTCAAGCTGCTACCTCGTACATCACACAACCGGAAGTCAAGTCAATATCTTTCAATCAATATATTATACTCCAAAAAGAACAATATTTAAACTTAATGGCCTTAAATGTTAACTACTTAATTGTCCCTACAGGTAGAAAAACTAAAAAATCATCTTCATAATGTCCAAGAAGTATGTGTAGCTACAGTATATATTTTCCTGACCCTATTTAATAGCGTTTGTAGGATTTAACAGGTAAAATCAATAAGGGATTGTCGTTTTCAACTAGTCAGTATATTTTGTGAAAATTAAGAAATGTTTATATAGCACTTTAAACCCAACATTAATGAATCCTTCACATCCTTTCATGACTTAGAAAGAGGAACATGATGAAAATGAACCCAAATCAATGGGTTGGGGGTTTTACATCCACTTCTCCATAATCCATGTCTCAACCCAGCATTAAATAATTATAAGGACAGAATGACCAGCATTACAAATTAGTCAGAAACCTTTCGTTTTGTGAAAAGAGCAGGTGTTGTGAAGGATCAGATTAAACCGAATATATATATTTATTTATGGATATATATTTAATAGTATTTGTATATCGTTTGATATCCCTTGTATATTCCTTGTACATATACACTGAATATCCCTTTGGTCTACTAACAGCCCATAATAGTTTCATTCTCTCATTGGACAAGAACTTGGCGCCAGCAGCCAAGCCCCTTGGTTCAAGTTCAATCGTGCCGACGAACATGTCGTTACTAGCCCGGTTCCGCGTAGGAATACGTCTGCCGAAATACGAATGGTACTATTTGTTCACAGCGCATATATATATGGCGCAAGTAAAGTAGAACTTCCCTTAGCCCTTAGTTCTTTACCCTCCAACCTAGTGGCAAGACGTTAAGCCTCACCCACGATACACGTGTGGTGCAGTATGGTCAATTTGGCCTCAGAATGGCATTGAGACATCGTGCGGATTAATAGTTGAATTGTCATAGTTTGGCACTATACCGTCGAGTGGGACGTATTTCTATTAAGTTAATAATAGTCTATTATGTATGGTGCATCGTTCGGTTAGAGTTATAAAGTGAGCAGTACCCCCACCGTTTTCCTCGCGTTATCTAGAGTCTTAACCAGGCTGGGCAGACCACGTGTGGTGCTTTCATCCGAGGAGTTCTGGGGTAGGATGAGTGGACCTGCACATTGGATTACCTTACCCGGACGACGGCGAGCCCTACACGGCTTGGATTATCTACTTGCTTTGGGTGCTTTGATTTATGCCATGGATAACAGCCAACACTGGTGAGTGTTGGAACTACCCCCCGAGAGGAGTCCAGGTGAGACGGCGCTCTACCCCGAGTGAGGTCGCCTCACGTCTCTTCGTTGTGGACCGGCAGCTACCGTCTACAAGAGGGCCCAACTGTATTCATCTGTGGACCAAGGTTCTGTGGGCACCGTGTTCAGCACTCTGAATTCTCCCAAGAAATCGTTGGCCAGATGGGATATCGCCGGCGGCTCTCCTAACCCCCCCCCCCTACTGACTTACAACCAGCAGGACCCCCCTTTAGTATATCCAGCTATAATCATTAAGTACCATCGCTATAGTTCCCTAAAGAACCAGGTTGTGTACTTGCTTCCTGCGTAACCAGAGATTGGACATTCAATGTTGATTTGCCTACGAATACTCATTTGCCTTACAAGTGCATTCAAATCATAAATGTCATTACGTGAACGTTGTATATACCCTTTGCTATATATTAAAGATTCGACAGATACATTTGTGTGGACTTGGTTTCATCAGGTGGGAAAGTGTTCATCATATCTATATCATGTACTGTGTGGCCAGTAGTTAAAGTACATAAAGCGGTAGTGGTTTAATGATACCATACTTATCAATACAGTCAGGGAATTGTACCCCTCAGTTACAATTGGTCCTTCGAGCCGGAGGGTAACTAGTGTAATATTAATATAGTGTTATTAATATTAAAATGGCCTATGATGAACACTCCACGAAATGGTCCTCCTAACGTAGAACGCCCGCGGCGCAGACGACAGCCACCTCCGTACTTAGAGGATTACGCTGTCAGTCAACTACCTAGCCTTCTACAGACGGTAAACGCGGTAAAAGTAGAAAGTAAAATTATGTCTGACCTTAACGACCAGGTTACCCCGACCACAGAGGCCCTAGTGGGTTCTAATGTAACTGACCAAGCTCATGGTGGGGACCAGGAGGGAGCTGACATGCCTTTACCCCCCGCCAATACCGAAGAAGTAGTCCCCGACCAGCCCCGGGAGGAAGACAACCCTACAGAGAGAGAACTCTGCACGGAACAAGATGAGGAGAGCGCCGAGGAAATAGAGCTCCAGGACTCCCCGACGAGTACAGCCAGGAGCGGCTCACCTCTACAACCGTCTTCTCCCAGCGAAGCGGAGAGGATGCTATCACAGGCGTTCCTCGTCAGCCTGACAGCCTCTACCGAACGCGATCGACTCCAGGGTGAACGCGATCGACTTCAGGGTGAACGCGATCGACTCCAGACACAGCAACGGAGCGAAGAAGAGCGCATACGCCTGGAGATGAGACGCCTTCAGACGGAAGAGAATATGGCAAGAGACCGAGCAGACACCCAGCGTGCCGCTGCCGGTGCCCAAAGAGAAGCAGAGCGCGACATCGCTTTCATCAAGCGCGAAGCCGAGCGCGACAGACTACAAGCGCAGCTAATGGAGCAGCTGATCACCAAGGCAACACCCTCTCCCTCCGCCAGGGGTTCAAGGAACTCGTCGAGACAACAGTCAAGGGCAGCATCCCCTAACCGAGCAAGCAACCCTGAACTTGACCAACAGACCAAGCCTATACCCCCCGCAGACCCCCTTCCCAGACCGGTCCAAGCGAGACCCAGCTACAAGGAAGGAGCAGCATACACTGCGGAGAAGCAAAATAAACGACTACAGGATCTAGAGGACCTGATAGAAGAAGAAGAGGGAGAGGAGGAGAACCAAGCCCGACGACAGCACAGTACTCCACCGGACCAGGAGGTCCAGTACAGCCCAGGCTATACCCCCGCGGCGCTGCGCTACAGACCCCCGACTCTATTCACGGGTGAGCATGACGCACGACCAGCCCCGAGGAATAGCACCTGGACCAGCGGGCCATGGTACCCTGCCGGTACCAGCCCACAGAGAGGCGCAAGAGGAGACTCGCCTAGGAGGCCTCTCCCCCAACGCTCGCCGATGTATCAGCCATCCACGGCGTCATACATTGGCACACCGACGATTCCAGACTTCACCCATGAGAATCGAGCACAGTACACGGAGCTCCGGATGTGCTTAGAGACAATGATGGTGGATGTCGATGATGAACGCCACAAGTATGCAATATTACTGAAGCACCTGAAAGTACCCCGAGCGCACAATATAGCGCTAGCTTATGCCACCTCTACGACCCCATACACCGCGGCTCTAGCAGCGCTGGACCAGAGATATGGACGTATATGGGATTACGTAATCCAAGAGATAAGGCATATTGACCGCCTACCCCCAGCAACAGACAATCGCTCATTAGACGACCTGTCTATAAGAGTGCAGTCCCTGGTAGGGATGCTGGGAGCGCAACGAGAAAAGGGTATGCACGAGCTATACACCAACTCTAACGTCGAGAGGATTTTAGAGAAGCTGCCACCCGCCAGACAAGAGCGCTTTAGGCGGCAGAGAGACCACCGTGATCCTAACGGTCCCGAACCATCCCTCCTCGATCTAGCCGACTTCCTGGCGAGAGAAGTCAGCAGCTTACGACTGGATACGTTCGTGCGGAGCACACCAAGCTCCAGAGAGGGACCCAGGAGAATAAACGATGGAAGAAGATCGGTGACTGTCATGCACCAATCAGAATCAGTACCGAGCAGTAAGAACCACAGTACCCCCTCGAGGAAAGAGAAGTGGAAGATGGTGTGCCCGTACTGCGAGAAGGAACACTGGCTGTCACAATGTGACCTGTTCACCAAGATGAATGCAGAAGAAGTGAGTCAATGGATAAAGTCCAACAGGCGCTGTTACCGATGTGCGCGCAGTCACATGGCAGCCGAGTGCCGCCTAAAGAAGAGGTGCAGTCGGTGTGACGGAGCCCACCTAGATGTCCTACACGACAGTAACAGAAGAAAGCCTGCACCTGCACCATCGAGCAGCACCAAGGCAAGTGTCATGTACATTGACCCCACCAGCAGCAGCGGCGCCCAAGTGCTCTTAAAGGTAGTCCGTGTAACATTGAGCTACCAAGATAAAGTCATGGACACTTACGCCGTCCTTGATGACGGGTCAGAGAAGACCCTTCTGCTCGCGTCCGCTGCGGCCCAGCTGGGACTGCGGGGGAGCGAGAACCAAATGACGATTCGGACAATAAGAAGAGATTTAAAGACGATAAAAGGCGAGAATGTCTCCTTCACTATCGCAGCAAGCGGGCAGCCAGAGCGACGGTATAGGATTACAAATGCTTTCACCAGCCAAGAAATAGGACTATCACAGTACACCTACCCCATCGCCAAGCTGATGGATAAATATGTGCACCTGCGTCAACTACCTATCCCGCTCATAGACGGCGCCACCCCGACCCTGCTGATAGGCTCCGACCATGCAGACCTCATAGTCCCGATAGACCGGGTCCATACAGGACCCAGAGGCTGTCCTGCAGCAGTCGAGACCCGCCTAGGATGGACACTACAAGGCCCCCTCGCTAAATCTCTTAACCGAACAGCAGCCACTAGCTGCCTCCACTCCAGAGTGACAGAAGAAGACACCACTCTCCTGCAGCATGTCGAGAGGCTATGGACACTAGAGACAATGCCCTTTAAGAACGAAAAGAAAGACATTCGTTCTAAAGAAGACATTTACGCCATAAACCTCCTCGAGCAAGGGACAAAGAGAGTCACAGTCAGCGGAGTGATGAGATACGCAACTCCACTCCTGAGGCGAGAGGGAATGCCCACCTTTCACGCAAAGAAAGAAGCTACGGAGCGGTATCTATTGAACACAGAGCGGCGCCTAGCCAAAGACCCCGCTCAAGAGAGTGTGTACCGCGCTGAGATTGAGAAGCTAATCACAGCGGGACACGTGACAAAGATTGACATTAAAGAGGCCCATCAGACGACCTAAATCATGGTACGTGCCGCACCACAAGGTCCACCACAACGGCAAGGATCGCATTGTGTTTAACTGCAGCTACCAGATCGGATCCCAAAATCTGAATAAAGAGCTCTTGCCCGGCCCCACACTCGGCCCCTCTCTACTAGGCGTGCTACTACGCTTCCGCCAGGACAAGGTGGCTATCAGCGGGGATATCAAAGGGATGTTCCTGCAGGTGAGACTAGTGGAGGAGGATAAGCCCCTACTGCGGTTCCTATGGAGAGAGAGGACCGGAGATGAGCACCCAGCCATCTACCAATGGGAAGTCCTCCCCTTCGGAACCACATGCAGCCCATGCTGTGCTACATTTGCACTACAGAAACACGTCGCAGAGGACCCAGCAGCAGATGAAGAGGTCCGACACAGTGTGAAGAACAGTTTCTACGTGGACAACTGTTTACAAAGCGTTTCGACTCAAGAAGAAGCCGAGGTTCTCCTACTCAAGCTACGCGCCTCCCTGATCAAAGGCGGCTTTGATCTCAGGCAGTGGGCCAGCAGCGACCCGCACGTATTGCGCAGCCTCTCCCCCGCGGACAAGGCTGCCAGCAGCGAGACCTGGATGGCGACAATCCCAGGAGAAGCCCAAGAAATGACACTAGGACTAGTCTGGCGCTTCAAAACAGACTCGCTCCACTATAGACACAAACCCCTGACCACGGAGCAGGGAAGGTCGACGGCGATACCGACCACCAGACGGAGTGTGTACAGAACACTCGCCAGACAATATGACCCGTTGGGATGTATTCTACCTTACACCACCAGGGCAAAGATGATTGTACGAGCACTATGGGACAAGGACCAGGGCTGGGACGACCCAATACCCGCACCCCTTGCCTCCACATGGAGAGAGTGGGAGACGGAGCTCCGCTCACTCCCAGGCGTCAATATACGCCGCAGCTACTTCCCACCCACAGTGAGGCCAGAGACATGCAAGATGGATCTACACGTCTTCAGTGACGCCTCCGAAGTAGCCTATGGATCGGTGGCCTACTTGCGTGCCCAAGAGAAGGGAGGAGAGATACACACTGCTTTCATCCTGGCTCGCTCAAGAATAGCCCCACGAAAGCAACAATCTATCCCGCGTCTAGAGCTCTGCGCAGCCCTAGCAGGAGCGCATCTAGCCACGTTAATCCAACGTGAACTCACCATTCCGGTGCACAGAACAATCTTGTGGTCAGATTCCACGACAGTACTCACATGGATCAAGTCTGATTCATGCAGATACAAAGTCTTCGTGGGAGTCAGAGTCACCGAGATTCAAGAGTTAACAGAAGCAGCGAGCTGGCGGTATGTGGACACCAAACACAACCCAGCTGACGTCATCACCCGGGGAATGTCCCTAGATGACCTCACCCGTCACAACATCTACAGTGACGGACCAGAGTTCCTCAAGCTCCCGGAAGGAGAGTGGCCTACGCCCACCCCACGGGAGGCGAGTAAAGAGGAGGCTGAGAACAAGAAACCTATGTTCTGTGGACTGAGCACAGTCGCCTCCACAGACCCCAACATAGATGACTGCCTCACCCTACAGAGTGCGCAACTAAAGACATTTCTGTGGCACCACCCAGAGATTCAGCCCACTGCTGACATTTCAGCAGCTGACTACGAAGAAGCAGAACTTCTTCTACTACAACGAGCCCAGAGAGACTCGTTCCCCGATGAGCTAGACTGTCTACAGGGAGGAAAGCCCGTCCCATCAGACAGCAGACTGCTCCACCTGGCACCCGAGAGTGACGCCCATAATCTCATCAGAGTGGGTGGTCGTCTGCGGAGAGCCCCCGATCTACCGGATGACGTTAAGTACCCGATAGTCTTGAACAGCCGACACAAGGTCACAGAGCTGATCATAAAGAAATACGACGAGGATGTGCACCACGCAGGAGCAGAGAGAGTCTTCGCGGAGATCAGACGTCGCTATTGGATACTTCAAGGGAGAGAAGCAGTGCGACGCTTCCAGCGAACCTGTCTAGACTGCCGAAAGTGGCGCGCGCAGCCCAGCATACCCCGGATGGCTGACCTACCTCCCTGTCGCCTCCGACTCGGCGACAAGCCATTCCACTCCACAGGCATGGACTGTTTTGGCCCGTTGTATATAAAGAAAGGAAGAGGAACCGAGAAGCGGTGGGGTATTGTATTCAAATGCATGACCACCAGAGCGATACATATCGAACTCCTTCCAACCATGAGCACAGACTCATTCCTTATGGCCTTCCGAAGATTCACATCACGGAAAGGAAAACCGTCTACATTGTTGTCTGATCACGGGACAAACTTCAAAGGCGGAGAAAGAGAGCTGAGAGAGAGCTTCCAAGCTATGGGCCCAGAACTTAAGACCCACCTCGCTCCATCCCAGATTGACTTCCAGTTTAATCCCCCGAACGCACCCCACTTCGGTGGAACCTGGGAACGAGAAGTACGTTCTATAAAGACAGCCCTGTACGCCGTGCTTGGGGCCCAGACTGTAGCGGAAGAAGTCCTAATGACAGTCCTCACGGAGATCGAGGGAGTATTGAACTCCAAGCCCCTCGGCTACGTCTCCAGTGATATAGCAGATGTCGACCCAGTCACCCCCAACACACTCTTGATGGGGCGGCTGGACCCCGCGCTACCCCAGACAATGTACAGGCCTGAAGAAGCGAACGGCCGAAGAATGTGGAGGTACAGTCAAGTACTAGCTGACAAGTTTTGGAACAGCTTTCTACTCCACTACCTACCGTCTCTACAGACCCGCCAGAAGTGGGTAAAAGAGAGAGACAATTTGACAGAAGGAACAGTCGTCATGATTATCGACCAGTCACTACCCAGAGCTATGTGGCCGGCTGGCCGCGTAAGCAAAGTGATCACCGGTGCCGATGGCAAGGTCCGAGCAGCTGAGGTGCTCGTCCAAGGGCGAACTTACACACGACCCGTGGCGAGGCTAATAGAACTGCCCAGACTCCCAGACACTATCGATGACGACCATGACCCCACGACTTTGTGAGTTGACTGACCCTTACAGCGGACCTTGAGTGGTAGACAGTGCGGTTAATCTGTCTCTGCTTAGCTAATTAGGTGGGACTAATTAGGGGGCGGCTGTTGTGAAGGATCAGATTAAACCGAATATATATATTTATTTATGGATATATATTTAATAGTATTTGTATATCGTTTGATATCCCTTGTATATTCCTTGTACATATACACTGAATATCCCTTTGGTCTACTAACAGCCCATAATAGTTTCATTCTCTCATTGGACAAGAACTTGGCGCCAGCAGCCAAGCCCCTTGGTTCAAGTTCAATCGTGCCGACGAACATGTCGTTACTAGCCCGGTTCCACGTAGGAATACGTCTGCCGAAATACGAATGGTACTATTTGTTCACAGCGCATATATATATGGCGCAAGTAAAGTAGAACTTCCCTTAGCCCTTAGTTCTTTACCCTCCAACCTAGTGGCAAGACGTTAAGCCTCACCCACGATACACGTGTGGTGCAGTATGGTCAATTTGGCCTCAGAATGGCATTGAGACATTGTGCGGATTAATAGTTGAATTGTCATAGTTTGGCACTATACCGTCGAGTGGGACGTATTTCTATTAAGTTAATAATAGTCTATTATGTATGGTGCATCGTTCGGTTAGAGTTATAAAGTGAGCAGTACCCCCACCGTTTTCCTCGCGTTATCTAGAGTCTTAACCAGGCTGGGCAGACCACGTGTGGTGCTTTCATCCGAGGAGTTCTGGGCTAGGACGAGTGGACCTGCACATTGGATTACCTTACCCGGACGACGGCGAGCCCTACACGGCTTGGATTATCTACTTGCTTTGGGTGCTTTGATTTATGCCATGGATAACAGCCAACACTGGTGAGTGTTGGAACTACCCCCCGAGAGGAGTCCAGGTGAGACGGCGCTCTACCCCGAGTGAGGTCGCCTCACGTCTCTTCGTTGTGGACCGGCAGCTACCGTCTACAAGAGGGCCCAACTGTATTCATCTGTGGACCAAGGTTCTGTGGGCACCGTGTTCAGCACTCTGAATTCTCCCAAGAAATCGTTGGCCAGATGGGATATCGCCGGCGGCTCTCCTAACCCCCCCCCCTACTGACTTACAACCAGCAGGACCCCCCTTTAGTATATCCAGCTATAATCATTAAGTACCATCGCTATAGTTCCCTAAAGAACCAGGTTGTGTACTTGCTTCCTGCGTAACCAGAGATTGGACATTCAATGTTGATTTGCCTACGAATACTAATTTGCCTTACAAGTGCATTCAAATCATAAATGTCATTACGTGAACGTTGTATATACCCTTTGCTATATATTAAAGATTCGACGGATACATTTGTGTGGACTTGGTTTCATCAGGTGGGAAAGTGTTCATCATATCTATATCATGTACTGTGTGGCCAGTAGTTAAAGTACATAAAGCGGTAGTGGTTTAATGATACCATACTTATCAATACAGTCAGGGAATTGTACCCCTCAGTTACATTTACATTTACATTTACATTTAGTCATTTAGCTGACGCTTTTATCCAAAGCGACTTACAAGTTCTGTACGACAAGCCATCAGGAAGGGCACAACTCTATCAGCTGAGCAACAATGTTCATCAAAGTGTTGAGTGCTACAGTGTAGGTTAGTTTATTAGGACAAGTGCATGACAGTACGGTTAGTTAGGGTTAGATTTTTTTTTTTTTTTTTTTTTTTTTTTTTTTTAATTCAGATAATGGTTGAAGAAGTGCGTCTTTAGTCGACGGCGAAAGATTGGACGTGATTCGGCTGTCCTAACTGGGGTGGGTAGTTCATTCCACCATTGTGGGGCAAGGACTGAGAATAGGCGACTTCCCTTTGATGACCCTCCCGGAGCTTGGATAGGAGTAGGTCTGAGGCGGCCAGAAGATGCAGAGCGTAGGGGTCTTGAGGGTGTGTAGTTAGAGACCATTGACCGGAGGTAGGCGGGAGCGGTTCCCTTTGCCGCACGGTATGCTAGGTCGAGGGCCTTGAAGCGGATTCGTGCAGCAATGGGGAGCCAGTGCAGGTCCCTAAGAAGTGGGGTGACATGGGCCGACTTCGGTAGGTTTGAGATCAGGCGGGCTGCTGCGTTCTGAATGAGTTGAAGAGGCTTAGTGGCAGTGGCCGGGAGGCCAGCGAGCAGTGCATTGCAGTAGTCGAGGCGGGAGATGACTGTTGATTGGACGAGGAGTTGGGTGGCTTCTTTTGTCAGGAAGGGGCGTATCCTTCTGACGTTGCTCAGGAGGAATCGGCAGGTTCTGGTCGTCGCTGCGATGTGAGCAGAGAAGTTCAACTGGTCGTCGAGGACAACACCAAGGTTCTTGGCGGTCGGGGACGCAGTCACAGCTGCATTCTCGACTGTGATTGAAAGGTCGGTTAGGGGGGAGGATTTGGCTGGCAGGTGGAGCAATTCTGTTTTGCTTAGGTTCAGTTTGAGGTGGTTGGACGTCATCCAGGCTGAGATGTCGGACAGACAGGCCGAGATCCGCTCAGAGACGTGGATATCTGAGGGAGGGAAGGAGAGGAAGAGTTGAGTATCGTCGGCATAACAATGGTAGGAGAAGCCATGAGACGTGATAATGTTACCCAGTGATTTAGTGTAGAGGGAGAAGAGAAGGGGTCCTAAAACCGAGCCCTGGGGGACACCCGTCCGCAGGGGGCGGGTGGCCGACAGGGTCCCTCTCCATGACACTTGGTAGGAGCGGTCATTGAGGTATGATGACAGCCATGTCAGCGCAGAGCCAGCCACTCCCATTCCTGCGAGGGCCGCAAGGAGGATCTGGTGGTTGACTGTGTCGAAGGCTGCAGATAGATCTAGGAGAATCAGGACAGAGGAGAGGCCTTTCGCTTTTGCTAAGTGAAGTGCCTCTGTGACCGCAATGAGGGCTGTCTCTGTGGAGTGACCAGTCCTGAAGCCTGACTGATTAGGGTCTAGGAGGTCATTCTGTAAGAGATAAGCAGTAAGTTGGTTGGATACAGCACGTTCAAGTGTTTTAGAAAGGAAGGAGAGAAGAGAGACAGGACGGTAGTTGCCTATGACGGTAGGGTTCAGGGTTGGTTTTTTTATGAGCGGCGTGACTCTGGCTTGTTTTAGGGAGGTGGGGACCACCCCCGAGTTGAGTGAGGAGTTGATGGTTGCAGTTAGGAATGGGAGGATGTCTGGTGCTATGGTCTGGAGGAGTGGGGAGGGTAGCTGGTCCAGCTGGCAAGTAGTCGGACGGTTTGACGTTACCAGTGTCAGGGTCTCTGCTTCTGTAATGGGAGAGAAAGATGACAGAGTGAAGGATGAGGTTCTCGATTCAGCATTTGGAATGGGTGGGGGTTGGGAGAAGGAGCTGCGGATGTTCTCCACTTTTTCCTCAAAGAAGATCGCAAAGTCTTCGGCAGAGAAAGATGAGGGAGGGGGGGGTGGGGGGGGAGTGAGGAGGGAGGACATGGTAGCATGCAGTTTGCGAAGATTCTTGGCAGAGGCCTCGATCCTATGGTGGAAGAAAGAAGCTTTGGCATTAGTGATGGTTTTGGAGAATGTTAACAAGAGGTTGTGATATGTGTCGATGTCAGCAGTGAGGCGTGACTTTCTATACTTCCTTTCAGCTGCTCTCATGACCTGTCTTTGTTCTCTCACTGGATCTGTCAGCCATGGACTGGGTGGGGAACGGCGGGCAGGTTTCTCAACGAGGGGACAGAGCTTGTTGAAGGAGGTTGCAAGGGCTGAAAGGAGGGTGGAGGTTGCCATCTCTGTGGAGAGAGCAGAGAAGGTGTCACTCAAAGGTAGAGCGGATAGTATGTCAGAGGAGAGGGTGGAGGGGGATAGGGAGGGTAGGTTGCGTCTGAGTGAGACTGTTTGAGTTGGGGTGAAGACCTTTCGGTTAAGCATGAGAGTTAGTGAGAAGGATATGAAGGAATGGTCAGATACATGTAGGGGAGTTACCGTGGTGTTAATGATGCTGGAGTTACGGGAAAATATGAGATCCAAGGAGTTGCCTGCTTTGTGGGTGGGAGGCATGGCAGTGGGAGTCAGGTCAAACGATTGTAGGAGGGAGACTACTATGACTGACTGAGATGAGTCAGGCAGGTTGAAGTCGCCCAGTAGAAGGAGAGGGGTACCATCTTCCGGTAGTGTTGGAACTACCCCCCGAGAGGAGTCCAGGTGAGACGGCGCTCTACCCCGAGTGAGGTCGCCTCACGTCTCTTCGTTGTGGACCGGCAGCTACCGTCTACAAGAGGGCCCAACTGTATTCATCTGTGGACCAAGGTTCTGTGGGCACCGTGTTCAGCACTCTGAATTCTCCCAAGAAATTGTTGGCCAGATGGGATATCGCCGGCGGCTCTCCTAACCCCCCCCCCTACTGACTTACAACCAGCAGGACCCCCCTTTAGTATATCCAGCTATAATCATTAAGTACCATCGCTATAGTTCCCTAAAGAACCAGGTTGTGTACTTGCTTCCTGCGTAACCAGAGATTGGACATTCAATGTTGATTTGCCTACGAATACTCATTTGCCTTACAAGTGCATTCAAATCATAAATGTCATTACGTGAACGTTGTATATACCCTTTGCTATATATTAAAGATTCGACGGATACATTTGTGTGGACTTGGTTTCATCAGGTGGGAAAGTGTTCATCATATCTATATCATGTACTGTGTGGCCAGTAGTTAAAGTACATAGAGCGGTAGTGGTTTAATGATACCATACTTATCAATACAGTCAGGGAATTGTACCCCTCAGTTACAATTGGTCCTTCGAGCCGGAGGGTAACTAGTGTAATATTAATATAGTGTTATTAATATTAAAATGGCCTATGATGAACACTCCACGAAACGGTCCTCCTAACGTAGAACGCCCGCGGCGCAGACGACAGCCACCTCCGTACTTAGAGGATTACGCTGTCAGTCAACTACCTAGCCTTCTACAGACGGTAAACGCGGTAAAAGTAGAAAGTAAAATTATGTCTGACCTTAATAACCAGGTTACCCCGACCACAGAGGCCCTAGTGGGTTCTAATGTAACTGACCAAGCTCACGGTGGGGACCAGGAGGGAGCTGACATGCCTTTACCCGCCGCCAATACCGAAGAAGTAGTCCCCGACCAGCCCCGGGAGGAAGACAACCCTACAGAGAGAGAACTCTGCACGGAACAAGATGAGGAGAGCGCCGAGGAAATAGAGCTCCAGGACTCCCCGACGAGTACAGCCAGGAGCGGCTCACCTCTACAACCGTCTTCTCCCAGCGAAGCGGAGAGGATGCTATCACAGGCGTTCCTCGTCAGCCTGACAGCCTCTACCGAACGCGATCGACTCCAGGGTGAACGCGATCGACTTCAGGGTGAACGCGATCGACTCCAGACACAGCAACGGAGCGAAGAAGAGCGCATACGCCTGGAGATGAGACGCCTTCAGACGGAAGAGAATATGGCAAGAGACCGAGCAGACACCCAGCGTGCCGCTGCCGGTGCCCAAAGAGAAGCAGAGCGCGACATCGCTTTCATCAAGCGCGAAGCCGAGCGCGACAGACTACAAGCGCAGCTAATGGAGCAGCTGATCACCAAGGCAACACCCTCTCCCTCCGCCAGGGGTTCAAGGAACTCGTCGAGACAACAGTCAAGGGCAGCATCCCCTAACCGAGCAAGCGACCCTGAACTTGACCAACAGACCAAGCCTATACCCCCCGCAGACCCCCTTCCCAGACCGGTCCAAGCGAGACCCAGCTACAAGGAAGGAGCAGCATACACTGCGGAGAAGCTAAATAAACGACTACAGGATCTAGAGGACCTGATAGAAGAAGAAGAGGGAGAGGAGGAGAACCAAGCCCGACGACAGCACAGTACTCCACCGGACCAGGAGGTCCAGTACAGCCCAGGCTATACCCCCGCGGCGCTGCGCTACAGACCCCCGACTCTATTCACGGGTGAGCATGACGCACGACCAGCCCAGAGGAATAGCACCTGGACCAGCGGGCCATGGTACCCTGCCGGTACCAGCCCACAGAGAGGCGCAAGAGGAGACTCGCCTAGGAGGCCTCTCCCCCAACGCTCGCCGATGTATCAGCCATCCACGGCGTCATACATTGGCACACCGACAATTCCAGACTTCACCCATGAGAATCGAGCACAGTACACGGAGCTCCGGATGTGCTTAGAGACAATGATGGTGGATGTCGCTGATGAACGCCACAAGTATGCAATATTACTGAAGCACCTGAAAGTACCCCGAGCGCACAATATAGCGCTAGCCTATGCCACCTCTACGACCCCATACACCGCGGCTCTAACAGCGCTGGACCAGAGATATGGACGTATATGGGATTACGTAACCCAAGAGATAAGGCATATTGACCGCCTACCCCCAGCAACAGACAATCGCTCATTAGACGACCTGTCTATAAGAGTGCAGTCCCTGGTAGGGATGCTGGGAGCGCAACGAGAAAAGGGTATGCACGAGCTATACGCCAACTCTAACGTCGAGAGGATTTTAGAGAAGCTGCCACCCGCCAGACAAGAGCGCTTTAGGCGGCAGAGAGACCACCGTGATCCTAACGGTCCCGAACCATCCCTCCTCGATCTAGCCGACTTCCTGGCGAGAGAAGTCAGCAGCTTACGACTGGATACGTTCGTGCGGAGCACACCAAGCTACAGAGAGGGACCCAGGAGAATAAACGATGGAAGAAGATCGGTGACTGTCATGCACCAATCAGAATCAGTACCGAGCAGTAAGAACCACAGTACCCCCTCGAGGAAAGAGAAGTGGAAGATGGTGTGCCCGTACTGCGAGAAGGAACACTGGCTGTCACAATGTGACCTGTTCACCAAGATGAATGCAGAAGAAGTGAGTCAATGGATAAAGTCCAACAGGCGCTGTTACCGATGTGCGCGCAGTCACATGGCAGCCGAGTGCCGCCTAAAGAAGAGGTGCAGTCGGTGTGACGGAGCCCACCTAGATGTCCTACACGACAGTAACAGAAGAAAGCCTGCACCTGCACCATCGAGCAGCACCAAGGCAAGTGTCATGTACATTGACCCCGCCAGCAGCAGCGGCGCCCAAGTGCTCTTAAAGGTAGTCCGTGTAACATTGAGCTACCAAGATAAAGTCATGGACACTTACGCCGTCCTTGATGACGGGTCAGAGAAGACCCTTCTGCTCGCGTCCGCTGCGGCCCAGCTGGGACTGCGGGGGAGCGAGAACCAAATGACGATTCGGACAATAAGAAGAGATTTAAAGACGATAAAAGGCGAGAATGTCTCCTTCACTATCGCAGCAAGCAGGCAGCCAGAGCGACGGTATAGGATTACAAATGCTTTCACCAGCCAAGAAATAGGACTATCACAGTACACCTACCCCATCGCCAAGCTGATGGATAAATATGTGCACCTGCGTCAACTACCTATCCCGCTCATAGACGGCGCCACCCCGACCCTGCTGATAGGCTCCGACCATGCAGACCTCATAGTCCCGATAGACCGGGTCCATACAGGACCCAGAGGCTGTCCTGCAGCAGTCGAGACCCGCCTAGGATGGACACTACAAGGCCCCCTCGCTAAATCTCTTAACCGAACAGCAGCTACTAGCTGCCTCCACTCCAGAGTGACAGAAGAAGACACCACTCTCCTGCAGCATGTCGAGAGGCTATGGACACTAGAGACAATGCCCTTTAAGAACGAAAAGAAAGACATTCGTTCTAAAGAAGACATTTACGCCATAAACCTCCTCGAGCAAGGGACAAAGAGAGTCACAGTCAGCGGAGTGATGAGATACGCAACTCCACTCCTGAGGCGAGAGGGAATGCCCACCTTTCACGCAAAGAAAGAAGCTACGGAGCGGTATCTATTGAACACAGAGCGGCGCCTAGCCAAAGACCCCGCTCAAGAGAGTGTGTACCGCGCTGAGATTGAGAAGCTAATCACAGCGGGACACGTGACAAAGATTGACATTAAAGAGGCCGATCAGACGACCGAATCATGGTACGTGCCGCACCACAAGGTCCACCACAACGGCAAGGATCGCATTGTGTTTAACTGCAGCTACCAGATCGGATCCCAAAATCTGAATAAAGAGCTCTTGCCCGGCCCCACACTCGGCCCCTCTCTACTAGGCGTGCTACTACGCTTCCGCCAGGACAAGGTGGCTATCAGCGGGGATATCAAAGGGATGTTCCTGCAGGTGAGACTAGTGGAGGAGGATAAGCCCCTACTGCGGTTCCTATGGAGAGAGAGGACCGGAGATGAGCACCCAGCCATCTACCAATGGGAAGTCCTCCCCTTCGGAACCACATGCAGCCCGTGCTGTGCTACATTTGCACTACAGAAACACGTCGCAGAGGACCCAGCAGCAGATGAAGAGGTCCGACACAGTGTGAAGAACAGTTTCTACGTGGACAACTGTTTACAAAGCGTTTCGACTCAAGAAGAAGCCGAGGTTCTCCTACTCAAGCTACGCGCCTCCCTGATCAAAGGCGGCTTTGATCTCAGGCAGTGGGCCAGCAGCGACCCGCACGTATTGCGCAGCCTCTCCCCTGCGGACAAGGCTGCCAGCAGCGAGACCTGGATGGCGACAATCCCAGGAGAAGCCCAAGAAATGACACTAGGACTAGTCTGGCGCTTCAAAACAGACTCGCTCCACTATAGACACAAACCCCTGACCACGGAGCAGGGAAGGTCAACGGCGATACCGACCACCAGACGGAGTGTGTACAGAACACTCGCCAGACAATATGACCCGTTGGGATGTATTCTACCTTACACCACCAGGGCAAAGATGATTGTACGAGCACTATGGGACAAGGACCAGGGCTGGGACGACCCAATACCCGCACCCCTTGCCTCCACATGGAGAGAGTGGGAGACAGAGCTCCGCTCACTCCCAGGCGTCAATATACGCCGCAGCTACTTCCCACCCACAGTGAGGCCAGAGACATGCAAGATGGATCTACACGTCTTCAGTGACGCCTCCGAAGTAGCCTATGGATCGGTGGCCTACTTGCGTCCCCAAGAGAAGGGAGGAGAGATACACACTGCTTTCATCCTGGCTCGCTCAAGAATAGCCCCACGAAAGCAACAATCTATCCCGCGTCTAGAGCTCTGCGCAGCCCTAGCAGGAGCGCATCTAGCCACGTTAATCCAACGTGAACTCACCATTCCGGTGCACAGAACAATATTGTGGTCAGATTCCACGACAGTACTCACATGGATCAAGTCTGATTCATGCAGATACAAAGTCTTCGTGGGAGTCAGAGTCACCGAGATTCAAGAGTTAACAGAAGCAGCGAGCTGGCGGTATGTGGACACCAAACACAACCCAGCTGACGTCATCACCCGGGGAATATCCCTAGATGACCTCACCCGTCACAACATCTACAGTGACGGACCAGAGTTCCTCAAGCTCCCGGAAGGAGAGTGGCCTACGCCCACCCCACGGGAGGCGAGTAAAGAGGAGGCTGAGAACAAGAAACCTATGTTCTGTGGACTGAGCACAGTCGCCTCCACAGACCCCAACATAGATGACTGCCTCACCCTACAGAGTGCGCAACTAAAGACATTTCTGTGGCACCACCCAGAGATTCAGCCCACTGCTGACATTTCAGCAGCTGACTACGAAGAAGCAGAACTTCTTCTACTACAACGAGCCCAGAGAGACTCGTTCCCCGATGAGCTAGACTGTCTACAGGGAGGAAAGCCCGTCCCATCAGACAGCAGACTGCTCCACCTGGCACCCGAGAGTGACGCCCATAATCTCATCAGAGTGGGTGGTCGTCTGCGGAGAGCCCCCGATCTACCGGATGACGTTAAGTACCCGATAGTCTTGAACAGCCGACACAAGGTCACAGAGCTGATCATAAAGAAATACGACGAGGATGTGCACCACGCAGGAGCAGAGAGAGTCTTCGCGGAGATCAGACGTCGCTATTGGATACTTCAAGGGAGAGAAGCAGTGCGATGCTTCCAGCGAACCTGTCTAGACTGCCGAAAGTGGCGCGCGCAGCCCAGCATACCCCGGATGGCTGACCTACCTCCCTGTCGCCTCCGACTCGGCGACAAGCCATTCCACTCCACAGGCATGGACTGTTTTGGCCCGTTGTATATAAAGAAAGGAAGAGGAACCGAGAAGCGGTGGGGTATTGTATTCAAATGCATGACCACCAGAGCGATAAATATCGAACTCCTTCCAACCATGAGCACAGACTCATTCCTTATGGCCTTCCGAAGATTCACATCACGGAAAGGAAAACCGTCTACATTGTTGTCTGATCACGGGACAAACTTCAAAGGCGGAGAAAGAGAGCTGAGAGAGAGCTTCCAAGCTATGGGCCCAGAACTTAAGACCCACCTCGCTCCATCCCAGATTGACTTCCAATTTAATCCCCCGAACGCACCCCACTTCGGTGGAACCTGGGAACGAGAAGTACGTTCTATAAAGACAGCCCTGTACGCCGTGCTTGGGGCCCAGACTGTAGCGGAAGAAGTCCTAATGACAGTCCTCACGGAGATCGAGGGAGTATTGAACTCCAAGCCCCTCGGCTACGTCTCCAGTGATATAGCAGATGTCGACCCAGTCACCCCCAACACACTCTTGATGGGGCGGCTGGACCCCGCGCTACCCCAGACAATGTACAGGCCTGAAGAAGCGAACGGCCGAAGAATGTGGAGGTACAGTCAAGTACTAGCTGACAAGTTTTGGACCAGCTTTCTACTCCACTACCTACCGTCTCTACAGACCCGCCAGAAGTGGGTAAAAGAGAGAGACAATTTGACAGAAGGAACAGTCGTCATGATTATCGACCAGTCACTACCCAGAGCTATGTGGCCGGCTGGCCGCGTAAGCAAAGTGATCACCGGTGCCGATGGCAAGGTATGTGGACACCAAACACAACCCAGCTGACGTCATCACCCGGGGAATATCCCTAGATGACCTCACCCGTCACAACATCTACAGTGACGGACCAGAGTTCCTCAAGCTCCCGGAAGGAGAGTGGCCTACGCCCACCCCACGGGAGGCGAGTAAAGAGGAGGCTGAGAACAAGAAACCTATGTTCTGTGGACTGAGCTGAGGTGCTCGTCCAAGGGCGAACTTACACACGACCCGTGGCGAGGCTAATAGAACTGCCCAGACTCCCAGACACTATCGATGACGACCATGACCCCACGACTTTGTGAGTTGACTGACCCTTACAGCGGACCTTGAGTGGTAGACAGTGCGGTTAATCTGTCTCTGCTTAGCTAATTAGGTGGGACTAATTAGGGGGCGGCTGTTGTGAAGGATCAGATTAAACCGAATATATATATTTATTTATGGATATATATTTAATAGTATTTGTATATCGTTTGATATCCCTTGTATATTCCTTGTACATATACACTGAATATCCCTTTGGTCTACTAACAGCCCATAATAGTTTCATTCTCTCATTGGACAAGAACTTGGCGCCAGCAGCCAAGCCCCTTGGTTCAAGTTCAATCGTGCAGACGAACATGTCGTTACTAGCCCGGTTCCGCGTAGGAATACGTCTGCCGAAATACGAATGGTACTATTTGTTCACAGCGCATATATATATGGCGCAAGTAAAGTAGAACTTCCCTTAGCCCTTAGTTCTTTACCCTCCAACCTAGTGGCAAGACGTTAAGCCTCACCCACGATACACGTGTGGTGCAGTATGGTCAATTTGGCCTCAGAATGGCATTGAGACATCGTGCGGATTAATAGTTGAATTGTCATAGTTTGGCACTATACCGTCGAGTGGGACGTATTTCTATTAAGTTAATAATAGTCTATTATGTATGGTGCATCGTTCGGTTAGAGTTATAAAGTGAGCAGTACCCCCACCGTTTTCCTCGCGTTATCTAGAGTCTTAACCAGGCTGGGCAGACCACGTGTGGTGCTTTCATCCGAGGAGTTCTGGGCTAGGACGAGTGGACCTGCACATTGGATTACCTTACCCGGACGACGGCGAGCCCTACACGGCTTGGATTATCTACTTGCTTTGGGTGCTTTGATTTATGCCATGGATAACAGCCAACACTGGTGAGTGTTGGAACTACCCCCCGAGAGGAGTCCAGGTGAGACGGCGCTCTACCCCGAGTGAGGTCGCCTCACGTCTCTTCGTTGTGGACCGGCAGCTACCGTCTACAAGAGGGCCCAACTGTATTCATCTGTGGACCAAGGTTCTGTGGGCACCGTGTTCAGCACTCTGAATTCTCCCAAGAAATCGTTGGCCAGATGGGATATCGCCGGCGGCTCTCCTAACCCCCCCCCCTACTGACTTACAACCAGCAGGACCCCCCTTTAGTATATCCAGCTATAATCATTAAGTACCATCGCTATAGTTCCCTAAAGAACCAGGTTGTGTACTTGCTTCCTGCGTAACCAGAGATTGGACATTCAATGTTGATTTGCCTACGAATACTCATTTGCCTTACAAGTGCATTCAAATCATAAATGTCATTACGTGAACGTTGTATATACCCTTTGCTATATATTAAAGATTCGACGGATACATTTGTGTGGACTTGGTTTCATCAGGTGGGAAAGTGTTCATCATATCTATATCATGTACATATCATGAAGATATGGGAGGAAGAAGACGTGCCAGGAGATTGGAAAGAGGGCTATCTCATCAAGATCCCAAAGAAAGGCGACCTTAGCAATTGCGCAAATTACAGAGGGATCACACTGCTATCAGTGCCAGGGAAAGTTTTTAACAGAGTAATCTTGAACAGGATGAAGGACCTCTTCGATGGACAACTCCGCGATGAGCAAGCTGGTTTCCGCAAGGACCGATCCTGCACAGACCAAATTGCAGTGCTGCGCATCATCGTGGAGCAGTCGATAGAGTGGAACTCGCCCCTGTACATAAACTTTGTGGACTATGAGAAAGCCTTTGACAGCCTACAGAGAGACCCTCTGGAAGCTTCTCCGACATTACGGGGTGCTGACCAAGATTGTTTCCATCATCAGGAACTCCTATGAGGGACTGACATGCAAGGTGGTCCACGGAGGGCAGCTCACAGAGGCATTCCAAATGAGGACCGGGGTCAGACAAGGTTGTCTGCTCTCGCCCTTCCTCTTCCTGCTGGCCATTGACTGGATAATGAAGACCTCCACAGCACAGAGAAGGTACGGGATTCAGTGGACACCTTGGACGCAACTTGACGACTTGGACTATGCTGACGATTTGGCACTACTGTCGCACACCCAACAACAGATGCAGGAGAAGACCAACAACGTGGCATCCACTTCCGCGCAAGTGGGACTCAACATCCACAAAGGCAAGACTAAGATCCTCAAGACCAATGCAGCAAACAACACCAACGCAATCATGCTGGATGGCGAGGCTTTGGAAGAAGTTGAAGCCTTTACCTACCTTGGCAGTGTTATTGACAAGCAGGGCGGCACAGATGCTGACATTAGAGCACGAATAAGAAAAGCACGTACAGCATTCGTGCAATTACGGAACATCTGGAGCTCAAAAGAACTGACTTCCAACACCAAAGTCAGATTCTTTAACACCAACGTCAAGGCAGTCCTACTATATGGAGCAGAGATGTGGAGAACCACAGCTGCAACCATCAGGAAAGTGCAGGTCTTCATTAACAGCTGCCTGCGGAAGATCATCAACATCCGATGGCCAGACACCATCAGCAACTGCGAACTCTGGCAGAGAACAAACCAGCTGCCTGCAGAAGAAGAAATTAAGAAACGCAGATGGCGCTGGATAGGCCACACCCTGCGAAAGCCCGCAAGTACCATCACCAGACAAGCCCTAACATGGAACCCGCAGGGCAAGCGAAAAAGGGGCCGCCCGAGAAACACCTGGCGCAGAGACCTGGAGGCAGACACCAAGACCATGAAGATGACCTGGAACCAACTGGAGAGAACAGCTCAAGACAGAGATGCTTGGAGATCACTTGTTGACGGCCTATGCCCCAGAAGGGGTAGCAGGCGTAAGTAAGTACTGTGTGGCCAGTAGTTAAAGTACATAAAGCGGTAGTGGTTTAATGATACCATACTTATCAATACAGTCAGGGAATTGTACCCCTCAGTTACAGCAGGTGTTGCTAATGTTTTGTGGTCAAGTTAAAATTGATTAGCTCTAAAAAAGTTTTGTTTTTAATATAAACAATGGTAATGAACAGGTCCCCATGTCTAATAATACCTATAATTCATAGCAAACTGATAAAAGTCGACAATCGAATATCGAGAACTACAGAATAATTGACCACCAGATTCTGGAATTGTGCGCATCTCTACTAACTGCCAGGGCCGTTTAGCTGTACATAATCTGAAAAGAGCTGGATATATTAAAGGCATCACTGGAAGCACCATAGAAGGTTGAAGCTAGATCGGACAGGGTCATTGGCATAGGGCTCGTCAGGTTTTGGCCAAACTGCATGTCTTCAGTTGTATATAAACCCAAACCCAAACCAAACCATTCCCATTACCTATTGTAAAATAAATGTAACCATTTTCTTCAGGGTCGTCCACTTGCACATGCGTTCCACAAAACATCCTATGTGAGAGTGACCATGGCGGCAGTCCAGTCACCCCCACTAGCAGCTTTAAGCGATGTGAGATTGCCAGTGAAATCACCTAAACAGATTCAAGGAGATTGCCTTGATCGCATGTACTGTGTCTTTTGCAGTCTATGCTAAATATTAATAAGGTGTGAGTGAAGGCATAAGTTGTAAAGCACTTTGGATAAAAGCACTATATGAATGCAGTCCTTTTACCATTTGGTCAGAATTGTTACCTGAAAAGTCAATACTTGTTGAAAAGATGCAAAATATTGGACCATATGAAGCCCACCACCACCAAATCATCTCGGGTCTTGATTTGCAGGGCTTATGACTATTGAATTAAAATCACAACACAATTATTCATAAAAGTATTTGTATTTACAGAGGTCACTCCAAGTTATACTTAACACAGTAAGCTCATGGGGACAAAACAACAGGCGCAAGCATGTACAACAAAGATCAACTGAGGTTGTGTTGGGGATGTTTGGAATTGGGACTGATCTTCAATATGGAATATAAGGGGAAATTATGGCGTTAAGCTCAAAAAAATTCACATAGTGTGAATGAAGATTAAAGGCACAGTTCCTGCAGCAGGTCCTCCTCTCCCATGCCCAGGTCCATATCCTCCTCGTGGTAGTATATGAACATCAGCTCCTCAAAGTCGTCCACTACGGATGAGGTGGAGGTGGCGGCGGCGATACTGGTGGTGGGAGGTGTGCGGGAAGCGGCCGTGCTCAGCCTCCGCGTCCTGGACTGGGTGGGAGACTTCATGACGGGGCTGAAGGGAGAAAGGGGTGATATTTTATTTTTCAGCAAGTGTCAAGTATGACTTCATCTCTTCTCATTCTTCCAACTAACTTGTGATGTTTAGTGTTCTAATACAAATATATATCACTCTAGGTAATATAAAACCAACAACCACATATTTCCAGAGAACTTCTGGGAAAGACTTGACTATAATGTGACCTACCTCAAACTAGGGCTGGGCGATAAAACGATAACGATAATTATCGCAATATATTTTAATAATCGATATCGATTGACAAATATATATATCAATATTTTATTTTTTATTTTTAATGCAACAGGGCAGTTTTAAAACCAGAGACAGTGGACAGACTTGTCTTTCTTACCTGCAACTTAAAGTAATGGCTTTGCTTGTCCAAATGACAATACTGACCAAATTGAGATTTATTTTTCTCTTGTCCATTTATTTTATTTTCTTTCTAATTTAAAATACAGTTTGAAACCGTCTGTACACAGTAGGCTATGTGTGCTAGCAGATGTAGTCTCCAGTCGCGAGTCACGGTGCACATGTGCAGTGGTTTGTCCACCAAAAAAGCGCCAAAAGATAGAAAAGAAACTAGCAGAGCCAGAACTATTCAACTCCCCTGGAGCCACAGCCAGCAGAGAAGCCTGTTTACTTTCGATTTCAAACCAGCTGCAGCCTGAGAACTGGAGTGTGAGGGGCTATAACACTAAAGATGGTGGCAACGACAAAGAATTGCTGCAAAATAAACATACATCTGTTTAAAAAAAAAAAAACGTATAATAATATAGATAATTATCGATATCGAGTGATATAACATTATCATATCGTTATCGTGATATCATTTTTGGCCATATCGCCCAGCCCTACATCAAACCATGCCCTCTATTCTTGATCCTCCAATCACAACTGTTGCTTCCACATCACAACAGTTGTGATTGGAGGATCAAGAAAAGATGGGTGGAGTTTTGAGACAGGTCAATACTGCAGCCCCTGCAGTTAGTTCCCTGTGCACATAAGGAATCCATCCTTTACCTTTGAGGGACGACACTGGTCTCACTGGCTGCAGCTGTAGGGACAGTGGTAGTGACAGCGGACAGGGCTTCGACCGGGCTGTGCTGGACAACAGGGACCGTCTGGAGCTCCTCTCTCAGGGGGCTAGCGTTGCAACCCAAGCCTGACAGGGTGGGGGGGCTCCTGGGGACTGCTGCGTTCACCTGAGACTCTGTGCTGCTGGATGAAGAGGGGGACATCTGTGGAGGAGCCATCAGTGAGGATCAATATCAGTTAGTTGCATTACAATTCCCACAACATTTCCCTGCCCCTTTCTGCTCTACCTACAGTACGATCTACGACAGGAAACACGAGTGCGGTGTCTGTCAACTGACCTTTCGTTTGCAGGGAAGGTCCTGCAGTGGCTCCTCCTCCACTGTGGAGGCGCTGTTCAGGGGTTTGACTGCAGCAACGGCAGACTGCTTTGCCGCCTTCCTCTTCTGGCCCGGTTTCACCTGCGCCGCAGGCTTCATCATAGAGGGCTTCACGTTCAGTTTAGGCCTCACTGGAAAAGACAATCAAGGGGTCAGATGTGTACGATATAAGAGGAAAATACATGTATGACGACACCTTCAGCCTTGTTCAGTCCATTAAATGGCATGTGGCCTTGTAAAAGTTGTGACACATTTTAATCCAAAGCCAATTGTGGTTTCAGTAGAATGAAGACATCCAACAATAAACATGGCTGAGGTGCAGCAGGGTGAAACAAGATAGGAACATAATAGGGATTGTGATGGGGACAAGAAAGGTGCTCCCCAAAATCTTTATACGACACAAAAGCCCCCAGTAGAAAGAGATCATTTCATAGCCCCGAGGGAAAGGAAGGTACCTTTGGGTTCAGTAGTCTGTCCAGGGGACTTTTTCTGTGCAGCATGTTGTGCCATATCAAAAGGAGGCTCCCCCACAGAGGGCCCAGGAGATGCTGCTCCTCTGACATGTTTGGCTGGTGGCGTGAGCCCTGGGCCGTTCCTCTTCCTCTTGCCAGGGGAGACCGTGGAGATGGTGGGGCTGCAGGAGGCAGAGTCTGCCTCTTCCTGCCGGGGTGGAGAAGTCTGCTTGGGAGAGGTTGAGGCGATGGCCGGAATGTCGGTAGTTGTGCCGTTCACAGGCAAAGCGGCCCTGGTTCGGAGGCTGACCCGTTGGTTGACGGGACACTTTGGAGCCTGGGTGGGGACTTCGGAGACGGGAGTAGGGGAGGAAAGCGGAGCAGCAGCTGGGGGCGTCACTCTGGCTCTTATTATCTTCCTCTTGAGGGTGGGACCTGCCGCTGGTTTCTGAGCTGGTTCTGCTTCAGTGGAATCTTCAGAATGGCTGGTGGAAGAGGCTTCCACTTGTTGCTTGCGTAGGCGCTTCTCGCGCATGATCTCCTCAAAGGTTTTTACTTTAACACCATTGCTGGAGTTGGAGCTGGGCTAAAAGACCCACAAAGAGAAGGTTTTTCACAATCACCCACGGTAAATATTTATCATCTATTGTAGGCATCAACAGAATATCGATGTCAGTCTCACCTCAGCAACAGTCGTAGTAGGTTTTAGAGTCTTCTCCGTCGGCTCAGCAGACCTCTGTGTCATGTTGCCAGCTGCTCAACGTGAAATGTTACGCGTTAGAAGCTTCAGAACATGTCATGGTAGTTACAGAAGCAAGTCAAATATGACAGGAATAAAGCCAAAGCACTAATTAAACTGAAAAACAAGGAATACTAAAGGTCAGGATGCAATGGAGGACATGGGGAACTGATCAACTGTTTAAGACTTTCCTAGACTATTTTGTACCTGGTTTAGGGGCGACGACTTGTTCAGCAGGCAACCCCAGTCTTTCTCGCACTGGTTTCAAAGCTAAAGAACAAGAGAAAAACAATGAGTTTGACCATCATTTTTTTCAGACACTACAACATTAAGACAATTTAACACAATATACTTTTGACAAATGCTATTTCTAATAGTAGACACCATTTCATGCAAGCATTCAGAGTGCAACTCGTAGCTAAAGTAAAGCACTGTTTACATTTACATTTAGTAATTTAGCTGACGCTTTTATCCAAAGCGACTTACAAGTTCTGTATGACAAGTCATCAGGAATCTGTTTAGTATACATCATAGTATGCTATGCAGTGGCGTTGCGCAATATGCCGGGGCCCCCCCGCAGGTCAGACCATGAGGCCCCGCCCACTCCCCTAAATCAATAATAAAGTGAGAAAATGTACCTTTTTTTTTCGCGACACATATATTTTTTTTCGCAAATTCGAGACACATATTCGGTTGCAAAAAGATGTCCCACGGTCTCTATGGCCGTGAATATTTTCAAGCGGATCGGAATCACGGCGCGCCCGTGGGACACTTTTCCATTTCGGCGAGTTTATTCCACGCTTTCGGCTTTCCTTTTCTAAGCATTTTCGGGGCTACATGTGAATGAGTAAAAGTTGCGGGATGCCCAGATGTACCCACGGTAGAAAGCTTGCGTGGAGCTCATAATAGGCTCACTTAATACAGCTTTTTAAAATCACGCGAAAGTTTCAGGGTCGCAAGCCGACCTTTTCCCCTCGTTTTCGATTGATTTAGGAAAAGCTTCGGCACGCCGAGAGGTACACGTGGATTTAATCTCGCGAGGATCGGGGTAATATTCGGCCCGTGGGAGCACTCGGCGGCTGTAGGCTACTTTTTTAAATGTTTATTTTTTCAGGCATCTTTTGTAAACAGTATAGGGTCAGTAGGAACTGTATAATAATATAATATAATCAGGGCTTCAGCAGCGGGGGTGCTGAGATAAGTGATATAATAATAATAATAATAATAATAATAATAATAATAATAATAATAATAATAATAATAATAATAATAATAATAATAATAATAATAATAATAATAATAATAATAATAATAATAATAATAATAATGATAATAATAATAATAATAATAATAATAATAATAATAATAATAATAATAATAATAATAATAATAATAATAACAACAACACTCGTTCACTAGAGGAGACCACTGCCCAACTCCGCGCTCTCACGCTCAGCTCTGCAGAGCGACACAAACAATGTAACCGTTTTGATGCATACATGTAACCTGTAGTAGCATACTGGTTATGGCGAATAAAACGTTCTATTCTTCTAACCTGTCTCGCCGGCTGTAGCGTGGCTGGGGGCCTGGCTGGGCTGTGGACGCGGTGCGGCTTTCGCTCTTATCTTGTTTTTCTAAGCACCGCCGCTTGCTTGGATATTTGCGGCATTTTTACCAGCGCCTTCCCGCTGTGTTTTGAACGCTGCCAATGAACATTAGTTATCAGCCGCTGCCTAGCCCTATCGCAGGTGAGCAAATCATAGCAGGGAGGGGGGGGGCCCCGCCCTCAGCGCGAGATGCATCCAGCTGCAGCCCCGCAGACCATACTGGGCTCCACTGTCTGCGCCCTGTTCGCGCGCGTTACAAAATCTAAGAGGATAGTCTACAGTGGGGGAGGGGCCCCCTAAGCTCTGGGGCCCCCCCGAACCGCGGGGGTGGCGGGGGCCTCCGCTACGCCACTGATGCTATGGGCTAGGGCTGTCTTAAATACTTCGAAGCTTCGTTCGATGGGCATGGGATTCGAATGGGAAAATAAAATTTGAATATATATATATTTTTTAAAGCAACTCTGCCTCTCTTTGTTAACTACAACAAGCAATGCTGTTTGTTATTTAAGATGAGGTTGGACTCGGCACTGACAGATTTGTGTTCATTGTGCTGCCTTTATAAAGCCTCAAATGACGGCTTACAATATTTCATGAAAGCAAAGTGTTTCGTTTGTCTAAGATTTAAAAAGGTTTAAACTTTACAGCACTGACAAAGTTGAACAAAGTGCTGTAAAAGTCCCACAACATAAAATATTTGTTTTAAAATTAAATGTATGTCTCGCCCCTTCATCAACGCAATACACATCTCATGACATCCTGCGCTGGTATAATCGTGAGTCAGACGAGCGCAAAGTGCCGCGACGTGCGTGACGGCCCATACACATCTCGGAACAGCTATAGCTTTCTTTCAGAAAAATGACTTTGGAGCAGAGAAAACTGCAACCAGTCAACGAAAAAGCACTACATGCTTTGTTTATTGTTGCCAATTGGATCACACTGGATTAAGAAACTCCGTTTGTGGCACTCCAGGATAATCAGCGGAGATTTTGGGGTATTTACTCTGCTTGATGGCTTTTTATAGGAACAGAATGTTGCAAAAAAATTTAAGCCACATAGAAGGGCTCATTGAACAATTTCTGAACTATTTTCCCGAAAGAGAGCACAGCCAATTTGGCCAACTCGATCCAAGATCTGTTCATAAGCATGACGCAACAGGTCCCCCACTGTCTGAGCAGGAGGCGCCGATTGATCTTTCGTGTGATGAGCTACTGAAAGTCAAGTTCACTGGACAGGCCCTCGCAAAGTTCTGGATATCAGTCCGGAACGAGTACCTAGTGCTGTGTAATGCTGCGCTGAGGAAGCGTGTCCCCTTCGCATCAACATACCTCTGTGAGGCCGGATTTTCGGCACAGACATAAACTTATTTTTTTTAAATACAGATCTCACCTCAGAGTAGAAGCGGATTTCCCCATTTTTCTCAGCACAGCATGGAACTATGTTCAAATGTACAAGCACACCCTTCCCATAAAGTCTATTTTTTTTATTCTTAAAGCGCATGTGAACGCATTTTATTTTATTTTTTATATATGTTCTGGCAACATGTTTTGGCTAAATATTGTTTTATAAATGTGTATACAGAAACAATTCCATTGCTTTTGTTGATAATATTCATTAATTTCATTGATAACAGTGCTGTCATTTCATTTTCTAATAAATATGCATGATCACGTTCAACGTGTGCTTTTATTTTGATATTCCTTATTTCCACGTTGAAATTACGAGATACATTAAGTGTGGGGTCACCAAAACTATTTCCTAAATAAAATGGGGTTGTGGTATAAAAAAGTTTGAGAACCCCTGGTATAGTATGTACTATGTATAAATTCAGATTCCAAGTGTTTTATTGCCCATATTTATTGTAACATAATATAAGTGATAGGGCATACAGACCCTCATCTGCACTTTTGATTACACTGTTTGCTTTCTTGAGTGGTGGTTCTACCACGGCTTGTGCATCTACAGGTAAGAAGCAGGTTGTAAGTAAAAACCAATATCGCTAGCAATGAGAAATCCTTCTAGATATGACAAATTAAAATACGAACATACAAACATTTAAAAAAAAATGTGAATGATCTTTTCCCCCCTTCTTTTTCCATTTTTCTCCCATCCCAATGTTAGTCGTTATGCCAATTCCCAATCCCCTTCCTGATCGTGTCTTGGATGGGAATGTGGTGGGAATTGATGTGTGGGGTGTTTGGGGGACTGGCTGTTTCCGGGGGGGTTCACATGCCTTCGAGCAACATTGTACTTATTTTATGCCTATTCTTATGTCTGCATGTTTACGTTGCACTACTTTTATACCTCTTCTTATGCCTGCAATTTATCCATTGTTTTTTTATTCTGTCAACTATATGCTGATTTTATGCCTATGTTCATTTTATACTAATTGCTGTGAGGCACTCTGGACTGCGGTCCATGTATGAAAAGTCCTATATGAGTTATTAATATGTATTATTATTATTATTATATTGTAAAAAATGTATGCATTGAAATGTCTAAGTCTCGACAACATTGAAAATGAGGGTGCCCTCAATTGTCCTTTCGAGAATAAATAAAGGTTCCCCTTAGGTCCCTTTAACCTATAGCTACCTTGATAAGGAGTTAAGGAGCAGGGACCATGGAGACTCTGTTTTCACATAAATTCTCCCCAAGGAGTTTTTTTTTACAAACAATCAACCCAGATGCAAAATAATTTTTTTGGGGAAAAAGCCAGTCCCAGGTAGCCCCTTTCGTGACTGTGATTCACAGAGTGAAACCACAGTCACTTTCTAGCCCATAGCAAACCAACGTATGTTGACCATGAAGGACTGGTTCTGTCCGAACCGTTCGTTATACAAGTATCACAGAGACATTTCAAAGGTACTCACAGTTGCACAAGGGTTTCGGACAAAAATATGTGATGGTTTGAAAGCTCGGCGTTGCTAATAAACATTTAAAATATTTTTTATAAACTGGTCAACACTGCATTATTTCCGGCGTTGGGTGCATGATGCGCCTGCGCTGTGATCACAGCGCAGGTGCACCAGGCAGCCAAATATGGAAATATGTAACGTACCCCTGGTCCTGCTCCACAACCCCCATTGGTCCATGGACATTTTCCCCCCGGTACTGCGTCACAACCCTCATCTGTCCATGGACATTTCCCACGCCTGAACTACGTCTCTCAACCACCAGGTGGACTAGTTCAGTGCATTCATCTTTGTTGTCTTTTATTTATTAATGTCCTGTCTGTCATCACCAATCTGTTGTGTGTTCATCTGTTGTCTTTACTGTGCCCCATTGTCTAATTTAGTTTTGTCTCCTTGTGTCTGTATCTATGTGCTGTTTGGTGTTGTCTTGTTTTTGTATATTTCCCCTGCTACGTTTCATGTTTAGTCATTACCCCAGCTGTGTGTTATTTCACTATTATACAATGGCATGCAAATTTCTCGATTCTGATTGGCTGAAACAGTCAAGTTACACGTGGGTATTTGTCATAACCCCACGCTCTTGGTCCCAGGACCCGCCCACAACCGAATTACTATCAATCCGCCGTGCAAGTTTTTAGAAGTGAAAGCAAGATGGCGGACAGTAAACATTACGAAAGGATATGTTGATAGGGTCATAAAGACTAAATGAAAAACGATTTTGTCACGGCAAATGTGTTAGTTTCTTATCTTACACAATGTTGGATTATGCAGTGGCGGCTGGCCACTAGGGCGCCGCCCCCCCTGCTTAACCCTGGTTAAATGAGAGAAGAATCAGATTTTTTTTTTTTTTTTAGCCCTATAAATAATATAAACATGTTTAAAATGAATAATATTTACTCATTTTAAGTATGTTTGTGTTTCCAATGCACAATATAACGGTAATATATCAAATATAAATAATCGTTTTCCTGAACAGGAAGTGACTCACTGTCTGATAGAGAATACGTTCCGTTACCGTAGCCGTATTTCTCCTCGGCGCATTTCTCTCGGGCTAGACGCAATAACGCTTTGAGTGCGCGTGCACGCCGTGCACTGTTTCATCGCTGTATCCGTCGCAGCCAATCAGTGCGTAACGCGCTGTGCGTTGAATTATGATGTATTATGATGGAACACAGGCGCGTTTTGAAGCGGTCTAAGCAGCAGCGTCTATAATTTCCGTAGCCGCATTTCTCGGAGACGCTCTCTGATTGGCCGACGTCAGTTTTTTCCGTAGCCGCATTTCGCGGAGACGCTCTCTCTGATTGGCCAACGCCAGTTTCTAGGTTTCTAGGTTTCTAGGTTGGTAGATAGTTGTGTTGTTGTGATGCAGCTATTTGTCTTAGAGCGTGACGGCAAGTTCTTTCGACGGTTAAGCTTAGGCACTCTTTCAAAGTTGGTTAAGGTTAGAGTTTGTCTTAGAGCAGGGCGATAGGAACGCCAGGTAGTTTGCAGGCTGTTCGACGCGGAAATGGGCAAAGACACAGCTCTTCACTCACACAGTACTTGTTGGCTAACTTGGCTAACAAGAAGCTATATATGGATGCAGTGTGGTGGACATGCATGGACATCAACACAGTCTGGACAGTGGAGTGGATATACTTTATCAAGCCTGCTGGACCACTGTGCGTTTCAACTTAACAACAACAAGGTAGAGTTGCGATCTCTCTCTCTCTCTCTCTCTCTCTCTCTCTCTCTCTCTCTCTCTCTCTCTCTCTCTCTCTCTCTCTCTCTCTCTCTCTCTGATTGTGTAGGCATATTGGCTGCATTTGACTGACTGTGATCATATAATGATTGATGGCAATGGTGATAGTTGTACCTAATTAAATATTCACCAATGCGTGTTACATGTTTGCAAAATGTTTGATATAGCGCCCCCCATGGAGAAGAATGTACGGGCCGCCACTGGGATTATGTAATTAGTGGGTCATGAGTCATTGTGGAGTCACCAATCAATCAATCAATCAATCAATCAATTCAATAATCCATGCTCACTTAAAACAGCGCACCTCCCAGCTGATTCTATAGAAAGTAGGTTTAAAAAGAAATCCCTCCTATAGGGCAAAGAAAACTTCCTTTTCCCCCCCTATAGGGCAAAGAAAACCTTTTTTTTATTTTTTATTTTTTAACCTACTTTCTATAGAAGCATCTAAGAATGAAGTTCTATAGAAAGTAGGTAAGAAAAGAAAAGTTGGATGTGTTAGTTTGTTGGATGTCTTAGTTGAAAGACAGTTGGATGTGTTAGTTTGTTGGATGTCTTAGTTGAAAGACAGTTGGATGTGTTAGTTTGTTGGATGTCTTAGTTGAGAGACAGTTGGATGTGTTAGTTTGTTGGATGTCTTACTGAGAACAGTTGGCTGCACTTCTAAGCTGCTTCCACATGGAGGCAACTTCGTTTTTTTTTTTTGGGAACTACTTTTTTGGCGGATGGTTTTGTCAATAAATCTTCAATTAATGTGTGTTTATTGTATAGCAATAAGGTTGGATGACATCGACCACTGCTTGTCTGCATCTGGGTTCTACACACCACCATGCTGTCTAAACGTGTGAATCGTAATAGAAATAATGCCGTTTTGAGCAGTGTTGACCAGTTTATAAAAAATATTTTAAATGTTTATTAGCGCTGAGCTTTCAAACCATCAGGTATTTTTGTCCGAAACCCTCGTGCAACTGTGAGTACCTTTGAGATTTCTCTGTGATACTTGTATAACGAACGGTTCGGGCAGAACCAGTCCTTCATGGTCAACATACGTTGGTTTGCTATGGGCTAGGAAGTGACTGTGGTTTCACTCTGTGAATCACAGTCACGAAAGGGGCTAGTCCCAGGACAGAGTTGATTTCATTCTTACCATCTTCATCCTCATCATCGTCTGCTGGGTTGATAACCACTGGCGGGTGGGTAGGGCTGGGAACACTCTCCTGTGTTTCTGCCTTGATTACCCCTCTGAGCTGGGGGTTGGCTGCAGTGGGGAGAGGGGCAGGGGGAGGAAGGGCTGGTTCTTCGTGAGGTGGCTCCTCATTACTGGGCAGACCTGAGGGTAAAGAAATTGTTATTTTCCTTCAAATACAGATTACAATTAAATAGTTGGAAAAGATTATTTGATACCAATATGGGGGCAATACCAGGTTAAGAGAATGTTCTCAATATCAAAATATTACACCAACAGCCACATGTGACACATTAGAAATCAAAAGCAGGGCTTGATTTTCAGAATTTTTGACAGAGGCATGTTAGACCCTCATACTTTAGACACACACCTTTATTGGCAGGAACGTAGATTCCGTATATGAAGCGGGCTTTTTCATGGTAGAAAGCACAGTGGCGCTTCCGACAGCCAGCTGACTGGTGCTCCCAGTAACAGGCTTCTTCCTTCCTGTTTTTCTGTGGATAAGAGGTAAAGAGAAAGCATGTGGTGCGATGACGTCATTACCTCCATTTACAAAGACGCTTAGATGTTATCCAGGCCTGATTGATTAACTGCCAGACTTTGTGGAATGATCAAATTAAATAAATAATGTTCCTCCCGACAGATCCAGGGGCAGGGATGATGGCCCTGACCCAGGTTTAGGAGAGGGGTCTCGCGCCAGGACCTCACCAGGCGCACTCGCTGGTTTCGTGCGAGAACAGCTCGCGTGGCCGTCCACACAGTCCGACTTCAGAGCGGGCGGAAGCACACGGATTTACATTGGAACAGCTGTAAATGCCTAGTCTATATGCAAAGTCAGTCCCTGTTTGAAGATTTTTTTAAAAAGATTTCCAGTTCCAGTGTTCTATTGTCCATTTGGCATGTATAAGCAGTTATCTAATTAATTAGAATGTTAGAATGCATTTTAGAATGATGAAAACAGTGTGACTGTGCTCCTGAAAAAGTATAGTATGGTTTATTTGTATTGGGAGAGATACAGACACATTAGTTGGTTGAACAACATCTATCATGTGTGGTAATAATGCAGATATTATTGTATCTTTTTCTGTGAAAAATGCACGTGGCGCACGCTTCCAGCCTGCGCCCGCTCACGGCCGGTGTAAACAGCAATGCCCGTAACATGGGAGCGAAGTGAAGCACTGATCGCCCGCCCGCCTCACGCACCCGGTGCATTTGGGCCGTTTATTCTGCCCCTCTGTAAATAATGGCCACTCAAGACACGTACAGCTAGAGCCTCGAGTGGGCAAAGCTTGAAGGGGGTATTACCTTGCACAGTCAATCACACCAAATGTTCAGCAATGGCAACAAAGACACAAGATTCCCTTCATGGAGTACAGTGACAAGGAGGGGTAGAGAGTGGTTGCAGTGATGTCCCTGTATGTCTGTTGGAAACCTCCGCTCCAAAAAACTGACTACAGCTGAACTTTTGAGTAGCGATAGCTGGGTTTTGGCCACCCAGGTGACACAAATGAAGAAAACAACTACCACTTGGTGCACATATCCGAGAACAGCTGCAATCAAAAACTATTCATCACCGTTTGTGGAAATTGACCCTTCTCAAAACCCTCTTTTCTTGATCCTTCAACTGTTGCTTACCGTTTTCTCCATGTGGCGGAACTTGCAGACCACTCTGTAGCAGCGTCCCTCCTGCCAGAGGCTGCAGACAGTCTCGTTGCCCAAAGCTGCCTCACAGTGTCTAAATGGGCAGCTGTCTCCCTGCAGAAAAATAAACAAAATTAGTAAATTATGTCCATACCAGCACTTTATAACAACAAAATGTTTGCATCATGTGAATTCTGCAAGCTATGCTTATGTAACAGATGGTCACAGGCACCTAGTGCTCAGCACTCGCCCTCAGTCTGGCTCAAACTGATATTAATACAAGGAAATGGGTCAGCATAACAGACGTTAAAGGAGATTGGTGTAACACCATAGAGTTATACTACTATTAGCAAGGCTCAAGGTCTTGCCATGACACTGACAGTTTAGCTCCTAAACTACACCATGATACACACTCAAACTAATTCATCACATATTGTTGAGAATATCGTTTTTTTTGGAACAAGAAGATGATCTAAATGGACTTTGAAGTTCTGTTATTGAGGCGAGAGTGGCACCCTCCATGCCCAATTGGAATACATTAATTATGACGTCCACTACATAGACATTGAGTGTCATTTTCTCAAGTGCATTCTAATGTTGTTACTGCTAATGCCAACAGATTGGGACTGCCAGGCTCTTTGGCTCAAACCACCAACCCAGTGCTCATCAACACTAGACCACCATAAAATGTAATCTCATGCCATCCTTCATGTGGAGAAGACCCATCTCAAATCACAAAGCCACCGTACTTCAACTTATGAACAACTTTACACACAGAGGGAGTCACACTTGTCAACAAAGACTTACTTTATAGCAGGTGGAGTAGTAGAAGAAGTAGCAGTCATCACCATTGTTTGTCATGTTGAGGCTGGGTTACTTCTTGACTTTCAGTGAGCTGCCACAGCAAGTAGATGAAGCACGACAAGGCCAGAGACTCTGTCTGAGAGAATTGTTGGATTAGAATAGATACAAATGTTCTAGATCTAGAATGTTCTATTATGAGATCATACTGTGACATCACAAATGTTCTAGAATGTTCTATTATGACATCACACCGTGACATCACAAATGTTCTAGAATGTTTTATTATGACATCATACTGTGACATCATAAATGTTCTAGAATGTTCTATTATGACATCATACTGTGACGTCACAACGGAACATGTTTGAGTTCCATGATTAAATTAGTCTTTTTTCATTCAGTATTCAATATTGTCTGATTCAATATTAACATTCAGTATTCAATAGTGTCTGATTCAATATTAACATTCAGTATTCAAGTAGAACAGCTAGCTAGCCATTGTGGACACTCACCTTTCCACAGCTAAACCAAGGCTTCTTGTTTGAGAAATGCAGGCTTCAGTCTATGTGTTCTTTAGTCTATTAGTCAGGACTGTCCTTCAGTCCTGTTTCAAGATGCACAATGAGTACTTCTGAGAGAATTGTTGAATTTGAATAGATACAAATGTTCTAGAATAATCTATTATGACATCATACTGTGCCATCAAAAATGTTCTAGAATGTTCTATTCTGACATCACACCGTGACATCACAAATGTTCTAGAATGTGTTATTATGACATCTTACTGTGACATCACAAATGTTCCAGAATGTACTATTATGACATCACAACGGAACATGTTTGAGTTCCATTTGAATAATATAAATAATATGTATGGTAAGGCTGTCACAGAGCCTGTTTTTGGGATTCAAACTTCATCAGGGTTTTTCGAACGGACGTTTGAACCTTCGTTTTTAATAATAATAATAATAATAATAATAAAAATAAAATAAAATGTATATCCTCAAACTAAATCCTCAATTTGAATAGTGATTAATCTGATAAAACGGACGTTCGAACCTTCGTTTTTAATTAAGCAAAATAATATTGTGACAAAATAAAAATGCACACTAAATAAAAATACACATTTCAAATGTAAACATACAGCTAGCTACTATTCCATGGGCTAGATTTATTTTCACAACCTGTTTTGTTAATGCGCCCAGGAACCGGAAGCAGTCCAGCGAGGTGTCGTTTTGTTTACATGCACCAGTCACATTATGTTACCTTAGCTAGCAAGCAAGCTATAAACGGGGGGGATCATCCCTATGTTCCCCGGGTCCTATGTTCCCCGGGTTCTATGTTCCCCGCTTTGATTGATTAATAGATTGAAAATTTTATAAATTTGATTATTTTATTAATTATTAATGTCCGCCTTGTTTCGAACGGTTAAGCTTAGGCCCTCGTTCGAACTGGTTAAGGTTAGAGTTTGGAATCAGGGCTGGTGGTCTAAAATGTTCAATCTATCAATCAATCAAAGCGGGGAACATAGAACCCGGGGAACATAGGACCCGGGGAACATAGACATGCTCCCAAAAACGGGGGACAGTTTAACGTGACTGAGTGATCTAGTGAGCTAGAATCAGAATATTCTACCCATAAATAACTAATGTCAAATATAAATAACTTGACGGTCATACCAAACCATTAGTTTTGACACAAACTAACGTTAGCTAGTTAGCACCGCCCAGCGATGACCGGTGTTTATTTCAGTCACGTAGCTCTTGTCATTCACCAGTTACAAAATGTAGCCATGCCAGGTCACGTCTATGCCTTCTACACCGCTGTTCGGTTTCCGCGTTGCCGCTTTGCGCTGATTGGCCGAGCGCGCGCATGCCGGCATCTCTGCGCTCATCAACGACCCTCCGTGCTCCGGATTTCAACAGCGGGGAGAGTATTATGGGGCTTATGCCGCGAAGCAGTAACACACATAGTTGCAATGCATCTGTCAGTCGTACTTAACTATGTGTTCACTGTTGTGTTACTGCTTCGCGGCATAAGCCCCATAATACTCTCCCCGCTGTCGAAAGCCAGAGCACGGAGGGTCGTTGATGAGCGCAGCGATGCCGGCTCTGTATGTCTGTTGGAAACCTCCTCTCCAAAAAACTGACTACAGCTGAACTTTTGAGTAGCGATAGCTGGGTTTTGGCCACCCAGGTGACACAAATGAAGAAAACAACTACCACTTGGTGCACATATCCGAGAACAGCTGCAATCAACAACTATTCATCACCGTTTGTGGAAATTGACCCTTCTCAAAACCCTCTTTTCTTGATCCTTCAACTGTTGCTTACCGTTTTCTCCATGTGGCGGAACTTGCAGACCACTCTGTAGCAGCGTCCCTCCTGCCAGAGGCTGCAGACAGTCTCGTTGCCCAAAACTGCCTCACAGTGTCTAAATGGGCAGCTGTCTCCCTGCAGAAAAATAAACAAAATTAGTAAATTATGTCCATACCAGCACTTTATAACAACAAAATGTTTGCATCATGTGAATTCTGAAAGCTATGCTTATGTAACAGATGGTCACAGGCACCTAGTGCTCAGCACTCGCCCTCAGTCTGGCTCAAACTGATATTAATACAAGGAAATGGGTCAGCATAACAGACGTTAAAGGAGATTGGTGTAACACCATAGAGTTATACTACTATTAGCAAGGCTCAAGGTCTTGCCATGACACTGACAGTTTAGCTCCTAAACTACACCATGATACACACTCAAACTAATTCATCACATATTGTTGAGAAGATAGTTTTTTTTGGAACAAGAAGATGATCTAAATGGACTTTGAAGTTCTGTTATTGAGGCGAGAGTGGCACCCTCCATGCCCAATTGGAATACATTAATTATGACGTCCACTACATAGACATTGAGTGTCATTTTCTCAAGTGCATTCTAATGTTGTTACTGCTAATGCCAACAGATTGGGACTGCCAGGCTCTTTGGCTCAAACCACCAACCCAGTGCTCATCAACACTAGACCACCATAAAATTTAATCTCATGCCATCCTTCATGTGAAGAAGACCCATCTCAAATCACAAAGCCACCATACTTCAACTTATGAACAACTTTACACACAGAGGGAGTCACACTTGTCAACAAAGACTTACTTTATAGCAGGTGGAGTAGTAGAAGAAGTAGCAGTCATCACCATTGTTTGTCATGTTGAGGCTGGGTTACTTCTTGACTTGCGGTGGGGTGATGTGATGTGATTGTGACCTTTCGGCTCAGCGGGTGGTTCTCTGCAAGCAGGACCCTCCCTGACAACACAGTGACAGACTGTTCACATCTATGGCTTGGGCTGGCCACCTCCACTTGGCTGAGAGGCCACTGTCCCTGACGACTCGTCTCTGAGGCCGTGTGCTCAGGTTTCAGTGAGCTGCCACAGCAAGTAGATGAAGCACGACAAGGCCAGAGACTCTGTCTGAGAGAATTCTTGAATTTGAATAGATACAAATGTTCTAGATCTAGAATGTTCTATTATGACATCATACTGTGACATCACAAATGGTCTAGAATGTTCTATTATGACATCACACCGTGACATCACGAATGTTCTAGAATGTTTTATTATGACATCATACTGTGACACCACAAATGTTCTAGAATGTCCTATTATGACATCATACTGTGACATCACAACGGAACATGTTTGAGTTCCATGATTAAATGAGTCTTTTTTCATTCAGTATTCAATATTGTCTGATTCAATATTAACATTCAGTATTCAATAGTGTCTGATTCAATATTAACATTCAGTATTCAAGTAGAACAGCTAGCTAGCCATTGTGGACACTCACCTTTCCACAGCTAAACCAAGGCTTCTTGTTTGAGAAATGCAGGCTATGTGTTCTTTAGTCTATTAGTCAGGACTGTCCTTCAGTCCTGTTTCAAGATGCACAATGAGATCTTCTGAGAGAATTGTTGAATTTGAATAAATACAAATGTTCTAGAATGTTCTATTCTGACATCACACCGTGCCATCACAAATGTTCTAGAATGTTCTATTATGACATCTTACTGTGACATCACAAATGTTCTAGAATGTACTATTATGACATCATATTGTGACATCACAACGGAACATGTTTGAGTTCCATTTGAATAATATAAATAATATGTATGGTAAGGCTGTCACCGAAGCCTGTTTTTGGGATTCAAACTTCGTTAGGGTTTTTCGAACGGACGTTTGAACCTTCGTTTTTAATAATAATAATAAAAATTAAATAAAATGTATATCCTCAAACTAAATCCTCAATTTGAATAGTGATTAATCTGATTAAACGGACGTTCGAACCTTCGTTTTTAATTAAGCAAAATAATATTGTGACAAAATAAAAATGCACACTAAATAAAAATACACATTTCAAATGTAAACATACAGCTAGCTACTGTTCCATGGGCTAGATTTATTTTCACAACCTGTTTTGTTAATGCGCCCCGGGCCGGAAGTAGTCCAGCGAGGTGTCGTTTTGTTTACATGCACCAGTCACATTATGTTACCTTAGCTAGCAAGCAAGCTATAAACGGGGGACAGTTTAACGTGACTGAGTGATCTAATGAGCTAGAATCAGAATATTCTACCCATAAATAACTAATGTCAAATATAAATAACTTGACGGTCATACCAAACCATTAGTTTTGACACAAACTAACGTTAGCTAGTTAGCACCGCCCAGCGATGACCGGTGTTTATTTCAGTCACGTAGCTCTTGTCATTCACCAGTTACAAAGTAACACACATAGTTGCAATGCATCTGTCAGTCGTACTTAACTATGTGTTCACTGTTGTGTTACTGCTTCGCGGCATAAGCCCGCCCCATAATACTCTCCCCGCTGTCGAAAGCCGGAGCACGGAGGGTCGTTTATGAGCGCAGCGATGCCGGCTCGCGGCGGCCCTCCCCCCGCTGGCGAAAGCCTTATCGCAGCACAGCTGAGGGCCGCGTCACGGCTCATGCGCATGCGCGAGCTCGGCCAATCAGAGCGCAAAACGGCAACGCGGAAACCGAACAGCGTTGTAGAAGGCATAGGCGCTGCCATGTCACATTTGCATTGCTGTGCTGTCAAATATTAAATCATTTTTATTACGAAGGTAGCTTGCTATGGCAGTGAACTATAGACGCGGTTCCACATAAATTTAATAGCACACTAATACTACCAGCACTATGAAGTACCGTAGGCTTACCACCAGAGGGAGACGATGTGTAACCTTACTACTAGTACTACACTGACTTTTCAGATCGCATCAGTTCCTTAATTCTGTACTCCTTTAGATGAAAATGACCATTTATGACTTTCCAAACATCTTTATTTCAGGCCCCGTTTAGACGGAAACGCTAGCAGGTGAATCCGCAAAAATATTTTTACGGATGTGCCTTTCGTTTATACGGAAACGGCGTTTTTACGGGGTGAAACCGCAAAAAAGTGAGACTACCTTCCAGGGTGGAATTCCTAGAAACGCAAAACCTTTGCGCTCTCGTCTAAACTATCAAACCGTATAAATCTGTTAAAACGATGACGAAAGGGTTGTCACGGCTCTGGTCGCGCGTACTGCTTACGTCACAGGTAGCAGGTAAGCGCCAGTAGCCGAGACGTAAACAAAGCAAGTATGTCTGACTATATCAACGGAGATCACTTGAAGGCTACATTGGCAGTACTTTTAAAGACACAAGAATCAGTCCAGTTTTAAGATACGCTATTGGAGCTGGAATTACCGCGGCTGCTGGCACCAGACTTGCCCTCCAATGGATCCTCGTTAAAGGATTTAAAGTGTACTCATTCCAATTACAGGGCCAGCAGGTGCCTCGACTGGCCCGTGCCGTTCTGTGTTCTGAACGTAGCGTTATAGCAGTACTTTTAACCCTTTCACTGCCACACGACAGAAGGTTAACCCTTTACTATCACACAACCGGCTGTCGTGTGGCAGTGAAAGGGTTAAATACACAAGAATCTGTCCCGCGGCGTGAGTGGACCCACTGTCTGTGAGTGACTCTGCTTTGGTCCAATCACATTCCCCATCCACAGTCTGCGAATCAGAGGCAGAGTAGGGCGGGTCTTCACAGCACGTCATGTGACATATGCGCCAATCGTGTGACAGCGGTGCTCCGTCGTTACAGCCTCGTCTGCACAGAGAATTCCACCCCAAAACGCTCGTCTAAACGCAAAATTAAAAGTGAAACCGCAAGACGACTTTTGCGGTTTCTGTTCACAAAACGCTCGTCTAAACGTAGCCTCAGTGACAGCACGACGGCAGTCACAATGAAATCACAATCAAAATAAATGACTTCTGAACATTGTTACAACAGCTTCTGGTAACATCAGAACAAAAACAGCACCAAAATCAAATTTTCTCAAACTCACTAGCATATAATATATATAATAGGTCAATAGTACTCTGGAATTCTCTGCCGAAAAACATCTCATCCACAATACATAATAAATTTTCTTTAAAAAAAAAAGTATTAAGAGATATCTTGCAAACATGTCAAGTATGTAACTTATCTGTGTATTTTATCTTTTTTCCTTTTTTTTTACTGGAATGTTAGATTTTATAATGTGAATTTGTATACATTTTTTATGTGTTTTGTTTTTATTCGTATTTTTTGTTGTACATTTGTATTGTATTTGTTTTGTGCAGGACCCCAGGAAGACTAGAGGCTCTTTCATGTGTCTCTAATGGGGATCCTTTAATACACATAAACATGTGCTTGTACTGTACACCTGAGTTCTCAAAACTCTAATAAGCGTTTGTAGCTTGTACTGTACACCTGAGTTCTTCTCAAAACTCTAATAAGCGTTTGTAGCTTGTACTGTACACCTGAGAGTTCTTCTCAAAACTCTAATAAGCGTTTGTAGCTTGTACTGTACACCTGAGTTCTTCTCAAAACTCTAATAAGCGTTTGTAGCTTGTACTGTACACCTGAGAGTTCTTCTCAAAACTCTAATAAGCGTTTGTAGCTTGTACTGTACACCTGAGTTCTTCTCAAAACTCTAATAAGGGTTTGTAGCTTGTGCATATATGTTTATATATAATATAAATATATAAGTATCTATATCTAAAGCTCTAAGTACTATTTGAATGTACTACGAATGTACGTACAAAACTCAAAAGCCTGTTCGAGCTACTAAATGGACTTCTCATCCAATAACTTGGCAGGAGGAGGTTGGACAAGCATTAAAATGAACAGTAGACTTAGAACATTAGGTCTATTGAACAGTAGACTTAGAACATTAGGTCTATTGAACAGTAGACTTAGAACATTAGGTCTATTGAACAGTAGACTTAGGCCATTAGGTCTGTAATGGCTTCTTGTAGGTCAACCAGGTAGTGTCTTTAACATGCACATTCCAAAAAAAATCCAAAACGAGATCCAAGGTATTATGAATTAAATTATAGATTTATTTTAAGCATCTAAATAAAACACCAAAAGAAAGATTCCAATACTCATAAATAATAGTATTCTAACACTGATGTGGTTTAAAGAAAAATGTATGACCTGGCACCTTCACCAAACATTTTTACCATGCCTAGGCCTTCTCTTCCTGCTCATTAAACCACCTGAGATTCCAAGAGTCCCCGCCCCCCACTCTCAACATGCACTACCAGCCTTTGGATACTAGGTGGGGTAGTTGACTACAGAGGTGCAGAAACAAAATGTAAACAAATGATAGATACACTAAGAACACAATAGAATGGCTCCAACACGTCAGCCCCTAATTGCCAAGCAAGGCAATTATCAATAGAAATGGAGCCCATATAATATAAGCAGCAATTACCATGAAAACTAGTTTATATATATATTCTTTTTTACTGGTTTTCAAAGTCCATGCGTTTCTTGGTCTTCTTGAGAGTGTGCATTGTTCAATGATCGGTGTCAATCAGTATATGTGTAGGTGTCGATGAGTCCGCTGATTCAATGTCAAGATGTTGCTTCTTCCAGGAGCAAACAAAGCTTGGTGATAGGTCTCTCCAATACGCCGCTCTTTGTTTTAACTCGAACACGACGAACCAGACCTCTGGAGTCTGGCATGGTGTCAATGATTCGTCCCATCAGCCATGAGTTGCGTGGAGCTGAGCTGTCCACTATGAGTACCAAGTCTCCAGGGCTTAAACTCCTTTTTATGCTGTTCCACTTTTGGCGTTGCTGCATTATAGGAAGATACTCAGATGTCCATCTTTTCCAGAAGAGGTTTGCGAGATACTGTACTTGCCTCCATCTCCTCCGAGCATACAAATCTTCTTGGGTGAACAGACCTGGAGGTAAGATTGGTTTACCCTTGAGCTGAATAAGATGGTTTGGTGTAAGAGGCTCAAGGTCATTTGGGTCATCTGAGACTGAAGTAATTGGACGATCATTGAGAATGGCTTCCACCTCACATAAGGCTGTCTGCAGAGCTTCATCATCAATGGTTTGCTGTGTCAAGACGGATTGAAGGACACTCTTTACTTGACGAATGAGCCGCTCCCAGACCCCCCCATGGTGGGCTCCGTGGGGAGGATTGAATTTACACTTTATACCATCCTGTAGCATTACCCTTTGAATCTTGTCTTGGTTCAATTGCTTCAGGGCTTCTTTTAGCTCACGATTAGAGCTGATGAAATTGGTGCCATTATCTGACGTTATCTCTAGCACTTGTCCTCTTCTACATATGAATCGCCGAAGGGCACTAATGCAAGAGTCTGTGTCCAGGGAGTGAGCCATTTCAAGATGAACAACTCTGCAGGTCAGGCATGTAAATATTACACCATACCTCTTCACAGTGGATCTTCCTCTCTTAACCTCAATAGGTCCGAAATAATCCACTCCTACATGCGTGAAAGGAGGTAGGTCTGGAGAGATTCCGTTTGTGGGAAGATCAGCCATCTTCTGTTCTCCCACCTTTCCATGTTTGCGTCGACAGATTACACATTTCCGGATAACAGTTCTTGCTGCAGAATTTGCACAGAGAATCCAATATTTCCGTCGCAACCTGGACAGCATGTGATTTCTTCCACTGTGTCCTACCAGCTTGTGTATGTGACAAAGGATCAGTTTTGAAACATGACTGTCCTTGGGAAGGATGGCTGGGTGTTTAACTTCCTCGGGTAAGGCAGACTTGGTGAGCCTTCCACCTACCCTCAGAACTCCGTTCACCAACACTGGATCCAGTCTGTACAATGGGCTGGTTTTCTTTACTGTGCCCGTTCTCAGTGCAGCAATCTCTTCAGAAAAACTCTGACCTTGGACAAAGCATATGACTGCCTCCTCAGCTTGGACCATGTCATCAACTGAAAGACCTGCAAAGTTTCCATGTGGCAGCTTCGTCTTTGTTTATGACTGTACTGTAGACAGAGACATCTTTTTTCACCTCAGGATCGTCAACAGAAACAGCATCAATCTCTTCAGGAGATCTTGGCCAATGTGATTCAGGGCCTGCGAGGAATCCCGGGCCTTGGATCCACCTTTTTGACTTCAGAAAAGCATCAACTCGCAGACCACGAGAGGCCTCATCAGCAGGGTTTAACTTAGAGCAAATGTATCTCCATTGAGACGGCTTTGACAGATCTGTGATGGTGGCCACTCTGTTTGCTACAAAGGTCTGGAATCTTTTAGTTCTGTTAGAGATGTACTTCAGGACAGTCATGCTGTCAGACCAGAAGACTGATTTATCAAGTTGAAACTGTAGTTCACGTCTTAGCATCTTGTCCATACGAACAGCCAAGACTGCGGCTGTAAGCTCAAGTCTTGGAATGGTAGTCTGCTTTAATGGAGACACTCTAGCTTTCCCCATAACGAAGGCAGTATGTATGTCATCCTTGTCACTTGTGAAGCGAAGGTAGGTCACTGTCCCATACCCTGCTTCACTGGCATCACAGAAATGATGTAACTGGGCTGTCTTTATCTCAAAGTCTCTTGGTAGGAAACATCTGTCCACATAGAATGCATCTAGCTGGTGCAATTCGGTTTGCCATCTGTGCCACTGTTGAGCAATCGTGTCTGGAACGTTTGCATCCCAGCCACATCCGATCCTACACAAATTCTGTAGAATTATCTTGGCAGTTAGTGTTGTGAAGGATTAGATTAAACCGAATATATATATTTATTTATGGATATATATTTAATAGTATTTGTATATCGTTTGATATCCCTTGTATATTCTTTGTACATATACACTGAATATCCCTTTAGTCTACTACAGCCCATAATAGTTCATTCTCTCATTGGACAAGAACCTGGCGCCAGCAGACAGGCCCCTTGAGTCAAGTTCAATAGTGCCGACGAACATGTCCCAACTAGCCCCGGTTCCGTGTAGGAATACGGCTACCGAAATACGAATGGTACTATTTGTTCACCGTGCATATAAATAGGGCGCAAGTAAAGTAGAACTTTCTTTTAGTCCATTAGTCCTTTACCCTCCAACCTAGTAACAGACGTGAAGCCTCACCCACGACCCACGTGTGGTGCAGTATGGCCTATTTTGGCCCCAGAATAGGCATTGAGACCTCGTGTAAATTCATAGCTGAATTGTCATAGTTTGGCACTGTACCGTCGAGTGGGACGTATTTCTATTAAGTAATAATAGTCTATTATGTATGGTGCATCGTTCGGTTAAAGTTCTAAAGTGAGCAGCACCCCCATCGTTCCTCGCGTTATCTAGAGTCTTAACCAGGCTGGGCAGACCACGCGTGGTGCTTTCATCCGAGGAGTTCTGGGCGAGGACGAGTGGACCTGCACATTGGATTACCTACCCGGACGACTGCTGAGCCTATACGGCATGGAATATCTATTTGCTTTGGGTGCTTTGATTTGTGGAGCGGATAACAGCCAACGCCAGTGAGTGTTGGAATTACCCCCGAGAGGAGCCCAGGTGAGACGGCGCTCAACCCAGACCGAGGCCGCCTCGCTTCTCCTTCGTTGTGGACCTACAGCTACCGTCTACAAGAGGGCCCAAGTGTATTCATCTGTGGATCAAGATCCTGCGGGCACTGTTTTCTGTACCTGAATTCTCCCCAGGAATCGTTGGCCAGATGGGATGCAGCTGACGGCTCTCCAAACCCCCCCCCCCTTACTGACTTACAACCAGCAGGACCCCTTTAGTATCCCGCTATAATCCTTAAGTACCATCGCTATAGTTTCCCTAAAGAACCAGGTTGTATACTTGCTTCCTGCGTAACCAGAGATTGGACATTCAGTGTTGATTTACCTACGAATACTCATTTGCCTTACAAGTGCATTCAAATCATAAATGTAATTAAGTGAATGTTGTATATACCTTTTGCTATATTAAACCTTCGACTGTTATATTTGTGTGGACCTGGTTTCATATGTGGGAAAGTGTTCATCATACTTAGATATCGTGTACTGGATGGCCAGAAGTTAAAGTACATCAAGCGGTAGTGGTTTAATGATACCATACTTATCAATACAGTCAGGGAATTGTACCCCTCAGTTACAATTGGTCCTTCGAGCCGGAGGGTAACTAGTGTAATATTAATATAGTGTTATTAATATTGAAATGGCCTATGATGAACACTCCACGAAACGGTCCTCCTAACGTAGAACGCCCGCGGCGCAGACGACAGACACCTCAGTACTTAGAGGATTACGCTGTCAGTCAACTACCTAGCCTTCTACAGACGGTAAACGCGGTAAAAGTAGAAAGTAAAATTATGTCTGACCTTAACGACCAGGTTACCCCGACCACAGAGGCCCTAGTGGGTTCTAATATAACTGACCAAGCTCACGGTGGGGACCAGGAGGGAACAGACATGCCTTTACCCCCCGCCAATACCGAAGAAGTAGTCCCCGACCAGCTCCGGGAGGAAGACAACCCTCCAGAGGTGGAACCCTGCACGGAACAAGATGAGGAGAGCGCCGAGGAGATAGAGCTCCAGGACTCCCCAACGAGGACAGCCAGGAGCGGCTCACCTCTACAAGCGTCTTCCCCCAGCAAGGCGGAGAGGATGCTGTCACAGGCGTTCCTCGTCAGCCTGACAGCCTCTACCGAACGCGATCGACTCCAGGGTGAACGCGATCGACTTCAGGGTGAACGCGATCGACTCCAAACACAGCAACGGAGCGAAGAAGAGCACATACGCCTGGAGATGAGACGCCTTCAGACGGAAGAGAATATGGCAAGAGACCGTTCCAACACCCAGCGCGCCGCTGACGGTGCCCAAAGAGAAGCAGAGCGCGACATGGCTCTCATCCAGCGCGAAGCCGAGCGCGACAGACTACAAGCCGAGCGCGACAGACTACAAGCGCAGCTAATGGAGCAGCTGATCACCAAGGCAACACCCTCTCCCTCCGCCAGGGGTTCAAGGGCCTCGTCGAGACAACAGTCAAGGGCAGCATCCCCTAACCGACCAACCGACCCTGAACTTGACCACCAGAGAGAGCCTATACCCCCCGCAGACCCCCTTCCCCGACCGGTCCAAGCGAGACCCAGCTACAAGGAAGGAGCAGCATACACTGCGGAGAGGCTAAATAAACGACTACAGGATCTAGAGGACCTGACAGAAGAAGAAGAGGGAGAGGAGGAGAACCAAGCCCGACGACAGCACAGTACTCCACCGGACCAGGAGGTCCAGTACAGCCCAGGCTATACCCCCGCGGCGCTGCGCTAAAAAAAAAAAAAAAAAAAAAAAAAAAAACTAACCCCGACTAACCTTAATGTCATGCACTTGTCCTAATAAACTAACCTACACTGTAACACGCAACACTTTGATGAACATTGTTACTCAGCTGATAGAGTTATACCCTTCTTGCTGTCTTGTCGCACAGAACTTGTAAGTCGCTTTGGATAAAAGCGTCAGCTAAATGACTAAATGTAAATGTAAATGTATTCACGGGTGAGCATGACGCACGACCAGCCCCGAGGAACAGCACCTGGACCAGCGGGCCATGGTACCCTGCCGGTACCAGCCCACAGAGAGGCGCAAGAGGAGACTCGCCTAGGAGGCCTCTCTCCCAACACTCACCGATGTGCCAGCCATCCACGGCATCATACATTGGCACACCGACGTTTCCAGACTTCACCCATGAGAATCGAGCACAGTACACGGAGCTCCGGATGTGCTTAGAGACAATGATGGTGGATGTCGTTGACGAACGCCACAAGTATGCAATATTACTGAAGCACCTGAAAGTACCCCGAGCGCACAATATAGCGCTAGCCTATGCCACCTCTACGACCCCATACACCGCGGCTCTAGCAGCGCTGGACCAGAGATATGGACGTATATGGGATTACGTAATCCAAGAGATAAGGCATATTGACCGCCTACCCCCAGCAACAGACAATCGCTCACTAGACGACCTGTCTATAAAAGTGCAGTCCCTGGTAGGGATGCTGGGAGCGCAACGAGAAAAGGGTATGCACGAGCTATACGCCAACTCTAACGTCGAGAGGATTTTAGAGAAGCTGCCGCCCGCCAGACAAGAGCGCTTTAGGCGGCAAAGAGACCACCGTGATCCTAACGGTCCCGAACCATCCCTCCTCCATTTAGCCGACTTCCTGACGAGAGAAGTCAGCAGCCTACGCTTGGATACATTCGTGCGGAGCACACCAAGCTCCAGAGAGGGACCTAGGAGAGTAAATGATGGAAGAAGATCAGTGACTGTCATGCACCAATCAGAATCAGTACCGAGCAGTAAGAACCACAGTACCCCCTCGAGAAAAGAGAAGTGGAAGATGGTGTGCCCGTACTGCGAGAAGGAACACTGGCTGTCACAATGTGACCTGTTCAAGAAGATGAATGCAGAAGAAGTGAGTCAATGGATAAAGTCCAACAGGCGCTGTTACCGATGTGCGCGCAGTCACATGGCAGCCGAGTGCCGCCTAAAGAAGAGGTGCAGTCGGTGTGACGGAGCCCACCTAGATGTCCTACACGACAGTAACAGAAGAAAGCCTGCACCTGCACCATCGAGCAGCACAAAGGCAAGTGTCATGTACATTGACCCCGCCAGCAGCAGCGGCGCCCACAGTGCTCTTAAAGGTAGTCTGTGTAACATTGAGCCACCAAGATAAAGTCATGGACACTTACGCCGTCCTTGATGACGGGTCAGATAAGACCCTTCTCCTCGCATCCGCTGCGGCCCAGCTGGGACTGCGGGGGAGCGAGAACCAGATGACGATTCGGACAATAAGAAGAGATTTAAAGACGATAAAAGGCGAGAATGTCTCCTTCACTATCGCAGCAAGCGGGCAGCCAGAGAGATGGTATAGGATTACAAATGCTTTCACCAGCCAAGAAATAGGACTATCACAGTACACCTACCCCATCGCCAAACTGATGGATAAATATGTGCACCTGCGTCAACTACCTATCCCGCTCATAGACTGCGCCACCCCGACCCTGCTGATAGGCTCCGACCATGCAGACCTCATAGTCCCGATAGACCGGGTCCATACAGAACCCAGAGGCTGTCCTGCAGCAGTCGAGACCCGCCTAGGATGGACACTACAAGGCCCCCTCGCTAAATCTCTCAACCGAACAGCAGCCACTAGCTGCCTCCACTCCAGAGTGACAGAAGAAGACACCACTCTCCTGCAGCATGTCGAGAGGCTATGGACACTAGAGACAATGCCCTTTAAGAACGAAAAGAAAGACATTCGTTCTAAAGAAGACATTTACGCCATAAACCTCATCGAGCAAGGGACAAAGAGAGTCACAGTCGGCGGAGTGATGAGATACGCAACTCCACTCCTGAGGCGAGAGGGAATGCCCACCTTTCACGCCATGAAAGAAGCTACGGAGCGGTATCTATTGAACACAGAGCGGCGCCTAGCCAAAGACCCCGCTCAAGAGAGTGTGTACCGCGCTGAGATTGAGAAGCTAATCACAGCGAGACACGTAATGAAGATTGACATTAAAGAGGCCAATCAGACGACCGAATCATGGTACGTGCCGCACCACAAGGTCCACCACAACGGCAAGGATCGCATTGTGTTTAACTGCAGCTACCAGATCGGATCCCAGAATCTGAATAAAGAGCTCTTGCCCGGCCCCACATTCGGCCCCTCTCTACTAGGCGTGCTACTACGCTTCCGCCAGGACAAGGTGGCTATCAGCGGGGATATCAAAGGGATGTTCCTGCAGGTGAGACTAGTGGAGGAGGATAAGCCCCTACTGCGGTTCCTATGGAGAGAGAGGATCGGAGATGAGCACCCAGCCATCTACCAATGGGAAGTCCTCCCCTTTGGAACCACATGCAGCCCGTGCTGTGCTACATTTGCACTGCAGAAACACGTCGCAGAGGACCCAGCAGCAGATGAAGAGGTCCGACACAGTGTGAAGAACAGTTTCTACGTGGACAACTGTTTACAAAGCGTTTCGACCCAAGAAGAAGCCGAGGCTCTCCTACTCAAGCTACGCGCCTCCCTGATCAAAGGCGGCTTTGATCTCAGGCAGTGGGCCAGCAGCGACCCGCAAGTATTGCGCAGCCTCTCCCCCGCGGACAAGGCAGCCAGTAGCGAGACCTGGATGGCGACCATCCCAGGAGAAGCCCAAGAAATGACACTAGGACTAGTCTGGTGCTTCAAAACAGACTCGCTCCACTATAGACACAAACCCCTGACCACGGAGCAGGGAAGGTCGACGGCGATACCGACCACCAGACGGAGTGTGTACAGAACACTCGCCAGACAATATGACCCGTTGGGATGTATTCTACCTTACACCACCAGGGCAAAGATGATTGTATGAGCACTATGGGACAAGGACCAGGGCTGGGACGATCCAATACCCGCACACCTTGCCTCCACATGGAGAGAGTGGGAGACGGAACTCCGCTCACTCCCAGGCGTCAACATACGCCGCAGCTACTTCCCACCCACAGTGAGGCCAGAGACATGCAAGATGGATCTACACGTCTTCAGCGACGCCTCCGAAGTAGCCTATGGATCTGTGGCCTACTTGCGTGCCCAAGAGAAGGGAGGAGAGATACACACCGCTTTCATCCTGGCTCGCTCAAGAATAGCCCCACGAAAGCAACAATCTATCCCGCGTCTAGAGCTCTGCGCAGCCCTAGCAGGAGCGCATCTAGCCACGTTAATCCAACGTGAACTCACCATCCCGGTGCAAAGAACAATCTTGTGGTCAGACTCTACGACAGTACTCACATGGATCAAGTCTGATTCATGCAGATACAAGGTCTTCGTGGGAGTCAGAGTCACAGAGATTCAAGAGTTAACAGAAGCAGCGAGCTGGCGGTATGTGGACACCAAACACAACCCAGCTGACGTCATCACCCGGGGAATGTCCCTAGATGACCTCACCCGTCACAACATCTACAGTGACGGACCAGAGTTCCTCAATCTCCCGGAAGAAGAGTGGCCTACGCCCACCCCACGGGAGGTGAGTAAAGAGGAGGCTGAAAACAAGAAACCTATGTTCTGTGGATTGAGCACAGTCGCCTCCACAGCCCCCAACATAGATGATTGCCTCACCCTACAGAGTGCGCAGATAAAGACATTCCTGTGGCACCACCCAGAGATTCAGCCCACCACTGATATTTCAGCAGCTGACTACGAAGAAGCAGAACTTCTTCTACTACAACGAGCCCAGAGAGACTCGTTCCCCGATGAGCTCGACTGTCTACAGGGAGGAAAGCCCGTCCCATCAGACAGCAGACTGCTCCACCTGGCACCCGAGAGTGACGCCCATAATCTCATCAGAGTGGGTGGTCGTCTGCGGAGAGCCCCCGACCTACCGGATGACGTTAAGTACCCGATAGTCTTGAACAGCCGACACAAGGTCACAGAGCTGATCATAAAGAAATACGACGAGGATGTGCACCACGCAGGAGCAGAGAGAGTCTTCGCGGAGATCAGACGTCGCTATTGGATACTTCAAGGGAGAGAAGCAGTGCGACGCTTCCAGCGAACCTGTCTAGACTGCCGAAAGTGGCGCGCGCAGCCCAGCATACCCCGGATGGCTGACCTACCTCCCTGTCGCCTCCGACTCGGCGACAAGCCCTTTCACTCCACAGGCATGGACTGTTTTGGCCCGTTGTATATAAAGAAAGGAAGAGGAACCGAGAAGCGGTGGGGTATTGTATTCAAATGCATGACCACCAGAGCGATACATATCGAACTCCTTCCAACCATGAGCACAGACTCATTCCTTATGGCCTTCCGAAGATTCACATTGCGGAAAGGAAAACCGTCTACATTGTTGTCTGATCACGGGACAAACTTCAAAGGCGGAGAAAGAGAGCTGAGAGAGAGCTTCCAAGCTATGGGCCCAGAACTTAAGACCCACCTCGCTCCATCCCAGATTGACTTCCAGTTTAATCCCCCGAACGCACCCCACTTCGGTGGAACCTGGGAACGAGAAGTACGTTCTATAAAGACAGCCCTGTACGCCGTGCTTGGGGCCCAGACTGTGGCGGAAGAAGTCCTAATGACAGTCCTCACGGAGATCGAGGGAGTATTGAACTCCAAGCCCCTCGGTTACGTCTCAAGTGATGTAGCAGATGTCGACCCAGTCACCCCCAACACACTCTTGATGGGGCGGCTGGACCCCGCGCTACCCCAGACAATGTACAGGCCTGAAGAAGCGAACGGCCGAAGAATGTGGAGGTACAGTCAAGTACTGGCTGACAAGTTTTGGAATAGCTTCCTACTCCACTACCTACCGTCTCTACAGACCCGCCAGAAGTGGGTAAAAGAGAGAGACAATTTGACAGAAGGAACAGTCGTCATGATTATCGACCAGTCACTACCCAGAGCTATGTGGCCGGCTGGCCGCGTAAGCAAAGTGATCACCGGTGCCGATGGCAAGGTCCGAGCAGCTGAAGTGCTCGTCCAAGGGCGAACTTACACACGACCCGTGGCGAGGCTAATAGAACTGCCAAGACTCCCAGACACTATCGATGACGACCATGACCCCATGACTTTGTGAGTTGACTGACCCTTACAGCGGACCTTGAGTGGTAGACAGTGCGGTTAATCTGTCTCTGCTTAGCTAATTAGGTGGGACTAATTAGGGGGTGGCTGTTGTGAAGGATCAGATTAAACCGAATATATATATTTATTTATGGATATATATTTAATAGTATTTGTATATCGTTTGATATCCCTTGTATATTCTTTGTACATATACACTGAATATCCCTTTAGTCTACTACAGCCCATAATAGTTCATTCTCTCATTGGACAAGAACCTGGCGCCAGCAGACAGGCCCCTTGAGTCAAGTTCAATAGTGCCGACGAACATGTCCCAACTAGCCCCGGTTCCGCATAGGAATACGGCTACCGAAATACGAATGGTACTATTTGTTCACCGTGCATATAAATAGGGCGCAAGTAAAGTAGAACTTTCTTTTAGTCCATTAGTCCTTTACCCTCCAACCTAGTAACAGACGTGAAGCCTCACCCACGACCCACGTGTGGTGCAGTATGGCCTATTTTGGCCCCAGAATAGGCATTGAGACCTCGTGTAAATTCATAGCTGAATTGTCATAGTTTGGCACTGTACCGTCGAGTGGGACGTATTTCTATTAAGTAATAATAGTCTATTATGTATGGTGCATCGTTCGGTTAAAGTTCTAAAGTGAGCAGCACCCCCATCGTTCCTCGCGTTATCTAGAGTCTTAACCAGGCTGGGCAGACCACGCGTGGTGCTTTCATCCGAGGAGTTCTGGGCGAGGACGAGTGGACCTGCACATTGGATTACCTACCCGGACGACTGCTGAGCCTATACGGCATGGAATATCTATTTGCTTTGGGTGCTTTGATTTGTGGAGCGGATAACAGCCAACGCCAGTGAGTGTTGGAATTACCCCCGAGAGGAGCCCAGGTGAGACGGCGCTCAACCCAGACCGAGGCCGCCTCGCTTCTCCTTCGTTGTGGACCTACAGCTACCGTCTACAAGAGGGCCCAAGTGTATTCATCTGTGGATCAAGATCCTGCGGGCACTGTTTTCTGTACCTGAATTCTCCCCTGGAATCGTTGGCCAGATGGGATGCAGCTGACGGCTCTCCAAACCCCCCCCCCCCTTACTGACTTACAACCAGCAGGACCCCTTTAGTATCCCGCTATAATCCTTAAGTACCATCGCTATAGTTTCCCTAAAGAACCAGGTTGTATACTTGCTTCCTGCGTAACCAGAGATTGGACATTCAGTGTTGATTTACCTACGAATACTCATTTGCCTTACAAGTGCATTCAAATCATAAATGTAATTAAGTGAATGTTGTATATACCTTTTGCTATATTAAACCTTCGACTGTTATATTTGTGTGGACCTGGTTTCATATGTGGGAAAGTGTTCATCATACTTAGATATCGTGTACTGGATGGCCAGAAGTTAAAGTACATCAAGCGGTAGTGGTTTAATGATACCATACTTATCAATACAGTCAGGGAATTGTACCCCTCAGTTACAGTTAGTATGACTGGAGACAGAAATCCCAGGGGATTGTACACAGAGCTGACAACTGAGAGGATGCCTCGTCTTGTAGTGGGCTGTTCTTTTACTGCCATGTTGAAGTTGAACGTGTCAAGTTCAATGTTCCATTGGGCTCCTAGAGCTCTTTCCATAGGGAGACTCTCCCTATCCAAGTCAAGGTTTTTTACCTCTTTGGCTTTGTCCTCTTCAGGAATCCGAGAGAGTACAGAGCGACAATTGCTTATCCATTTGGTCAGCTTGAATCCTCCCTTGGAACACACCTCCTTGAGGCCTTGATACAGTGACAAGGCCTGACCTTCGGTTTTGACAGACTTCAAACAGTCATCCACATAAAAGTTCTCTTTGATGGTATTGATTACCTCCTGTGGAAAGTCATCCTGATTGTCATCCGCAGTCTTCCTCAGTGCGAAGGTGGCACAGCTTGGAGATGATACGGCACCGAACAGGTGCACAGTCATTCTGTACTCAACAAGCTCTTGGCTGATGTCACCATTAGGCCACCAGAGGAAACGCAGCAGGTCAACATCTTCATCTGCTACCTTTACCTGGTGGAACATTCCTTCCACATCAGCCATGAGGGCGATTTGACTCTGGCAGAAACGGAGGAGCACGCCGATGAGGGAGTTTGTTAAATCAGGTCCTTGGAGAAGCTCTTGATTCAGGGATGCACCCCGGAAAGATGAGGCACAATCAAACACAACACGAATTCTTTTCTTTCTTGGATGGTAAACTCCGTGATGTGGAATGTACCACACTTTCCCGTCGTCACGTTTTACTTGCTCTTGGGGAACCATTTCAGCATATCCTTTGTCGATAACATCCTGAAGAAAGCCTTTGTACTCCTCAAAGAATGTGTTATTCTTTTTGAACTTTTTCAAGAGGTGCAGTGCTCGCTGCTCCGCCAATGGGCGATTATTAGGCATCTTTACATCCTTCTTCCGAAAGGGTAGTTTCAAATGATAGTGCCCATCTTTTAGCATAGCAGAGCTGGACACAATCTGCATGAACTCTTGGTCTTCCATGGACATCTCGCTTTTGTCTGTATCATGCTGCTCTAGAAAGTCTTGATTATACTGCTTGATTAGCAGTTTCTCCACTCTTTCAATGGATGTACGGTTGACACTAATGCTAGGAAGACCACATTCATCCAGGCCGATGTTATCATGGAGTGGCCCATTGACCACCCATCCAAGGAGAGTCTTTATAGTGTAAGGCCCATTACCTTCACTGCTGACGATTCTCCATGGTTCCAAAGCCTTAGGTGTGTTGACACCAATCAGTAGCTCAACATCAGCATCAATTTGCATTAACTCAACATCCATTAGATATGGCCACTGTCGGATGTCGTCTTCTGTAGGAATGCTTTGTTGAGTATAGCAGTCTGGCAGTTGCAGAAAAGAATCACTCTCAAGAGCAGCCACTTCTAGTCCAGAAACTTTAAAACTGGGAACAAGCCTCGACTGCCTGGTATCTTGGCCCATTGTTGTCAGAAGTATCTCCACCTTTTTTCCTGTAGCATTTAGCTTCGTCATCAACTTTTTAGTACAAAATGTACCGGTGCTTCCATTGTCCAGAAAGGCATATGTGTGCACAATCTTGCTTCCTTTCGAGAGCTTTACCTGAACCCAGAAGCAGTCGCATATCTATCTCCTCTCCCACCCTCCAGAGAACACCTCAAGGCCTCTCTCTTATCCGCTTGGAGACGTCCGTACCAGCCCTACAGCTCCTTTCCCTAGAGCCTGGATCTGCCCTCGCTGGAGACGCTCGGCCGTTTTTGACCTTTTTCTTCTTTTTCTTTTTACAGCAGAATCCTCAACTCGACTCGACTTTTGACCGTAATATGGATCTAATAAGCTGGGCTTTTACAGCGATTGATCGCATATTCTCGACAAGGAGGCAGAATGCGGATGACCCATTATGCCCTCTTGGGAGCTATCAGGCGGGATACACCATAAATTCATACGGGACCTGGCTTGCGATATGCTTTTTCCCGTTGGAGGTAAACGACGTTGAGGACGTATATCTTCTAATTGTCATGCTGCTCGGCTTGGGCTCCGTCAGCTGTTGGATCTGGTACTGTCTGAATCTAATTCGGAAGAAGTTGATTCCCCTGGCCAGGGATATGGCCGGGATCAAAGACAACCAAATGGAACTGTTTAAAAGGATCGCTGACCTCAATACCCTGCGCGGGGATGAACAACTGAGCTCCAAGACCATGTTGGAACAGTGCGAAATCTACCACGTAGATGAACAATCGTGTCTGAAGACAATTCTTGAGAGACTTGCTTCTAACCACGCAGAGGAACTGTCGCGGTCTCAGGCCATTCTGGACATCACGTCGGAAATTAGGGACGTGAAAATAAAGATGCCACCGTACCGCACTAATAGAGGGTACGATGATGGTGACGATGATTAAACTAAATTGACCCAATTCTGACCATATGCAGCAATCTGCCTCGAGCTGGATGTATCACCCCCCCCCCCCTCCCTTATCCCTTTCTGCTGTGAAACCAAGCCAAGGATGAGGTCAGCGCGGGGGAGCGATTCTGGAGAGGTGATTCCGGGAAAGAAGGAGTCGAGCTGTGCTGTCTGGAGGCGATAAGATTGATGAGGCCCCCGCCCCTCCCCCCTCCCTCCACCCCCCCTTCTCTACCCACCCCTGTCTTCGCAAGTAACTGGCGCCTATGCCGAATAGGACGGCTGCCTCTGATGCGCGTTGGTGGGGGCCCTCAGGCTGCTTCATTACCAAATTCCTGTCCCCCAGTCTCCCACGTCCCTCCCCTCCCTTCATCCCGCCCTCCCTCCCGTCACCAGGCGCGACGATGTCTTGTTTACTACTCGGTGTTGATGCTGCCGACTATCGCGCATACGGTGTCTCAAGGCCTCCTGTAGATGACATGTGTCAACAAATGTACATGTCTGTTGAATTTATGCTGTGCCATTGTTACTGTAAAAATGTAATGATTGTGATGTGTTGTTATTATTAATGAGACGTTGAGCTGTATGTGTGTGTCACGAATTTCCCCAAGGGGATTAATAAAGGAATATCTTATCTTATCTTATCTTACAATGGCAAGCGCACATTCTTTGTTACCGGCCCCAGTAGAGCCGCTGATATCTAGAGAGACCATTGCACTGGTTACTGGAGCTTTGTCTTTGGTGGCTTCTTTGGAAACATTTACCTCTGCTTGCATGCTTCCTTTATTTTCAGTTTCTCTGTGCAACAGAGTGGGGTGGTTTCGCTGGCATTGTTGACAGGTTATGTGCTTCTGACAGTTCTTGCTCGTATGTCCCCTTGTGAGACATCCAAAACACAGTCCTTTGCTTCTGAGAAACTCAACTTTCTCCTCGTTTGGTCTGTGTTTCAACTTCTGACAGAATTCCAATGCATGCCCATTATCACAAAAAGTGCAGCGTTTTTTAGAAGCATCCACTATGTTGTCCTGTTCTTTGTTTCTAGTCAGGCTTGACTCCACAACTTTTTCTGGTATAGCAGTTATCTTTGTTGCAAAACTGCTCCCTCTGCTGGACGGTTTAGCTTTTTGCGTTGAGTCTGTATACTTAGGCTTTGTACCTGGTTTTTGAGTTGCAAAGTCTTGAATGTCCCCAAAGACTGGGTCCAATGCTATTCTGGCTTGCTTCTCCACAAACTTTACTAGATCTCCAAACCTGGCTCTTCTTTCGTATCTTTCCTGAAAGTCACACACGGCTGATCTCCATTTATCACGGAGCTTGAATGGTAACTTTGAGACGATGGTTCTGAGATGCGTTGGATTTTCCAACTCCATCATGTGCTCCATATCCTGCATTGTATTACAACAGCCTCTCAAAAACAGTGCATAGGAACGCAAACCATTACCATCTTCTGCTCTAAGGACTGGCCAGCTCAGGGCTTTATCCATATAGGCAGTTGTTATTTTCATCTCATTGCCAAAGTTTAACCGAAGCTGTTGTCTTGCTTTGTTGTATCCTCTTGTAGGATCCATGTGTAAACAGCTGCGAATGAGTTCTCTCGGTTGGCCTGTTGTGTACTGCTCCAAATAATAAAGTCTGTCTTGCATGTTATCGGTTTTACTCTCAATCCCATGTTGGAAGGCTTTAATGAATGACCTATAATGAAGTGGGTCACCACTAAACACTGGTATGTCTCTTGTTGGCAGTAGAGAGCTCTGCTGTTGCTTTATCAGGAATTGAGTGATGTCATTTTGTCTTTGGATAGCATTAGCAAGAGAATTCTGGTTATTGTTCACATCATCCTGTCTGTAACCTGCTCTTTGAGAGTCAAATACATTGGCACCTCCTGTATTGGTCAATGGTGTTTGTCTCAAGCTTGTATGCAGAGCAGGAGAATGGGGCCTTGATTTGCAAAGACTTGGTCTCCCTTTTGGAATCATGTATTCAGTGGCATTGGATACATCCTGTAATGCTGGAGGATGTTTCTGTGTTAACGATGGTTTGTATTCATGAAAATTATTTTGCTCACTTCCATTCCAACTTGCTTTGCCATCCAGTGATGTTCTTATTCTTGCCTGAGCAAGAGAGGATTTTTCACCCTCTTCCAGTTCCAGGATCTTTATTTTTGCAATTGAAGCAGCCAGCTCAGCTTCAATTTCCAGTGCTTCTCTTTGTGATTTTAGTCTGGATTCTTCCATATCAAGCATGTGTTTCCTTTGCAAAATTGCAGCTTTAGCCTCCAAAGCAGCATGCTCAGCCTTTGCTCTTAGTCTAGCAGATGATGCTTTTGATGTTATGGATGCATGTGACTTTGTGCTAGATCTGCTTGAAACAGCAGAGATGCTGTCATGGGGATGAATCATATCCTGTAGGTTTGAATCCTCTTTCAACTTTACAGCACATTCTGATGTAACCTCAACATCAACATTTAAACCCAAATTACTTGGCAAGTCATGGTTATCGGCATCCTTATCAAACTCCAGCACACCATGCACCCACATGTTAACTTGACTAAGAAAGTCTTTGAAATCATGGGCGGCTAGGTGGTGTAGTGGGCAAGGCACTCGCCACCAGTGTGGAGACGCTAGGATTCGCGTGTTCGAATCCAGCTCTCCACATTGTTTTCAGTTTAGCTGGTCGTCCGCAGTAATACACATTGGCCGTATTACGGGGAGGGAAAACTGAAGGGTGGGGATCGAACGTTGTGAACAAGCGACTCCTACAAGTCGGTTGGTGCGCCTGCGCTAGGGTGACCAGATGCAAAAAGTCCAAAAGTGGGACAACAGTAAGATTTTGGTGGGACAAAGTGGGACAACAGTAAGATTTTGGTGGGACAAAGTGGGACAGATAGATAATGTAATTTTTTTTATTAGAATAACTGAGTCTGGCAAAATGACAAGAGCTAGTTTCATACCACAGTCGGCTGACCTGTATGAATGGGAGTGTTGTACTGTGTGATAGACACTTGTTATCTCAGTTGCAGTGACCTTGTCCGTCTGGCTATCATTGTTTGGTTTAAAAAGAAACGTATCCATAGATCTGGATGTTTCTTTTTGGTGAACCACTTTCAAGTGAGACTCACGTCCACTGTGGCGCTTCAAGTCGTATTCTCCTCCATGCGCAATTGAAAACGAACTATGACACAAAACACAGAAAGCCTGCTGCGGATTGCCTGCCATCTGCCTCACCCAGTCATGTGTCGTTTGCCAGTCTTGGTTGTAACTGCAGGTCCGTTTCTTTTTACTGCTTTCCATCTTGAACTAGTTCGCTTGTAATGTTGTTGTGTTTTTTTTTACCAATCAGATTTGCGATATGAGGTAGCGTCACAAGTTCAACTCTCACGAGCAGAGCAGTGCGCTAAATTACTATAACCAATCAGATCTGCGATATGAGGTAGCGTCACGACTCAGTCACGTCACAAGCAGGCAAGCAGCGCGCTAAAGTACTATAACCAATCAGAGCAATGTGTGTGGACAAGAGGCGGGTTGCTACGTTTACTGTCTGTAGGGAGGGGCTTTTAGACGCATGTTTTTTTTTGGCTTCGAAAAGAGGGACATCCTCTCAATATGAGGGACGCAGGACATTTGGTCAAATGGTGGGACAGTACAACCAAAAGGGGGACACCTGGTCACCCTAGCCTGCGCAGTAGAATCAGGAAGTGTCGGGGGCAGCGTGAGCCTCCCACGCGTTACTCCTCGACACTGAGAGATCGAGCTGCGCAGGTGAAAAGATGCGACTGCAAGTACCGGAGGGGACTTGTGCTATGTATGACTTAGTCCACATTGCAGCCGGCTTGTGGGAGGCAAGAAACAGCGTTCGTGACAGGGGAGGGTTGAATTGGATGATACGAAATTGGGATGGGAGAAAAATACAGAAAAATGGGAGAAAAAGTGGATCAAAAAAAAAAAAAAGTCTTTGAAATCCAAGAGCTTTGGTTCAAACCAGCTGGCATGATCAGCCTCTTTTTCCTCTTCAGGCAACATGTGCTGCACATCCACTTGCATCTCCATAAATGCTGACAACAGATCATTGAACATGCAAAGATGATAGTCCATATCATCTTTCTTGTCTTTTTTCACGAGTGTGATGATTTCATTCTTTTTCTTTGTCAACATGCCCAGCCTACTTCGCAGAGTGCCAATCAACTTCCATAACATTTCCTCATGACTGGATTTAGCAGCATCGGCCATTTTGATTTCCAGTCACAGCTCTTTGTTCCAAACATCCAATTCAATACAGCATTTCCAGTGAGGCTTTACTTGTAAATCCATTCACAGTTGTGACATCATGATTCTGTGACATTTGCTTCCAACAACAGATGACTTGTAGACGGTAGATGAGCATCTTTGGTTCTTCATTAACTTGATTTACTTGTAAATTCATTACATCATGATTTCCATTGAGCTTCAAACACTTGCTTCCAACAACAGATGAATGGTAGACAGTAGATGAGCATCTTTGGTTCTTCATTAACTTGCTTTACTCACGGTTTTCATTGTTGTCTGTATTGTTCCAAGTTCAACTCCATTGTGTGGAATTCCATCCATGGTAGAATTTTCTTTAAACTTTAATGTAATGGCTTCTTGTAGGTCAACCAGGTAGTGTCTTTAACACGCACATTCCAAAAAATCCAAAACGAGATCCAAGGTATTATGAATTAAATTATAGATTTATTTTAAGCATCTAAATAAAACACCAAAAGAAAGATTCCAATACTCATAAATAATAGTATTCTAACACTGATGTGGTTTAAAGAAAAATGTATGACCTGGCACCTTCACCAAACATTTTTACCATGCCTAGGCCTTCTCTTCCTACTAATCACCCCAAAGTACCAGAAAATACCAGAAAATACCAGAAACTACCCCAAAATACCCCAAAGTATACCCCAAAATACCAGAAACTACCCCAAAATACCCCAAAGTATACCACAAAATACCAGAAACTACCCCAAAATACCAGAAAATACCAGAAACTACCCCAAAATACCCCAAAGTATACCCCAAAATACCAGAAACTACCCCAAAATACCCCAAAATACCAGAAAATACCAGAAACTACCCCAAAATACCCCAAAGTATACCCCAAAATACCAGAAACTACCCCAAACTACCCCAAAATACCCCAAAGTATACCCCAAAATACCAGAAACTACCCCAAAATACCCCAAAATACCAGAAAATACCAGAAACTACCAGAAACTACCCCAAAATACCCCAAAGTATACCCCAAAATACCAGAAACTACCCCAAAATACCCCAAAATACCAGAAAATACCAGAAAATACCAGAAACTACCCCAAAATATACCCCAAAATACCAGAAACTACCCCAAAATACCCCAAAATACCCCAAAGTATACCCCAAAATACCAGAAACTACCCCAAAATACCCCAAAATACCAGAAAATACCAGAAACTACCAGAAACTACCCCAAAATACCCAAAAATACCAGAAACTACCCCAAAATACCCCAAAATACCAGAAAATACCAGAAAATACCAGAAACTACCCCAAAATACCCCAAAGTATACCCCAAAATACCAGAAACTACCCCAAAATACCCTAAAATACCCCAAAGTATACCGCAAAGTACCAGAAAATACCAGAAAATAACCCAAAATACCCCAAAGTACCCCAAAATATACCCCAAAGTACCAGAAAATACCCCAAAATACCAGAAAATACCAGAAAATACCAGAAACTACCCCAAAATACCCCAAAGTATACCCCAAAATACCAGAAACTACCCCAAAATACCCCAAAATACCAGAAACTACCCCAAAATACCCCAAAATACCAGAAAATACCAGAAACTACCCCAAAATACCCCAAAGTATACCCCAAAATACCAGAAACTACCCCAAAATACCCCAAAATACCAGAAACTACCCCAAAATACCCCAAAATACCAGAAAATACCAGAAACTACCAGAAACTACCCCAAAATACCCCAAAGTATACCCCAAAATACCAGAAACTACCCCAAAATACCCCCAAAATACCAGAAAATACCAGAAACTACCCCAAAATACCTGAAACTACCCCAAAATACCCCAAAATACCCCGAAGTATACCCCAAAATACCAGAAACTACCCCAAAATACCAGAAAATACCAGAAACTACCAGAAACTACCCCAAAATACCCCAAAGTATACACCAAAATACCAGAAACTACCCCAAAATACCAGAAAATACCAGAAAATACCAGAAACTACCCCAAAATACCCCAAAGTATACCCCAAAATACCAGAAACTACCCCAAAATACCCCAAAATACCAGAAAATACCAGAAAATACCAGAAACTACCCCAAAATACCCCAAAGTATACCCCAAAATACCAGAAACTACCCCAAAATACCCTAAAATACCCCAAAGTATACCGCAAAGTACCAGAAAATACCAGAAAATACCCCAAAATACCCCAAAGTACCCCAAAATATACCCCAAAGTACCAGAAAATACCAGAAAATACCCCCAAAATACCCCAAAGTACCCCAAATAGTGTGTAATAGTGTAATAGTATAATAGTAGTAATAGTGTGTAATAGTGTAATAGTGTGTAATAGTGTAATAGTGTAATAGTGTGATAGTGTGTAATAGTGTAATAGTGTGTAATAGTGTGTAATAGTGTAATAGTGTAATAGTGTGTAATAGTGTAATAGTGTGTAATAGTGTAATAGTGTGTAATAGTGTAATAGTGTGATAGTGTGTAATAGTGTAATAGTGTGTAATAGTGTAATAGTGTGCTAGTGTAATAGTGTAATAGTGTGTAATAGTGTAATAGTGTGTAATAGTGTGTAATAGTGTGTAAAAGTGTAATAGTGTGCAAGTGTAATAGTGTAATAGTGTGTAATAGTGTGTAATAGTGTAATAGTGTAATAGTGTGTAATAGTGTAATAGTGTGTAATAGTGTGTAATAGTGTGTAATAGTGTAATAGTGTAATAGTGTGATAGTGTGTAATAGTGTGTAATAGTGTAATAGTGTGTAATAGTGTAATAGTGTAATACTGTGTAATAGT